>NC_141913.1:12469090-13086363 GCF_057802395.1 Ceratotherium simum simum
TGGTCTTTTCATGTTTTCTCATCCCTAAAGTTTAGTTGACATCATAAATCTGCTCTTCTTTTATCTGTCTTTAACATTTTCTCTATACTTTTTCTTTTAGAGAATACCAGTTAAAAATCCTTCCGCTTTTTCCCTTCCCTATCTGAAGACTGACGAGAAACAATGACTATGCTGTCTTTTGCCAGAGGGTTCAATATAAAACAAATAAAAGTAGATATCACATTACTTTTATAAAATGCCAGCAAGAGAAGTTTTCCTTATACTTAACACTCAATAAAAGGAAGAATGATTTTGATGTATCTCTATATACAAGAAAAACAAGCTGCCTTAGTGCACAAAATACATCATATTTTCCAATGGTCTTATTATAACATTTTATATTTGACTAAGATATTAATGAGCGCTTGCAGAAGACTGACCTCTGTTTTATTACCTATGTTTAATTTGTTTGACATACTTGGGAATTTATGAGCCCCCTAAGGGGAAGAGAGTTTGCAGAGATTCTAGAGGGGAAGGAGGCCATACTCAGCTTTCTCTCATTTTCATCCATCCTCTGAATATTGGTGTTCCCTGTGGATCAGCCTTCCATCATTCCTCTTCATTTTACACTCTCTTCCTAGGTGATCTCATCCAGCTCCATAGATTAAATGAAACCTGTAAACTTTAGGCCCTGGCAAGACAGAATCTGAAGACCCTCTCATTTCAAACCTCTAGAAATACTGGATAGAATGTTCAAAAATCATTTTAAATGTATGAACCGAGGTTCTAAGAGATAAAGAACAGCAGAAATGAAGAGGAAATCGAACAGCAGAGATAAAAAAGTGAGTTGATGCAGCTGCCTTGATGTAAAATTATCAAAAATCTCCATTAGGAGACCTAAAAAGAAAGCAAATATATGAATGAAAACATGGCAGAATAATGACAAGATACTAACACATCCACAATCATAAGGGAAATATTAATAAATCTCTCTATGCTGCTGATAGATCAAGCATACAAAAATGAGTACAGATATAAAAATTTGAGCACATGATTAACAAGCTTTACATATATATAATTCTATACCTAACAATTAGAAAACACATTTTTTAAGTGAATAATTACATTTTTATAAAAATTGACAGCACACTAGCCTTAAACCAAGTTTCCACGAATACTGAAGGGACTATTTGATACAAACCAAACTATGTTGTCACAATGCAATCAAAATGGAATGCAATAAAAAAGGGGGAAAAAATCCTCACATGCTGAAAATGCAGTCACACTGTGAAATACACTAAAGAAGAAATCATAATGGAAATAATAAAATATTTAGAACTGAAAGATAGTATATATTAAAAATAGTGGGATAGATTGAAGTTTCTGGTAGGGCAGCCAATGAGAATTATTGAAACCTTAGTGTTACATAATACTTGCACATGTTTGGAAGAAAATATTGAAAATAAAATAAGTTTTAAATAAATGGAGGAGATTGCAAGAAATGAGAGAAAAAAAATATGAGGCCAGGTACAAAGCCAGAAAATTGGTCCAGGGAAGTAAATAAACACCAAAACCATCCACTATCTTAAGAGTATATATGTATATATGCCTCCCAATGATTTAAAGTTTCCATGTGTGAGGCCCCAGGCAGACCCACAGCCTGGTTAGAGACCACACCAGATAAAGTGGGATTTGGATGAACTATTCCCTCAGAGAAAAGATAAGATGGACAATTAATAAGATAAAATAAAGTCTAGAGGAAGACAGCAAGGAAAATTCACTATGTAGGCCTAACTCTCCATGAAGGCTTATGTAAACAAATAAATAAATAAAATAAAGACTTCTTTTAGAAGTCATGGCAAATGATAGGCCCACCTGCAAATGCATTAGGCCTAAATCTTTGAGTTCTAGTAGGTCTAAAATCCACAAGTGAATAATTGTAATGAAATCATTTAAGACTATAAATTTTCCATAAAGTTTCAATTTAACTACATCATACAAATGTTGATATATAGTACTTTCATTTCTGTTGTGTTCTAAGTATTTTCTAATTTCCATTTAAATTATTTGTAAGCATTTCTTAATTTTCAAACATAAGTGGAGTTTCTTATCATTTTCTTGTTTATTTCAAATTCAATTGCACTACCAACATGAAACAAATAACAGCAATTCTTCAAAATTATGATCTAAAACAAGGTCAATTTTCATAAATCAGTTCTGTATGTGTTTAAATGTCTATCCTCCAATTAAATGTAGAATATGCTATTATATATCATGACCACAAAGGTTTATCATGGAATGCAATGTGGGTTCAACACTAGGAAATTGTGCAAGGTAATACAAAATTTGTCTCAACTAAAGAAAAGAAAGAAAATCATTTGTTTAGAAATTTCATAAGAAATATTTAATAAACTTTGACATTTATTTATGATTTTTAAAATATCTTCAGAAAAATAAAATGAAAGAAATTTCTGTAATTTGATAAAGTTATAAAAACCTACTGCATGGGGGCCTGCCCCATGGCCTAGTGGTTAAGTTTGGCATACTCTGCTTCAGCCACCTGGGTTCGGTGTCTGGGCAGAGACTTACACCACTCGTCAGCGGCCACACTGTGGCAGTGACCCACATACAAAATAGAGGAAGACACACAAATGTTAGCTTGGGGCAAGTCTTCCTCAAGCAAAAAGAGGAAGATTGGTAACAGATATTAGCTCAGGGCAAATCTTCCTCACCAAAAAAATAACCCTACTGCATGTATAAAACCTACTGCAGACATATTTAATGGAAAAACATTACATCAATTTCTGTTATTTTTAGGCATAATGCCTGCTATTACCTAAACTGTATCTTTCCCATCTTTGCCATCTCAATGAATAACCACTGTTCCCGGTTACTCAAGCTGAAACTCTAGCAGTCATCCTTGATTTCAATTTTTCTTTCACATCCAATATCTAATGCATCAGTGAGTCTCATCCTTTCTCTCTCCAAAATGCATCTTAAATGTGTCAACTTCCATCCATCTTCACATCTACTGCCCAAGATAAGTCTTCTCCATCTCTCACGTGAACTTCTGTAATAACCTCACAACTGGTTTGTTTTTCTCCGTAAATCCATTTGCCCAATAGGTCCAGAGTAATCTGCTTTATTTTTTTTTTTCAGCTGTATAGAGGTATAACTGACAAATAAAATTATAAGATATTTAAAGTATACATTGTGATATTTTGATATACATACTACATTGTGAAAGGATTTCTTCCAACTAAACTAACACATCTATCACCTCACATATTCGTTTTATTTTATTTTATTTTGTGTGTGTGAGAACATTTAAGTTCTACTCTTTTAGCAAATTTCAATTATATAGTAGAGTGTTATCAACTGTAGTCGGCATGTCATACATTAGATCCTCAGACCTTATTCATCTTATAGCTGAAGTTTTTACCCTTTTACCAACCTCTATATATTTCCCCCACCTCCTAGCCCTTGGCAACCACTTGTTTGTATGTATTTGCCTTTCTTTTTTTAGATTACACATATAAGTGATACCATGCAGTATCTGTCTGGCTTATTTCACTTAGCATAATGCCCTCAGGGTCCATCCATGTTGTTGCAAATGGCAGGATTTCTTTCTTTCTTTTGGCTCAATAATATTCAATTATACATATATTTTTACATTTCCGTCCATTCATCTGTCAATGGACACTTGTTGTTTCCATATCTCGGCTATTGTGAATAATGCTGCAATGAACATGCGGGTGCAGATATCTTTTTGAGACCCTGTTTTCATTTCCTTTGGATATATACTCAGAAGAGGGATTTTTTGAGGAGCCTCCATACTGTTTTCCATGGTGTCTGCACCAATTTACATTCCCACCAACCATGCACAAAGGTTCCCTTTTCTCCACATCCTCGCCAACACTTGTTATTTCTTGTCTTTTTGATAATAGCCATTCTAACAGGTGTGAAGTGATATCTCATTGTGATTTTCATTTGCATTTCCCTGATGATTAGTGATGTTGAAAAAAATAATTTGCTTGAGATGTAAACCAGAGCATGATGCATCTCCACTCAAAATCCTTCAATGGCTTTCGTATCACTTTTAATAAAATCAGAACATCTGCCTATTGCCTACAAAGTGCTATATGATCTGGCCTTGGCCTGCCTCTCAGACTCCATCTCTGACATGATCTTCCATGTTTATTAAACATCAGTCACACTGGCCTTCTCTCAGTTTCTTGGCTGCTCCAAGCTTGTTCCTCCTTCAGAACCTTAACATTTTCTACTCTCTGTGCCTAGAGTGCTCAGGTCTTTGCTCAAATGTCAGCTTCTTAGAGAGAGCTTCTCTGACCATTCTCATAAATACCCCTTCTGCAATCACTCGCTATCTCATTACCTTCTTTTACTTGCCTCATAGGACTAATTATTATTCAAAATCACATCATGTATCCAATTGTCTGCTCGCTTATTGCCCACTTCTCCCACTAGCAAGTAGGCTTTTTGAGAGCAGGACATTTGTCTCTCTTGATCACTGCTGAATCCCCTGACCCTCAAACACTGCCTGGCACACAAGGGAGCTCATTAAATATCTTTGAATGAATAACTGAATCTAACACAGTGCTTCCAAAGTGTAATCTACAGATCACAAAGTGTTTGTTACTGGTCTGCAATGAGATAAATACTACAGAAACCAAGAGTAAGCATTTAGAAACTTTGATGGCGATCTAACATGTGCTTGATCATTTTTCCTGTACTTCATTTTTATTGTCTTTTACAAAAGTATTGATTTGAATCAAATTAGAAATTTTAAATATGGTCCTTCATCACAGATAGTTTGAGAGCACTAGCCTAAACAAGGATGAGGGTAGAAAGTAGCTTTCTCCATCTGTTTTTGTGTTATTACATTTATTTAATATTCAATAAAATTTTGAGTTCCTAATGCATGGCAGGCTCTGGGCTAGTGCTGGGGATCAGAGATGAACAAGACATACACCCTTTCCTCAAGAATCTCACAGTCTCCTTATGGCTACAAAGCAGTAGGAGGGAATTATGTACCAGAAGCCATGGCAGAGAGAGGAGAGGGTACTTCACATTCCTTGAGAGGATTAGGAGAGACCACCCAGAAGAGGTGACAGACACTTAAAGGAGAAGACAGTCACCAGGTGAATAAGGGAAGAGAGATTCTGGGCAGCGAAGAGGCAAATGAGAAGACGGTACACTCACAAAGTGCAAGAGCTATGTGGAACTAGAATCCCTGATATATGAGCGAGGTGGGAGGTAAGGCTAGAGAAAGCCTGTGGTAGTTTGTTTCATTGTGCAAATATTTGCTGCCCTATCAGCTCTTCTGTACAGGAGGATTGTAATTCTTCCCACATAGACCAAGTCAATTTTGGCCTATGAAATGAGTGAAAATAACAGAGGCATTTCTGAGCAGATGCTTTAAAAGCCATCATGGATTTACCCTAGCCTCTTTCCTTCTGCCAAGACCCTGCCGTGTCCCAGATAGGGGCTGGCTGTCAGCTGGGATCCTGGAACAGGGACTTGGGCAGCAAAGCTGCAGCCAATTCTCAATGAACGTGGATGAGAGTAGAAAATAAACCTTAGCTGTTGTAAGCCACTGAAATTTATCACCACAGGGACATGTAGCCTAAGTTGATTGGTCCCAGAGCCCAGTACATAGCCCATCCTGGCAGATGGAAGGAGAAACAGGAGAACTATCGTATCTGTCTATATACGTCAACCCCCGAGCACCAGTTGCTGAGCCCCAACACCACTACCTCTTAAGTAGTGGCCAGCTTCCTCAAATGACAGCCCCATTTTGAGCAGAGAATTGGGAAAGCATTGACCTCTAGGTTTTTATAGGGTGCCCTGCTGTGTCACACCAAGTCAGACTAGGAGAATGCCATCCTTCGGCTGTGGCATGCTGAATGAATCTTAAAGCACACCATTTAGGGATAATGTTATAACTGAGAAAATGAAAAACAACATATTCTGAACGGAAGACACTCTGGTCTGTAGTACCAAAGCTTGTACCAGACAAAATTCAAGCCAGTACATTGGTAAAATCAACGAAGGCAAACCAAGTTCTGAAAGATTGATGGTGTACCAAGGGGAAGCCTTGGGATGCCTAAATCTGAGAATTTCTGAATGGCATGCAAAATGTCATGTCATTTCTCCACAGCTCTGGAAATGTGGTTGACTATTAACGTTGTCATTTTTCTGTTTTGAATCTAAGGCAGGAAAAACCCACTCTTCAATTTACAAATTCAAAATTAATGGTTTTATGATTCATTAAGATCCTTCCCTGGTCCTCCAACGGGCAGCTACCCCTCGATGCTGCTCCCACTCCCCAATCCCAGTGTTGGCAGTCAAATTCACCTCTGTCTGTTATTCCTCTCCCTTTCGGTGGGATGGTGATGCCACCAAAAGAGTAAGAATGTTTCCCAAACCCTCAATCCTGCAGAGTGATGAAGAAATCTCTGAGATTTCAATATCCAGACCCAAAAAGGCACTGGTTACCATATCCTGCTGAATATTAACCCTTTGGGTATTAGTGTCCCTGTGCATAGCTCTGAAAGGAATGCTGGTGTGGGTGTAAAAGAAAACCTGATCAAGTGAAGAACTGTGACTCAGAAACTCTCCAGATCCTCTAGGAATCCTTGGGATATGTATGCCCTGTCTGTATTCTTTCCTCAGGGCAAGTATATAGTGCAAGAGAATGTTTGCAGTGACTCTATTTATAGGATTCTCTTTAATGCAAAATTTATTTTTATAAGTATATAATATTATGTATTATGTTACATTAATTTCATATATATAGTATATAAATTATATGTGTATAATATATACGTTACTTGTCTATGTATATATTATAGGTATACATTTATAGATTATCTAAGAGAATAACAATTTTAAACAGGACCCTAAAGCTGTGCTATAAAACTATGATTGGCAGTATTAGCAATGTAATAAAATCCATTCACAGCCATCCATTCTGCTAAGGCTTTGACTTTTCCAGCAATTCAATTGTCATTCAAAGATGACCGCAGCCTAATGCCTAAAGATTACATATTCTAGGGTCTCCTATTCCTTTTATTCCTTCCCTGCACTAACTCCTGCATTTCTGTTACTGTCAGAAGGTAAACTACCTTTCTCTGAGCCAAGAAATAAAAAAGATCTTCTTATAAGTTTAAAGTTGAAGGCCGAAAGATAATATCACAGTCACATGTAGGAAAAACCAATTAATTTAAGGTAATGAGTGGGATTGGGTTGCACAGATGTTAATGTTTATCAATTTGTTCATTGAAGATTTTTCTTTCTTTTTCTTTTTTTTTTTTTGTTGAGGAAGATTCGCCCTGAGCTAACATCTGCTGACAATCTTCCTCTTTTTGTATGTGAGCCGCCGCCACCGATTGGCCCCGGACAGACGAGTGGTGTAGGTCTGCTCCCGGGAACTGGGCCCAGGCTGCCAAAGCAGAGAGTGCCAAACTTAACCACTAAACCACCAGGGCTGGCCCAAAGATATTTTTTAATCTAAACTATTATTTGTACACAGGAGACAGGCCTCTAACAAGATCAAGAATTCCAATTATGCCCAGAATCTTGAACCAGATAACAGAAACCACTTAGAACCAGGGCCCAAGTACTTGCTCTAATACACAAAGAATTAAGTTATTAATAATGATTCCGTTAGCACTAGTGGTATTCAATGCCCAGTGGGAGGGCAGGTTTGTTGATAATAATGATTATCCCTGTTCAAGTGAAACTGTCATTTGCCTTAAATAAAAATGTATTTGTATCCATTTTAGGATATTGGAATTAATATTGGATTTTACCATTGTCTTCAAAAATTTTTAAATAATCTCTAAGTTAAAATTCATAAATCACAAGCCAGGAGCAATAATTCTTTCCTCTCTTTTTTTGATTTGTTCTATAAAAGGAGAGAGAAGAGAAGAGACGTAACATAGGCATTTTCATGGATGAAGTCATACTTTTGTCTCTCTGCACATCTAAACAGCTCCTCAAGTGACACCAGTGTCACTCAACATTCACTGAGTAGGGCAGCCATCAGGTGGGAAGGAGGGGTAGGGGACTTGCCCTGAAGCTATGTTTACATAGTGGAAACACTGCTTCTCCTTAGATCTTATAATCCCTTGGGGTAGCTGGGATCATAGTGGGGTGTTAACGCCCCGCCCCCAGCTAGACTTGACACCACTGTGCCTGCATCTAGATCCCCTGCAGTCTGCCACATGCCATGCACTATCCCAGCTTCTGGGATACAACAGTGAAGAAGGACTTTATTCCTCCTCCAATGAGCTAGCAGGGGATGTGGGAAAATTAGCAAATAATTATACTAGAATGTGAGAATGACCTGTGACAACGGTAGACCAAGAGAAGAGGCACCTAAATCAGGCTGGGGTTGGGGGTGGGAGTGACCAAGGAACTTATATCTAAACCGAGATCTGAAGAAGAAGTAAAGGTTAGTCTGCTAGAGAGGAGGATATCAAAAAATGACATTCCAGGGCTGAAGGGATAGATCCAGGAGGAGGAGCAAGAAGACGGCATGACAAGTTCGTTTGTAGCAGTTCGGATCTTTATGGGCCATACTGGAGGTGCCCCCTCTATCATAAGGGAGAGTGTGTGTTTGGTGACAATACTTAGAAGTGGAAGACCTATTCCTCTGCCTGAGAAGAGAGCCAGTTTCCGTCTTTGAACCTGAAAAGTATCACAGGGTCAGAGAAGGGCAGTTCCGAAGGATCCCTGGGGTAGTGTCACAAAAAGACCAGGGCTTAGGAGGCAGCATCCAGTGCTGCTGTTGACTAGCTGTGTGACCATTAGCAAGTTACTCAACCACTCCCTCAACAGCTCCCTCAACAGCAAAATATCATCTCCCAGAGTTATATCGAGGATTAAATGAAATTCTGCATATAAAACACAGAGCCCTCCTCTCCATAGGTGCTCAATAATTGTTTGTTCCTTCCCCATCTCACCTCTTCCATCTGACCTCTGAGAGCAAATGCTTAGCTCCCTGCTCACTTCACACACACACACACACACACATACACACACACACACACACACACACACACGCTCACCCCCAGCTCAGTTTACCACCAGCTCAGTTTCAATCCAAGAAGGGTTCCTAAATAATCCTCCCTAGCACTGCTCTCGCTCATTTCCACTGGGGCCGCAGGTCCAGGACTGCAAAAAGCACCTCGGCTGTTTCTGCACTGCCTTTCTCTGTGGAGAGTCCCGATGCAAGAGGGGAAGACGTGGGCTTTGGCACAGACCCTGCCAGATGCAGTCGGTCCTGTTCACCCTACAGCTGCCTCTCTGATCAGCACTAAAATAGGAAAAAAGTCAAAGCAACATGCTCTCACTTTTGATTTTGTTTTGGGGTTTTTGAAATGAAAGACATTTATAAAGTTCTCCTATCTAAAAATATCTAAGCAAATTGACCAAGCTTACAAATCTGAAAGAACGTTTACACAGTTGCGTTCTAAAAATCTGAGATTTTTCAAACACATTAAAATCTAATGGTCCCAGAAATGGTTTCACCAACCCCTCCTCGACGTGAATTATATATGCTCTGCTGCTTCAAAGTCTCTCTAGCTTTAGCACAGTATTTCTTTCCTTTAAAAATGCAACAGATCAGAAGAGAGTTGGAAACATCATCTGAAGCTATATAAGACAAGACAGATGCTGCTAAAAAAATTAAAGTGCGCTCAACCAAAAGAGAGAGTGTAAATCTTGAGGGAGGGAGCCAGGGCAGCCCTAGGAATCTCACCAGGAAACCAAATAATAAACATCAAACTTAATAATGAATGAACAAAAAGATTGAAATTGGATACTCTAAACCCTACTACAGAAGCAAAAGCTCTCCTCCCGTTTGTTCTGACTGTGGCTCTATTTCTCATTTCTTTAAACCAAGGGCAGTGTATATCCTGGGCTGACCCTAGAAAATATATGGTCTGCAGAAATTCCACTCTATGAGAAGTTAAGAGGCATGACTCAGTATATAGGGGTTAGATTTTAATAACGTAAAACTTAAGAGTTTATCCAAAAGCACACTTCAGTTTAGGAATTGGGTTTTCCTGCAGCAGAATGACATCCCAGAGGACAGAGAAGAATAGAGTATATGCTCAGCCAAGAAAGAGTTAAGTCGACCACCTGCTATTTGTACCTAAACACGTAATTATTATGGTTGCTGCTGCTGAAATCGTATGTACTCAGGCAATTGATCACCCACACACATTTGGGGAGATTCGGATAGAACATCATTCTGCCAGGGATGGGTGGGTAGCATCCATCGTAATAACTCCTAGGTAAATGCAACCTGGGAAAAACCCATCAACAATCCTTCAATGTATACAAAACATTTATTTTCAGATGAAGAAAATTAAATCTCAGAGGCTAAGGAACTTGCTGAAGGTCACACTCCTTAATCTAGTAAGAGACAGAATTAGAATTTGAACCCTGATCTTTGACCCCAAACCTTTGGACCTTATCCTTACCTTTGGCAACCTCCCCTACACTGTACATTTTTTCCTTCATTTAAATCTGATTAAGCAATTAGACATGGCTTGAATAAAAATGTATATCAAATAAATTAAGCCTCTGTTCACTAAAATCCAGAGTGTGGGCATTATATGCTACCATTAATAGCACATTAGTATAAACATTTCAGCCTACACTCCTTTCCAATATATTACGAGGGTATAATATATTAACATCCCCTTTTTGTAAATTGGACTACTGAGACTCAGAGAGTTCATCTTCTCTGTCACACAGCTCGTGCGTGGCGGGTGCAGGACTAGACCCAGGCTTCCTAACTCAGGAGGAGCCTGTCTTCCTCCCAAGCTTCCTTTTCAAAGTGTCCCTGCTACACTGTCTGCCGCAGCACAAGAGTGTAGGAAATAGCTCCTCTATTTACAATGGCCGCCTCATAACGCTCAAATTACGTTCTGAGAAAAGGTCTATTGGCACTTGAGTTCTCCCTCGAAGCAGCACAAAGTGTGTAGAATCCTCTGGCTTGAACAGAAACTTGACTCAGGATCAGTATGTCCTGTAACAACTGAACCATCAATTGCTTGCGGCAATTCCTTGCCTGCCCTGAACTTGTGATCTCCTGTCTGTTCCGGCCAACGATACTTGCCATGTCTTTCATCGCTGCCCTGCTCTCTGCTGTGGCCTTTAAGACACGCTTTCTCCCAATCTGTGCCTTTCCTGCTCTGGTTGCTAACTTGCTCCTCAACTTGAAGCTCCCACCCTAACTCTTCATTCTCTCAGTCTCAGCTTCTCTACCAGGACTGCAGAGACACCGGCACCCAGCTCCTAGCAACTCCTGCTCTTTCTTCTGTGTGACAGGAAAGCAAAAAGAAGAGCCAAGTCTGCAGACATCTTGGCTTAGGCAGCTGAAACTCCTTCAGGCTTTTTCCTCATTTCAACAGTTAATTTTCCATTTGACTCTCAGGAAACCTGAAACATCCCTCCCTCGATATCTAAAGTTGTTATTTATGCCATAAAACAACAAATAGTTTCACCTACGAAAGTTCAGGGAAATTGCCTTAATGAATATTTGGCAATAGAAAACTTTTGCAAACTGCCTCAGTGAGACTTCTTTCCAGACTGATAATATATTCCTTAAGGTTCGGACGAGAACATTTCAGACAAAGTGTCCATAAGATTTGGGATAGTGGGCCGGCCCCGTGGCTTAGTGGTTAAGCGAGCGCGCTCCACTGCTGGCGACCCGGGTTCGGATCCCGGGCTCACACCGACGCGCTGCTTCTCTGGCCATGCTGAGGCCGTGTCCCACATACAGCAACTAGAAGGATGTGCAGCTATGACACACAGCTATCTACTGGGGCTTTGGGGGGAAAAAATAAATAAATAAAATCTTTAAAAAAAAAAAAAAAAAAAAAAAGATTTGGGATAGCAATTTGACATCACCTTTCCACAAATCTGTAATACTGCCTGTTCACTCTTTCTCATCTTTATCTGGAATGCACAATATGAGGGACAACTGTTGGCTTTCTTTTTTCTTTTTTTTGTCTTTGGTTCAGTTTCTATGACAATTACCCTACAGACTGCTTTCATCTTCCAAACATTCACTTTAAAATGGTGGCATGTCTTTTCTCTATTTATAGATGCCTGAATGAGATTTTTAGCAAAAAAATGCTCTACGTTCTTCCCCCAGTCCTGTCTCTAGGTCCTGTGGTAGCCCATTAGCCCAGATGATTCCTAAACAGCTATCAGATACCACTACCAAATACTATAATTCTACTACTCCCCCACGGAATCTTTGATGTTGAATTCTCAGGCAGGAAAAAAGGTACACAAAACACAATAATACAATAGAAGCACAAATTCATGGGAGAAGTTAAGGGCAGATACAAAAATTGAAATACAACAACTTTCCTGTGTTTTTTTTTCTCCCAAAGTTTCCAAGTCTTATCTTCCAGATCCCTGAAACGTTTTCCTTCTATCTACAAGACTTATTCAAGTCCAATCTTCCAAGAGTTCCCATGGACATTACTCCACAAACACTTGGTGAGAGACATGGTTTGCTTTCAACTTACTTGTAAACAAGATTTCAACCCTCCATTTGCACTCTATACCCCTATGAGAAACTGATCATCACCAGCTCACAAAAGGTTTCATCATGAAAGTGAAAGATCTTCCTTTAAGTGAAAATCACAGGTGTTACGAATGTCAAGGACCTAACCATTTTCATTTTCCCTAAAGTGATGTTTGAGAAAAACTTTTAATGGGAAAAAATAATTTTTAAAAGTGTAAATCAAAACAAGTATCATTTTTCAATAATTTAAAAAATGAGTTTTTCAAGTAAAACTCAGTTTGGTAAAAATTCAATGACATTTATATCCTCCTACACTATTGGTGCCAGTCTAAAAATTTTCTAAGCACTTTTCATATACTAACACACTTTATCCTCGCAAATCTATAAATCATACCGATGAGGAAACTGAGGTGAGGTTAATTAACTTGCCTGAGGTCACACAGCTAGAAAGTTGGTGAAACAGGATTTAAATCTAGGCTGTCTGGTTCCAAAGTCCTGGCTTTTAACCATAACGATGCTATACTACTTCTTTTAGGAAAGTCGTTTGACAAAATAAATCATTTCACTATGGGACCAGAAAATGTACATTTTAAAAGAAATTTCAATCACATGAGATATTCTTACATAAAGTTAAATGGAAAAAGGTTATAAAACATTTACATCATTTTATCTACATTAGCCCTGCAAACAGGATACTGCAGGACCAGATATAGCCCAGTCGTTGATTCTATTTGGTCATTGTTCAGCAAGGCTAGAATTCAAGCATCTTAGAAGGAGTGTGCATTCACAAGGATGTTATAGTCCTCACCACGCCCTATCATTGTAAAATCTACTGCACTGAGTTTGCAAGCTCTAAGAAGTTTGTTCTAAAATTGTTAATACCAGTGGTTATCACAGCAAACTTTTACTTTCTATGTATTATTGATGTAATTGATTTTTATAATAAGTATATATTATTACCTTTGTTATCAGAAAAAAATGTATATTTTAAAAGAAAAACTAGCAGAGGAAGATGTGCCAAAATGTTAAATGGTAGGGGTTAGGTGGTATTTACATTTACTGGATGATTATCAACATTTTATAGTTTATCTATAATGGGCACAAATGACTTATAATCAGATGAAAATGTACTAAAAAGCATACAATAAATATTTTTAAATCTTACTTAAGAGAAATTATAATTTGCTAATAGAATAATGCCAATATTTGGTCATAAAATGTAGATAAGAGGTTTAGGATATATTTTTGCTGGTAACAGGAGCCTTTGTCTAATGAAAAAACAACAGTTAAATCTAACAATCTCCATATCTCCTCTCAATTTATCTGGAACCCTGCCACACTTCAAGACTTAATTCAAATTTTTCCTCTTCAAGAAGACCTCTCAGAGTAAAGCCTCTCTCCATATCCCTCTCATTTTCTGTCACATATTTGGCAATTTATTATATTTATCTAAGTCTTGTAACATTTCTTGCATTGACAATTTCTTACTACATATTGTCATATTACTTTTAGTAAATTTACATCTTGTCCCTCCAACTAGATCAAAAGCGCACGAGAATAGTAAATGTGTTCTATTCATCTCTTATTACTACAGTACCCAACACAATGGATTGCACATAGTAGGCCCTCAGTTTATATTTGTAATCTGATTCGTTAGCTGAAAATTCTATCAACTAATGTCACACTAGTGGTGGACTACAATATATAATTCCTTCTATTTGTTTAGGCACTTTTTCCTATTTTACCTGGTAGACTTTTCCAGCAATTGGGATAATTATTGTGGGTTAAAGGAGAGAAGAGATAAAGGAAGGTGCCTAATAGTACATTTTAAACTGCAACAGTCACATTACAAGGGTGAACATTTCCTGGAACTCGGTCAGCAAAAACTTAAAAGGACAACTATATTTTCTGAAACAAAGGAGTTGATGGAGGATTAAAATGTGTGTAAAGTGAGTCTTTGGTTTATGCATATAGAGCCATTTCCTGATTTATGAATTTTATAATAAAGAATTGCTTTGTGTTAATTTTCTGTAGGATGACTGTTTTGTATGATGATGCAGTTATCTGACAAGCTTATTGTCTGAACACTGGAGTCTTTATTGTTTTATGCAGTTTTAAAGACCTGCCTCACAAGTCACCAAGTAAGATTTTCAGAGTCAGCAAGGATTCAGTTTTAGATACTTCATAAATTTTCTTTGAGAAACAATTACATTAGTAGCTGGCACAACTAGAAAATCTGCTTTGTATCCTAATGAGTATTTATTTATAATCTTTATTAGGGCAAAAGTCATTATCCCTTCCTAAATATATATATATATATAAACTACAAAAAATTAGCATTCTGTCTCAGATTATGATATTTAGCTGGTTTTCTATTCAAATGACCCTAGTCTATGGAAATGCCAAGAAATACTGAACTCAGACACAGGACGTAGGCAGTCAACAGGAAGTTAACTTCCTTAATGCTTCTATTAGAAAACAATGGATTAATTGACCACTAAGTGCAGAAAATAGACTTAAGTGTTTTATTTTTTATTTTATTTTTTTTTCTCCAAAGCCCCAGTAGATAGCTGTATGTCATAGTTGCACATCCTTCTAGTTGCTGTATGTGGGACGCGGCCTCAGCATGGCCGGAGAAGCAGTGTGTCGGTGCGTGCCCGGGATAAAACCCGGGCCACCAGTAGTGGAGCGCGCGCATTTAACCGCTAAGCCACGGGGCTGGCCCCTAGACTTAAGTGTTTTAAATGATGATGAAGAAACATAAAATCCTACAAAAGCACCACAACACAAAGAGTTGCTTCCATCTATAATATCCTCTAAGACAAACAGCCATAAATACAAATATGATTCTGCAAAGCATTTTCATCTGCTAGGACCCTATGACTTAAATTTAAATACTCCATTAATGGGATGGTGGTATCTTTAAGATCCTGGTCCCTCTTTCAGGTTTGGAGCCAGATGCATCTGACTTTGAATGCCAGATCTTTTACTCAGTGGTTGGGTGACCTTAAAAGTCCCAATTATTACCTAGTATATGCCAGCCCTTTGCATTTATTATTCATAATCCTCACAATAATCTTGCAAAATATCTATTATCATCCCCTACTCAACAAACAGGGAAACAGCAACAGAGTGGTCAAGTGACTTGCCCAAGGTCACAGTCACAGAACAGGACAGAATTCAGACACTAACACTGGCCTCTCTGAATCCAAAGCCTTTCCACGGCACTTGTTTTAACCTCTCCAAGCCTTGGTTTCTTCAACTATAAAATGTGGATAATGATAAAAGTGATGTTATGAGGATGTTTAAAGTGATGTTATAAGGATTAAGAGAAACCATAAGAAAAAGAGCCTGACATATAGTAAATAGAAGTCTTGTTCATTTATTCAGCCTAACTATTGAGCACCAGCTCTATGCTAGGCACTGTCAAGACACTGGGAATCAGTGTTAAGATGAGGGATTACAACAGTCCCTCACATCGAGTATTAATTCTCTCCAACAACATATAAACACACACACACACGCACACACATCCCTCCTCACCTCTCTACTTCTGGACCATTTCTCAGTCTTGTAATCTCTATTAGAATGCATAAAGACGAGAGACAAGGTAAAATTCAAATAGGTCCTTTTGAAAAGAGCTCAGTGGGAACTTAATAAGAAAATATCAAAAGTACATCTGTATATTAAAAGAATCTTCTCTTTTCAATTGTTCTTTTCTTAAATCTTCAAAGAAATTTAATCTGTGTTATGAATAAAAGCCACAAGTGGATCTCACCTTCCATTGAATAGCAAAGTGGGGCACAAGCAAACTCCATGGCTTGGGAATCCATGGGGCTGGTATTTAGAATTGGGCAGGGCAGGAGGGGAGGTCAGGAGCCTCTCCCCAGCCGGGACAGAGCAGGTGCTAGGGGAACACCAGCTGGCCAACAGTGGAGGCTCAGATGGGAGCCAGCGCTCCACGAGTTGTGACCTTTTCAGTCAGTCAGCGACAAGGGACAGAGAATGTGAAAGTGGATCTTCTCCTAAGCAATGTATTTGTCTCTAAACTGAGATTTTCCAGCAAAAATGTGAATTCAAAGGAGCACTGTAAATGACATTGTAGGAGGACATGGAGAGAGTGAGAAGAGGAAAGAAATACTTTGGTGCCAGGGAGGGAGACTTCAGTGCCCCCACAGCATTTGGTCATCTCCAAGATTCATTCCCTAAACATGCACATGGAGCCAACTGTTGGCCAAATGTCACACTAGGTACCATGAATATACATATGAGTGCATGTCATGGTCCTCCCCAAGGGAACTACCTGTCCCTCAGGTTGGCCCTAGGACCAATGACTATTGCAAGGGACAGAGATAGTCTAGTATCAAAGTTGGTCATGTATCCTTCCCTGTGGTTGGGATGGGGGAGAGGGTGATGGTTGTTAGGAATAAAGACAAAGTTACCAGTTTTAAGTTCTCACAAGAACCACATAGAATGGTAAAAGGTGATTTGTGAAAGTAAGACATGTTGAGAAGACAAAGCATATGTCCACTATATTCTTACATTTCTGCTATACATTTAACCCTATAAGATACAATCTTTGCATCTCATCTTAAAAGGAAGACAAAATACTTTTTTAAAAAAAATTAGTCAAAAACCAAATAACTCTTCAATAACCAAAAGTACCAACAACATTTTCATTATCAAGAGTACAGGATACTAAGAGTCTATTGTGGCATTTTAAACTCTTCTGACAAATGTTTTTTCAGCTTTTAACTGTCCCAGAATTGTCAGCCTTAGGTCAAGTAGAATAGCCTATTGCAGACACTGACCCTTTTTCACTATGTGTGAGAACACACATTTCTGATATCAGTGTGCGCTTACAATGAAATTATGGGAGAGAAGAGGAAAGGCTTATGGAAACAGGGAGTAGAGGGAAGGGAGAGAAAAAAGGGGGAGATAAAAAGGTAAAATCATGTGAGGAAGATAAGGATCCCTTAGAATTAGAGAAGGTCACGTTATAACTCACAAAAAGTAGATGTTTAAAGACAAAAAAAATCCCAGAATTCTACCTCCAGTTAATAGGGCCAGAGAGCAAATAGTTGTCAGTTACTTCTGCGTAGTGGGGAAGCCATTTTTTTAGGTATAACAAGCAGTAAGTCTTTTGTTGTTGGTTTTTTCCTTTTCTATAACTCCACCGCTATTACCATCAAAGAAAGAAGTCATTCTTAAGTAAAAGGCAGGAGAGCAGCATTTTGCCAAAAAGCATCTGAGGAGAGAAGATCCAGTATAAGACAGCAAGGAAAGCTAACTGGAAACACAGAGCACATTAAAGAAAGATGAGAATTAAGACAGAACAGGGCAGAGATTTAACAAATCCACTAATACCCTGTGCAGGAGGACTGGGGTTAATACAAAACACATTGTATCTTCATTGTAGTTAGTTTCATGTACACCTGTATGTATTTCTTTGTTACCTGTTTGATTGATACTTTACTTCAAAGTATGAATTCATTCTTATTTAATCTCTTTTGTCGCCATTATAAAACTGTTTAAACAACTTTCTAGGCCCAAGATGGAGCTGTTCCTTCCCAGGGTGCTACAACAGCAAACCAAAACTTAGATAAATTTCATGTCCCTGTAAATGCTCTGTTTGACCAGAAACACAAGATATCCAGTCAGCCAATCCCCAAACACCAAGCCAGCTCTGGGCCTTCTTACCCCAATCAAGACTGACTGTGTGGCCCCAGCCAGATATTTTCTACCTTTCTCTTCCTTGTTCTTTAGTCTTTATCCTACAAAAGCTTCCTGCTTTCTGATTCATTTTGCAGTTTTCCGAAAGGAGACTGTCCGCTTCCTGAAATGTTAAAGTTTGTTTGTATCACCTAAATTGTCTTCTTGAACCATTTTTTAACAAAACCTAAACTTAAAGAATCTCTTTGGATAAAACTCATGCAAGACACTCTAACCAGGGAGACTGCAGTAAAGATTTCTGTGCCCAGAACCACCCACCTAGTCAGCAAATATCCCTTTACTGAAGGAGCATATGGAAATAAACAAAGGCCACCCAAATGAGAACAAGCAAAGGCTATTTATGCAGAGCTTGGGATAGCAAGGGAGTCAGCCACCATCATTTGCATTTTGATAGAGACTCAAAGGCAAGCAGGGGAGCGAGAGAGTGTGGAAGAAGGGAAGGCTTCACTGAGTGGAGGCTACTGGCATGGAGAAGCTGACGGTGGGCTAACTAGAAGGGGGGCATCCTATGTGATTGGCTAGGGGAGCAGATATTTGGCTTTCTCTGGTTGTTATGTTGGAAGCCAGGGCAAAAATTAGGGAAGCTGTCAGCTATTGATGGAATCCTGGCTGTTTGGGGCTGACTGCTACAGAGGTTGTGGCTTGGCTTCCTGATTGCTGCAGGTTGTGGGCTAGAGTTCTATTTTAATACATGGTCTGACCATTGTCCATCTGTATACATATTCAGTCCCTCAAGCCTCTGAGTATGCTACTGATCCCCTGCTCAACTGGACTCATCAACTGTTCACATTTATTTCCAATGGTAAGAATACATTTCCACTGAGACAATGATGATTTTTTACTTTTTTTTGACGCCAAAATGATCCATACTTGGCAGGGTGAATTCAAATGAAGTGAATGAAAGCAAAAAAATGCTGAAGGAAATGAGAATTGACTGCAAAAGGGAACTATGGTATCAGAAAATGAATTTGAGGTTCACTCTTGACAGAGAGCTCAAATTGAATACTGAGAGGCTGAGAGAGTTTAATAGAGACCCACACAGCAGGTACTGGGCTGAAAATCTTACAAGACCATTGGGCATTACCATGATAATCTTTAGTACTTTACTTTACTAATTGCATGTTCTGTACTTTTCTAGGTCAAATATGATAACCTTTAGTAAATTCATTATGTGAGAATTAATAGTGGAAATGTAATTAACACTCGCCAATAATACTTGTTAAAATGCATGATTATGCAATTACATTTTTCCTAAGAATTGAGGGAAATGGTGGCTCCCCATCCCCAACAGGATTCATTCCCAAATTCTTAATGTGACTTATAAGTCTCTTCTTTTTTTTTTTTTTTACTCTTTTTTTTTTATCGAGGTCACAGTGGTTTATAACAGTACATCAATTTCAGATGTACATCATTATATTTCAACTTCCGTATAGGCTGCCTGGTGTTCACCACCAAAAGTCTAGTTGCCATCTGTCACCATACACATGTGCCCCTTTACACCTTTCACCCTCCCCCAACCCCCTTCCCCTCTGGTAACCACCAATCTGCTCTCCCTATCTGTGTGGGGTTTTTTTTGTTTATCTTCCACATATGAGTGAAGTCCTACAGTATTTGTCTTTCTCCACCTGACTTATCTTGCTTAGCATAATACCCTTAAGGCCCACCCACATTGTTGCAAATGGCAAGATTTCATCTTTTTTATGGCTGATTTCCATTCCATTTCCATTCCATTCCACCTCTTCTTTATCCATTCATCCGTTGATGGGCATTTCGGTTCCTTCCAAGTCTTGGCTATTGTGAATAATGCTGCAATGAACATAGGGGTTCATGTATCTTTCAAATTAGTGTTTTCTTTGGATAAATACCCAGAAATGGACTAGCTGGATAACATGGTAGTTAAATTTTTAATTTTTTGAGGAATCTCCATACTATTTTCCATAGTGGCTACACCAATTTACATTCCCACCAGCAGTGTACAAGGGACCTTTTTTCTCCACATCCTCTCCAACACTTGTTATTTCTTGTCTTTTTAATAATAGCCATTCTGACAGGTGTGACGTGATCTCTCATTGTAGTTTTGATTTGCATTTCCCTAATAATTAGTGATGTTGAACATCTTTTCGTGTGAGTATAAGGCTCTTCTTGATCTAGCTCTTCTCTGCTTCCTGAGCTTCATCTACTATAACTCCTTCTTCTACTACTCAGCCCCTCCCTTCACACACACACAGAACCTGAGCACAAATCACACTAAATTGATGGCATCCCTTGAATACAACATGCTCTCTCAAAAGCCTTTGAATGTGCAAATGTTTTTCTTTCTCCTTTATATATTTATTTTTTTTCTTTGCAGGGAAAGATTCACCCTGAGCCAACATCTGTTGCTAATCTTGCTCTTTTTTTTCCCCTCCCCAAAGCTCCAGTAGATAGTTGTATATTCTAGTTGTAGGTCCTTCTAGTTCTTCTATGTGAGCTGCCGCCACAGCATGGCAACTGGCAGACAGGTGCTGTGGGTCTGCGACCAGGAAGCAAACCCAGGCCATTGAAGTGGTGAGCACCAAACTTTAACACTAGGCCATCAGGGCTGGCTCTTTCCTTCTCCTTTAAATTCTCTCTCATCATCTCTCTGCTTGGTAACACATTTATCCTTCAAGACTCAGTCTACTCTGGGAAGGTTTTTTTTGACCCTGCACATATTGGAAGGAAGAAAGGGAAGAAGGAAAAGGAGATTCCTCTTGAATATATTTCAAGAAAAGGTAATGCATGAAAATATAAGTTACCAAATGGTGTTGAGGGAGAACACAGAGACTTCAGTCAGTCAGACAGATTTACAGACTGTGATCCTGAGCAGATTACCTCACCTCTCAGTCTTTTCAGCTGTAAAATAATCCCACAGATAGTGCTTATAAGTTTTTTCCCTCTTTCTTTCTCACCCAAAAGAGCAGCATTATTAAATATTAACATTTGTATAACATAATGTAAATTTTAGAATTTACAAGTAATTTTTAAACAATTGCCTTATTTAACCTTTAAGTCAATTCTAAGAAATGGGTTGTATTTATCATCCTCAGTGAGAGAAACTGAAGGTCAGAGAGAAGCAAGGTGGCAGTCCAGAATCTAGTTCACGTTCTCTGTTTCCAGATCCCACATTGTCATTTAAAACTGGTCACCTTGACCTGAAAGGCTCTGATATTACTATACTAAAATTATTTTAACCTTGCTTTTATCTAGGTACTTAAAAGTCATTGAAAACTTACTACTAAGCATGCTTTGCTTTTTTGTTTTTTGTTTAAATACCACACTTACAGATGGGAGTCAATTATTTTATTTATTTATTTTTTTTTTGAGGAAGATTGGTCCTACGCTAACATCTGTTGCCAATCATCCTCTTTTTTTTCTCTTTTCTCCCAAAAGCCCCAGTACATAGTTGTGTATCATACTTGCAAAGTTGTAGCTCGTCTATATGGGACACTGCCTCAGCATGGCTTAATGAGCAGTGAGTAGGTCCACACCCAGGATCTGAACCCGTGAACCCTGGGCTGCCGAAGCGGAATGCACAAACTTAACCGCTATGCCACGAGGCAGACCCCCATGCTCTGTTTTTACACTTCAACAAAGCATCAAGCTAACTGGAAGTTAAGTCTCAGAAATGAATTACATTTCATATTACCAATTCTCTTAGGACGTTATGTTATAGCACTTGTTAGTTTTCAGTTTAAAAATTTGAAGAGACATCTGAAGTTGCAGGGTAAAATTTTATGAAACCCTATTGTTTGGTAAGGAGGCATGTGTTGTGCTAAGAATAATAAGCAGTAAGCCACTGAAATGGAGCAAAACTATGCATATACGTTTATGTAGCTTTTAACAGATGGTTTCATGCTTTGGATTATTAAGTGATATGAATTTTTAAGCTACTGTGATGCAGTAGAATAGCTAAAAACTAGCATAATCATGTTGCTAAAATAAAAGAGCTGTCTTTCGAAAAATGACCAAAACACATTCAAAAGCCACTTTGAACCTTCCAAGTTTTTCATCAGTTGCAGGACCCTTCGCTCTAGACCTCTTCTTTCCTTCACATTCCCAGTGAAAACATGGCAAACACCTACTGATTGGATCAATTTTCAAAGCACATTAAAATCTTGTGTTATAAAACCTTCTCAGAGAACAGCTTTATACTAAGGACAGGCTACCCACTCACAAACTTGACTGTATTCAGGATTATTGGTCTAACCACTTACATCCATCCCTCATTAACAGCTAAAGGGGAAGAGTACTAAAGGGTCTATCCATCTTCCTTTCTGAAATTCGTTACTGAAAGGAAGCTCTGGAAAATTGTTTTTTTATTTTAGGCAGGGCCATACTTAACATTTGTGGGCCCCAAGGCAAGGGTACAAATAAAGGCCCATTTCCATATGCCTAAATATCTTAGAGTTATAATTATAACTAACAAAATTTTAAACAAAATAGCTTTCATCATCCTACCTTTGAAACATCCTTTCATAACAACATGGCAGACCAGGTTTGAATTTAGAATTCTCAGACTCCGTGAAAGAACACAGTGGTATGGGAAGAGCACACCCTATTCCTCCTCCCTCCTCTGATTCCATCCACCACTGCGAACCTCTCCCTAGTACAAATATGCTAGGCCTCAAGTTCAAGACCTCAGGCCTCAAGTTCAAGCTCTGTCCGTAGGCTCTTGGCCTTCCCTCAGGCCTTCAGAGAGCACACCAGAGCTATGGTCTACCCTTGGGAGGTCAGTGGAGGTAGGAAGCCCACAGAGGCCCTGCAAGCAATCTCAGAGCCATTTGATCAGGGGATTCTAGGGTCCCGGTTTCCCAGGGTGTGGTCTGAGTTGGGAGTGGGGGTTCCAGGCTGCCTGGCCCCACAAACTTCTCCCCCTCGAAGAGAAAGTTGCCAGAGAGGGGCCCTCAGAACCACAGGGACCAAAGTGGGCCCCTCTTGCTCAGGTCTATGTCTCTTTATTACAAAAATAAATTTCAACACCAACACTTGTCATTCTAAACATTCCTCTACTACACTTTTAAAAAGCAGATTACAAGAAAGAATAAGAGACATGAATTGTTATTTCACCTCAAATCTTCTATTATTGATATTTTCTTAAACAATTCTAACGGGTTACTTTATACAATGCCTGAGATTTAATCTTCTAGTAAGAAGCAGCAATATTCCGTTAATACTAATTACCACGAATCTGCAATCCCTAAGTTAGCAAATTTACAGGGTCTTCCCTGTAAGACTTAACATTTAATAAATTTCCATTTACAAATAAGCAAGTAAGACTTTCACCTTCAACCAAAATAGGGTATCAAGGACCAGATTTACTCACTTACCTGAAATAAGCAAAAAAAAAAAAAAAGAATGTCAGACAATGAAAGACAGAAGACAGTGATCCCTAAGGTGAGAAAGAAATGAAATGAGCCTTATAATTGCTGCAACTAACTGTCCTGAGAGATTTCCCAGGCCACAGCACAGCAAGGGTGAACCCAGGTGGAGCTTGGCAGATTCCTTAAGTAGAGGAGACAAAGTTGGTATTACAGAAAGATCTAGGCCACTAGAGTAGGTAGGACACAGTACCAGAGAGATGAGAACTTCAAAAATAGAGAATTCTAGAGATCTACAGAGGGTCCCTCTCAAGTATTCAGCTAAGTACTGATTAGTGCATGCCTGTGCAGAAACTTCCTAGGCTAAAGAAAGAAACAACCAAAAGGAATAGAAGGAACAGAGCCCAGTGTTCACACAGGGCCAAGAATAGCGTCTTTTCCCATCAGTCAGGATGGAAAACTTCACGACTCATGAAGCATTGGGTGACGTGCTCAGAAGATTCTTGCCTCACTGGTAGGGAATAATTATCCTTAAACTGCGCACTAATGTGGTCCCACCAAACAAATTTCAAAATCAAGACCTGAAAAGATCAGGGTGCTTCCAAGTAAATTAATTACATCCCAAAATTAAGCTCAATAACACTTATAAGAATAAAAAAATACCCAGCCCTCAACAAGGGAAAAAAATCACGATGTCTGGCAACCAATCAAAAATTACCAGGCATTAAAAGAAGCAGGAAAATACAAGCCATTATGTGGAGAAAAGTTAGCAAATAGAAACTGACACAGATGTTAGAATTAGCAGAGAAGGACATTCCAACAATTATTATAACTGTATTATATATGTACATAAAGTTAAGTAGAGAAATGGAGGATATAAAAAAATACTAAAATCAACTTCAGGAGATGAACACTATAATGTATGAGATGAAAAATACACTTGATGGCATTGACAGTAAACTAGAGATCACAAAAGAAAAGATTACTGAATTGAAGACATAGCAATACAAACTATCCAAAATCAAACACAGAAAGAAAGAAGAAAAAAAATGAAGGGAACAGCAGTAAACTATGAGAAAACTTCAAGCAGCCACATATACATGTAATTGGAGTTCTGAAAGAGGAGGGGAACAGAAAAAAATATTTGAGAAATAATGTCACAGCAGTTTCTAATTCTTCATGTAAGGAGCTTTGAAGTAGCCACTCCATCCTAACAAGTAAAAAGCTGCACAGACTGAAACATGAACAAATCTTCTTGGATCTGTAAAAGAAGGGAGGACACAGGAAAAACCATGGCCCTCAAGATTGGAGAGACAGACAGGCAAATACAAGTGGCTGCAGGTTACCAGAGCAGAGACTCACAAGCACAAACAACCACAGGAACCAGTGCCAGGGTAGGGAAACCTGAACTATAATTGATGAATTGCTGGAGGCTGAGTATGGACAAGTTTGAGAGTTAAAAACTCCAGGGGACTCAGTCATGGTGATAGGGGCCCAAAATATTGTGAGATTTATCTCCAAGGGCTCAACCAGGTTCTCATAGTAAATATCAGAGAAAAATTCCCTCATGCTTCCAGGAGGGGGAGGGGAAAAGAAACCATTTTGAAATATGCCAGAAAACTCTGTTCTTCTTAACAAGGCCTGTCCTCAGGAGAAACTAGTTAACTAAGGCCTAATCTGCTGGGGCATTATAAGAGCCTGAGGGAAGGGAAATACCCAACTCAAACCTACTCTAACCATACTGTCCCACCTACAAGGGGAGAAAAACTGAGAAACACTTGTGAAGTTCACAATCCAGAGGCACAGGCTCACTAAAAGACTGATACCTAATCATAGGACTATAGAATGCTTGCTCTACCCCCACAGCTCACCACCACATTACTAAAGGCCTATTTACAGCAGTTCCTTTTACTTGGTACATCATGTCTGGCTATCAAGAAAAAATTGACATACACAAAGGCAAACAACACAATTTGAAGAGACACAGAGGTTATCAGAACAGTGATTTAAAACAAGTATGAGTAATATACTAAAGGCTCTATTGGACAAAGTAGATAAAGTATGCAAGAACAGATGGGCAATGTAAGCAGACAGATAGAAATCCTAAGAAAGATCCAAAAGGATATACTAGAGATCAAAAACACTGTAACAGAAGTGAAGAATGTCTTTGATGGGCTTATTAGTAGACTGGACATGGCTGAGGAAAGACTCTCTGAGCTAAAGGTCAAGAAAATTCTCAAAAACTGAAAAGCAAAGAGAACAAAGACTGAAAAAAACAGAACAGAATATCCAAGGTCTGTAAGACAACAACAAAAGGTGTAACATATACATAATAGGAATACCAGAAAGAGAAGAAAGACCGAAAGGAAAAGAAGAAATACTTTAAGCAATAATGACTGAGAATTTCCCCCACATTAACGTCAGACATCAAACTACAGATTCAGGAATCTCAGAAAATACCAACAGGATACATGCCTAAAAAACCACACCTAGGCATATCATTTTGAAACTACAGAAAATCAAAGATAAAGAATAAAATTATGACAGAAGCCAGAGGAATAAAACATTTTATATAGAAAAGAACAAAGGTAAGAATTACATATGACTTCTTCTCAGAAACCATGCAAGCAAGAAGAGAGTGTATTTAAAGTATTGAGAGAAAAAAACCCACCAACCTAGAATTTTGTACCCTGTGAAATTATCCTTCAAAAGTGAGAGAAATCAAGACTTTCTCAGAAAAAAACAAAATTGAGAGAATTTGTTTCCAGTAGGTCTGTCTTTCAAGAAATGTTAAAAGAAGTTTTTTAGAGAGATAGAACATTATGGGTCAGAAATTCAGATCTACCTTAAGCAAGGAAGAGCAATGAAGAAGGAATAAGTGAAGGCAAAATAAAAAACATTTATTTTTCTTATTGTTAATTTATCTAACAGATAAGTTTGTCCAAAAAATAACACTAACAATGCATTTGATTATGCATGAAATATTATTCAGCGTGAAAAGAGCTTCAAGCTGTGAAAAGATATGGAGGGATCTTACATACATATTACTAAGGGAAAGAACCAATCTGAAAAAGCTACATACTGTGTGATTCCAACTATGTGACATTCTAGAAAAGGCAAAACTATGGAGACAGTAAAAAGATCAGTGGTCGCCAGGGCTTGGTATGGGGAAGGATGAATAGGCAGAGCACAGAAGATTTTTAGGGCATTAAAATACTCTGTATGATACCATAATGATGGATACATGTCATTATACATTGCCCAAACCCATAGAAGGTGCAATACCAAGAGTGAAACATAAACCATGGACTTTGGCTGATTATGATGTGTCAATGTAGGTTTATCAATTGTAACAAATGTACCACTCTGTGGGGGATCTTGATAATGGAGGAGGCTCTCAGGGGGTGGAGGGAGGGCAGGAAGTATATAGGAAATTTCTACCTTCCCCTCAATTTTGCTATGAACCTAAAACTGCTCTAAAAAAATAACATCTTAATTTTTTAAATAGCCAAAAATTTTCCAAATTTGATGAAAACTATAAACCAACAAATCCAAGAAGCTCAACAAATTCCAAGCACAGGAAACATGAAGAAAACAACATCCAACCAAAACCATTAATAAAAAGAATCAAATCAGTCAAAATCATTGATAAAGAGAAAATCTTCAAAGCATCCAGAGAAGAAGGGACACATTACATAGGGAGGAACAAAGATAAGGAAGACAGCAGATTTCTTATCAGAAATAACACAAGCAAGAAGGCAATGAAGGAACATCTTTAAATTACTGAAAAGAAAACCTGTCACTCTAGAATTCTATATCCAAGGAATGTACCTTTCAAAAACAAAGGCAAATAAATGAAATAATTAATAACCAGCAGACTCACACTATAAAAAAATGGTAAAGAAAGTTCTTCAGGTGGAAGAAAAAATGATACTAGATCCAAATATAGATCTACACAAAGGAAGTAACACACTGAAAATGGTAATTATTTAAATAAATATATAAGTTTTCCTTATAATTTAAATCTCTTTAGAAAAATAATAGCAATGTTGTATTTGGTTTATAACATAACGTAAAAGTAAAATGTATGACAATATCATAAAGGCCAAGAGACGAGAAATGGGAATATCGTATTGTAACGTTTATATACTACATGTGAAGTGGCACAATATCACTTGAAGGTAGAGCATTATAAATTAAACATTTGTACTATAAATTCTAAAACAACTACTGAAATAATGAAACATTATTACAAAGAGTTATAGCTAATAAGTCAGTAAAGGAAAAAAAAAATTGAATCATAAAAAGTAACCAGTTGGGGCCAGCCCCATGGCCTAGAGGTTAAGTTCAGTGCACTCTGCTTCGACAGCTTGGGTTGGGTTCCCAGGTGCAGACCTACACCACTTATAGGCAGCCATGCTGTGGTGGTGACCCACATACAAAATAGAGGAAGATTGGCACAGTTGTTAGCTCACAGCAAATCTTCCTCAGCAAACAAACAAAAAAAAAGGTAACCAATTAATCCAAAGAAGGCAGAATTTGTCAGATTAGATAAAAAAACAAGATCCAACTACTTTCTGCTTATAAGAACCATATTTAAATATATAAACATAAATAGGATAAAAGTGAAAGGATGGAAAATGATATATTATGAATGTAATGGAAATAAAGCTAACTGGCTATATTAGTATCACAGATGAGCAGATAAGAGAAAAGGTAAGAACAGATAAGATACAAGACAATACTAGTTTGTGGGAATCAACTTTGGTGGCTCATATCTCTTTTAATACAATAGACATACAATCAGCAATTTCTACATTCCTGTGTTTTCAACTCTTGGTTTTGAATATTGCCTAATTCAGCCCATCTTCTCTGCACAAACAAATATTATCAAGTCCTGTTCATTGCTACTTATAAGAGAGGTGTGGTGAGCAGCAGCCTTACTCATCACCTTAATGTGGAAATTCTCACCTCTAAATCTCCACATTGGATTGGTTTTCTAAGGGAGTACACGAGTCCCAGCTACAAGCCTCTTCACCACCTTGTCTTACTAGTATCCATCATGAAAATAGAGCATTGGAAAGGAAGCAAGGACAGAAGAAGAACAAGACTGAAATCAGTTCATTGGTAACTGCCTTATTTATCAGCTAGAGAGCCTAAGAAGCATGTGTATCAATTTGGGTTGTTCATTCAAAAGCAAATGTCAGTTGTAGCTAAAATAAGCAAAAAGAATAAATTTATTGGAAAGATAAGTGGTAGTTTACAGAATCAGAAAAGAATTCCAAAAAACAGTCCTTGGAAAGGACAACCAGGGCAGCAAATCTGGGAAAAAGGAGCTAGTGACACACTCTTCAGGGCAACAGGGTTGGTGCAGCAGGCAAAACAGTGCCCCCCTCAAAGATGCCCATGTCCTATTCCCTGGAATCTGTGAATAGGTCACCTTTCATGGCCAAGAGGAATTAAGGTTGCAAATGGAATGAAGATTGCTAATCAGCTGACCTTAACATAGGGACGTGATACTGGATTATTCTGGTGAACGCAAGGTAATCACAAGAGTCCTTAAAAGCAGAAGAGGAAGGCAGAAAAACAGAGTCAGAGAGATGCAATGTGAAAAGGACTTGACTTGCCCTCGGCTTTCATGATGGGGGAAGGGACCATGAGCCAAGGAATGCAGGCAGCTTCTAGAAACTGGAAAAAGCAAGGAAGTGGATTCTCCCCTAGAGTCTCCAGAAAGGTATACAGCCCTGCCAACACCTTAGTTTTAGCCCAATGAAACCTGTGTCAAACTTATGACCTACAGAACTTACAAGACAATAAATTTGTGTTGTTTTAAGCCATTAAGTTTGGGTAATTTGTTATACTAGCAATAGCAAACTACTATAGTCAGTATGAATCATCTCCAGTCAAATCCTTTGGGTTACTCAGTACAAAGTCTAGATTCCAGGGGGAGTATCTGATTGGCATAGCTTGAATCACATGACCATTTAGTAGCCTGAGAGGGTGAGTCATCCTGATTGATAGACCACCAAGACTATATATAATGAGGAAGTGATTCCTCAAAGCAAAAGCATCAGAGTATGTTACTAGAAAGGGGAATAGATGCTGCACAGGCAAAAACAACAGACTTTTCTGCAGTGAAACAGACTTCCGTCTTACCTAAAGCATACTGCAGGAGCCAACATGGAGATAACCAAAGTTTCTCCTGACTCGCCTAATGATTTTCTCATTAGGAACAAATAAAACTACAGTTATCATTAAAAGATCAAATCAGTATGACTTATAAAGGACTCAATTCAATTTAATTATCAAATGTTTATCGAGTGCCTAGGATGTCAGTCTATGCCAAGTACTGGAGATAAAATGGAGAGCAAGAAGGCTCAGTCTCTGCCCTAGAGGAGAAGACAACCTAAGTTTCAAGTGTGAAATGAAATTTGTGTTTGTGAGCAAGACAAGTACTATGGAAAGGGATGAGTGTGACAAGCACTGTGGAAAGAGAAATGCAGATAGTATGGGAGAATATTGCAAAGAATTTGAACTGTATCCTACAGGTTTATGATTAGTCACTGTGCTCTTTATTCACTTATTTTTTTATTTTTTATTTATTTTTTTAAATTTTTTGTTTATTGCAGTAACATTGGTTTACAACATTGTAAAACTTTCAGGTGTACATCACTACACCTCCACTTCTGCACAGATTACATCATGTTCACCACCAAAACACCAACTACAACCCATCACCACACACATGTAACGAACCATCCCCTTCACCCCCCTCCCTCCCCCCTGGTAACCACCAATCCAATCTCTGTCCCTATGTGTTTGTTTATTGTTGTTATTATCTACTACTTAATGAAGGAAATCACACGGTATTTGACCTTCTCCCTCTGACTTATTTCACTTTGCATTATACCCTCAAAGTCCATCCCTGTTGTCACAAATGGCTGGATTTCATCGTTTCTTATGGCTGAGTAGTATTCCATGGTGTATATACCACAGCTTCTTTATCCATTCATCCCTTGATGGGCACTTAGGTTGCTTCCAAGTCTTGGCTATTGTGAATAACGCTGCAATGAACACAAGGGTGCATGTATCTTTATGCATTGGTGTTTTCAAGTTCTTTGGATAAATACCCAACAGTGGAAAAGCTGGATCATATGGTAGTTCTAACCTTGATTTTTTGAGGAATCTCCATACTGTTTTCCATAGTGGCTGCACCAGTTTGCACTCCCACCAGCAGTGTATGAGAGTTCCCTTCTCTCCACATCCTCTCCAACACATGTTGTTTCCTGTCTTGTTAATTATAGCCATTCTGACGGGCGTCAGGTGATATCTCATTGTAGTTTTGATTTGCATTTCCCTGATAGTTAGTGATTTTCAACATCTTTTCATGTGTCTGTTGGCCATCTGTATATCTTCTTTGGAGAAATGTCTGTTCAGGTCTTTTGCCCATGTTTTAATTGGGTTGGTAGTTTTTTTGTTGTTGAGATGCATGAGTTCATTATATATTTTAGAGATTAAGCCCTTATCAGATGTATGGTTTGCAAATATCTTCTCCCAATTGTTAGGTTGTCTTTTCGTTTTGTTGATGGTTTCCTTTGCTGTGCAGAAGCTTTTTAGTTTGATGTAGTCCCATTTGTTTATTTTTTCTATTGTTTCTCTTGCCCGGTCAGACATGGTGTTTGAAAAGATGTTGCTAAGACTGATGTCGAAGAGCGTACTGCCTATGTTTTCTTCTAGAAGTTTCACAGTTTCAGGTCTTACATTCAAGTCTTTAATCCATTTGGAGTTACTTTTTGTGTATGGTGTAAGGTAAGGGTCTACTTTCATTTTTTTGCATGTGGCTATCCAGTTTTCCCAACACCATTTGTTGAAGAGACTTTCTTTTCCCCATTGTATGTTCTTGGCTCCTTTGTCAAAGATTAGCTGTCCATAGATGTGTGGGTTTATTTCTGGGCTTTCAATTCTATTCCATTGATCTGTGTGTCTGTTTTGGTGCCAGTACCATACTGTTTTGGTTACTATAGCTTTGTAGTATATTTTGAAATCAGGGAGTGTGATACCTCCAGATTTGTTCTTTTTTCTCAGGATTCCTTTAGCTATTCGGGGTCTTTTGTTGTTCCATATAAATTTTAGGATTCTTTGTTCTATTTCTGTGAAAAATGTTGTTGCAACTTTGATAGGGATTGCATTGAATCTATAGATGGCTTTAGGAAGTATGGACATCTTAACTATGTTAATTCTTCCAATCCAAGAGCATGGAATATCCTTCCATTTCTTTGTGTCTTCTTCAATTTCTTTCAGAAATGTTTTATAGTTTTCGGTGTACAGATCTTTCACCTCTTTAAGTTTATTCCTAGGTATTTTATTCTTTTTGTTGCAATTGTAAATGGGATGGTATTCTTAATTTCTCTTTCTGCTACTTCGTTGTTAGTGTACAGAAATGCAACTGATTTTGGTATGTTGATTTTGTATCCTGCAACTTGACCATATTCGTTTATTACTTCTAAAAGTTTTCTGGTGGATTCTTTAGGGTTTTCTATATATAAAATCATGCCATCTGCAAATAGTGACAGTTTCACTTCTTCCTTTCCAATTTGGATCCCTTTTATTTCTTTCTCTTGCCTGATTGCTCTGGCTAGGACTTCCAGTACTATGTAAAACAGGAGTGGTGACAGTGGGCAACCTTGTCTGGTTCCTGTTCTTAGAGGGATAGCTTTCAGTTTTTCACCATTGAGGATGATATTAGCTGTGGGTTTCTCATATATGGTCTTTATTATGTTGAGGTACTTTCCTTCTATACCCATTTTATTCAGAGTTTTTATCATAAATGGATGCTGTATCTTGTCAAATGCTTTCTCTGCATCTATTGAGATGATCATGTGATTTTTATTCTTCATTTTATTAATGTGGCGTATCACGTTGATTGATTTGTGAATGTTAAACCATCCCTGCATACCTGGAATAAACCTCTCCTCTTTCATTTCTGATTTTACTTATTTGTGCCTTCTCTCTTTTTTTCTTGGTGAGTCTAGCTAAAGGTGTGTCAATTTTGTTGACTTTTTGAACGAACCAGCTCTTGGTTTTATTAATTTTTTCTATTGTTTTTTTGGTCTCTATTTCATTTATTTCTGCTCTGATTTTTATGATTTCCCTTCTTCTACTGATTTTGGGCTTTGTTTATTCTTCATTTTCCAGTTCCTTTAGGTGCATTGTTAGATTGTTTATGTGAGATTTTTCTTGTTTGTTGAGATAGGCCTGTATCGCTATAAACTTCCCTCTTAGAACTGCTTTTGCTGTATCCCATAAATTCTGGCATGTCATATTTTCATTTTCATTTGTCTCCAGGTATTTTTTTATTTCTTCTTTGATTTCTTCGTTAACCCAGTCATTGTTCAGTAGCATTTTGTTTAATCTCCACATATTTGTGGTTTTTCTGATTTTCTTCCTATAGTTGATTTCTAGTTTCATACCGTTGTGGTCAGAAAAGATGCTTGGTATTATTTCAGTCTTCTTAAATTTATGGAGACTTGTTTTGTGGCCTAATATGTGATCAATCCTGGAGAATGTTCCACGTGCATTTGAAAAGAACGTGTATTCTTCGGTTTTTGGACGGAATGCTCTGTATATATCTACTAGGTCCACCTGTTCTAGTGTGTCGTTTAAGGCCAATGTTTCCTTATTGATCTTCTGTTTGGCTGATCTATCCGTTGGTGTAAGTGGAGTGTTAAAGTCCCCTACTATTATTGTGTTACTGTCTATTTCTGTTTTTATGTCTGTTAATAATTGCTTTATATATTTAGGTGCACCTACATTGGGTGCGTAGATATTTACAAGTGTTATATCCTCTTGTTGGATTGTTCCCTTGATCATTATGTAATGCCCTTCTTTGTCTCTTTTTACAGTTTTTGTTTTAAAGTCTATTTCGTCTGATATGAGTACTGCTACCCCAGCTTTCTTTTCATTGCCATTTGCGTGGAGTATCTTTTTCCATCCCTTCCCTTTCAGTTTGTGAGTGTCTTTAGGTCTGAAGTGTGTCTCTTGTATGCAGCATATATATGGGTCTTGTTTTTTTATCCAGTCAGCCACCCTACGCCTTTTAATTGGAGCATTTAGTCCATTGACGTTTAAAGTCGCTATTGATAAGTATGTACTTATTGCCATTTTTTAACTTTTTTTTTTTCTCACTGTTTTAGTAGTCCTCCTCTGTACCTTTCTTCTTCTATACAGAATTGATGGTCACTTTAGTTTGATCTCTGTCTGAAAGCTCTACTCTTTAACTCCCCTCCTCCCTCCTTTTATGTTTTTGATATCATATCTAACCTCTTTTTTGTGCTTTTGTATCCATTACCCTCTTATCATGGAAATAGATAATTTTTCTTATTTGTGGTCTTCTCTTTTCCCCTTAAATGAGTCCCTTTAACATTTCTTGTAGCACTGGTTTCTTGGTGACTAACTCCTTTAATTTTTGCTTGTCTGGGAAATTTTTGATCTCTCCTTCCTTTTTGAATGATAACCTTGCTGAGTAGTGTATTCTTGGCTGTAAGTTTTTTCCTTTTAGCACTTTAAATATATTGCGCCATTCTCTTCTAGCCTGTAAGGTTTCTGCTGAGAAGTCAGCTGATAGCCTTATGGGGTTTCCTTTGTAAGTAACTTGACATTCTCTTGCGGCTTTTAGGATTCTCTCTTTATCTTTAATTCTGGACATTTTGATTATGATGTGTCTTGGTGTGGGCCTCTTTGGGTTTATCTTGTTTGGGGCTCTCTGTGCCTCCTGTACCTGGATGTCTGTTTCCTTCCTTAGGTTAGGGAAGTTTTCATCTATTATTTCTTGAAATAGATTCTCTGCCCCCTTGTCTCACTCTACTCCTTCAGGGACACCTATAACACGGATGTTAGTGTGCTTGATGTTGTCCCAGAGGTCCCTTAGACTGTCCTCACTCTTTTTAATTCTTTTCTCTTTTACCTGTTCACCTTTGGTAATTTCTTCTAGTCTTTCATCCAGCTCACAGATCTGTTCTTCTGTATCCTCTACTCTGCTTTTGAGTCCCTCTAATGAATTTTTCATTTCCAGTATTGTATTCTTCATTTCTGATTGGTTCTTTTTTATATCTTCCATTTCTTTGTTGACAGTCTCACTGAGTTCATCTATTCTTCTCCCCAGATCAGTGAGCATCCTTAACACTCTTAGTTTGAACTCTCTGTCAGGTAGGTTGCTCATTTCTGTTTCACTTAGTTCCTTTTCTGGGGTTTTGTCCTGTTCCCTTACTTGGAATGTATTCTTTTGCCTCCTCATTTTGCCTCTTTCCCTGTGCTTGTGTCTATGTATTAGGTAGGTCAGCTACATCTCCTGTTCTTGGATGGGTGACCTTATGTAAGTGATGCCTTAGGAGGCTTCCAGTGTGCTTCCCTCTGTTCTCAATGTTCCAGGGGGTGACCCCTATGTCAGCTACGTGTGCCCTTCTGTTGTGGCCTGTTTGCTCTCCCTGTAGGCACCCAGGGAGGCTGAGTTATGCTCCTAGCCAGCTGTTGTAATGCTCAGCTGCTTGTAGTTTTTGTGGGCCCTTCAGTCTCTTTATCAGGTGTGGGGAGCCCCAGCACAGTCGGCTGCAAGTTCTAATATCACATTTGTGTTGCAGTATTTCTTTTAACTGAGTAGGCCCCCAGCGTGGCAGGTTGTTAGGCTCAGGGCCTTACAATTGCTGTAAGCCTCTAGCCTGTTAGGTCTCTTGTCAGCTCTCTGAGGATTGCAGCTGGGTGGGGCTGGCCTCAGGCATGGAAGCACCCAATTGCTTCAGGCTTTGGAAGGTGGGGCAAACCCCCTATGTGGGTCTTTGAGAAGCACAAGTCTTCTGCAGCTGACAAGCCCTGCCACCCACAGGTCCACACACACAGTCAACACAGTCCTGCCCCGTGTGCGTGCCCCGACCTCCCCAAGCGGACTCAGTCTCTCCACGGCGGGAGCCCCACAGACTCCACCACCGCCCCACACTCTCCACCCACTCCTTGTGCACACCCTGCCTCACTCAAGTCTGCTCAGTTGCCAGGCTGCAGAGAATCCAGTCACCAATCTATGCAGGCCCACAAGTTGCCTGAGGGCTTGTTGTTGGGTGGGGCCAGTCTCTAGGGTGGGCTGCCTGCCCTGGCTGAGCTGGATTAAATCAGTGCTCTAGCGGGTGGGGCAGACCCTGGGCTAGTAGGCCTCAGGGAGAACTCCAATGGTGTCTGTGTCAGCACGCCCACACCAGGCCACAACAATGGCCGCCGCCAATGTCCCAGTCCCTGGAGAGGTCTCACCCCTCACCGAGATGCACTCAGGGCCTATTAGGTGAGTCTCTTGTCACCAAAGCACTGTGCACCTTTCTTTCTGGTGATTTTAGGTTGCTTTCTGAAATGGGTGAGTTTGTGCATGGGCCCTTTAAGAGCGGGTTTTAGTTTCTTTGTGAACCGGGTTTTCTGGGGGTACTGCCCAATGTTTTAGTAGCAGGCACAGTCAGATATTATGCCACTGGTCTTGATTGTGCTGGGTCCACAAAATGCCCACAGCGGGGGCACTCCCAGCTCAGGGCCCGGCTCCTCCAGGGAGGGCTGCCTACCTGTGAGCTGCTCCCGGTGGCCGTGAAGCTGGCGGCTTGTGAAGGCGGCATTTTTTTCTCTCCAGAAGGGAGTTTCTGCCTCTTCTACCTCAGTGAGGATTGTCTGTTGTTGCAGGAGTTCCTTTTATCCAGTTTTCAGTTCTGTCTCAGGGGTAATTTTTCCACGAGTAGTTGTAAATTGGCTGTGTCCACGGGAGGAGGTGAGTTCCGAGTCTGCCTACGCCGCCATCTTGACTTCTCTCTTTATTCACTTAAATAAGCACTCGCTCCTCTATTGGATTGCATGCTCCTCAAAGCAGAGAGCAGGCTTCTTCTGCTTTGTATCCACCATGATACACTTTGCATGGTAGGTCCTTGGTACATGTTTTAGAATTGGATTTAATTTCCAACCAGAGCCATTGGGGAGAAAAGGGAAAAAACTTTTAAAAGTGAAGAGCTTTTTATGATACTAAACTCTAGATATAATACTCCCTTTTTACTGGGCTTCAACCCTACACATGTACCATGTGCCCTCACATATTTTACTCCCCATCCTGTGACAATTTATTTCATAAAAACAAGGACATCTTCATTCCGTTTGGCAGCCCACTGCCTCAGTCTTCCTCAAGCATGGCCCATGAGCAGTAGAACTTTTCTGCTTCTGGCAAAATGTCCCTCTAGGTACTTCGGCAAACAGATCCCCAGGCAACTTGAAAAAGAACATGAAGAGATAATTAGATTTTGGAAAGCCTGCCCCAGGGTTTACCAAGCAGTTAGAATTTAGACCCATACAGGAAAATATATGAGAGACAAGTTTTTATGATTCATCTCTCAAGTCCAGCTGGCTGGTTTGCAGCAATTTCCTGCTATTGTTTTAGTCTGGGTTTTCAGATTGGTTATATTTAACTGGATGAGACAAACTAAATGAGTGACAAAGATGCATTGTTTACTCAGGGAACTCTGCCTATATTACTGCCTAATGGTTTAATTTGTAGATGTTAAATGATTTAAATCCCAGGAAGTGTAGAAGGTTCTGAAACTTTTGCTTCCATTGGGCTTTTTAACCCAAAGAATCAAATCAGAGTCTTGTGAGACAAATGATAGTGACTTTGCGAGTTTTTCTGGCATTTCAGCAAAGTTATTAAGAGGCCAGGCATTTCCCCAGTTTGCAGAGATCAAATATTAATAACACAAGAAGGCTCACATTCCTGTGACGCAGAAATGGATAGGAAGTCTATAAAATCTTTCTATCCCTGCTCCATTTCTATTTCCTGACATGCTGACTGGTTGGAGGGCAATCCCTCCAGAGCAGCTATACTGACAAAATGAAAGAAATTAGTTGCTTTCATTTATTTACTCATTTTGCTGTGGGAATTTCCTGCAAGCGTGTATAATAATAATAAGTTGTTAAGCAAATTATTCTCTACATCTTATTTCAATTTCTTCTAAAGAAATTCTACAGAGGCGCTTTCCCTGTTATCCTGTCTCCTAAAATTGTAAAACATCCGTTTCTGGTGGACTCCTTCCTTTCTTTTATTTTTTACAAGACAAAGGCACTTTGTTCTGCCAGATGTGATTTAAAAATTGTGGCACAATTGCAAATAAGATTCAGACCAACTAGTTGTAAACTAAATAGCCAGATGATATAATGTGTTATTAAGTATTTATGAAGTAATCTGGGAGAATAGGCAGCTGGTCCCCTGTTCCTTAATAGATGTAAGAGTTCCCAGTATATTTCACTGATTGATTACATGAATTTCCTTATTACAGTGATATGTTAGGAAACAAGTCTTTAATCATCTGATGCCTTTTGTCTGTAAGACTATATTTCTGTAACAAAAAGGGCATGTGTTCTCATACTAACAGCAGAAACAGCATTTGTTTCAGAGAAATTCTAGATAGAAATATATTCAAATGTAGACTGTATTCTAGAATTACTTACTTGGAGTTGCCTCATTAAGTTATTTGTTTGAAATGAATCATGTTGTCAGTAAGCCATTATATGTAAGTTAAACATCCATCTATTCCTTAATATGTGGGGAAGATATCTTTGGGTTTTTCCCCAAAAACATCAGCTTGTTTTCCCTGACACTGTGTAAGCTCAAATGTATAAATAGAGTTACATACTGTTCTTCAGGTAAATTTGCTTTGAAGTTGAGAATATGTCCAAAACATGAAAATCTAAAACTAAACAGTCTTGGAAAGTTCCAGTGACTATAAATAGAATTTCTAAATTGGAAATGTCATTTCAACCTTCTCCTCCACCTCACTGCTGTGACTTTAATAATTGCTCTTGTTGCCTTAATTTCCTTTAGTAGAGTGAGACCATTTCCTAGGATTATTGGCTACCATGTGATCTTTTTCAGTTACATTCAGTATTGTCATATGAGAATTATCTGGTAGGGAAAGAAGCATATTCATAATATAAGTAACTTTGCATAGCTGACCTTCAAAATCACTGGTTGACTTGATAAGACACCAACACTCCCAGTAGCAATGTTATTCTTGAAGCCATTTCAGGGTTCATTTTCCACCATGCCCATTGACGTAATCTACACAGTAGTATCATGATGGGCAGTCTATAACCACAATTATTAATTATTCTGACTTACTGCTATGTAAATTTAAATATAGATATGGAATTCAGGACCTTGAATGAGACTGTAAAAACAATCAAGTTGAATCATTTTATTGAGCAAAGCAGCAAGTAAAGATAAATAACCTTCCCAAAACCACACGGCTATTTGGTGTCAGAACTGATAATAGAACAGGAGTCTCCTATTTTCAAGGTCAGTGCTGTATGGACCATAGTTGATGGTTTTAGCCAACTCTTATAGAATAAATTGTACTGGAAACATTCTGCTACCATGTCTATAGAATAAGCCTGAGTATACAGCAAAAACAAACACAAATTTTTAAATCACAGAGAAACAAGAGTGGAAAATACTCATCATTTATTTCTTATTAGCCCATATTTTTATTATATAGATACAGAAATATTTCATTAGTCATTCCTATACACTAACTAAACTGAAAAAAAAAGATTAAACAGCTGGTATTTAGGTTTGTTGCTATGTAGCTCTGAATAAGAAATTAGCACTTTTGAGTTGAATAACATAATTTTTTTGAAAAGTCTAAGCCTTATTAGTCTATCTAGAGATAAGAGGACAGAGTGTCACACATCTATGGAGAAAATAAAAATAAAAAGTCACACAGGAATAAGATACATTTCTCTTTCCTTCCTCACAACCATACCAGTCAATAAAGAATTTCTCCTGAAGGTAGATTTTTAGAGTATTTTAAGAACCTGAAGGGTAAGACAGAAGGACCAACCAAATTCAAATAATTCATTTAAATAATATCTGTGTGGCCACTAATTCTCAGCAATATCTATGGAAACATCTGTCTTTCCAAGTGTTCTAAGTAGTTCATTGAAGTAACACAATGTGTACCTAGTTATGATGGCTTTATCTCCTTTTTAATTCTCTAGTCCTCTGCCCTCAGGAAAAATGCCAACTTTCAATTATCATTTTAAATTAACTTCTCTTTCTCCTATTTGTTAAAAGATGACTTTATCCTTAGTTTATTGCAAATATCAACACCACCCAGCATTCTCTTCATTATCTCCCCAACTATACCACTCAAAGTACTTCTGTTTCCATCTCAAAATATGCCTGCTGCTTCCCAAGGCTGAATCCCACTGTCCTATAACCTAGCTCTCTCTGCCTTCTCCTCCCAACTCCATCTTCAGTTCATTCATTCAATAAATATTTCTTTTCGATCACCCCACGGGTTCTTTCCCCTCGGCCCATGAACACGTACTGGTTACTCCCACATTGAACAGTATCTTCATTTGCCCTTAATGCCTTTTCAGGTTCTTTTCCTGCATTTCTCAGGCAAGCTGAGTTTATCCATTAAAAGCACATTATAATAGAATGCTTAATGTCATGGAGGAAATAGAATATATTTTAAAGGTAAATACAGAACAGTATAGACAACATGATTCCAATTTTGTGAAAAAATATGTACGTTTGCATAGGAAAAAGTATAAAAGACTGTACACAAACAAAAAGAGACAGAGATGGAGACAGAGAGAGGTTTCTCTGGATAATGAAATTACATGTGATTTTTATTTTCTTCTTTCTGCTTTTCTATATTTTCTAAATTTTCTTTTTTAATTTTTTTAATTAATAAAATTTATTTTTTGAGCAGTTTTAGGTTCACAGAAAAATTGAACAAAAAGTACAGAGAATTCCCATATACCCATTGTTCCCACACACACAGCCTCCCCAACAACTGACATCCCATACCAGAGTGGTTTATTTATCACAATCTATGAATCTACAATGACACATCATTACCACCCAAAGTTTCTAGTTTATATTACAATTCACTCCTGGTTTTGTACACTCAATGGTCTCGGACAAACGTATAATAACATATATCCATCATTATAACATCATATAGAGTATCTACGCTACCCTAAAAATCCTCTGTGTTCTGCCTATTCATCACCTTCTACCCCCACAACCCTTAGCCAACACTGATCTTTTGACTGTCTCCATAGTTTTGCCTTTTCCAGAATGTCATATAGTTGGAATCATACAGTATGTAACCCTTTCAGATTGGCTTCTTTCACTTAGTAATATACATTTAAGTTTCTGCTATGTCATTCCATGCCTTGACATTTCATTTCTTTTTAGCACTGAATAACGTTTCCTTGTCTAGATGTACCACAGTTTATTCATCCATTCACCTACTAAAAGACATCTTGGTTGCTTCCAAGCTTTGGCAATTATGAGTAAAGCTGCTATAAACATCTCTATGCAGGTTTCTGTGTGGACATAAGATTTTGACTCCTATGGGTAAATATCAAGGAGAGTGATTGCTGGATCGTATGGTAAGAATATGTTTAGTTTTGTAAGAAACTGCCAAACTGTCTTCCAAAGGGGCTGTATTGCATTCTCACCAGCAATGTATGAGAGTTCCTGTTGCTCCACATCTCCCAGCATTTGGTGTTGTCAGTGTTCCAGATTTTGACTGTTTTAATACATGTATAGTAGTTTTTCATTGCTGTTTTAATTTGCATTTCCCTGAAGACATATGATGAAGAGCTTCTTTTCATATGGTTATTTTCCATCTGTATATCTTCTTTGGTGATTCGCTCAAATATTTGGTCCACTTTTTAATGGGACTGTTTGTTTTCTTACTGTGGAGTTTTAAGAGCTCTTTGTATATTTTGGATAACAATTCTTTATCACATGTGACTTTTGCAAATATTTTCTCCCAGTTTGTGACTTCTCTTTTTTGTTTTTTCTGAGAAAGATTCGCCCTGAGCTAACATCCATGCCAATCTTCCTCTATTTTTTAGTATGTGGGCCACCAGCACAGCATGGCCACTAACAGAGCAGCATAGGTCTGCGCCCAGGAAACGAACCCGGGCCACTGTAGGAGAGCGTGCCAAACTTAACCACTAGGCCACCAGGGCTGGCCCTCCCAGTTTTTCACTTGTTATCATTGTCTTGACATTGTCTTTCACAGAGCATTGTTTTTGATTTTAATATAGTCCAGCCTATCCATTATTTCTTTCATGGATCGTGCCTTTGGTGTTGTCTGTAAAATGTCATCATCCTACCCAAGGTCATCGAGGTTTTCTCCTACACTATCTTCCAGAAATTTTATAGTTTTGCATTTTACATTTAAGTCTGTGATTCACTTTGAGACAATTTTTGTGAAGGGTGCAAGGTCTGTGTCTAGACTCATTTTTTTTTTTTTTTTGCAAGTGGATGTCAGTTTTTCCAGCACCATTTGTTGAAAAGACTGTCTTTGCTCTATTGTATTGCCTTTGCTCTTTTGTCAAAGATTAGTTGACTATATTTATGTGGGTCTATTTCTGAGCTATCTATTCTGTTCCTTTGATCTATTTGTCTATTCTTTCATCAATACCATCCTGTCTTGATTACTGTAGCTTTATAGTAAGTCTTGAAGTCGGGTAGTGTCAGTCCTCCAACTTTATTCTTCTCCTTCAATATCGAATTGGCTATTCTGAGTCCTTTGCCTCTCCTTGTAAACTTTAGAATCAGTTTTTTGATAGCCACAAAATACCTTGTTTGGATTTAGACTGGAATTGTGTGGAAGCTATAGATTGAGTTGGGAAGAACCAACATCTTGACAATATTGAGTATTCCTATCCATGAACATGGAACATCTCTCAATTTATTTAGTTCCTCTTTGATTTCATTCATCAGAATTTTGTAGGATTCATCCTATAGATCCTGTACATATTTTGTTAGAGTTACACCTATTTCCTTTTTGGAGTGATAATGTAAAAGGTATTATGTTTTTAATTTCAAATTGCACTTATTCTTTGATGGTATATAGGAAACAGATCGACTTTTGCATATTGACCTTATATCCTGCCACTTTCCTAGAATTGCTTATTAGTTACAGGAGTTTTTTTGTTGATTCTTTCAGATTTTCTACATAGACGATCACGTCATCTGTGAACATGACAGTTTTATTTCTTCCTTCTGAATCTGTATACCTTTTATTTCCTTTTCTTTTCTTTTTGTATTAGCTAGAACTTCCAATATGTTGTTGAAAAGGAGTGGTGAGAGGGGACAACCTTGCCTTGTACCTGTTCTTAGTTGGAAAGGTTCATGTTTGTTACCATTAAGTATGATGTTAGCTGTAGGTTTTTTGTGGATATTCTTTACAAGTTGAGGAAGTTCCCCTCTATTCCCAATTTACTGACAGTTTTTATTATGAATGAGTATTTTCTGTATCTTTATCATTTCTGCATAAATATTTTTCTGCATCTATTGATATGATTATGCAATTTTTCTTTTTTAGCCTGTTGATGTGATGGATTACACTAATTGATTTTGAAATGTTGAATCAGTCTTGCATACCTAGGATAAATCCCACTTAGTTGTGGTATATAATTCTTTTTACACATTGTTGGATTCAATTTGCTAATACTTCTTGAGGATTTTTGCATCTATGTTCATGAGAGATATTGGTCTGAAGTTTTTTTTTCTTGTAATGTCTCTGTCTGCTTTTTGTATTAGGGTAATGCTGGCCTCATAGACTTAACTAAGAAGTATTCCCTCTGCTTCTATCCTCTGAAGGAGATTGTACAGAATTGGTACAATTTCTTCAGTAAATTTGGTAGAATTCACCAGTGAACACATCTGGGCCTAGCGCTTTCTATTTTAGATGGTTATTAATTATTGATTCAATTTCTTTAATAGATATGGGCCTATTCAGGTTATTTCTTCTTGTGTGAGTTTTAGCAGACGTGTCTTTCAAAAAATTGGTCCTTTTCTTCTAGGTTATCAAATATGCAAGCATAGACTTGTTCATAGCATTCTTTGATTATCTTTTAATGTCCATGGCATCTGTAGTGATGTCCCTTCTTTCATTTGTCATATTGGTAAATTATCTTCTATTTTCTAGTTAGCCTGTCTAGAGGCTTATTGATTTTATTGATCTTTTCAAATAACCAGTTTTTGCTTTTGCTAATTTTCTCTATTGATTTCCTATTTTTTATTTTATTGACTTCTGCCCTAATTTTTATTACGTATTTTATTCTTATTTTTTTGGACTTAACTTGCACTTCTTTTTCTAGTTTCCTGAGGTGGAAGCTTAGATCATTTATCTTAGATCTTTATTCTTTTCTAGGATATGCATTCAATGCTATAAATTTCCCTGTAAGCACTGCTTTGGCTGCATCACATAAATTTTGATAAGTTGTATTTTCATTTTCATTTTTTTCAAAATATTTTTTAATTTATTTGAGTTCTCCTCTTTCACTCATGTGTTATTTAGAAGTGTGCTGTTTAATCTCCATGTATTTTAGGATTTTCTTATTGTTCTGTTATTGAGTCCTAATTAATTTCATTGTGGTCTGAAAGCAGACATTGTATGATTTCTATTCTTTTAAATTTGTCAAGGTGTGGTCTGTCTCGGTGAATGTTCCATGTGAGCTTGAGAAGAATGTAATCTGCAATTTTTGGGCAAAGTAGTCTATAGATGTTAATTGTATCTAGTTAATTGATGGTGCTGTTGAGTTCAACTATGTCCTGTCTGATATTCTGCATGTTGGACCTGTCCATTTATGAAAGAAGAGTGTTAAGTTCTTCAACTTTATTATCAACTATAATAGTTGATTCATCTATTTCTCTTTACAATTCTATCAGCTTTTGTTTCATGTATTTGATACACTGTTGTTAGGGGCATACACATTAAGGGTTGTTATGTCTTTTGGAGTACTAACCCCTTTATCAATATGTAATGCCTCTTTTTATCCCTGATAGCTTTTCTTACTCTGATGTCTGCTCTGTCTGAAATTAACATAGCTACTCCTGCTTTCTCTTGATTATTGTTGTCATGGTAAATCTTTCTCCATTTATTTACTTTTAATTTACGTGTGTCTTTATATTTAAATTGGGTTTCTTGCAGACAACGTATAGTTGGGTCTTGTTTCGTGATCCTCTCTGACAATCTCTGTCTTTTAATTGGAGTTTAGATCATTGACATTTAAAGTAATAACTGATATAGTTGGATTAATGTGCACCATATTTGTGACTATTTTCCATTTGTTGTTCTTGTTCTTTGTTCCTATTTTTGTCTTCCACACCTTTTCTGCCTTCTCTGTTTTCTTTATGTTTTTCTATATTTTCAAATTTTTCTCCTATAAATATATAATAGTTTTTTAATTTAAAAAAACTCAGAAAGAATGTTATTGATTTGATGACTGAATAAAAATATGTCTTCTCACTTGTTTCTCTTAGTTTCTCATCTTCAGGAACAACACATGGAATTTTGAGAACATCTCTTCCTGGCTTCAGGTACTCTGCAATCCTAGGTCCATTCTTTATTACCTCTCCCTCTTCCTTTCATCAAATGGGGACATCTCCAAAAATGCAGTCTTCAATTCTTCTGCCTATGTCACTCTTCACTAGGCCACAGAGAACTCTAAAATTCTCTCTTTATAACTCTAGCTATCACTTCTACATAGATCAATTCTAATATTCATTTCCAGCCCTGCTTATAGGATACTCCTGTTGAATGCCACACCACTACCTCAAATTCAACATCTCAAAAACCAGGCTGATCACTTCCCCCCTGAAGCCAGTTTTCCTCTTAACTTCACTGCTTGTGTCAACTTATCTCCCAAACAAAGAATATCATTGAAGCCTCTCCCTTTTTCCTACATATTTAGGCAAGTGTTACTTATTTTCCATTTCTCTTAATAATCTTTTATGGCAGTCTCTTTCTTTTCCTTATCATTACCTCCATCTCAATTTAGTCCCTTATCACTTTGTGCTTAGATTACTAAAACAGCCTCCTTATTATTCTCATCACTGTAATCTCTTCTCACTGTCCCTCAAAAATAAGTTATTTTCTTGCTGCTCAAGATCACCTGAAAGTTGGTTAAGAATGCAGAATCTTGAGCTCCACCCCAACCTCTGGTATCAGACTCTACATTTTAACAAGCCTGTTCACTGATGTTTATAAAGCTCTTTGCTTATTTGTACTGCAATACCCCCTCACCTAAAGGGTCTTCTCTTCTCTAGTCAAGCTCCCCAAGCTCAGAGCTGCCCTCCATGAGGCTGTCTCATACCACTCCACCTCATCATGCTCTTTCGCAGAATGCCTGTTGCAAGTTTCTAATCATTTTGGCACTTAATATTCTACTTATCTTTTCTCATAACATGTCAACCTTCCCCAACTAGATTGTAAGTGCCTGAGCAAAGGCTTTATTTGCTTTCCCCCATACATCTGGATCAATGATAAAGTGTTTATAGATCAAATATATTGGTTCAACTCTTTCTAGGTTGAAAATCATTTAAGTGTTTTAACATTCTAGAAACATTTTATTTATTTTTATACCATATCCTACTGACTCTTTAAAGTTTATCCTGTGCCTCATAAGAATTCAAATATATATTTGTCTCCCTAAAAAAATTGATTGAAACATTTATACTTGTAACAGATTTCCCCAAAATATAATAGCTAAGATTCATTGATTTATCTCTATGTTCCAAACATTTTTCAACTTTTTGTATTTAAACCTTGATACTCAGCAAGGAAATGTATTCTGTTGTTTTCCAGACCCATATTACAGATGGAGAAAAGTGAGGCACAGAAAAGCTAATGATCTTGCCTAAAGTCACACAGTTGTAAGTGGTGAAGCCAGGCTGGTAACTCATAATGATTCTTAACCATTAGTTATATAGCCTACTACATTTGCCTACATAATTAACATGCACAGTTGATTCCAATTAATCAGAATTATAGGAAAAAGTAAAGAGATATAAAGATTAATTATAGGATGCCTGTAAGACATTTGACTCCCTGAGAAAAAAAATTAAATAGGTATGGAAAAGATTCTACTTTTGGAGTGTTGGGTAATTCTTCTCCATCACTATTTATGCATACATGTGAATCTATAACAGTATCTCTAGTTTTTTTTAATATAAAGCTAAAAGAGTTAAATGATAATCATTTATTTACAACCTTCAGAATTTGCTCCTATTTGGATATATGTCAAGATTATTGCCTTCAGATAACTAATCTTTTACAGAAAATCTTTTTTTCTGAGAAGTCCATATCAAAATAGTGATGTGTTGACCGAAGTTAATAATCTAAGGCAATGTTGTGATTACTAGAAAATCTAAAGTAACCCAAATCTTTAAAAACAAAATTAAACTTGGTAAGAAAAAGGTGAAAAGGTCAAAGAATAACCCAACCAATATCTTCTTCACATCTAAAGCATTACTGAAGCAGTAATTTAGACTGATAATTATATTTAATAGTATTTCAGAAGTAATATACAAAACAAGCCTCTCCATGACCAATGTATTTCAATAATTGTGTTCTTTCCTAGTAGACCCCTCTATAGCAGAAAATGGTAGAGGAGGAAAAACAGGGGCTTGGGAGCCAGGCATGCCGGAGGCTAAATCCCAACTGATTATTAATCTTGGACAAGTTACTTAACTTCTTAGGACACATGTTTCCTAAACTGGAAAGTAAGGATAAAACATCTCTGTTGCAAGGCTTTCTAAGGATAAATATAATGTCTGTAAATTTCCTTAAAGTGTTTAAAATATTATAGCTAGCATTACCACTTCAGGCACAGTAGTTACCAGTCATATTGCAAAGACTACAAATAGAGAAAGGAATGCACTTTTAAAATGTACCTATAGAGTGACTTTAGCAAGACAGTGAAATAGGAAGCCCCAGACTTTGTACCCCCACAGAGCACCAACTTAACAACAATATACCACCTAAAAAGCCTTTGAGAGAACTCCAGAAACCAGTTAAGAAGTCACAGTATCCTAGGCAATTGCAAAGCCAAGACCAGCCGCATTGAAATGAATGAGAAAAGCCAGTGCATTTCACCCATGATAGCCCTTCCCCCAAGCTAACACAGAAACTGACCCTAAAGAAATGGATATCTAAGAATTACGTGACAAAGAATCAATATGGTCATCTTAGAAGCTCATTGAACTGAAGCAAAACAAACAGCTAAATGAAACAAGGAAAGTGATGCGTGAATAAAATGAGAATATCAACAAAGAGATAGCTACTCTTAAAAAACAGAACTTCTGGACTTGAAGAATACAATAACTTAATTGAAAAATTCGCTAGCAGAGTTCAACAGTAGATTTGATCAAACAGAAGAAAGAATCAGAAAATTGAAGATATGTCATTTAAAATTATCAAGCCAGAGAAAGTAAAAGGAAAAAGAATGAAGAATAGTGAAGAAAGTCTAAGGGACTCATGGGACACCATTAAGTGAACCAATGTACACATTATGGAAGTCCCAGAAAGAGAAGAGAGAGACATGGGGCAGAGAGTATATTTGAAAAAATAATGGCCAACCACTTCCAAATTTGAGGAAGGAGATGGAAAACCAAATTCAAGAAACAAAAGATTCCAACTAAGATGAACCCAAAGAGGACCACACTGAGACACTTTATAATAAAACCGTCAAAAGTAAAAGACAAAGAGAGAACTACGAAAGAAGCAAGAGAAAAGCAACTCATCACACACAAGGGCACTTCCATAAGATTATCATTGAATTTCTCAGCAGAAACATTACAGGTCAGAAAGAAGAAGGATGACATATTTAAAGTGCTAAAAGAAAAAATAATGCCAACCAAGAATACTTTATCTGTCAAAATTGTGCTTCAAAAATGAAGAAATAAAGACCTTCTCAGATAAACAAAAGCTGAGAGATGTCATCATTACTAGACCTGACTTATAAGAAATACTAAAGTGAGTCCTTAGAATTATAATGAAAGAATGCTAGACAGCGATATGAAAACATAAAAATATAAAGCTCTCTGGTAAAGGTAAATATATGGACAAATACAGAATCTTATAATATTGTAATGGTAGTGTGTAAATCAATTTTAATTCTGACATAGAACTTAATAGATAAAAGCATAAAAAATAACTATAACTATAAAACTATAATAATGGACACAAAATATAAAAGATACACTTTGTGACATTGATAACATAAAAGGGGAAATGTAAAGGAGTAGAGTTTTCCTATGCAATTGAAGTTAAGTTGTTATCACTTTAAAATAGATTGTTACAACTGTAAGACATTTTAATAATCCCCATGGTAACCACATAGAAAATACCTACAGAAGATACACAAAAGAAAATAAGAAAGGAATCGAGGCATGCCACTACCAAAAAAAAAATCAGAGAATGCAGCAAGAGAGGGAAATGCGGAAAATATAACTACAAGATACATAGAAAACATTTTTTGTGTGTGAGGAAGATCAGCACTGAGCTAACATCTGTTGCCAATCCTCCTCTTTTTGCTGAGGAAGATTGGCCCTGGGCTAACATCCGTGCCTGTCTTCCTCTACTTTATATGTGGGATGCCTCCCACAGCATGGCTTGATAAGTGGTGCATAGGTCTGCGCCAAGGATCCGAACCTGTGAACCCCAGGCCAGCAAAGCAGAGAACACAAACTTAACCACTATGCCACTGGGCCGGCCCCCAGAAAACATTTTTTTAATGGCAATAGTAAGTCATTCCCTATCAATGATTACTGTAAATGTAAACGGATTGAATTCCCCAATCAAAAGATATAGAGTGGCTGACTGGATAAAAAAATATCCATCTATATGCTGTCTACAGGAGTCTCACTTTAGATGTAACACATAGACTGAAAACGACAGAATGGAAAAACATATTGCATGCAAATGGCAACCAAAAGAGAGAAGAGGTATATCATACAAAATAGACTTTAAATCAAAAACTGTAACAAAAGACAAAGAAGGACATTATATAATGACAAAAGGATCAATTCACCAGGAAGGAATAACAATTAAAAATATATATGCACCTAACAGCAGAGTACCTCCATATACAAAGCAAACATTGACAGAATTGAAAGGATAAATAGACAGTAACACAATAATAATAGAAGATTTCAATATCCCACCTTCAATAATGGACAGAACAATGAGACAGAAGACCTATAAGGAAAGAGCGGACATAAAACAACACTACAGACCAACAGACCTAACAGACCTTCTGACATCTACAGAACATTCCTTCTGACAGGTGCAGAAAACATTGTTCTCAAGCGCACACAAATCTTTCTCCAGGATAGATCACAGGCCACAAAACAAGTTTTAACAAATTTAAGAAGATTGAAATCATACCAAAAACCTTTTCTGACCACAAGAGAATGAAACTAGAAATCAATAACAGAGGGACAACTGGAAAATTCACAAATATGTGGATTTAAAAACACACTCTTGAACAATCAATAGGTCAAAGAAGAAATCACCAGGGAAATTAGAAAATATCTCGAGAGAAATGAAAAGGAAAACACAACATACCAAAACTTATAGGATATAGCAAAAGCAGTATTGTAAGGGAAGTTTATAGCAGTAAATGCCAACATTAAAAAAGAAGGAAGATCTCAAATCAACAACCTAACTTTATACCTCAAGACACTAGAAAAAAAGGAGCAAAATAAACCCAAAGTTAGCATAGGAAAGAAATAATAAAGATTAGAGTCTAAATAAATGAATGAGAGAATTTAAAAACAATAGAAAACCAAACTAAGTTGGTATTTTTAAAAAGTCAAGAAAATTGACAAATCCTTAGCTAGGTAAGAAAAAAGAAAAGAAGACTCAAATAAATAAAATCACAAATGCAAGAGGAGACACAACAACTGATGTCATGGAAATGAGAAGCATCATAAGAGACTGCTATGAACAAGTATACAGCAACAAATTGGACAACCTAGAAGCAATGGATAAATGCCTAGAAGCATACAATTTACCAATATTGAAACATGAAGAAATAAAAATTTGAACAGATCTGTAACTAGTAAGGAAATTAAATTAGTAATCTAAAATCTCCCCAGAAAGAAAAGCCTATAACCAAATGGCTTAACTGGAGAATTCTACCAAACATTTAAAGAAGAATTAATACCAATCCTTCTCAAACTCTTCCAAAAATTGAAAAGGATGGAAGACTTCTAAACTCATTTTATGAGGCAAGCATTACTTTTATACCAAAACCAAAGATACTACAAGAAAGGAAAAGCAGAATAGCTATTGAAAAAGCATTGAATAGCAGAATAAGAGGAGAATGAGAAGAGACATTTAATGAGCAGGCAAATGAAATGGGACAATTCTCCCAGGGGAAAAGGCAATGTTCCTACAGATAAAAACTATGAAAGAAGAGTACAGAACAATATTCCTGATGAATGTTGATGCAAATATCTTCAATAAAATACTAGCAAACTGAATTCAACAGCACATTAAAAAGATTATGCACCATCACCCAGTGAGATTAATTCCCAGAATTCAAGACTGGTTCAACATAACGAGTATCACTCAATGTGATATACCACATAAACAAAATGAAAGACAAAAATACATGATCATCTCAATTGATGCAGAAAAAGCATTTGACAAAATTCCACACTCTTTCATGATAAAAACATTCAACAAAATAGGAATAAAAAGAAACTATCTCAACATAACATAGGCCATATATGAAAAACCCATAGCTGACATCATACTCAATGATAGAAAACTGAAAGTTTTTCCTCTAAGATCAAGAACAAGGCTAGTATGCCAACATAGTACTGAAAGTCCTAACCAGAGTAATTAGGCAAGAAAAAGAAATAAAAAGCATCCAAATTGGAAAAGAAGAAATTAAATTATCTCTGTTGGTAGATGACATGATCTTAAACATAGAAACCCCTAAATATTCCACACACAAAAAAAAAACCCTGTTAGAACTAATAAACAAATTCAGCAAAGTTGCAGAATACAAAATCAATACAGAAAAATCAGTTGTATTTCTTTTTTTTTTTTTTTTTTTTTAAAGATTTTATTTATTCAGTTTTTTCCCCCCAAAGCCCCAGTAGATAGTTGTATGTCATAGGTTCACATCCTTCTAGTTGCTGTACGTGGGACTCGGCCTCACGTTGGACGGAGAAGTGGTGCCTCGGGGCGCTCCCGGGATCCGAACCCGGGCCGCCAGCATCAGAGCGCGCACACTTAACCGCTAAGCCACGGAGCCGGCCCCAGTTGTATTTCTATACACTAACAATAAACAATCCAAAAAGGAAATTAGGAAAACAATCTCATTTACAGCAGCACCAAACAGAATAAAATACTCAGTATTAACTTAACCAAGGAAATGAAAATTTGTACACTGAAAACTGCAAAACATTGCTAAAAGATGTTAAAGAAGATACAAATAAACGGAAAGACATTCTATGTTCATGGATTGAAAGACTTAATATTGTTAAGATGTCCATACTACCCAATCAACAGATTCAATGCAATCCCTTCAAAATCCCAATGATGTTTTTTGCAGAAATAGGAAAATCCATCATAAAATTCATAAGGAATCTCAAGGGATCTCAAATAGCCAAAACAATCTTGAAAAAAAAAAAAACCTGGAGGACTCATACTTGCTGATTTCAAAACATATTACAAATCTACAGTATTCAAAACAATATGGTACTGGCATTAAGAGAGACATACATACTGATGAAACAGAACACAGAGCTCAGAAACAAACCCTCATGTATATAGTCAAATGATCTTCAATAAAGGTGCCAAGGCTACATGATGAGGAAAGGATAATTTCTTCAACAAATGGTGCTGGGAAAAAGCGGATATCCACATGCAAAGGAATGAAGTTGGACCCTTACCTTATACAATATACAAAAGTTAATTCAAAATGGCTTAAAGACCAAAATGTGACACCTGAAATTATAAAACTCTTAGAAGAAAACAGGGGGGAAATCTTCATAACATTGGCTTTGGCAATAGTTTCTTGAATATGATGCCTAAAGCACCCATAACAAAAGCAAAAATAGACAAATGGCACTACATATCAAACTTAAAAACTTCTTTGCAGCAAAGGATACCATCAAAGGAATGAGAAGGCAACCTATAGAAAGGGAGAAAATTGCAAACTATATATCTGATAAGAGATTAATATCCAGAATATATAAAGAACACTTAAAAATCAATAACAGAAAAACAAGTAACCCAGTTAAAAAGTGGGCAAAGAAGTTGAACAGACATTTCTCCAAAGAAGATATACAAATGGCCAACAAGCATATGGAAAGATGCTCAACATTACTAATCATCAAGGAAATGCAAATCAAAACCATAATGAGATATCACCTCACATCCATTAGGATGACCACTATAAAATAATAATAATAATAATAATAATAAGTATTGGCAAGAATGTGAAGAAATTGGAGCCCTTATGCACTATTGGTGGAAAGGTAAAATGGTGCAAGCACTATGGAAAACAGTATGGAGGTTCCTTAAAAAATTAAAAATAGAATTACCATGTGATCCAACAGTCTAACTTCTGAGTATATACCCATAAGAATTGAAAGCAGGGACTCAAAGAGATATTTGCACATCCATGTTCATTGCAGCATTATCCACAATAGCGAAGACATGGAAGCAACCTAAATGTCCATCAATGGGTGAATGGATAAAGTAAATGTGATATATACATACAATGGAATATTATTCAGTGTTAAAAAGAAGGAAATCTTGTCATATGCTACAACATGGATGAACGTTGAGGACTCAATGCTAAACTAAGTGAAATAAGACAGTCACTAAAAGACAAATACTGCATGATTCCACTTATTTGAAGTATCTAAAGTAGTCAAACTCTTAGAAATGGAAAGTATAAAGGTAGTTGCCAAGGGCTGAGCGTAGGGGAAAAGGAGAGTTATTCAACAAGTAACAGTTTCAGTTTAGCAAGATGAAAAAGTCCTAGAGATCTGTTGCACAACAATGTGCATATAGTTAACACTACTGAACCATTTAAAAATGGTTAAGATGGTAAGTTTTATGTTATGTGTTTTTTACCACAATTTAAAAAATGTATCTATAGCAACTTTTAATAAACCAAGTCTCTGGTTATTTCAAAAACAAAGATAATTAGCAGATAGTCTAAGAAGTTCTTGAATAAAGAGACTGCTTGCAACCAGGAATTCTCAATAACTATAGTTAAAATGGACCAGTCTTAGTTTATCACAGCAAAGTAGAGAAGGGGCTTCCTGCTTTATTCCACAACCTCTTCTCATTTCCCATATCTTTTTCTAGAAAAGCTATTATCATGGTACCAAGATAAAATTTTAAAAATCTCTCCTAAGTTCCCTATATCTTCTTTAAGAACTAAAGATAATTTAGATAGTTTCCTTTTTTTCATTTCTATCCAATCTTATGTCCCCAGGATAACAATGGTGAACTAAGATGACTGTTACATCAAAAAAGTGTTAAATAATTGTTTAAATGATGATTCCTCTCATTTCCCTCAAAGCATGGATGATTATTCATGTTCTGAAGTTTGTTTTTATCCTGAATAAAGTAGAATGTGAAATATAACTTGTTGACAACAATGGTCAAGATACCAACTCTGTAATGTCCTGGTTGCCATGGGTACTGAGAGCTGAGTTGTTGCATTAACATTTGCCTAGAGTTTTATAGGTTTAGGGGTGAGTTGTTTTGTTTCTTTAGAATTTAGACTGCTGGTGCACATAGAGGACATCCGTGTGTTTCTCAAGTAGAAATGACGTTCAGAAGAGCCAGGGAGAGGAGTGGAGACTGCGAGCAACACTACAGGAATGCCCAGGCCGTTCACCTTCCCTTGTTGGTGGGCAGGCAGGGAAGTTTCTCTTTTTTTGTCACAATATTAATAATCTAATATCAAAAGAACCTTACAGTTACATTTCTGGTAGGTAGGAGTGTTTCCTATTTTGCTAGTCTCATTTCTCAAGGCTTGGGGCATATAGTCAGAACCTAAACTTACTTTTATATATTATGAAAATGGTGAAGGCATAATGTGAAATTAACAGCCAGGCTTCTATGGAAACCTTCATCCCAGAAGTCTGACATAGGCTGTGTGGTGTCACTTGGAGCTAAAAGTTACTGTTTCTACTAACTCCTTCACTGAGGCAAATGCTACTCAGTTGCTAAATTACAGCTATTTTCACAGTGTCACTGCTGAGCCTTCCAGCAGAGAATCATTTCATAAATAGTAATTTTGTGTTGGTGTTGATTGTCAAGCCAATTTAAGATAGCTTGAGTAGCTTGACAGGTAAATTTAAAGGATTTGGTGAAACTCATACTTTCTCTACAAAATAATCTTGAACATTAACCCTGCACCAAAGGAAAACTACCAAAAACAAATGAGGTGCAAAGTATAATTGCCAAATAACAGACTTTATTCATGCACACGATGTATTTCCTGAGTGCCCACTACTGCCTAACACCGTGTGATAGAACTGTAAATGGGAAAGACACGGTCCCTACCCTCAGCACCGTGTCCAGAGGAGTTAGAAAGGAAATGGTTATTTTTTTTTTAAGTGTGGGAAGCACCATAATAGAGTGCTATGTGAGGAAAACTTTACTCTTTCTGGTAAAATCGGGGAAGCCTCCTGCATAGAGAGCATCTTTAGCTGAATTTTGACGATCCATAGTTTAAATAGGTTCCTTTTTTCTTTTCCATCCAGTGGAAATGGTGACCAACCGGGCTACCAGCCACCTACATAGATTATCTCATTTAACCCCATGAGGTAAGTACTATTACGTCCCCTCTTTGACAAATGGAGAAACTGGGACTTGGAGAAGGAAAGCAACTTGCCCAGAGTCACGAAGCTAGTAAGAGGTAGAGCTCAGATGGGAGTCCAGACGAGCCAGTCCTCCGAGCTCACTGTCTCAATATCTGTACTTGGCTGCTTATTCCACTTGGGAGGGAACGGGGAGGACAATGCAGCCAGATGAAGCAGTTTGTACAGAGTTCTGACTGCCTGAAACTTAAGAGGGCATCTAGCGGAGTGCTGGCAGCCGAGGCCAGCCAAAGCACGGGCCTGGTAACGAGGGACATCTATGCCCCGTCCAGGAGCCAGGCCTTTATCTTGCAGGTTCTGTAGGAAAGCTGGTCCTGCTTTTTCCTAATGTGTCACCTGCCAGAACCAGAGGATGGAGCCACCAGACCTCCATCTGCAGGCCGGTGCCACCCACCACAGGCAGCGCTAATCTTGACATTTGGTAGAAGGAATGGGTACAGGCAGATCTAGAGGCCCCAGTTCTGAAGTGCATGACAGTCTCCCTGCTCACCCCTGACCACAATATGGGCCCTTATCCTATTCCCAAAATTTAGGCCTCACCATGTACCCCACTTCTGGAAACAGATCCTAACGTATTCTCTGTTCCAGCACCCTGGACTCAGAAGTCATGTGTCCATGACTCTGCTCCCTTCAGCACAGCAGGCCCCTCTGCCCACATGCTAACCTAGTTTATGCCCCAGATCTGCCAGGGTGCTCTATCCACCAAAAAGAACTGCTTCATCCCCCATCCCATTTGAATTCAGAATCATTTAACTAAAGCAAAGTAATCCACTTTTAATTATGATACAGACAGGATATCCAGTGTTGCAGAGAGAACATGATGAGTTTGAAGCATTAAGTCTGGTATACCATGACACTTAAATTAATAGCGATAATATAGACATGATTTAAAAAGTAATAATACAGAACTAAATTCTCCATTCACGTGAAGTTCAAGAACAGATAAAACTAATTTATCATGATAGAAGCCAGAAAAATAGTTACCTCTTGGGAGAGTCTTGTTAATTAGAAAGGGACAAAAAGGAAATTTTGGGGTAATGGAAATGCTCTTTATCTTTAGCTCTTTATGGTTATACTTAAGATCTGAGCATTTTACTGGGTATAAATTATATCTTAATTTTTTAAATGCAAAAAGTAAGGATGATGGACAAAGTTTGAGAACTGATTCATTTTATCTGTTCCTGGTTTTCAAATATGTTTATCCTTAATGATTCAAGACAGATGAATGTCTGTATTAAAATGTGTTTTTCTTCTACAAAAGCAGATACTCCCACCACTCACCACCAAATTCTACTACTTTTATTTGGTGAAAACAGAATTATCTAGTTAAGGTTGAAGAAAGACAAAATTTTAAAACATTTTCTTCTGTGACCTAAAAAAGGAAGCATGCCTAGTCAGAACTGGCAACTGGCAAGGACAAATTAAATTCATCCACATTTTTGTAATTGAAAACGTGATTACAAAATTGACTGCATTAAGGGATTATTGTCACTTGGCAATCTGTAGCTAAGCACTGGTTAGCAAGAGAATATTTTTGAAACAAAGTTACAACATTGTTATGGCCTCTTTATCTTCTTTTAATTTTCTCCTCATTATGCTTTTGTTGTCTACCTCAGTCTTTAAACATTGCTCATTCCTTATATTGAGACTTAAATATTGCATTTTAATCTCTAACATACAAATTATTTTGAGAATTTCTGCAAGTCAGTAAGAACAATTACCAGTCATGAAATATATTAACTATCACACAGCTACCATATAGAATCGTTCTTGGGGGCATAAGATCAATGAACTAAATTTCTTCATGGGTATCATTCAGAAATGACTTAGGGGTGACATCATGTTAAGTTAAAGTAAGTGGAGACAATGCGTTATCTAATAGTGTCAATCTTATCATCTTCTAGGGACACAGGAGATATAATTCTCTATCACCTGACAAAATAAACATGAAAAAGCCTTCCATAAATCTTTAGTTTTCAAGTATACTCAACAATTGAACGTTGAAATGGATTTTCACTTATTCTCAAAATTGGACTTTGTCATAAAATGACAAGTTATATTTAGAGTATAACAAGCTATTGGCTAGGCTTGGTGAAGATTGTTCCAGCAATTACTAGATTTAATTTTTAAGGGCTTTATTCTCTCTTCCCATCTTTCTCAGGAAAACAAAGCAAGGTTCGGTCTTAAATTAAAAATTTGGCATTGCATGTATTTTGTTAAATTAGTAAATAAATTTAATCATAGAAATTCTATTTTACTATGTTTTATAAATTTGAGGTGTGAATAACTTGTCAAAGAAACTACAGAGTAAGTCTAGTTATAGAGTTAGAATAGAGTGTTGTCCTCAATACAAACTCCTCTAGAAATCTGCCACTTTATAACGTCAGAGCATTTTGACCTTGTGATGACCCAGCACTTGTATTGTACTGACCACAGTATTCCAATGAAGCACTTGTTAGACCATGGTAATTAGTTGTTAATGTGTCTCCACAATTGGATTATTGGCTCCTCAAAGAAAGTGATAATGTTTTTATATATTTGTCTCCCTAAGGCCTACTGGCCTGGTATATGAAGGTTTCCCAATACATATCTGATGGAATAAATGAATTAATTATTCTTACCTCCTCTATTTTTCTATTGCAATATCTGATTTTCTCCAAATAAATTGTCACTTCATTCCTCATTTTTCCCACAATGCCCCTAACACTGGTTTCCTCTTGCAAAAGTATTCCATAATATTCTTGAGCCCTGGAATCTACTTTTAATTGATTCTACTTTTAATTCCATGCTAGTTTCATTAAGTTTCTCATCTTACTAACCTGTATTATCCTTCTAAAGTGGCCTTGCAATCGAAACCATTAAGTCAAAATTATTTCCACAAAATATTAGCTTCTGAGGGCTGGAAGGACCTTAGTCATCATCTAGGCCCACCTCTCATTTGCCAGGAAAGGAAACTGAGACTTACAGAAAATAAGCAACTTGACTCAAGTCATACATTATTTTTTCTCAGTTCTGCTTTCTTTAGTTGATATTATACTTCAATACTTCTGTCAAAGAATCTATATCGTTGGACAGAGATGAAATTAAGGGGTAGACAGAATGAAAGAAGATATGGAAATAGAGCTGCCCTCACAAATAAGAAAAATGGGCAGCAGCCCTCATAATGATAGGCTAAGATAAGCACACTACGCAAGGTGGTGGTGCCACTGCATGCCTGAGAGCCTGAAATACTCCAACAGGAACTTCATCCATTAGGGCTCCAAAATGTTGACTACAGTAGAACTTATGTTTTATTTTCTTCTTTCTTTTCCAAATTTTCTATAATCAATATGGATCATTTTTATGACCAGATAAAATAAAATTAACTCTATTTTTCCTAGACAGGCCTTTTTATTTTTATTTCAAAATTCCCTACGAAATGCTAATATGCCCTTAGAAGAATAAACCTCTTGAGATTCACAGAACACTGTCTCAGGTCACTTGCCAACCAGCTCATCTACAGGGCATCATTCTGAGAAAACAAGATACTGGAGTGTTGTTGCAGAGTGAGAATGACAGCCAGTGAAGAGGCTAGCTAAGAAGAAGAGGCAGAGAGGAGGCACCAAAGACGAGGCTCGCCCATCTTAGAGTCTGGCCTAAAGCAGGAGATGACAAACAATGGTCTATGGACCAAATCCAGCCACCGCTCATGTTTGTAATAAATTTACTACAACACAGTCACACTCATTTGCTCACATATTGTCTACAGCTGCTTTCTTGCTACAACAGCAGAGTTGAGTAGTTGGGACAAAGATCATATGGCCTGCCCTTTACAGAAGGACCTATGAAATCACCATCCATGTGACCTGGCCCCTCCTCCAAGGTCACCCCACCCTGTGGGTGTCAAAGAGAATAGCATGCCTCCACTAAGTGTATAAAGCATGCTGACAGAGGCCTTCCTTTACACGTCTGTCCTAAATTTTAATTAGCTTCCTTTCTTTATAATGATAGCCTAATGGACATACTAATATAAAGGCTTATGAAGCTAAATAAAATAACACTTGACCTATTTACATTGCAACGATGTTTATAAAGGCAAAATAAAAGAATCCAAGTGCTTTCTTTTACCTCCTTTAGAAACACAACTATTTGCATATTTATCTATAGCTTGTACCAACCCATTCTAGAACATTTCAAAGAAACTGAGAAATAAATTAAGCTATTCTTCCCTTTTATAGCTTCATGATACTCCACGATGTGCCATAATTTATACAACTAATCCCCTATTGATGGATAGCTGGGTTATTTCCAGTCTTTTGCTATTATAAATGATGCTACAATGAAAAACCTTAGGCATATGTCACTTTGCATCTTTTCTAGCATGAATTTGGGTTAGATACCTACAAGTGGGACTTTTGGGTTAAAGGGTAAATGTATATGCAATTTTTCTAGATATTGATAGATTCCTCTCCAAAGGTGTTGTACTTTTTTCCATTCCCCCAGAAATGTATGAGAAAAACTGTTCCCCCACAATTTCATTATAAGAGTCTCTTGTCCAACTTTGTTATTGCCAATCTGATATATGAAAAATAATTAAAACTACACTTGATAGACTTGAAATTCATCTGTGACTAAATGGAGTGGAAACCACAGGAATGTGATATCATCCAAGAATAGCAAATAGAATGAGAGAATTCTGGACCGCACCACATTTAAAGCTGGAGGGAGCAGAGGTAAATAACTGACATGGGGTCCTTGCTGGGATGGAAATACAGCAAAGCCAAAACCAGCCTAAAATTTAGAATAAGAAGGGAAAAAAAGAATAATTCAGAAATCTAGAAATGTCTATATGTTTGCATATCACATTGATTATAGAAAGAGAGTGAGAAAGATGGAAGGATTAGAGGGTGTGATTGTAGAATGAGTTCTTGGAGTCTAAGATCTGGGAGGTAAAGCAGTTCTAGTTGATGACAAAACGCAGAGCATGGGCTAAAGGGTCAGTTGCTGAAATGGATTTGAAGTAAAAACCACGATGGTAGCTGAGGTCAAAGCTGTGAGGTTAGGTTTGGAAAGATCATCCACATGAATGTTGAAATCACCTAGAGCAGCCATAGGCATAGAAAGGAACACTGTGAACAGGTCACCAAACCAACCCGATTGAGATAGGAAACACAAAAGCTTCTTTCTCTAGCTCCTTATCCAAGGGGTGCTGATCATTAAATGCCCTCCCTATTCGATGATTGGCTTCATTGCCCAGTGCTGTTCAACAGACTCTGTAAGTTCCTCAATCTCAGACCCACAGGCAGGCTCTCATCTGCTACCCTAGAACAGAAACCTCAGCTTCTCTCTCACTAAGTCAGAACTTTTTTCAATTGCATTTCAGTATCTCAAGCCTAAAGGGGACATATTGAACCACATACATGATTTCATTTTTATGCCATCGAGTTGATTCTGCCTCCTAGTGACCCTGTGTACAGCAGAGCAGAACCCAGCCCCATCTTGTTACACCATCCTCTCCCCTTCTGGTGCTATATTAGACAATGCTCTGCTGCTATTCACAGGGTTTTCATGGCCAACTTTTCAGAAGTTGTGGCCAGGTCCTTCTCCTAGTCTGTCTTAGTCTGGAAGCTCCAGAGAAACCTGTCCACCATGGGTGAGCCTGCTGGTATTTGAAATACCTGGGGTACAGCTTTCAGTGTCACAGCAACATGCAGCCGCCACAGTGTGACAACCAACAGAGGGTAGTGTGGTTCCTTGACCAGGAAACAAACCTGGGCTGTGGCAGCCAAATCTTAACCACTAGACCACCAGGGCTGACTATATAAGTGATACGGCTGGCCTTTTCAGTAGCTCGTGTGACAGACACCGTGATGCCCCTCTCAGATCACCATTTGAGAAAGGACTGGCTGCCCAGCTGTGAGGAGTGTGGTTGGTTAACAACCTCTAGCTGTTATCTCCTGTGTGGTCAACCTCAGCCTATGAGCCACAATCATCTTCTTCCCCAGGCAGCCCCCAGCCAATGACTGAGCAAGGCAGTGGCAGCAGAGCTCCTGCTCTTCCTGGGTCAGCCCACAGTCAGTGACTGAGCAAGGCGTCGGCACAAGGACCTAGGCACTTTTGTGCAACGAGACACTCCACTAGCGAGCAGTTTTTGCTCTAGAGCTCCCCACGGGCTGGCAAAGGCTTTGCCAGGTCTGCATTGTGGTCTGATAGTTCTCCTGGCCCAACCCTGCTTCTTCCCTTTTCCTTTCAATAGTATTACCCCTCAACAATCTTTTATACTCCTGTCTCAGCAAAGCTTGATGCTGGTGTTCCAAGGATATGACCTGGATGTGATTCCTCTCTTTCCATCTCTTGGCTCCAAAGTCCTCAATATTGATGTTGTGCTCAGAGTCCATGTGGGAGCAAGAGGGCTGCAGCTCTCCTTCACATAGTCTCTTGTTCTTGTCTAGCAGAAAAGAGTACTTCTCTTCCTGAAGCCTCATTAAACACCTCATTGTTTGGGTCCTATTTTCATCCCTAAACCATGAAGAGGGGGATAGTATGCGCTCATTGATTTACACCAATAAGGGCCCATCCCAGGAACTAATGGTGGGATCAGCCCACCCAAACCACATGGGCTGAGAATGGGACTTCCCCAAACAAAAACCGGAGCCATTCAAAGTTGCTATTCCCTCAATCTGTGTAGTCATCTTGCCCCTACCCCCGTGTGACCTGGGACCTTGACAACCACTAACATTCCTCCCAGACTGTGCAATTCTGCCCCAGAACCTCAGATAAGAGACTAAGAACTTTGCTTCCACAAGGAAAGATCTCTTTTACTAGGGACCCATTCCACACTCCTCTGCATGGAGTTCTGCCATATGTTTGAGAAACTTTTCTGCTATGTCATTGTCAACGATCCCCTCAAATTCTTTATGGAACAAATCAGTATAAATTTTGTGGTTCCATTTGGTCTGCTCTGAGGCAGAAAATCACTGTGCTCCTCAATCCATAGTGTCTGCCTCAGGTCGACAAACGTAAGCAGGAAAGTTGAAATACTCCTGTCTCCAGAACCTCTCCTCTCTGGCTCTCAGTAATGCGGGAATAAGTTGCATTATTTATCACTTCCCTCATAATAAAAGCAACCAATAAAAATATGTAAATTTATTAATTTCAAGTAGTTTGAATGGGGCTTCTATAAGGGCTTCTATCTTTTAAAAGAAACACTGAATCTTGACCAAAAATGAAGAGATATTTTTTAGGTTTTGAAGCCATTTTCCCCACATGTTTGGAAACATGTGACTTTATTGTTTCAGTAATAACCAAATTCTACAAGTGAAATTAGGTCCAAGAGAAAAATCTACACACTTAGAAACTAATCAAACTGCAAAATTTAATTGTATTGCTTAATATAGCCTAGCTTATCAGTCCTATTGTCGGAATATATTGATAGTGAATTAGTAATTCCTCCTGGTTTCCCAACTAACAAACATTTTTATCCATAATGAATGAGAAACAAAAGCTCACCTCAATGTGTACACCATACCACTCGATGCTGCCTTCAGTCAGGGCCTGGTGTGGAAAGAGAGAAAGAGAGTGAGAAACACAACAAGAACTAGAGCACTGGTGTCTCTTTACCACCTTATTAGTGAGAGAGAATGTACATTTCAGATGAAATTTGCTAGAAGACAAAAGATACAACGCGCTCCCTACAATGCCTTTGCACTCAGAGGACAGCCTTCTCTCTGTTGACTTGCTACGTTTTGCGGGCTTGCTGACCAGTTGTTTGCCTTGTTAGCTAACCAAATGAGAGCATTAAGGAGGTCACGGTTGCATGTACACTATAGCCCATCCGCCTGAAGAAGGGTGGCCCGGCATGTGATGTGAAAAATACAGATTTTAAACTTGGAAAAACATTTTTACTATATTTTTTGACTTTTGATTTTGAAATCAATTTACGGGCTATTACTTTAAAACAGATTTTCCAAACGCAAAAGGCAGATTATTTCAATCAAAAATAGGCAATCCAAGAAAGTATTAGATAATTTTTTATGACTGTGACTAAATGAAGTTTTGAACAAGACTCACGTAATTCTTAAACCTTAGCTGGCTCCCCTATGTATCCTTGTTTGTGTCTTACTCTCTCAAACATCATCTCTCCCAATAGGGTATGTTTATGGCTAAATAGCTGTTTCGCAGTTTCAAACTCCTTAGACATTTCTGCTATTGTTTTGTGAAATCACCCTTTGCTCCAAGGGAACCATGCATTTGTGATGGGGACTGAAACAGTTTGCAATTGGCAAGTGATGGCAGATCCCATCTGCTGCTGACATTTCCAAACTCTGTCATCATAGCCTTACTTCAGCCTCTCTAGAGTAAATGCATTTCTAATTCCCTCTCTTTGTCCCGCATCCCACCTCCCCTTCTCCCAAAGGATTGTTTCCTCTAATAACAGTCTTGGAATTATCATCTGCTATTCTCTCATGACCCATGCAGCAATATACAACATTTATAATTTATGAATTGAAAGATCTCCAAAGACTGAATAAAACCCAGGGCATGTCCAGGCCTCACATCTGTACAGTGGGTTAGAAAGTCCCATCCCCTTCTGTTCCTCCCATTGATGCGTGCAGCAGCCAGCCCTGCCACTCTGCCAAGTGACACATTGACTTTGCTGATTGTGTGACAGTTTACTGCCACGGCAGGAAAATCCAGTCAAAGCTTTCAGAAGGTCTGAGCATCCACGTAAGATTTTGGAGGAGCGAGGTTTATTTGTTATATGACCTCTCCTGTCTTTAAGGTGATTGACAGTCCAGAAAATTGAGTTGCCTCCACAAGGTAATTCATAATCCACCCCACATCTTTGGTACAGTCAGATAAAGTTGTCAGCACCTAGTAATCCATAAGTGACTGTCTCAGACACTTTGTAGGAGGCTATATAAAGCACCTTTCTTCCAAAGATCTCAAAGAACTGCTCGGAGGATCTGAAATATATCCTAATATTAGCATTCAAGTAGGATGTTGCCTCTTCACTTGAAGGAGAACATAAAATGCATTGGAGAGAATTGTGAGCTTATTTCACAGCCATGATTCATATGATTAATGATGGGAAATTGATCATACCGGAAACTACAAGTATAAAATCCCCTTCCACACTATTCTTAGACAATCTCTAAGTGCGGATTTACAAAAAAAATAAAAACTGTGACAACTAAGACTTTTTTGCCAGTCCCAGTTCTTAAAATTCAATGACGTTAGAAAGAAAATTGTAAAAGGTTGGGATTTATCTAATAATGAGTAATTTTGGAATTCTTAAGTATGTACCCACTTGTCAAAAGTTAAATAGTTCTGTAATCCATTCTGAGACTCTTTTCCATCAGTATTTTTTCTATTAATTGTTGGCAGTATATGAAGGCAATGAGAAGCGTGTTCTGCTAGATTCGCAAGAACTTTAAAAGTAAAAGAAATTAGGCTGCAGTAAAGCTAGTAAAATATACATACAATTAGACGGAAATGAGCTTCAAGACTCAGCCCCTCTGAGAGTAATCCAAGCATTGTATAAATGGATAACCAGAGAATTTGCAAACACCTAACACTCAATCCAGATAGACTGGATGAAATCTAAGGGAGAAAGGACTAGAACACGGTTGTAAGTTAGTAAACAGTAACAACCCATATGATTGTAATTTATCCAGAGGAAGATTCTAAGAACAAAATCACAATGGAGAGCTTGGAACATAGAAATGGAAAGTGGAAGAAAAGAGAACTTGGCCATGTTTATCTAGCACTACTCTGTGAGAAGAAACACTGAATCCAAGAAAAACAAACTACCCCTAGAGAGATAAAATAGCGTAGCTCCTAAGAATGTCAGCTTTGGTCTCCGATTGCTGGGTGTGAATCCAAACTCTGAAATTTGCCAGTCCTGTAACCTTAGGAGAGTTACTTAAACTCTGGTTCCTCCATCCTCTCATCTACTTAGTGGGGAGGACACCTCCGAGGAGGCTACCTCATGCAGTCGCTGGGAGAACTTATGAATTAATATAAGTAAAGCATTTATAATGTGCCTGAAAAGGTCATAAATAAATATTATCATATATTATTATAACTCCATTGTGGCTCAGGGATGATTCAATAGGCCCTACCATCAGCTGGTTGAAATCTTCAAGATTACCCACCTCTCTTTGCTTTAATTCCACGCTTACCAAACAACTTTAAATTACCAATTTGGTCTCCCAGGTATTCTGATGCAACAAAGAGGGTGCCCTGGATGAGGTTATGAATAGTCCTCCTCATCGTCCCCTACTCCACAGTGATTTGATAAATTGGCAGCCTGCTTTGTGTCTTTTAGTCTCTGATGGAATGATTAGCATGAGGTCAGCCCCTCTCAGTCTGCTCAGCTCCAGGACTCTGACAAAGCCAGGTCCTGGGCCATACAAAATTCACCAACATAATGCCACCATGAAGGATCTCTTAGTGAGAATTTTACACCTTCATACCTTCTCCTGCAGACTTTCAAACTGCCAAACTTCCCCTTTCCTACCTGCAATGTCAATTAACATATCCATGCTCTGGAATGAATATAACATTGTTTATCCATTACCATGAGTTTGTTTAATTATAATTTAAGTCTCATAAGCTTGAACCCTAAGATTCAGCTTAATTAAAATCCAAATGGATGCTTTACATCTTTTTCTTAAAAGCAAGATACAACTGATCCATTGTGTTAAAAACAGGCACTTAGAGCTGATTTTACCAATTAATGTAAAACTTTAAAAATTAATCCCGACTAGGCAAATTGAAGTAGCGTAGGAAAACGCAGATGCCGTGGTTAAATCTTTAATTTTAAAGATAGTATATTCTTAAGAGGTTATCCTCAACAATCCCTTCTGCTTTTCTAAATTTAAGTATTTTCACAATGGTATTCTGTAGAGAGTCCAGCAAATATAAGTAAAATGATATTTCCTTTATCAAAAGAATAAATCTTTCTAAAATGTATTACACATTCTTTGCCAGCTTAGGTAAAGAAAAGAAAGTCTGCTGAACATAATTTAATTCTTCTTGATGGGTCAAGGATTGTCATCACGAACATTAATTATTGTGCTATGCGGCGCTCTCTGGGATTGTGATATACGGAGCTGATTATTTCTCCTCTGAATCTTTCCCAACAGCTGAACTGTTTTATTTATTTTTTCTTTCTCTTTCCAAATTCATGTCTGCTATTTACCATTTTCTTTTTATCTTCTATTTCATGTTTAATTTTTTTAGCTTTATATAGGGAAAGGAACATAGTTTGGAGTCAAAATATAACCCTTTTTTCCCCCCACCTTACTTCTGAACCCAACTGATGAGAAAAAGATAGATAAATGAATAATCAAATATCATTTTTAATATTGATATCACTGATATTCATGAATGTAACTTAGGTTCTGACAACCCTGGGATTCTTGAAACCAAACCCCCGAATATGAGACTTACCTGCCAATACCGGGCTTTGTTCTGGGTGCTGGCCCTGTCAGAGGTACAGCATAGAGGGGCAGACCAGAATTCTGCTTCCTGAAAGCAGCTAGTTCCCAAAAGAAAAAGAAAGGAAGAAGTTGAAATCCTGCTCCTGAATTAACCAGTAACTTCTAGAGGAGTGAAGGGCATAGAGAGGCCAGGAACATAACACCAATGGATATCCTCATATATGGATCAATTAACAATGGGAAAGAAAATTCCACCCCAAAAGAGACAAACAGATAAAATTGAAACCTCAATTCCACCACAATCATGTGAAGATGATTTTAGGCAAATTACCAAACCTCACTAATCCTCAATCTCTTTGTCTTTAAATAAAAAAATTCATTGACTACATCAATGAATTACCACATGGATTAAATTAAATAATATATAGCAGAGTAAAGGCTCTCCATAATTGTGGCTACCTTCACCACAACTTCCCCGCTCCCACCTCTTCTTGCCTGTTCCTTGGCTTTGGCACTAAAGACACATGGCATAAGTAACCTTTGTAAATTAACGAGAGTACATCTTTCTGTTAGTCAGTGACTTATCAGTTACTTCAGTCATCTTATATTTCGCTCTTCTTGGCTGTGTTCATCATGCCTTGCACATAAAGGCTTTTTCGCTTTATATTATTTGGAGGCTATTCAGGGGTTTGCTGTGCTGGGTAGCTGATAGCAGAATTCCTCAGGCATTACTTTTTACATATAACAGCAAACATTAAGTCCCTGAGTTTACAAAAGTATAGAACATGATGCCTACTTTTCCAGGAGCTTGCAACCCAATTTAACAACAACTATCATAATTGTTTCATTGCCAAAATGTTTGTGGTGGGCAGTACAGTTAGAAGAGCCAAAGTAGCTGAACAAAAGCAACAGAAGGTTGTTTTCTGCATCTAGAATGGGAGGGTGCAAAAAAGAGTCTAAGTCCAATACTGAAGTTCAGAGAGTGTGGGGGGAACATCAAGTATAAAAAGAACTGACAATGGATAGAGAAACAATACCAATATTTCAGGATGACTGAGTTTCTTAACATCAGATGGATCATTAGATCTGAAACCTGATAACCTAAAGAAAGTTCATAGAGCCTAGAAACTGGACAACAGGCCCCCAGGAAGAGGCCAGCATGATCCAGGTGACAAGGTCAAGTTCCTCAGTCTGGGGACAGATTCAGAGCCAGGTTCCAGGCTTCAGGTATTAACAGATGAGATTTGGGTAAAAATTGTCACTTGAGCACTCCAGCGACACTGTGAGTGAGTTAGGTTCGGGACTGTAGTCCAATTCCAGGGTGATCCCAGGAATAACCAGTCTTCTGAAGGTTGGTTAGCTGACGGTAAACTTGGGTTGAGAAAGAGATGCTATTCACACATCCATAATTCATTCATGAATGCACACATTCATTCATTCACACTAAAACTCTCTATTGAGCACCCACTTTTAGAGAAGAATGTTTTCCCTCTCACTCCGGGTTCTCATGAGGAGGGATTTTCCCAAAGCACGTTCCTAGATTCCCTCTGCTCCTTTACTCACTCCATCCCTGGGAAGAGGAGTGACTTATTTGGTTAATTAATTTGAGAAAAATAAACAGCCATATTTGGCTCAATTCTGCTCATTTTTCTTTTGGGAGTGAGATTAGCAAGACCACATGCTTCTCACATTGCACTATGACCTACAACTTAGCCCACATTAGTAATAAAGTTTTCTTCTTTTATTTACTGTTTGATTTATTTCTTAACTTGGTCAGAATTCATGAAGGAAATAGATATACTAAACATGTAATAAATGTTCCAAACCCTATGCTGGGCACTAAATATGTGGTTTATCAACACCATGCTCCTGCATGGAGTTTATAATCCCATGAGTTTGAGCTTCATTCTGAAAGGTCTGAAATTTGAACTAGTGAAGAGATAAGCATTCCGTGAAAGAAAAGGATGTGAGCCAAAAGCAATGTTCCCTTTAATTGGGCAGGGCTCATTATGCAGATGGAAATTGATCAATAAGATTTACTGAGGAAGAAAGAGAACACATCTCCCCACCTTCAGCTCTCATTTCTCGAAAGGAGTAGATTAAGAGACTATAAGAACCTCTGTCACCATCCATGTAAATCTGTACCCATTCTTTTTACCTTGGATATTCTCAATAATGCCTACCATATCAAATTTGAAACTCAAGGGTAAATGAAATATCTCAATTCTCTAGGATTTAGACTCCTCCCTAGCTCTTCATGGAGCAACCCAAATTGCCCATAATCTCTTGAGATTCTTTTCTATAAATAGAATTATCTTTTTCTATAGAGAATGCTATTAACTGGTTTGCCAATGGCCTTAGATATTTATAAATTCTGCACGCTCAGATAATGTTTCCCCTCGAACTAAGAAGACACCATCCCAGCTTTTCTTGTTATGCTTTCTCTAAGCCAGACCATGATCATGCCTTCTCAGTTGATTCCAACTCAGGAGACTCACAGGCTTCCAACTCCAAGACAGGCTATCCAGCTTTTTCTGGGTCTGACTCAAGTCCTTCCTGATCAAAATATTCCCCCTTATTCACTAGAAATTAATAGAAATAATTCCAAGGATCACCTGAGTGAATTTCATATTGATTCCAAATCAACTTGTGTAGAAAAAGTGGAAAGAACCCAGGGCTTTAAACTTCAACAAGTCTGAGTCCAAATAACAGCTCCCCACTTGTGATAGGTAGGGTTGTTTGATGCACAACGTTTGTTCTATCTTCCTTTCAGTTTGACTTCCTGTCCTGAAAACCACATCTCCCAGGTTCCTTTGCAACTAAGGTTCAGGATATGCTTTAGGTTCTACCAATATGAAGTACTGATGGGAGATTTGGAAAACAGAAGTCTCCAGAAGCCACTTCTGCAGCTCCTACTATTTCTTCTGCCATGCAGGGGAATAGGGATCACAGGGATTTGGTTTTCCTAAAACAGCATTAGCAAAGGTCTGACTGTCTGGTAACATCTAAACTCCATATCACAGCTAAGATAGTGTGGTCTTGGAGCAGCAACTGGCATGAAGCCTCATGATTCTCAGTTGCCCAAATGTAGTGAGGTAGCAGTTCTCTTGGCCAGAGAGTTCTGTAGTGGTGTTCTTGGGGTCATTCCAGGAAGCCCAGATTAGGGTCTGCTGTTTCAACTCTTTCCATAATTTTGTAAACAGCTAAATTTCTTAAATTTAATTCCTTTTCATTTAAAATAGCTAATGATTTCTGTCCTTTGCAACTGAGCCTTCATAAGTTGTTTTCTCTCTCTTAAAGTCAGTTTTCTTGTATGAAAATAAATAAAATGCCTCTTATCTTGCAGGCCACTTGTGATAATTAGTGGTGGTTCATTTTATGCTCTGAGTACAGAGTCGGTAAAAGTAACTGAGAAAGGCTAAATGGAGGCTTTCTCATGGGTCTTCAGCACCACGGACAGTTCCGGTTTTCACCAAGGGGAGTCTATCACATCTCAAAATGCAACCCATAAGCTCCCGTCCCTCCTAGAAATCCTACTACTTTCTTTGAGATTAAGGACTCTCCTTATCATATCACCTCAGATCAACCAAACTGAGAGAACATTCATCCCCCCAGACAGCTGACACCATGAAAGATTTCACCCCTCTGCTGAGAACAACTCCCTCCACAACCCCAATCACCAAAATACCATAGCATAAAACAATAAGCACAATAGGCTAACAAGAGTTATAAACATACAGTAACAGAGAGGGCCATTTCCCTATAAAGTGTGTTTTTCAAGGATTGAGCCGAGCCTGACATATACTAGGTATTAAATAAATATTTTTAATAAATAAATGACTGAACACATGCATGAATGAGCCAACTATGTTAAAAATTATTTTGAGTCTTTACATTATTGTTTCCTATTACTATTTTAGCAGGAATCCTAGTAAATTTTTCCCAGTTCAGAGAAAAACTTAATTAGTTCTATGTCATGAGTTAGAATTAAAGCATATTGCTTCTCTTCTTTCTTTTGAGTATTTAGTTCTTTCAATAAAAATGTGACAGTTTATCTCAGTCACAGAATCCTGAGTATAGGAAAGTTTTAGGGTGTTTATAGTGCTGGTTCAACTCCTTTAAAATGTCTCTTTATTGCTTTGAGGAACCATAAATGAGCCAGCCATAAAGTTGACCAGCAACTTTACTGGGCAGTCACTTGACCTCTGTCACCTGCTTCCTCCATTGTAAATGACTGTAGATATCACATTCTCTTCCAGCTCTAAAGTTCTAACTTGGTTCCTTCATTTTACAACTTCACCTTACATTAAAAAAAAAAAACTTTGCAGCTCTGTAAGCATTTCTAAACACACTACCTTACTTGTTCCTTGCCACAGTCCTGGGAGGTAAAACAAATCTGCTACAGAATATCCGCAGACATAATGGATAGAACCCAGAAGACTGGTCAGGCAGTGGGTTAATACTGAGGATCCAAGGACCAGTGTGCTGAAGTTCCTGGACTCATCCAGCAAGGTGTTGGCAGTATTGTAGTGAGCTTATGATTCCCACCTAAACGCACAGACACGGCACCGCTTAGCACAGTAGAGCTCACCATGTTTGACCTGGACAGCTCCTTTAAAATGATCTAGTCCAACTGCCTCACTTTATAGGTGAAAATCCAGAAATCTAGACTCTTTCCCATAAACACAGCTCGAAGCATTGTCTCTTTTCAATCCGAGTCTTCCTTCCTCAATCAGCTGTGCCCTTCTAGAATGAATAATTTCCTCTAGAGGCCAGGGAAATAGGTGGAATAAATTCCACTGAATCCCTCTGTAAATGGTGTGTAGTTTATCTGGTTGTCAGGTCTTATTTTTTAAAGGTCACTCTTCTGCAGTAAGAAATTTTCTGATGTTCTTGTTAGAAATAAACTGAGTTGTTTGGGGAATGAGGAAGATGTGACTGTGCATGGATGCTTTTTCTCTGGAGTTTTTCTCCTTTTTTAATATCTTATATATGCATATACAAATTGATCACAAACAAAAATATGAAAAGTATGACAAAATAAATATAACCTATGACAAATTGTAAATAATATTTTATTTATCAATACTTTATTGTATAGAATATGCTTCTTCTATGGATAACTTTGTAGTTTCTTATCTAACAAAGGTCACTTCCAATGTTGTTTTTAATCCACATACCAAGACTCTTATTCTTGCTGTGATCTTTCTTGTATTCCTCAAGGATGGCAAGGGGTCTTTTTGCCCACAAAGGACCTGAACAGAAGGTGGTCGACCCAGTAGAACAAGCCCCAGCCCACAGGGAATGGGCAGATAACAATAATAACTAAAATTTATTGAGCACTTACTTAAGGTCAACCAACTGTTCTATGAGCTTTAACGTATTATTTCATTTACCTTTAATGTATTATTTCATTTACCCTGACATCCACCTCTGAGCTAGGTATTACTTCGGAGGTGACGGAATGAGCCATAATGAGGAAAAAGCCTAGGATGTTGGTGAACACACCACCGGAGATGGAGACAGGGACAAGTTCCAGATGAGATAGTCAGAAGGTGGCAGTACACTGTGGGGGCAAGAAAGCAAGGCAGAAAAGAGGCACATGCATTCTGCACATCCTCTTGTCCCCCTGTATACCTACCAAGGACATGGTAGAGTATCTAACACATTGTAAATGCCAATAAAATTGAGCTGAATGAAAAACAGTGTAATGACAAAGGTCCATTTATGAATCATTGGTCAGAGAAACCAAGGTCAAATATGACTTTCAAGGTCACCTGGAAGTCATTCACTACACCCCTGCTCTGTGTTGTCCTATTTATGCTTAAATATCTTTAAAAACTGAAAAAAGAAAGAAATGGGCACAGAGTACCTACCATGTATTAATACGAGTCTAGTTGCTTTCAAATTCCATCCCCATAATAACCTGGTAAGGAAATTATTATTGCTCTCTCTTACAGATGAGGAAACTGAGATCTGAAAAGATTAAATAACTTACCCCATGTAAGTTTACACAGTTAATAGGTAGAGCCATCTAGATTCAAACCCAAATATTCCAGCTTCAAGACCAGCATCCTTTCCACTAAACCAAACTTTGCTCTTACCATAGAGAGTGTTACTTAATCAAGGTACATGAACGTGTATAGGGTTCACTGAAAATAGTCGGAATTTCATTATGTTTATCTTAAATTTAAACAATTTCAAATTACAAAATATAAATGGCTGAACAAATTTAACATTACTGATTTGAGATATATAAATGTAAAACTCTACATCTGAATGTTTTTCATCACTCCATTCTAATTAAGTATATTGATTTAATTTACTTAACAACAATAAATGTATTATTATAGGATATAGACTATAATCATATTCTCTCTTTCTTCCTCTGCCCCTCATCTTAAAGACTTTACAACTAAAATAGAATAGAATATCAAAATATGTAGAAGTATAAATCCAACACACTTGGCCTAAACGGCACTTCCTAAATTCAAGTACCTCCAGTGGATACCAGACTTCCCTTTATTATATCCCCATGACTATCATTTTAGGAAAAGAAATATAAATTTTTTCATATAACTCTCCCCCAGTGAGGCAATAGTAACTGTTCAGATTTTCTGAGAGCTTGACAGAAGCTATTAAAAGATTACAAATGTTGATTAACCTTCCATTAAGTATCAGCAAACAAAATTAAACATAGCTCACATTTTTTCCATTGCTTTACCGTTAGCGATTCCAGACTGCTGTTGTAAAGAACTATAACCTACAAAAAGATTATACAGAGGAAAAAAAAATTCTTGCATTGTGTTTCCAAAATTGACAGGAAGGGAAATTGGCAATAGAAAATAATGCAGTAAAACCAGTCATTTAAATTGAATGTTACATTTTTTGGAATAAACAAACTTATCCCTCATTTTCATATTTAAATATAGAGCAGCTAATACAGTGCTTTTCCTACAGTACGCCCTCATTGTCATCAGCATAACTTGCTTAGCCTCTGCGACTAGGAGTGTTGAGATCTTAAAAGCAAACAGGAGAGATGAGAATACATTAGAATGGGTGGGGCAAAGGCCAGTAGAAAATAATGTAAATGTCTTTATGGCCACCCAGCAAATACAAATCAACATGGTGCCCTAGGTCCAATATAAGCAAATGTCAATATTCAAAGGGTCTAATATGGTGAATGGAGATCAGAACAGCAGGAGACTGTACAACATCTAGAGGCAGGTTGTAAGGAGCAAGTTCTAGATAAAAGGTACTGTACCCAGGATGAAGGAAGATACCAGCCAACAGCTGAAAGCTCTGGAACAAGAAGTGTCTGTCAGGGGGAGGTTGCTAGGGCTCCAGTCAAACAGAATTCAAGTTCCAGCCCAATTATACAGCATGGATATACTCAGGGGTTTTGAGGATATTGGGGGCTGAAGCTAAAACTTCTCAAGAAGTTCAAACTGCAGACACTTGACTAATTCCTCACCTCAACTCCTAGAGAAGGTAAGGTGCTAAATATCCTTATGGATTTGGTTAGTACTGACACAAAGACTGAATGTAGCTACTCTTTCCAGCTGAAATTCTTTAGGGCTTGATGCAGAGAAGAGCTGAGGGAAGCTGAGATTGACATACTCTCCTTGTAAGTGTGATAGAAATGACAGGTAGGTAGCCCCAGGTTGCCTTTGGGTTTGCAGATACAACTGATATTTACAGAGCCTCTTTCTGTCTGCCATTTAGGTTATGTCTAGACAGAAAAATACGCCTGAAGAACAGCCAATCCAAAACTTACCATTGTAAGAACAAAATTAAATCAACTACAATCAGATGGATACATTATGTCTAAACCAATCCTAAAATGATCCTCCCCTACAAAAAAAAAAGAAGAAGAAGAATCACTCAGAAAAAAGGTCAATTCTGTTGCATTGTGTGGTCAAGGTCTGAAATATTTGCCTCTTAAAATCTCTGCTCCTAAGAATAATTTACAGTCACGGTCACTAGGAAAATTGGCCTCTTCCTCTTGCTACCACATGAGTCAGAACCATGATACTATGGTAGCACGTAGCCCACAACAGCAAAACGTCACCCATGATTTCTAGGAAACTTTTCAAACTACGTCCTCTTTAGCCAAAGCTATTTAGTTGCTTAATCACTGGGAAAAGCAAGTCCTTTCTTTAGTCTTAATTCCACTCCCTTAATTTCAAGTGGATTAAAAAAAAAAAATGCTCTCTTTACAACCACACGCTGAGTGAGTAATTTCCATGGGTTGTATTAACAATGCCCTTCTCCAGGCATGTGATATCATGCTCTGATCCTTAGAACTGTCCTTGCTTCAAGAAAGTTTCCATTGTTCTTGTTAATTCTTGATTGTTTCTAAAATTAATTTATTTAAAAGTATCAGGTTTATTCAAAACTTTTCTGCCCTAAAGTTGCTCTGACCCTTCACTCATTAGTTTCACTACTAGGAATCAATTCTAAGGAAGGAATCATAGAAGAGCACAGAGACTTAGCTACAAATATATTTGCCACAGGGTCATTAAAAGAATGAAATGACCTAAATGTCCAGGTATAGAGTTTGGTTAAATAAACTATGGTATATTCACATTCCAGAATCTATACAGCCTTTAAGAACAATGTGAAAGAATATGCAATAACATAAATCTTATTCACAGTATACTGATAAGTGAAATAAATCTGTACAAAACAGTATGTCTTATATCTTTATTTTGTTTGTAAAAATTATGTACATATAAAATCACTTTTTGTCTAACCTGTTTTACATGCATACATATAAATCACTTCTGTGTAAAATACGGAATAACACATAAATACTGGCTTCACAATGTTTTCATGACAGAATTTATAAATGAATTTAAATTAAAAATGTAAAGTATTATGGTTATTATATAATGAGTTACAGCTTACCAACAAAGCTGACTTAATAGTGTGTCAGTCAAAATGACAAGGCTAATCTGTGTATTCTTCATCAACCATTAAAATGAACAGGAACTTCCCAGCTCTAATAGATCCTATTGGGTTGATGCAAATAAAATCTGCACAAATAAACCATCCACTAATATAATGTACATGGTAAGAGTGTTTATTACATATCTCATAGCAATAACAATATTGTGGATCATTCATCCTCCTTTTTTGAAATTATTTCTAAGGACCTTTTCCCTCATTTGTCTCCTCCATCTCTTTTGCTGTTCAATGGAAGGAACAACAGGCCAGGAAATTTTATGTCCTCTATTCAGCAAGGAATAATAGAAATGGGAGCTGACTCAAGCCTCTGACACCTATTGCCATGTTCTCTCCAGCCCTTCTAACTCCCAAGATACTCACTCTATAAATTTAGCAGGTTGTGACAGAGGGATAGAATTCTACAGAACAGGTTCATTAAAATACATATTTATACACTGACTGTGTACACATGATATATAGCTTCCTGCTCTGAGGCAGCTACATGATATATGTGTATATTCACCTACAGCCTCAGCTTTAGGAACTGTATTCCTTGGAGATACCAGCGGCTCCAATAACTAGGTACACAGTCAATAATTACTTTCATCTTTCTCCTTTTATTTACTCTTTAAGAGATTCATTAAGATGAAGAATGACAGCATTGCTTTGCTAAGCCATTTTGATTACTTTCTTAATTCATTTATCATGACCTTTGGAACTATTAGCTTGGTTTTCGCCTTCCAGTCATCCAGAATCTTGTTTTATTAAAACTAGGTTCTGCATCCTCAGTGGTTCCTTTCAAATGGGCTTTTTGGCCTATACACTATTTAACAGAAGTGACATATGGTAGAATGTTTCTTTTATAAAGACACTCAAGTGTGTAATATACATGGTCAGTAACAGTCACAATATATGTTTAAAATTGGTATTGGAGGGCTGGCCCCGTGGCTTAGCGGTTAGGTGCGCGCGCTGTGCTGCTGGCGGCCCGGATTCGGATCCCGGGAGCGCACCGACGCACCACTTCTCCAGCCATGCTGAGGCCACGTCCCACATACAGCAACTAGAAGGATGTGCAGCTATGACATACAACTATCTACTGGGGCTCTGGGGGGGGGGGGATAAATAAATAAAATCTTTAAAAAAAAAAATTGGTATTGGATCACTCATAAAGTTTTTTAATGGCTATTCATTTTGTAGCCTCGAATCCCTCCACAAAAAGGAGTGCTAAGGGAAGAAAAAAGGTTAGCAGTGGCTAATGTGGGGAGCACATATCACAAAGTAGGCACTGTCTAAGTGACATTACATATGCTATGTCATTTATCCTCACAGCAATCCTGCAAAGTGGGTAATATTCCACCTATTTTAGAGATAAAGAAGTTGTGGCTCAAAAAGAAGAAGCGACTTGCTCAAGGTCACAGAGTAACTACTGAGTTTGAACCAACGACACTAACTGGCTGGGACCTTGTACTGTTGACCTTTTCCTTCTCCTTTCTCAATCCTAGGTACATAAAGGATGTCCAGTCATATAAGCCACTGCATAAGAAAAAGGTAAAAGTCTGCATCATTTACACTCTCTTCCTTCAGCTCTTCCTCAGAGAAGACCTGCCAGGCATCTCTTATTCCTTTACACAGAATATCAATCTTTGGGAGGATAGATGTACAGAAAACTTACTCTATTTGAGGCTACCTTAAAGTAGAACTCCAATTAGCAAAATTTAGGTTGTTCATGCTCTGCAAAAGACACTATCAAGAGAATGAGAATACAAACCACAGACTGGGAGAAAATATTTGCAAAAGACATATTTGATAAAGGACTGTTATCCAAAATATAGAAACAACTCTTAAAACTCAACAATTAAAAAAAACCTCGGGCCGGCCCCATGGCTTAGCAGTTAAGTGCGCGCGCTCTGCTGCTGGTGGCCCAGGTTCGGATCGCGGGTGCGCACCGACACACCGCTTCTCCGGCCGTGCTGAGGCCGTGTCCCACATACAGCAACTAGAAGGATGTGCAGCTATGACATACAACAATCTACTGGGGCTTTGGGGAGAACATAAATAAATAAATAAAATCTTAAAAAAGAAAAAAAACAAAAAAAACTCAATTTAAAATGGACAAAAGATCTGAATAGACACCTCACCAAAGAAGATACATATATATATGGCAAATAAGCATATGAAAAGATGCTCCAAATCATATGTCATTAGGGAATTGCAAATTAAAACAACGATATACCACTACACATGTATTAAAATAGCCAAAAATCGAAACACTGATAATACAAAATGCTGGTGAGGATATGGAACAACAAGAACCCTCATTCATTGCTGGTAAGAGTGCAAAATGGTACAGCCATTTTGGAAGACACTTTGGTGATTTCTTACAAAACTAAACATACTCTTACCACATGATCCAGCAGTCATGCTCCTTGGTATTTACCCATAGGAGCTGAAATCTTAAGTCCACTCAAAAACCTGATAGCAGTTTTATTCAAAATTGTCTAAACTTGGAAGCAACCAAGATGTCCTTCAGTAGGTAAATGGATAAGTAAACTGTGGTACATCCAGATAATGGAGTACTATTAAGCGCAAAAAGAAATTAGATGTCAAGCCATGGGAAGACACAGAGTAACCTTAAATGCATATTATTAAGTGAAAGAAACCAATATGGAAAGTTACATACTGCATGATTCCAACTATATGATACTCCTGAAAAGGCAAAACTATGAAGGTAGGAAAAAGATTAGTGGTTGCTGGAGGTGACATCAGTAAGATGGCAGACTAAGAAGTCCCAACGCTCATTACCCCCACAAAAACTACAAAAACAATAAATAAACTGCAAACTGATGAAAATAGCTCTGAGAAAGCTCTGGACCACAGCGAAGAAGTAGCAGAAACCCTGTGGAGCTTAAAACTGAGGATGGCCATCTAGAAATCCATAGGAAGCATTTTACCTACACCACCCCACATCCCAGTCCAGAGCAGCTCTGCACCAAGAGGAATCCCCTCAGAGGGATTTACTACACAGGGAAAAGAGAGAACCTCAGCAAGCCTCACTGCCATGCATATTTGCAGGCTTTGTACCAAGGACCCCCAAAGTCTTCACAAAACTGAACCCAGATGACAGAGCTGCATAGGGTCCCCACTGCTGCATCTCCTCCTCCAGAATAGAGCTGTCACTGCAATGAGACCTGCCCCCAGGGGCCCTAGTTGCTACTGTGCCGGGCTCTACAGGATCAGGACAACATGCTACTGCTCTGCACCCTGCCCCAGGTCTTAAGTCAGGGCTTTGACCCACCATAACTGGGTTGCAGTGCTGCAGCTCTGTGCCCCATCCCTGGGTCCCAAGTCTTGCTTTGACCCACCATTACTGGTGCCAAGCTACCACTGTTCTGCACTGCACCATCTGGGTCCCAAGTCAGGGCTTTGACCTGCTATAACTGTGCTTCACTACTGCTGTTCTGTACACCAACCCTGGGTCCTCAGTCACAGCTTTGACCCATCATCACTGGGGAGTGCTGCCATTGCCCTGTGCCCCACCCCCTGGGTCCTGAATCAGGGATTTGGCCCTCCATCACATGGGCCATGCTGCTGCTGCTCTGTACCTTTCTTCATGGGAAACAAAGTCAGGATTTTGACCCACCATCTCCAGGGCATGCTGCTACTGCCCCCTGCCCCTTGGGCCCAAGACACCACTGCACCCTTTCACCCTGGGGCCCATGCTACTGATGAATGCCTCCCTTTGCACCCAAGTCACTGCAGAGATCCCCAGAGACTCAGACCCCAGTTCCGCAGGAGATTCGCACTCACTCACACCTCAGACACTGGTATCATGCCACAGCAAGTACACCTGTGCCCCAGGACCCAGACTCTGTGGTAGTTCTACATGCACCTGATCCCTGAGCCCCAGCTCTGCTAACACTCAGAGTGCCAGCACGCCATACCTGGCACCCAAAAGGATCTCCTTGGCAAGAACTTCCTCTCACAGGCAAAAAATGAGGAGAGGAGGGCTCCAGCAGTCTTTGCTTCTGAAGATCCCAAAAGCCCTAGCTCCCACAGCCACCCACAGAACCTCCACAGTCTTGGCCACAGAAGACCCCTCTCAGTCTTTACGAACACTGATCTCAGACTCATTGACCTCAGATTATGCCTCTGTGCCCTCCCAAGAACCAGAGATGCTGTACCTCACCAAGCTGGTGCCCTCACAGCCAACTTCAGGTGAAAGTCTTTCCACTGAAGGTAGTCTGAAAAGGCTAGAAGAGGTGATTGCTCCCTCAAATACACAGACATCAATGCAAAGCCATTAGAAACATGAAAAAGCAAGGGAACATGACACCACTAAAGGAACAAAGTAATTTTCCAGGAACTGACCGTAAGACATCTGCAAGTTACCCAAAAAATAAATCAAAATAATTATTTTATGGAAGCTCAGCAAGATTCAAGAGAACACAGACAGACAACTCAATGAACTCCGGAACACAATACATGAACAAAATGAGAAGTTCAACAAAGAGATAGAAATCATAAAAAAGAACCAAACAGAAATTCTGAAGCTGAAGAATACAATGAATGAAATGAAAAACGCAATAAAGAGGTTGAACAGCAGGCTTAATCAAGCAGAAGAAAGAATCTGTGAACTTGAAGACAGAACTCTTGATATTATCCAGTGAGACAAGAAAAAGGAATGAAGAAAGCCTATGTGAATGATGGAACACCATAAAGTAAAACAATTTTCACTTTATGAGAGTCCCAGAAGGAGATGAGAGGAAGAAAGGAACAGAAAACTTATTTTAAAAAATAATGGCTAAAAACATCCCAAATATAGAGAAATGGCCATCCAGGTATATGAAGCTCAAAACTGCAAACAGATTCAATCCAAAGAGATCTTCACTGAGACACATTATAATCAAACTCTCAAAAATCAAAGACAAAAAGAGAATTTGAAAGCAGTAAGAGAAAAAAGACTCATCACATACAAAAGAACCCAAATAAGGTTATCACAGATTTCTCAACAGAAATCATACTCCATGCAAACAGAAACCAAAACAGAGCAGGGATAGCTCTACTTATATCAGGCAAAATAGATTTTAACTCAAAACCTGTAACCAGAAACAAAGAAGATAATTATATAATGATAAAGGGGTCATCAAAAGGAATTTATCAATTGCAAATATATACACAACCACTATCAGAGCACCTAACTATATTAAACAAATATTAACAGATATGAAAGCAGAAATAGACCTACCAATAAATGGTAGGGGTCTTCAACACACCACTTTCAACAATGGATAGATCATCCAGACAGAAAATCAATAAGAAAACAATGGACTTGAAATACATTTAGATTAAATGGACCTAACAGACATGTACAGAACATTTCATCCAAAAGCAACAGAATACACATTCTTCTCAAATGCACAAGGAACATTCATATGTAAGGTAAAAAAATAGTCTTAACAAGTTTAAGAAAATTGAAATCATATCAAATATCTTTTCTGACCACAATGGTACTAAAGCAGAAATCAATAACAAGAGGAAAGCTAGAAAATTCACAAATATGTGGAATTTCAACAACATATCCTGAAAAACCAATGGGTCAAAAGAGAAATCAAAGGGGAAATCAAAAAATACCTTGAAACAAATGAAAATAGAAACACAATATACCAAAACTTAGAAGATGCAGGAAAGTTCTAAGAGAGAAGTTTGTCGTGATAAACGCTACATTAAGAAAAAAGAAAGATATGAAATAAACAACCTAATTCTACAACTCAAGGAACTAGAAAAAGAAGAACAAACTAACCCCAAAGTTAGCAGAAGGAAGGAAATAATAGAGATTAGAGCAGAAATAAATGAAATAGAGACTATAAAGATAATAGAGAAGATCTACAAAACTGGGTTGGCTTTTTGAAAAGATAAACAAAATTGAAAAACCTCTAGATATACTAAGAAAAAATAGAGAAGATTCAAAATTAATCAGAAATGAAAGTGAAGACATTACAACTAATACCACAGAAATACAAAAGATCATGAGACCACTATGAACATCATACAACAATAAATAGACAACTTAGAAGAAATGGAGAAATTTCTAGAACACACAACTTACATAACAAAATAATGAAGTTATAGAAAATATGAACAGACCAATAATAAGCAAGGGGATTGAATCAGTAATCAAAAACCTCCCAATAAAGATAGTCCAAAACCAGACCGCTTCACAGGTGAATTCTACGAAACATTTGAAGAAGAATTAACACCAATCTTTCTTAAATTATTCCAAAAATTGAGGAAGAAGGAACACTTCCAAAATCATTTTACAAGGCCAGTATTACCCTGATATCAAAGCCAGAAAAGGACAACACAAGAAAAAAAAATTACAGGCCAATATCCCTGACGAACACAGATGCAAAAATTCTCAACAGAATATGAGCAAACCAAATGCAAGAGCATATTAAAAGGATTACACACCATGATCAAGTGGGATTTATCTCACTTGATAAATTTGCGGATGGTCCAACATCCGCAAATCAATAAATGTGATACACCACATTAACAGAATGAAGGATGAAATTCATATGATCATTTCAACAGATACAGAAAAGGCACTTGACAAAATTCAACACCCTCTCATGATAAAAAATTCTCAATAAATTAAGTATAGAAGGAATGCACCTCAAACTAGTAAAGGCCATATATGACAAGCCCACAGCTAGCATCATAGTCAATGCTAAAAAGCTGAAAGCTTTTCCTCTAGGATCAGGACAAAAATAAGGATGCCCACTCTTGCCACTTTTATTCAACATAGGATTGGATGTCTTAGCCAGAGCAATTAGGCAAAAAAAAAAAAAAAGGAATAAGAGGCACCCAAATCAGAAAGGAAAAAGTAAAATTGCGTCTGTTTGCAGGTGATGTTACATTACATATAGAAAACCCTAAAGACTCCACCAAAAAACTGTTAGCACTAATAAACGAATTCAGTAAATTTGTAGGATACAAAAATATACAAAAATCTGTCGCTTTTCTATACCCTAATAACAAACTATCAGAAAGAGAATTAAGAAAACAATACCATTTACAATTGCATCAAAAAGAATAAAATACCTAAGAATAAATTTAACCAAGGAGGTGAAAGACCTGTACACTGAAAAATGACATTAATGAATGAAATTGAAGAAGATACAAATAAATGGAAAGATATTTCATGTTCATGGATTAGAAGAATTAACATTCTTAAAATGTCCATACTACCACAAGCAATCTGCAGATTCAATGCAATCTCTATCAAAATGCCAATGGCATTTTACACCAAAAAACAAACAATCCTAAAATTTGAAGGGAGCCATAAAAGACCCCAAATAGCCAAAGTAATCTGAAAAAGAACAAAGATGCAGGCATCACGCTTCCCAATTTCGAACTATGTTACAAAGCTATTGTAATCAAAACAATGTGGTATTGACATAAAAGCATGACAGAGATTAACGGGACAGAAGAGGGAGCCCAGAAATAAACCCACACATATATGGTCAATTAATTTATAACAAAGGAGTGATACTTGATGCATGCCTCAATAAATGGTGTTGGGAAAACTGGACAGCCCCATATAAAAGAATGAAACTGGATCACTATCTTACATCATACATAAAAAATTACTCAAAATGGATTAAAGACTTGAATATAAGACCTGAAACCATAAAACTCCTAGGAGTAAACACCTATGTTACTCCCTAGAGTAAACTCCTTGACACCGCTCTTGGTGATGATTTTTTGGATTTCACACCAAAAGCAAAAATAAACAAGTGGGACTACATTAAACTAAAAAGCTTCTGCACAGCAAGGTAAACCATCAACAAAATGAAAAGGTAATCTATAGAATGGGAGAAAATATTTGCAAATCATATATCCGATAAGGGGCAAATATCCAAAATACATAAAGAACTCATACAATTCAATACCACAAGAAAAATCTGATTAAAAAGTGGACAGAGGATCTGAATAGACATTTTTCCAAAGAAGATATACAGATGCCCAACAGGTACATGAAAAGGTGCTCAACATCACTAATCATCAGGGAAATGCAAACCACTACCACAATGAGATAGCACCTCACACCTGTTAGAATGGCTATTATCAAAAAGACAAGAAATAGTAAGTGTTGGTGAGGATATGAAGAAAAGGGAAATCTTGTGCACTGCTGGTGGGAATGTAAAATGGTGCAGCCACTCCTCAAAAAATTAAAAATAGAACTACTCTATGACCCAGCAATTCTACTTCTGAGTATTCATCTGAAGTAAAGGAAAATAGTAACTCAAAAAGATATATGCACCCCCATGTTCATTGCAGCATTATTTACTAGATAACCAAGACATGGAAACAACCTGAGTGTCCACTGATGGATAAATGGATAAATACAATGTGGTATATATACGTATATGTATATATACATACATATACATATACACACACAATGGAATATTATTCAGCCATAAAAAAGAAGGAAATCTTCCCATTTGCGACACCATGGATGGAACGTGAGGGCATTATGTTAAGTGAAATAAGTCAGACAGAAAAACAAATACCATATGATCTCACTTATGTGGAATCTAAAATCATACACACTCACACACACAAACAAAAAAATAAACAAACTCATAGATACAGAGAACAGACTGGTGGTTGCCAGAGGCAGGGGGTGGGCAGAGGTGGTGGGGGGGCAAGGAAAATGGGTGAAGATCATTAAAAGGTACAAACTTCCAGTTACAAAATAAATAAGTCCTAGGGATGTAATGCACAGCATGGTGGCTATAGTTAACAATACCGTATTGTATATTTGAAACTTGCTAATAGAGAAGTTATTAAAAGTTCTTATTAAAAGAAAAAAAATTGTAACTGTTTGTGGTGATGGATGTTAACTAGATTTATTGTGGTGATAATTTTGCAATACATACAAATATCGAATCATCGTATTGTACACCTGAAACTAATATAATGTCAATTATATCACAATAAAAAAAAAAAGAGAAAAACTAAAAGAAAAAAAATCTGATTTTACAGAAACAGTGGAATGGTGGCTGCCAGGGGCTGGGGAGGGGGAAGTGGAGAGAATGTAGAGCGAAAGTTATAAGAATAAGCTGTAAGGATCTAACATACAGCACGGTGACTATAGTTAATAACATGGTATTGTATACTTGAAAGTTGAGAGTAAATCTTAAGCATTTTCACCACAAAAAAAAAAAAGAATTAACTATATGAGGTAATGGATATGTTAATTATCTTGATCTGGTAATCATTCCACGACGTATAGGCATATCAAATCATCATGTTGTTCACTTTACATATCCAGTCATGTGTCACTTAACAATTAGGATATGTCCTCAGAAATGCATCATTGGGCAATTTTGTCACTATGCAAACATCATACAGTGTATTTACACAAACCTAGATAATATAGCCTACTACACACCTAGGCTTTATGGTACTAATCTTACGGGACCACCGTCATATATGCAGTCCATCGTTGACTAAAACATCATTATGCAGGACATGACTGTATACAATTATATTCATCAATTATTCCTCAAAAAATCAGTGGTTGCCAGGGGTTAGGAGAGAGGGAGGGAAAAATAGGCAGAGCACAGAGAATTTTTAGGGCAGTGAAATTATTCTGTATGATACCGTAATGGTGGATACCAATGTCATTTATACATTTGTCCAAACCTACAGAATGTACAACACCAAGAGTGAACCCTAATGTAAACTATGGACTTTGGGTAATAATGATGTGTTAATGTAGGTTCATGGACTGTAACGAATGTACCGCTCTGGTGCAGGATGTTGATAGAGAGGCTCTGCATTTGTGGGGACAGCAGGTATATGGAAACTCTATATTTTCTTCTCAGATTTGAAGCGAATCTAAAACTGCTCTAAAAAATAAAGTCTATAAAAAATAGGCTGTTTACACAATGTTTCTGAAGAAAACAACCATACATATGGAAAAAAATATAATTAGACACCATGCACAAAAATTAATTCTACCTAAAGACCTAAACATGAAAAGGAAACTTTAAAAGTTTTAGAAAAATATATTTAAGAACATCTTTAGGACACTGGAATAAGCAAGGATTTCTTTCTTTAACAAAATAAAAACACAAATCATAAGGGAAGAGATTCAGAAACATAACTATATTAGAAGGGAAAATTTCAACAAGATGAAATATGCCATAAGCATACTGAAACTCAAGAAAGAACGAGAAAAGTTAACTGTGAAATTCACAAAGAATTAATACTCAGAATATATAAATCAGTTAGAAAGAGACATTCAATCCAACAGAAAAACAGATGAAGAATACAAATAGGAAAATTCACAGAAGAAACTGAATAGCCAATACACCCATAGGGTCAAAAAAGATTCTTGACATTACTAGAAATCAGAGAAATGAAAATTAAAAATAAATAAATAGACTCCCACTTTCAGTAAGAACAGACTCACCCACTATTTCAAACTAATCCTACTCTGAGGAAAACTAAAAACTTGATTGAAATGTAAAAAATATCTTCTTAAAAGCTCTTTTTAAGAGGAATAACAAAATAGTGGGGAATCACGGGACCAAAATCTAGGAGAAGATAAAAATCTAGAAAAGTTAGCCCAACATTCAACTCAATAAAAATAATCTGCAAGGACTAGATTTGCATATCCACTTGACAAAAATAAAAACAAATGGCTGATAAACCTAAGCAAAGATGTTCAACCTCCTCAGTCACCAGAGAAATGCAAATTAACACTTTAATAAGATACCATACCCAGCATATGTACCAAAAGAATAATTCTTAAAATCATAATGTTGAAGGAAAGAGCAAGTTACTGAATGTTATACATAGTATTTTACTAGTAAAGCTTTAAAATACCTAAATATATCTTCACATTTTTAAGCATGCATATTTATGTAATAAATCTGTAGAAACATACCCCCTTCAAGATAGTTAGTATCCCTGGGAAGAAAGATGGGAAATGGGACGTGGAGGGGTACTGTATGAGTTAAGATTTTTAATAGGAAACAATAGAAATCAATTCTATCTAAAATTAGATGTTTAGAAAAGGAACTCATTAAAGTTTATTGGATAGTTCCCAAAATCTCTGGGAGGATCCTAGAATCAGATTTGAATACTCTACAGGCAGAAAAACAAAATGCTCCAAATTACTGCTCAGAGTGGTTCGATCAAGGCAACCTTCCTACAGCCACTGAGCAGGTAGCAAAGCCGAAACCACCACCACAAGAGCTGGCCCCTGGATGACAATGCTAGAACTTTGGCCACTGCTGCTTCTGGAAACTGGTTGAAGACGCCTCCAGCTTTCAGAATGGATTTAACACGGTATTGGTTCTTTGGGCCGCTGACTGCAAGTCTAATTGAAAGTCAGCTCAGGGCGCACTTGATTGGCACAGCCAGGCCCCAGGTGACAGTACACGGAAGGGTAGAAAGCACCTGCCTTCTGAATTGAGAATAGGTAAATTCCACAGGCACAGGAGGGTGTTTGTGATAGATAGCAAAAATGGCTGCAGATCCTTACCAGTATTTTGTAATGTGACTTTAAAGCTCCTACAATCAAGGAGTAGAGTCTATTTCTCTAGCCCTCAAATCTAGGATTAGCCATGTGATTTGCTCTAGACAACATTAGCAAATATGGTGCAAGCAGAGGCTTGAAAGGTGTTCATGCATTATAGCTGCCCTCTCTTGCTGATTTTGGAAACCCTGCAGCCACTGCCATGTGAATAACCCTAGGGCAGCCTGCTAGATGGTAAGTGAAACAGAGACGAGTTACCTCCATTGCTCCTGCTGACAGCCACCCAAATTCCAGGTGGTGAATAAGGCCATCCAGCTGACCACAGATACATGAGTGAGTCCAACAGATACAGTGTGGAACAGAGATGAGCCATCTCAGCTGAGCCCAATCCAAATTTCCAACCTACAAAATTGTGAGCAAATAAACAGTTGTCATTTTAAGCCATTAACTCTTGAGGTGATTTGTTACACAACAAAAGTGTACTCTTACAATGTTCAAAGATACTAAGAAGGAAAAATAAAACGACAAATATTCACTACATTCCATGCTTCTAGGCTGCCCAAAATACCCTCTTCTTTAATACTAAACTTCAAACAATAATAATGCTCTCAGCTAACATACTGAAATCATTCTTCATACAAACACAAAGGCCAATCACATCTCTTCAAAGTTTCATTGGACTTGTATCCAGTTTCAGTTCCAGGATCTCAGGGTAATATCTTTCCTCCATAGGTCTATGGTTATGCATTTTTATATTCTTAAACCTATGATTAAATTATAATGATAGCAACTAGTTATGATGTTGAAAAGGAAGCAAAAACTAAAAACATGTGTAAATACATGCATATAATCCCTCAAAAAATTGTAATATACAGTCTATAGTCCTTGTTTCTGCAATTAGTCATGAGGCTATATTTGGCATTTATGAGTTTTTCCTTCCATCATCTATTTCATCCTTTTTTACCCTTAGCAGCACCTCAGCTAGACATGATGGGATCAATCAATCTTCATTTTGAAGGCTTCTGAGTTGTTTATTGCTCTACCCATATGGAGTTGACTATGGCAACTTTTACCATCGGTCCTAATAGTACTAGGAACCATCCCAGAGAACCCTCTGGGTTGCTTCATTTCTCATCCTTTTCCCCACTGTGCATCAGAAATTCTACTTCCCCATAATAATTCTAATCAGTTACCCCGCCAACAGTGTAAGATTCTGTTTTGACTATTCTTCCAATGGCATTCAAACCCCAAATGGTCACAGAGCAGAGTCAGCTTCCAATTCAATGAAATCATTGACATATAAGATGTTGGAAGCATTAATTTCTTAGGTTCTAAAATCTTAAGCCAGCAGAACCCAGAGCTGCAGGGAGGGTACATTAAAAACTGTGCAAGTGGATCATTATGTACAATAACGTGATGTATCACTCCCATTTCTAACCCTTAATTCCTAAATCCATATATATATACTAGCTATAAAAGAAAGAGCCATACATATCCATTGCTAGGTCTGAGTACCCAGTTTCTCAACTGTTTCCATAATTAGCTAATTGTCTGATGGAATATATGGTAAAATTAGTGAATGCCACGAGCATTAGCCTTTTCCTTTATTTCTTTGTCGTAAAATGAGTTTCTTGATCAAAATAGTGTTTTGTGGGATATCCTGATTTAGTATGTCTACCCATGTTGATGCAGACAGAAGATGGTAGGCAGTGAAAGTAAATTCAAGTTCAAAATACACGTCTGTAACAGTAAGGACAAACTTCCCCCCCTCAATTATGTAAAGAATCCAGGATAATCAACATATCGTGGCATATAATACCATATTGGAAGCTCTGAGCTGAATGTTTCTTAACAAATTGGACAACCAGCAACCTGATAAGCCTTGGTGAGGCATAGTCCATATTGGCATATTCATGTATAATCTCCACCCTTTTGCCACCACAGCCCTTTGTTCAATAGCATATTGAGCAAGCACTAAAATGGAAAAAGTGAACCCACATCTAAAGAGCAAGACATCTTATTCTCCTTAGTGGGTGATGTGCATGAGAAGTCACAGGGTCACAGACTTTTTCACACCCTAAGCCCATTCCAAGAACTCCAACTACATACCTCTTGCCCAACTTCTTTGTCAATAATTCTCCAATCTTGCATCTTCTAAGACTGACCATCATGACAAATCATTAGCTATTGCCCATGAATCAATGCAGATCCTTACTTTTGGCCATCTCTCCTTCCAAGCAAAGTGAACAATGAAAGGTACCAGTCAAATTTTTGCCCACTGAGGATGTTTCCTTTCTACACTTCATTTTTAAATTAGCCATAGGTGAGACAGTAAGGTTATAGTTTACTTCTAGCTAATAACCAGCATATTATACAGAGCCATCTGCAAACCAGGCTTTATTTATTTCTTCGTCATTCAATCACTTTAAGGGAACTCCTCATAAGGAACAGTCTTTGGGTTAAAGAAGAGTTGGCAGTGCAGCAGTGCTGGAAAGTAAACCACCTGCTCCTGCAATTTGTACAGTGAAGACTTTCTCTACTCTGGTATAGTACTGTACATTACTACATTTGCCTGAGGATGAACTTAGGTTAGGAGTGCTTGTTTTTATGGCATTCTGGATCAGGTAACACTTAATCCATGATGGGCTCAATGAACCATATGATCAACTGATGTCCCAAATTTAGGGTCTTATCATCTGAATGGGCCAATAGTAAGCCAAGAGCAGCTTTTCAAATGGAAAATAATTACTTACCAAAGTAATTATCCAAACCCTAACGACCTCTACTGTAATACTGTGTATCAGGGCTGGCAACTGGCTCCATTCAGTATCCTAATCTTCCATGGACACTTTTAGCACCATTGAGTCTACTAACTCATAAGAGCAAATATGTTTGGAAGGCATCCTTGGATAACCTGGAGTAACTTTTCCAGCTCTGGCTCCTACTCAAAGCTGGCGGCTTTTTAGGTCATCAAGTAAATGGATCAGAGTAGCACAGCCAAATATATATATAGTCTTCAAAATCTAAAGAGGCCCTCCAACCATTGTGCCTCTTTTTTTAGTGGCTGAGATGTATGGGGCAACAATTTGTCCTTTACATTGGAAGGCAAATCCCAACATGCCAAGACCAATGAACCTCCAGAAATTTCACGATGGGGCAGTGCAACCAATTTAGTGGGAATTATCTCTAGGTTCTGGCATGAGTATGTCCTAACAAAACAATTATAGAACTTGCTACTTCCTGTTCTTAAGATACTGTAAATGTGATAGCATCAATGAAGTGAGCCTGCTGGAAAGGCGAGATTATCAAGTTCCCAAGAACTAAATTGTGGCACAGAGGCATGGCATTAATGTAATCCCTGAGACAAGTTGATGGAGGTATCCTGCTTTCTCTTCCAAGAGAAAAATAAAAAAATTTTTGGTGTTCTCTCTTTGGGATGTAGAATGCCATTTGTGAGATTGTTTGCTTAGTACCAAGTGCCAAGAATCAAATGCTGATTTCTTCAAGTAAAAAGATTACCTCTAGGATAGCAACTGCCATTGGATTCACTTGACTAAGGTTATGATAATTCACTATTATCCTCCAAGACCCACCATGAACAAGCCAAAAATGGAGATGTAATGAGTCATTTTTCAATTCTTTGAGAATAGTACTTATATCTAAAATTCTCCCAAGATCAGAACATTGCTTGTGGTTTACTATTTGGGGATGTAGGCAGCTCCAGAGACTTCCACTTAACACTTTCTACAAAAATAGCCCTTAATCACCGGCCCGGTGACATAGCGGTTAAGTTCACCCGTTCTGCTTTGAACTGGCCCAGGGTTTGCCAGTTCAGATCCTGGGTGTGGACCTACTCACCTCTCATCAAGCCATGCTGAGGCAGCGGCCCACATAGAAGAACTAGAAAGACATACAACTAGGATATACAACTATGTACTGGGGCTTTGGGGAGAAGAAAAAAAAAAGATGCATTTCCAATAAAAATTTACTTAAAGAAAAAAAATACCCCTTAATCCATGAGTACTGGAGACAAATGTGGAGATTGAGCCAGTGTATATTCCAGCTATACACTCACAAGCTGAGAACATAACCACAAGGTGAATTTGAGTTTACACTAGGCACATCTTGAGGAGATTCCATGTTACCTGATCCACGAGACACAATCCATAAAATTCTGGTTTCCTGGGGGATTTGCTCAGTCCAATAACCCCTGAAAGATCTGGACATTTTTCTTTTCCCAGCAAACTGTTTTCCTAGTAAATAGACCTGGATCTCTTTGTGGAAGGCTACAAACAAACTTTTGCTATTATTATAAGATCCTTGTTCAAGGTACAGTGCCAACACTTTATTCAGGGGCTCTATGTGTGTGAATTGACTTAACTCTGAAAATTGGCTTAGAAGCCAAGAGTTTCTATCATTGTTTCCCAAGTAAGGCTTCTATACACCAGAGCAAGAGCTTTTTCTGTTATAAAGATTTAATAGGACCTACGTAGGAGGCCTAATTCTTTGATCCTTAGGATCAGTTAATCACACAGATAGCTGCAGGTGAGAACATTCTAGTTACCATTCCTGCTTGATGCCTGTTTTGATAACCACACCAGCAATTTAAGTGCTATTACATGCTTGGCTTCTGCCACCCTAAAATTCCATATCCCATTGAAATCAGGGAAGCCATTTCAACCGCAGCATTTCCTATAAGTATACCACGCCTACAGAGAACCACCATTCCGGTGTTTTTCAAAGATGCAGAAGCACCTCTTACCAAGATAGTACTCAGAGCCTTGGTGAGTTGTGCATTGGTCTCTTTCAGCGGACAGAGTCTGGGTGTGGATGAACCAAAGGAGAAGGAACATGATTTTAGATAGAGACAAACATATTATTGATATAGGTGAGTGTAATGGCCATCCTGAATTCAACATGTTAGCTACATCAACTGGGATGGTTCTAATTGTTTATGTTGTTGATAGACTTAAAAACTAGACTCGTTTGTGGCTAATGCTAAAGAAAGCTCAGATGCTAGAAAATCTTTGATATTATGTTGCTCTCCCTCTTGGTTTCATGAATATTTTAAATATACCCTCTATAAATGCAAAGAAAGCTTCAACTTTATGTGTGACATTTTCTTTATGAAAAATAACTCTGAAGCCAAAATCGCAAAATGATAATACATGTTAATTCCCTCTCTATATTTCTGCATGTTTGAAATGTTTTAGGAGCTCTTTTTTCCACCAACTCCCAGTTGAAGGGCTTTTCACCCAGGAGGAACAGGATATCAGCATTTCTTATCCTTCCCCCAGCTACCTGTTGCTGAGACTAAGTCCCAAGTAAGTGTGGTTGAGAATTGGGGGCTCCCTTCTTCTGCCCAGCCCCCACTCATAGAACAGAGGCTGTATCTTGGGCACAGCACTCTGAGAATACTGGGTCAATGACCACCTTGCCCAGCTCAGGAGGCAGTAGTTCCATGCCAGGAGAGGCAAACTGAGAGGACCTCAAGCTGCTCGCCCAACCCCTCCACCAACTACTCAGCTCCTAGAGTGGGAGTGTCACAGCTCCAGAGCCCTAGTTCTGAGATTTTGCCTAGGGGAAGAAAAAAGCTATAAAATAAATATCTTTTATTCTTTTCCCAAAGGAACTGACTTGATTTGCAACAGAACATGGAGAAGTTCAAGCCTAAGGAAGCTCTCAAGAACAGTGAAGGTAGTAGTGAAAGGCAATTGGGAGGACACTCTATCAAATATTTAAAAAAGAATTAACATCAGTTCTTCACAGACTATTCCAAAAAGAGAAGAGGAGGAAACACTTCTCAACTCATTTCAGGAGGCCAGGATTGCCCTGATACCAAAACCAGACAAAAACATCTCAAGAAAAGAAAACTATGAATATGAAGGCAAAAGCCCTCAGCAAAATACTAGCAAACAAAATCCAGCAACAAATAAAAAGAATTATACACCATGACCAAGTGGGACTTATCCCAGGGATGCAAGGTTATCCCGAGGATCTGAAAATTAACTAATGTAATACATCACATTAATAGACTAATAAGAGACCAGAAATCACATAATCATCTCACTAGATGCAGAAAAAGCGCTTGAAAAAAAGCCAGCACCCATTCATGATGAAAACGTTAAAAAAAAACTAGGAATAGAAGGAAACTTTCTCAACCTGATAAAAGGCGTCTATGAAAAGCCCACAGCTAACATCATACTTAATGTTGAAAAACTAGATGCTTTCCCCCTAATATCAGGAAGAAGAAAAGGATGTCCATTCTTACTACTGCTATTCAATATTATAGTGAAGGTTCTCACCAAGGCAATTAGGCAAGAGAAAGGCTGGCTTCTCAGACATTACAATGCATCAGTGTAAGCTTCAATGAGCACTCAATATACTACGTTGTTGGCTCCCTGAAAATACAACCACTTTAGGGCTAAAATTCTACTCCATAGCACAGATTTCTCTAACTAATCCCATCCCATCATGATCACTCACCTACTTTGCATCCCCTCATCAATGCTTCCTTTATTCAACAAATATTGATCTATACTGTAACTTTATAGCTTTTTTCCCAAGCTGTTTTCTTCCTCCCATTATATTTCTATTCAAGAGAAGCTATTACCTACCTTTTTTCATAGGCACACAGTTGAATAAACAACTTAAAATTTTATTATCTCGGCTTCCTATTTTGTACATTCTTGCCTTCACCGAAAACCTTCCTAGATTTGCACAGCTTCATTTTCTCTAAAAGTAAAAGGTAAGCACTCTCTCCATCACTAAAGCGTTCCTTTTTTCTTAAGCAGCAGCATCTCAGAATCTGCACTCAGCCAGAAGTGTATAAGAGAAATATCATCTAATGTTTTCTACATTAATGATTGTTTCATTTAGTTTCTAAAAAAATGTCTTTATGCTTAGTATTGAAGCTAGCATTCAAAAATATTTCTTGAATGAATACTATATGTAGAATTCTATACTCAACTCTCTTAAGAATCAAATACAGTAAAATAATGTAAACTGGAGTAGAAAGGACTCAGTAGACTGACAGGTAGCCAATCTGAGATGCAGTCACAGAGCTGTGATGCGATTGGGTCAAGTCATATAATCCCTCTGACTTTCAATTCCCTTTTCCAGAAAAGGATTATTTATCTCAGGGATGGCAAAGAAGTTTCGTCTCAAATGCCAAGTCCAGTTGATTGGTAATGATGCCTTGAATACCGGGAAAAAATATGAGGCTTAGCACAGGCCCAGTGAACAGAGTGCTATGATTAATTTGTGATGTCTGTCACAGTCAGAAGTAAGAGAAGTTTTGGAAAGAGTATGCTAGCTATTTGCCATCTCTAAACTATTTAAATGTGAAGACTCCACAATATTTTTAATAAAACATGATCTGATTCATCATGCTCTGCATTCTAATGTAATATCATATTATCAATGGTAAAATAATAAGTATTTACTCTCCTCTACTTTTGGTCATTAATTATCTGTTTTACAGGGTACAAAACTTTTTGTAAGTGACCATGAAAATCTTGAATATTATTTTTATAATATATTCAATATTTAATTAAAAGTATCAATTAAATTTAGTTATCCAGGTGAACAAAAATTAGGGCAAAGGTTGTTAAGAAGTGTTGAATGAAAATCCCAGTGGATATGAATGCTCATTGTCTGAATTCAAAATATCATTTTATGTCTTATCTTAAAACATTAAATTTCCCCAATTTTTTCTGTGGTTTCTAGGATAAAACTTTATTTAGGATTCACTTTTACAGACCACAATTTGCTATTAACATCAACGGTAACTATTTTATGCCCAGTTTTTTTAATGGAATATATATCCCACAAATATATACATATTTACCATACAAATGTGCCCCTTTACCCCTTTGGCCCTCCCCTGCTTTTGGTGGTGAACAAGATGTAGTCTACACTGATGTCAAAATATAATACATACACCTGAAATGTATATAATGCTATATATCTATGTAACCTCAATAAAAATATATATATGTATCTATATATAATATATATAATTAAAAGCTTTGATTTGAATACTAACCAAATGATTATTTTGTTAATCAAGTTGCAAAACTGTAAACAATATAGGTGGGATTTTGTAGTTTAAAAAAGTGATCATTTAGTTTTTATTTTAATATTTAAGACCTTTATCAATGCTTGGCCAAATGTGATCCTCCTAGGATTGTTAGCCAGCTGATTTCTGATACATTGCTCTCTTAGAAAAGCAGTATTAATGGTATTCAGTTTCCGCTGGTTGAGCAAGACATCAGTAATTTCTCATTTTCCCAAGTGAAATCATATTTATTCTTTTAAAAATTTATTCCAGGGACTGGCCCCTTGGCTTAGCGGTTAAGTGTGCGCGTTCTGCCACTGGCGGCCCAGGTTCGGATCCCGGGCACGCACCGACGCACCGCTTCTCCGGCCATGCTGAGGCCGCGTCCCACATACAGCAACTAGAAAGATGTGCAGCTATGACATACAACTATCTACGGGGGCTTTGGGGGGGGCGGGGAAGAGGAGGATTGGCAATGGATGTTAGCTCAGGACTGATCTTCCTCACAAAAAAAAAAAATTTATTCCATTCTTTTTCCAGAAATCTAAACATTATTAATATTATATTATTTCTCTTTTTCTCTCAAGAGGGCCCTTTAAAAATGGTATCAGTGCATTTTGCATTTTTCTATCAGAAAGGATATCTATGTACATTTTTGCCAGTGATGTGTGAGTTATTTATTGACACAGAAGAAATGTGTTTAAAGTGATTCTTGTTTATTTTACATGAAGATTCAGTAGGTAGATTTATCTGCCAAAATAGGGGGATTTTAGTATGTCAAAAATTCTCCATTTTTAGTTTATATTTCCCCAGGTGTCCTTTTCATTTCCTTGGCTCTTCCTGCATAGGTTTATATATGTATAATTTACACGCCATTCATTGCAACTCTGGTAAAAACAACTATGAGTAGAGATCTCACTTTACTAACCTCACCAAAAAACAAAAGTTGTAACTCAGAAATAAGCTTCTTGCAACCCTACTGAGAATCCTAAGAATCTAATAGGGCTATTCAGATTTATTTCCAAATTGGTGCAAATTACTTGATTAAAAATTTACAATAAAGCATATTAGAAATATCTATAATGACTATAAGCCTAAATGACAACAGAAACTTTCTGTTTAGACTACTCCAGAAGCTTCCTATCAGATCTCACAGCCTCCATTCCTTACCCCTCAAATCATCTTCATAGCCACCAGAGTTAGCTTCCTCAAACATATTTCTAATCATTTTATGCCCCTCCTTAAAAGGTTTGAAAGACCCCTACCACTTATAAGATAATATCTAAAAGCTTAGCACAGTAGGTCCTGATCTGCCCTGTCTTTTTCAGCTCCTGCTACCTCTTTCCTCTTGTGACCCTACTCCCCTATGCTACAGGCACCATGAAACAATTTGCCATTACTCAAACATGGAGTAATAATTGTCATATCTTCATGGCTTTTCTATTTCTTCCACTTGGAGTTATCTAGTCATGTTCCTCTCTTGAAATTCCACTGACCTTCTAACAGCCAAATCAAATACTACTGCTCCATGAAGCCCTCCTTGTCTCCCGCAGTTTGCATTGGTGTGTCCACCCTCTGCATTGCTATGATACTTTGTTTATATATATCTTACAGCCCTCGCTGTTGAAAGCCTATCAAACCACAATTGTATGTCTGTTCTCTCATTGGATCTATAAACTTCTTTGGCAGAGAGTGTATCTATACTGGTCAACTTTCTTGACAGAAACCCACTCAATCTGACTTTTGCCGAAAGGGACTTCATCAACACATATAACTCCAAAGCCCAGGGACTCAAATGATATTGACCGAGGTCTTGCTCTTTTTTCCTACCTTGACACTGTGTTTGCCTTCGTGTATTGGCCCTGTTCTCTTTCAAACCATAGATGTGCTTTCTCCTTACACTGAGAGAAAATGGCCAACAGCAGCTCAGACTTCTACTATCCAAGTTAACCAAACGAATTGAAAGACAACTTCTCCTTTTCAATGTCTCTCCCAGGGAAATACTCTGATGTGGTAGAATTTAGGTCATGTGCTCACCAGTGAGTCAGTCACTGTGTCCAGTGCACTGGAGCACTGTGCTTACATTCCCTCCGATGTGCTCACCCACTGCTGTGCTCTTAAATATACATCCACAAATCCTTTGATATTCCTCCTCTCATGAGAAAGAATTTAATTCCCCTCTCCTATGTGTGGGTTGCACTTAATAACTCATTTCTAATGAATGGAATATGGGGGAAGTAATGGTATGTAGTGACATACCATTGTGTCTTGGGTGCACTCTCTCCCCTCTCAGATCACACTCTGCCATGTTGTGAGGACACTCAGGCATAGGGTTGCAGATAAAATACAGAATTCCCAGTCAAACTTGAATTTCAGGTAAACAACAAATGATTTTTAATATATGTATATACCAAATGTATTTTAAAAAATCCACAAGGGTAAGAGGTAGCCAAGACTAAAAAATTTTACTTAATGGTGTTGTTTCCTACATTGATTCTGTACACTTTGGAAAATTTTTTTCTTCCTTTACCTATTTTTCTCTATCTTTTCCCATCTAAGAGTTACAAAACTGTTTTACAATAATCTCCTCAGGCCTTAAAAGAGATGTCACATTATCAAAATTCAGAAAGAAATTTTCCCTGAAGAAGGTATTGCTGAGACAAGTAGGTAAAAGAAAGAAAGGTCAATGTGTGGGGGCGGGGGGGTGGGGTTCCCTGAGCCAAAGAGGAAAGGAGCATTATGCGTTCTCTGTGAGTGATTAGGATGCTTGCTACTGTAAGAGGTGCTAATTTAATGAGTTCATCCTGTACCTATTCATTTGCAACAGGATACAGGCAAACTTGGAAAAGTTTTCTCTCTTACCAGGCCCCTATTGTTACAAATTGTAAGATAATTAGTGAAAAGTCAAGTCAGATTGCCTGGTTGAGCTGGGTTGGTTGGATGGGCTGGACTGGACTAGATTTTAATTACATCTAAGTGACAGCATTTTCTGCTTTTGATTTCTCTAGGGAGAAGAAATAAAATTCCTAGGCCAACAGTCTCAAGATAGATTGTTTAATAATTAGTCAAAGAATTGGTTGAAAGAAATTAACTCAATGAACCATCCCCTTCCCCAGCACTCCAGATGCACACATATACACACATACCTACACATTGACGTTCCTCCAATTTTTAAATCTTGGGCTCTAAAACAAGTACAAAATTGGTGGTACATGAAACCTGACCTTTAGGAGCCTATACATCAAGACACAAACATTCACAATAAAAGGCACAGTAAGGTAAATGTCAATTTATAACAACATAATTGGAAGTTTATATTCATTTGCAGGTATCAAAAATGCTTTCATTGCAACCCTGATGCTTGAGAAAATTTTAAAGGATATCAATAGTTGGAGACGGGAAGAGAATATTCCAGACACAGGAAAAAACAGGTGCAAAGACTATGAAGGAAAGCTTGGTACATTCAAAAAAGTGTAGGGAATCTGCTTCTGCTAGGATGGAAAGAACGGGTAGGGAGTGAGTTGAATTAGAAAGGCAAATCATCAGAGCCACTCAGCCGTGAACTATGAATTCCCAGTGAGGTGTTTGTATTTAATCCTGTCAGCCACAGGAAACTATTGCCGATATTTAAGTTTGCAGTGATGTGAAATGTGCTTGAGAAACAGTTTTTATTCTAAAAAGAAAAAAAAAACTATCTAAACCTTCAGGTCACTATTTTGTTTCCCCAGTGAGAATTGCAGGAGTCAATGCTTACAAAGAGAATCGGTTGTAAAAGTATATTTGCATACATTCTCCCATTTAGTCTTCACAGAAACTCTGTAGCAGGAATCATCCCAGTTCTACCACTTACCACATCTATGACCTTGGGTAAGATACTGAAGCTCACTGTCCCCATCTGTAGCGTAGTAATGATAGCAGAACGGACTTCATGTGCTTTGAAGTTTAAATGACACAATGCATGTTGAAGCGCTTGACAAACTTTCAGTAAATATTAGCTTTATGATTATTATTATTTTATAATAAGGAAATTGAAACTGAGTGAAGTTAAGTGATTTGCCCAAAGGTAACCGAGTTAGGAAGTGGCAGAGTTAAATCTGACCACAAGCCACTGGCATGATCTTTCTAAGATACATAGCAGATCATGCTACCAGTGAATGATTAGGGAAGTTAGAGGTCCAAAAATGGAAACTTGATTAAATAAATTGTGGTATATCCCTATCATACTGAATTCTACAAACCAATTATGATGATGTTAGAGATTTTTTTTCTAACATAGAAAAATGGTCAAAATATATTATTACATTTTTTAAAAGTTAAAAGTGTACACCAAGATCTTTTTATTAAATAAAGATGAGAAATAGGGAAAAAAATCCTAACAGGACATATAACCAAGGCTCTCTGTGGACTCCAAGAGAGTGAGAGTGACTTTTTCTTATTATTATGTTCAATTATCTGATTGAACATATCCAGATTGAACATGTTTTGTTTTAAAATATGTTTTAAACTTTCAGCCACCGCCCCCAAACAAACCTCACTCTCCATAGCACTCCCATCATGGTGCCATGCCTGACACACACATCCTCCCTTTCTAAGTTGATATATCCTGCCAAAGATCCTGTGAGGAGCAGCTCTTGGCAGAACATGTGATCTGCCTTTTAGTTGATCATGTTACTGTCTGTTGTTTGTTGAAAAGGGCTAATTTTAATCATAGAAAGTTTAATACTCTATGGATCTTCTGTGTGAACCATATAGAACGGCAGAAAAAATTTAATTTCCCACTCTTCCTTGTTCTGTTTCATAACCATAGATCTAACATTTTTACCCAAGCCTAAAAGACATTGAGCTTTGTCTAATAACTTTTTTTAAATTGTGGTAAAATGCATATAAAGTTTACTTTACCATTTTTAAGCGTACAGTTCAATGGCATTAAGTATTTTCACATTGTTGTGCAACCATCACTATCATCCATCTCCAGAACTCTTTTCATCTCGGAAAACTAAAACTCTATACCTATTAAACAATAACCTCCAATTCCTCCCCTCCAGCCGCTGGCAACCACCACTCTACTTTCTGTCTCTATGAATTTGACTTCTCTAATTGTCTCATATAAATGAAATCATTACTGTATTTGTCCTTTTTTGATTGGCTTATTTTACTTAGCATAATGCCTTCAAGGTTTATCCATGCGTCAGAATTTCCTTCCTTTTTAAGGTTGAATACTATTCCATTTTATGTATATCATCACAATTTAGTTATCCATTCATCCATCAATGAACACTTGGGTTGCTTTCACATTTTGGCTATTGCAAATAATGCTGCTATGAACATGGATGTACAAACATCGTTTCAAGTCCCTGCTTTCAATTCCTTTGTGTATATACCTAGAAGTGGAATTGCCAGATCATATATCATTTGTTAAAAATACTATCCTTTCCCCATTGAATGCTTTTGGCATCCTCGTCAAAAATCATCTCACCATGTACCCAAGGGTTTATTTCTGGGCTCTCTATTTTACTCCATTGGTCTATATGTCTGTCTTTATGCCAGGACCACACTGTTTTGATTACATAGATTTGTAATAAGTTTTGAAGTCAGGAAGTGTGAGATCTCCAACTTTGTTCTTGTTTTTCAAGATTGTTTTGGCTATCTGGGGACCCTTGAGATTCCATATGAACTTTATGATGGACTTTTTATTTCTACAAAAAGCATCGTTAGGATTTCAATAGGGATTGCATTGAATCTGTAGATCACTTTGGGTATACTGACATTTTAACGATATTAAGTCTTCCAATCCATGAGCACAGGATGTCTTTCTATTTATTGGTGTCATCTTTAATTTCTCCGATGAACTCCTTTTATTTTTCCAGCTCAGTGTCTTTAACCCTTTACTAGATTTTCCATTTTTCCTCTGTAATATTTTGAGGCCCTCTTGACTATTACTTAGTTTGACCCTGTTTGATATATAAAATTTCAGCAATTTGAACTCTTTAATACATAATGTAAGAAGTAATATGTTATGGTAGGTCCTGGGTAGTATGGAATAGTTGGTGACATCATGAATTTAACTGCCTAAATTGGTGAAATTATGCTTATGTGATGAGAAGAAAAAATAAATCTAAGGCCTCTGACAAAGCAGGCATCAGAGTCAGAGTCCTCCCATCCTATCTCTTTTGACAATAGCTAGCTGTTTGTTATGGAATGTGAATTGTTATGAAGACGACAGAGAGCATAATTAGGAGGACATGAGATAAGATATAACAGCCATAAACAGAGTAACATATAAAGCTTTTTGAAATTTTCCCTAGTCAGGCTTAAGTTTGGGTTTAGCCTGTTTCCATAATATCACTAATCTTCCAAAAGTTTTCAGTAAAATGCCCCGAGATTCCACATGCCCTAATGTTCTCTCTCCTCTGTCCTCTAAGGAGTCATGAACACAGGGTTGAGCATGCAGTAACAGATTTTACAAGTTATTGGAAATTGAGAGCCAGTCCATATGAGAATGTCTGGTGCCCTGTGAGATATCCCAGTGACGAAAGCTCTCTTTTACTGAGGACAATCTGAATTGATCTGATTCTTGATCTCTGGAATTGCAATTTGAAATTATAGAAATATTCAGGCAATTAGAAGCAGTAACTAAAATGGAGAAGCTTCCTTGAAAGGGGTTTTGAGCAAATAAAAATTAAAATTAAGTTGAATTACACAGTAGCAGAAACTAGTAGTAAACAGAGCTGTTAGGTAGAAGAGAAGATACAGAAGAGAGAGAGTGAAGAAGCCAATTAACAGAAGGAAGAGAAGCAAGAAGACACACAAGGAAATGCAGAGATCATGACAGTAGCTGGGCCCATTAATGGTAGCATCCAAGTAACCATCCTAGATTTTCTACTGCTTAGGTCTGTAAAACCTCTAGAATCCCAGTCCAATCTCCCTCCGGCCCTGCTGTACTATGGTACCTTCCTTTCCCAGAGGGCTGTCTATGTAGCTAAGAATCCCACTTTTTCTCATTCCAATAATAATCCCCCTTGTACCTGAGGTAATTTGAATGCTTTTCTATTCCCTGCAACCAAAATATCTTAAATTAAATATCCGTATAAAAAAAGATGAAAAAACAAATCAGGAAGGAAGCATAAAATAAAGTAAGAAGATAGAAGACAAAGATGCTAGTGGTTTAGAATTCCTGGCCTTTTTCTCTTCTCTCTCTGTACCTGGGTGATTGCCTCCTCCTCCAAGAGTTCAGCTCCAACCTCTGTGTCACTGACTGGGCAGATCTATGGCACGAGCTCAGAGCTCTATCCTGTGTTCCAGACTCTCTAGCTAATTGCCTGTTGGACAAATCCACTTAAATATCTACCAAGTGCCTCAAATTCAACCTCTCCAAAATTTCCAAAATCAGGTTCCCCTACAGTACTTCTCATGTCAATGAATGGCACCACCATCCCTCCAGTTTCCCAAATTTGGGAATAGGGAGCAGGTAGTGAAGGGAGGTTGGTATTGGCCTTGATGCAGTCTCCCTAATCTATATCCAATCAATCATAAAGTCTTGATGATTCTACTTTATTGGTATCTTTAGAATCAGTCCAATTTTTTTTCATTTTAAATGTACTCTATCATTCTCTCCTACTGAAATATTGTAACAACCTCTAATTGGTTTCTCTGCTTCCACACTACCCAGATCCTATTCATTCCCCATGCGATGACCAAAGGAATCACTCAAAGGCAGATCCAGTCATATCACTCAACAACTTAAAATGACTCTTGAGAATATTCTGAATGAGGTTGAACCTCATGAGATCCACCATGATCTGCCCCTGTGTGTCTCTCTAGCTCCCTTTCTCATAACTCCCACCACTCCCATCACCCCACAGCCTCAGCCATTCTTCCATACTCAATTACTTACATTTCCTAGAGTGGATCATGCTCTCTCAGCTTTTGGCCTATGGACATGTAATTTTCTGTCTGAAACACCCATCCATCTCTCCGTCTCCTAATAGATAACTCCAACTTATCTTTCAGGGCTCAAGACTGTATCTAGACTGGGAACTCCTCCTGTGGGTTCCGTTAGTGCTTTGTCAGTTTATTCATTTGCCACTCCTGCAGTGAACTGCAAGCTCTTTGAGCATTGATTGTCTTTGCCATTTTATCCCCAGGCTTAGCCCAGTACCTGGCACATAGTAGGAACTCAATACATATTTGTTAAACTAATTCAGTATTTCTTTTACTAAAAGTCAGACTTTCAGATTGAGTTTTAAAAGAAAATCCAGTTACGTGGAGCTTACAAAAGAATGGAAATGTAAGAGTTGCACAATTATGAAATGAATTCAAGATAAAATCATTCAACAAGGCAAAGGATCACTGTGTTTGACTAAATGATGCCCTGCTATCCTCCCTCCATCCAGGCTGGGTCAGGTTTCTCCCCAACTCCCTTATCTCTCTGCAACCCTCTCTTACTGTGTTGTCGTCATGTCTCCTGGTGTATTTACCCACTACTCTGTGTATTCTTCAAGAGGAGTGACCACAACTTACCTTTTTATCTCTAGCTCTTGACAAATGTCAAATGAATGAATGAATGAGACAAAGTCACAAATCTTTTGCATTAAATAAAATAACATCAAATTATATAAAGTAAAAACTACTATAAATGAAAGTAGAAATGACAGATATGCAATCATAAGATATTTTAACACACCGCTATCAATCTCTGACAAATCAATTCAATAAAAAAAGAATAAGGGCATGGAAGAATTGAACTATATAACAAGGTTACATTAATATACGCTGAACTTTGTAACCTCAGAAATGGAAAATGCTTCTATAAATCAAATGTTTACAAAAATGAATCATGACTAGGCCACAAAGAAAATTTCAACTTACCCCACAAAGCACAAATAATATAGAACAAGTTCCTAAAGGAAATACAAAAACAAAAAAGAAGAAAAAGAGAAAAAAAGCAGAAGTTTTAAAATATCCAACCCCTTGGAATATAAATAATATTTTCCTAAATGATTAAAATGCAGTGCTAGAAGGAATATTTAAATTGAAAAGCAATGGAAGTCATATAAATGCCAAGTGGATAAATATGAGTAAATAATCATTTAAACTTACACAAATCAAAAACAACAAACAAAATTAAAAGGCAAACAATAAGCTCCTAAAAATATTTGTCAGAAACATAAAAAATTAACATCCTTAAAAACAAAGAGCTCTTACAAATCCGTGAGAAAAATGTTAATACTACAATTTCAATAGTAAATGATATTAATATATTATTCAGTAAAGATTAAATTGAAAGGGGCTATTAAGTATTTAAACAGTTTAACCTCACTAAGAAAGAATTACAATTCAAAACAAAATATCATTTTTGCCTGTCAAACTAGCAAAATATTTCAATTTTTTTATGGCTTTATTTTTATTGTTTTGTTTCTGAAATGCTTGCTTTCAGTGCTAATAAGGAATAGCAAAAGATATACTCGAAGCACTCTAAGGCCATGTCAATTTGTCCAATGTTTATGGAAAACAACTTAGAAATCTTCAATGATGGTCTTCTATAGGTTGACACTATTTGAGGCAATAATTCCCTTTCCAGAGATCAACTCAAGGAAATAATCTTAATTGCTTCCTCAGATATATGCATAAAAATATTATTTCATAGCATTATTTATGATAGAGAAGAATAAGAATCCCTTAAATGTCTACCATAGGGAAATGCTAAACTATAGTGTGTATATATATAGTACAATGTTATGAAGCTATCACAATTATGTTTATAAAGTTTTTAATGACATGAAAATATTTATGATCATTTCAGTTAGGTTGCTATATAACACCACCCCAAAACTTAATGCCTTACAACAACAGTTTATATTTCTCACAGCTCTAGGGGTTATATTTCTCACACTCTGTGACTGAGATCCTGAGCAGCTGGAAGGGCAAAAGTGGCCTCCCTCACATCCCTAGCCCTGGGTTCTCCTCCATGGGAGCTGCTCTGTACGGTTCCTTAGACTCCCTCAGAGAAGGGGGCCTGGAATCTAAGAAGAAATGTTCCAACCAGCAAAAGTGGAAGCTACAGATCTCTTCAGGCCTAGTCCCATAAGTTAGAGTGTCACTTCTGCCATTTTATTGGTCAAAACAAGTCCCAGGGCCAATTCCCAATTCAAGGGAAGGGAAAACAGACTGTATCTCTCAGTGGGAAGGGTAGCAAAGTATCTGTGACCATTTTAATCCACCACAGTAATATGACATTAAGTGAACAAGAAAGGATTAAAAATATACATATACCAATATAAACTCAACTCTGATGTAATATTCATACATATTTGTATATGTTCTATGAATTAAAAAGTATATGATACATAGATTTATATCTTACATATGAATAAAAAAGACTAGAGGGTAAAATACTACAAGGATTATCTCTAGCTAGTGGAGAGAGTATAACTATGATTTTATTCTCTAAAGTTTTGGTTTTTCCAAACTTATGGGAATACATTACTTTTTAAACTGGACCATAAATGTTATTTAAAAGATATTTTATTCCCATATAAAAACACTTAAAGCAATTTCCTACAAAAAGCCAGAAAGCACTAAAGGAAATTGAATCAGAAGTAGAGGAAAACCAACAACAAATTGAAAAGAAAAAAAAGAGCATCTGTATAATTATTTTCTTGACTGTAAAGAACATTGAGACATTTGAATCATCAAACATTTCATAGCAGGTTTATGACCACACTGAACAAATGTGTAACTGATTTTCATCTTTCATTATACTTACATTACATATTGAATATTTCTCTGCCTCCAAAAAGAAAAAAACAAAGCAAAGTTTCCTTGTTTTCTGTAGATGGATCTAAGCCAAGATAAAATAGATGCAGCAGAAGCCTCAAGGCAGAGACTAATAAAACTTGAAATTTTAGCAGATGTATTATAACAAAACTTAAAAATAAAACAGACATGCTCAAAAAATAAAATTTCACTGTTGTTTCTCCTGACTATGATTTTATAAAGTTAAGACAGAGGTGGTTTTTTTACAAAGTCATCGTGCTATTTCAATACAGCTTCATAAACTAATGTTGCATAATTCTGATGGCAACCTTAGATGACACAGAAACATTAAGGAAGGAAAAACACATGCATTCCTCTTACACAACCCTTTAGATAGACATTATTTTCAAGGACCCAGAGCTCCTAATTAACAGCTCAACTAGCCTTTCCAGAATTGTCAGGAAAACCCAGTTTTCATCTTTGCATCCTGACTGCTGGAAGGTCTGGAAATATTCTTGGCTCTCACCAAAAATCATATATCTGAGAAAAGAATTCTCTCTCCCTCCAGAAAGCAACAAAGGAATCCATGGTCCAACATTATTTAAGGGAAGGAGAAATACTAGGAAAGCATTAGCTAAAAAAAAGTGTGTGTGTGCGTGTGTGTTGTTTACAGATGTGTATCTGCAGAACTTCAAAATATCACTCCCTCCCAATTCAAGAATGACTCGGCTGATGTACATACACCAGAGGAAGCCTCTCTTCCCTTGCAACCTAAGGTTCTAACCCCAGGCATTGAGGGACTCCCACCTCCATCCTACAGATGAATTCATAGCAGTCTTTCTCAAAACACTCGCATACACTATGGTGATCCTTTGGGCACTAACCAGTAACGATACATACCACTTAGAAAATATTTGTGATATGTGAGATTATTTTGAAATCATGAAACATAAAGCTCTTTCTCTGGGTCATCCTTTCAGCAAATAAGATCAATTAGATAGCAAGTGCTCCTTTGGGTCCAAGTAAACACATATAACTTTTTTAATATATTTCTATAAAAGCAGAATCAATCCTATCAAAGCTTTGATAATACATATTTTAGACTCAGTTAAGCTGTTTCAAATTCTGTTACCTGATTTCTGTAAACTAAGAGGAATTTCAGCCTCTTTAAACACTAATGAGTTCTCAAGAGATTATTCTGAAATACTCCTACTGTTTCATCACTGGTTCATACACAGTTCTTTTACCTTCATTAAGCTTCAAAGTTTTTTAAGTAATTATTTCAGTTGTCCATGGATTCTGAATGCTTTGTACTAGGAGATAAAACAACAGCTTAATTTATTTTTGTTCGTTTGTCTTAGGGATTTATTTTAGACCTTTGAGATGTTTTCAGTTTTCATGACCTAATGGCTGATCAATCTCATTCCAGTTCAAATTTTATCAACTTGCTACTTCTTTGTAGGAAGAATTTAATGTGTGTAGGATGCCATTTTGTTTAATGATTGGGTCCTGCTATATCTAAAAATAGAATGGAAAATTAAAACTTTATGACATTCAAATAAATTCACTTATAAGTATCCCTCTAGGTTCTGTATGGCACCAAGATTTTTTTCACAGTCATATTCCACATTTCTGACTAGATCCACATTTTTTTCCATATACTCTTTATTTTAAAAAACAGAGAATAAAGGGTATCAAGATCTACTGAAGCAACAGGATAAGAACAAACCAAAAATCAATGGCTTTGTAATATGACAAGGAAGCTGGATCTGTTGGAAGATAAGCCTGAGTATCAAACAGAAGCTCCTGGAAATTTAACCTCATGATACTCAGCTAAATGTTAGGTCTTTCTCAATCTCTCTCTCCTCTCTCCCCTCTCCTTTTTTACTATCAAAAATGCACAGGTAGGGGCAGGCCCAGTGGTGGAGTGGTTAAGTTCGCAAGCTCTGCTTCGGCAGCCCAGGGTTCACAGGTTCGAATCCTGGGTGCAGACCTATGCACTGCTCATCAAGCCATGTGTGATGGTGTCCCACATATAAAATGGAGGAAGATGGGCACAGATGCTAGCTCAGGGCTAATCTTCCTCAGCAAAAACAAAAGAGGAGGATTGGCAACAAATGCTAGCTCAGAGCCAATCTTCCTCATGGAAAAACAAAAAAAATGCACAAGTAGGGGCTGGACCGGGCATAGTGGTTGGGTTCGTGTGCTCCACTTCGGCGGCACAGGATTCATGGGTTCGGATCCAGGCATAGACCTGCACACCACTCATCAAGCCATGCTGTGGCAGCGTCCCACATGCAAGGAATGGAGGAGGATTGGCACAGATGTTAGCTCAGGGACAATCTTTCTCAGGCAAAAAGAGGAAGATCGGCAGCAGATGTTAGCTCAGGGCCAAACTTCCTCACCAAAAAACAAAAAAATATGCACAAGTAATCATCCTTCCTCAAAGTTTCAAATTTAACTAACCAAAAACTTCAAGTAATAAGAATACCCCATTCCCAAATCCAAGGAATAATGTAGTCCCTGTTTTCGACTCTTGAAGTGGGAGTTTTCTTTTTATGTAAGTTTCTTAATAGCCAGAGCTTTTGCTGTAGGAAAGACTCTATCATTTTCCATTATTGCAGATACGAAATTAAGAACATACTCAAAATGAGCTCATTTTAGTGTTACAGAGAGTGAGAGGAATAAAAGTATTCCCACCTTCTATAATAATCTCATTGTCTGCCATACAATTTTTATACTTCTTTGTATGGGTTTTCTTTTTTTACACAGAAGGCACAATTTCTTACATTTGGACAGCAAAATATAAAGTTACATTTAGAAGGTAGCATTTCTGGATGTTCTTCTTTAGTGAAATGTAAATTTCTGCTTTTATATTTGATTAATAGCATCATACTGATTTTAAGCATATGTAAATATCCCTCTTATCTTGAAGTGCTAGAGTTTTACAAGATTAGAAATGGAAATAGGAATTTTAAAACTGCTACCTTCATGGCTTCTCTTGGTTTTTTTACGTAAGCTATACCAAAATTCAAATTGTTAGCCAAAATTACTCTATAAAAATTTACGTATTATCATTGTAAACTTGCTAAATAAAGTGTCTCTTCCTGGAGTAATGCAGACTAGTTCATAAACATTAAGGTTTATATTTTTTTTTTCTTTTTTTTTGTGAGGAAGATCAGCCCTGAGCTAACATCCACACTAATCCTCCTCTTTTTGCTAAGAAAGACCGGCTCTGAGCCAACATCCATTGCCAATCCTCCTCCTTTATTTTTCCCCAAAGCCCCAGTAGATAGTTGTATGTCACAGTTGCACATCCTTCTAGTTGCTGTACGTTGGACGCGGCCTCAGCATGGCCGGAGAAGCGGTGCATCGGTGCGCGCCTGGGATCCGAACCTGGGCCGCCGGTAGCTGAGCGCGCGCACTTAACCGCTAAGCCACAGGGCTGGGCCAAGGTTTATATTTTAATCTCCAAATTCCCTTTTGAGGTGGAGGCTATATTTACCCTAGGAAGAATTTTATTCCAGACTGTCAAAAATACGTATATTTAGTTATTTCTATTTCAGTCCTTCCGTATTGAAGAAGGTTCATTGTATGTAATCCCACCATGACCCAAAATAAGAATTCTTCTCATTACTTTTATGCTGAAAGGTTTTATGACATATACTTCATCAAATCAGAGGATGAAGCACCCTGCTATAAGATCTCTAATTATCTAAAACAAACAAACAAATTCCTGAAGTAATTTAGCCCTGAAATAAAGAAGTTTAACAAAGGTTATATAAAATCATTGTTGTTTTGGTTTGCATTCGTTTTTATCAGTTACATTCAATTTTAGCTCTAGTTCATTTGGAATGGAATGGTTTAACTTAATTGTTTCGGGGGGGCGTTATGAAATTATGAAAAAGCATCTGCCCGTGCTTTTATTCCTTAATATTTTATAATTTAAAAACCATTTTATTATCAACCAGCTTGACTCTTCAAGCAATCCTTTGTTAAGCAAGGCAGGAACTGTAATATCTTTTTATAAATGGGAAAATCAAAGAGGAGGAGGTTAAGTACCACCCAAGCTCACATTACCAGCAACTGGCAGTGTTGAGCCTGGAAACCGAAGCAGTGCCCCAGGGCTCTTCCCGCTATATTGATGATGCACTGATAACACCATCTATACACGAAGCACTTATTAAGTGCCTAGTAAATAATTAGCAGTGTGGCTTTTTAAAAAAAGTATAAAGTACAAGAAGTAAAATGCATAACCTTTGCTCATGAGGAGTTTACATTCTAGTGCTTAGTAAGAGAAATATTAAAAGGAAAAAGTAGAGAACAACTTCAAGACCTGGAAGAGTGTATGTTAACATGGTACAAGGCATATTAAGCAGGCCCTGGAAAGTACAAAGTTTTCTCTCGATTTACTGGAGAAATAATTCAGCATTGTTACAATTTAGTTACTAAGAGAGTCAAAACTTTGTTTCAAACATTTTTCAATATGATGCATTTCTCTTACATCATTTTTGTCAGAGAAAGATGCTTGGTTTCAAGGTCACCAAACCAGGTGGCCACTGTAAATAATTACTGTAGTGAGTTCCACGGATCTCTACAGTGTGCCTTTTGCTAGGTAGGAAAATGCCAAGCAGCTTGGAAAACAAGAAAAAAAATTTACCTCTACCCCATGACTTGGCATCAGTCAATTACCCTACTCCACCCTCTTCCACTAGGTAGCACGGGTTAATACTCTGCCACTGCCTCTAATTTCAGCCGCAAGATTTTGGAGTTAATCGTGTATGGCACTTTCTGTGCTAATTTCAAAGTATTTTATACTATTAAGTATTATCTAAATATCGTTTATAAGATTTCATATTTGGGGCATAAACTTCATGATCCTTCTCTTCCAGATTTTCTTTTTAGCAACAAGTCAGATGTCCTCCTTTCTTCTTCTCTGGTAATTCAGTGAGCACTTAGGTATTCTATTTGCATACTGGTTTATCAACAAGACTTGTGGCTATGTTCCACTGGGGGTGTTCCTCAAGCCACTTACTTTTGTATGGATTCAGCTTTGGTTTATCCAAATAGAAAAAACCTGCAAAGCAGGGACAGCATCATCAACATCAGTGCTCTCCAACTCTTTGTGGAGAAGGACTGGTATTTTTTATTATTATTCCTAATCTGTCACTACACATGACTGGTACATGGTTCACACATGTGAGTTTGCTAACACACATCATACAATGAGACAAGGCCACTGGTCCAAGCTTGAATGTCATGGCAATGTTAAGGTGCTACAAAATTTTCTAAGTGCTCATTCCTTACTTCTGTACTTATCTTGTCACAGGCCAGTCACAAACTGTTCATGGATATTGAGTAGCTTTGATCTACATTTTCCATATAGCTCCATGACCTTTAGTACAAAATTGTGACCACTGAAGGAGCTAGCTCGAGTACTGCTACCTAACGAGTGACTCTTCAGAAGGAACCTCCCAGCCTCACCAACTACGTATCTTCTTTGATCACTGAGCCTTCCAGTTTATTTCCTTGCTGTTACTGTCTACTTCCTTCTATACATAGCACATGTTCAAGGATGGGCATTTCTGATATAGCCTTCTTTATAATTGAAAGACAGATGTCATTTAAAAGAGACATAGTCTCTACCCCAAATTAGAAGCTATATAACATCAACATGCTAGAAGTGTCTTAAAGAACTGATGCAATTTACCTCAATGGTAACAACTTAAGTGAACAACTTAAATCACATATAGTTTATAATTTAGAAGTCAAAAAAATACTTACTATAATAAAGACAATCGTGAACTATAAGGACCTAAACTTTTGCTTCCCTTAAGAAACACTACAGGGGCCAGCCCCGTGGTGTAGCGGTTAAGTGCACACACTCTGCTGCTGGCAGCCCGGGTTCGGATCCCGGGCGTACACCGACGCACTGCTTGTCAGGCCATGCTGTGGCGGCGTCCCATATCAAGTGGAGGAAAATGGGCACAGCTGTTAGCGCAGGGCCAGTCTCCTCAGCAGAAAAAAAAAAAAGAGGAGGACTGGCATGGATGTTAGCTCAGGGCTGATCTTCCTCACAAAAAAAAAAAAAAAAGAAAGAAACATTACAAAGAACATAATGTAAATGTTTTTTAAAAGAGTTTTAAAATAATCAGTGAAACAGTATAAGCAATGGTGGACAATATCTAAAGTAACTTTATCTTCCTTGTCACTGATGTGATAGAGATGGAGGATGCTGGCAGAAGGTGACTGTTGCCCTCCTAAAATCCTCCTCATGGTCCAAGGAGGCCACTGAAGGTTCTAGGTGGTAACCTTGGATGGCAAGAGCAGGAACACTATTACTCTCTCACCCACCTCTTCATAGAAACCAATTTTCTGAGATTCATTTAAATTTTAGGCTGAGATCAGCTTTCTCTGTTTCATAAAGAATCAAGAGTCAGAAAGGTGCCCTAAGATCCAGCATCCCAACCAGTATGCACCAGATGGGAATTATAAATTAATTTATCATTATTATAAATTGCAAAGAGAGCTTCTGAATATTCACTCTAAGGAGAAAGGAAGAACAACAAATACAACAACAGAATAAAGGAGAATAATAGCTTTTGTGGGAGATATTTTAACTGAAAGATCTGATATTTATTTCACCAGAAAGTATTCTCTAATACCATCTTCTAAGATCAGACCTGTATGAAGAATAAAAATCAGAGAATTATTCAGACTCACAGCTTATCTCTCCTGTTTTGAACACTGAGTGTTTTGGATACAGCAAAACAAAGGTGTTTCAGATTTGGAGAATATTTTCCCTCATTTCTATTTCATTCACTCCTTTCCTAAATATCACTGACTCATTTATTGGACCTTGTTATACTTGTCATCATCATTCGTTTTTTCATCTCCTTACTATGGAAATAAAGTGTACATGCAGGAACCCTGGGCTGAACTCACATCAGGCTGCACTGGAACTTTGCAATATTACAAAATAAATCCTGAAATACAAACTTGAAAGTACAGACAGCTCTATGAAGCTTGAGTTTCCAATTTTTTTCTTTCCTTAAGCACTCATTTCTGCCTTTCTTTTATTTATACAGACTTTTCTACACTCTGCTACACTCAAAACATAGAAATCAGAGCCAAAAGACAACTCAGGGTATTTTGTGAATCTATGCCTTGCCTTCAGAAAAGCAAATGCCTACCATCAAAAACCATTGATTAAATATTCACTTCTAAAGGAGATTCAGAACCAAAGAAACTTTACCTTTTATGATTACTAATAATAATAGAGAGAGACACTTATCTAAATATGCATATATTTCTCCTTATTACACTTCCACTTGTCTAACAAAATATTTACTGAAATTCTCTAAGATAAAAATCCATCTAGGGCCCTTTCTTCCATTTACAATCTCAGACTTTTGTTCTTTTTCACCTGGTCTATATTCCTTTTTTTCTCTCGTATGCCTTATCTTCAAAACATCATATTTGCAAGTATGTGCTCTTCTGTTAATTTTTAAATCCCTCTTATAGTATGTAATAAGGTTTATTAGTTCTTTTTCTTTTCTAAAAGTGTCATAATCTTTTTCCTAATAGCCATAGTTATTATTTCTCAGAGGAAAATGGATTTGACAACAGAGATCTAACTAGACCCATATGCTGCTTTAAGTTGAATGTATTCTGAATGATACTTTTTTGGCAAGTTTGTAGGTAGGCTTTCTCTGAATAGTGCCAATGAAACCAACTCCTTATGGCACATGTCCATGGCTGCACACGCTCTGTGCATGGCACACAAGTACACCTGCCCAACCTAGATACCTCCTCAGAAGAAGGATGGCCCAGTGAAGGGCAGTACTTCCTCCACGTTGCCATTGAAGGGGGAGTGATTGTACAGTGTAATGGGTGGAAACTTGACAGGCTATTTGCTGGTACTACGGCAAGGGGCCTGCTAGAAATGCCCAAACCCTGCTGTCCTTCACCACTCCTCCCTGCGGAGTTCTCAAGAGAGACATACGCAAGGAACGATAGTAAAAGAAACCAAACTATCCCCTGATTGTTAATGGAGACAGGGCAAGAATCTCGGGTAAGTAATTGCAGTACGTATCTAAGTAGGACCATCTATTTCCCCTCAGATCAAATCACAATTTGTGGGTCTTTCACCTTCTAGACTACAGGAAATTAAGGCAATGACCAAAACTCTCTGCTATGTGTGGAAATAGGGAAAAGAAAGACAAGATAGCTGGCCCTCAAGCAGGATCCTGACTCATCCTAGCAAGTCTGCTTTCTAGAGTAAAAGAGAAAAAGAGTATGTGTGGTACATGCTCTGTTAATACCCAGTTACCCTGCCCACTCGCAAACATAGCCTATCAATCCTAATGAACTCTAACCTATCAAATTGATTTTCTCTTCTTTGGGGGAAGAAATAGGACAAGAAAGGAAAACACTAGTGAAGGCCTAGTTAAGGCATTCTATCCCACATAGGCCCACTGTAATGGATTCAATAATGTCCCCCAAAAATTCATGGTCCACCCAGAACCTCAGAATGTGACCTTATGTGGAATAAGAGTCCTTGCAGGTGCAATTAAGTTAAAGATCTCGAGAGGAGATCATCCTGGATTTAGGATGGGTCCTAAATCCAATGACTGATGTCCTTATAAGAGAAAGGAGAGGAAGATTTGAGACACACAGGCACAGAAGAGAAACATAGAGAAGGAGGTGATCTGAAGAAGGATGCAAAGATTGGAGTGATGTGTCTGTAAACCAAGGAATGCCAAAGATTGCCAGCAATGACCAGAAGCTAGGAGAGAGGCATGGAATGGATTCTCCCTCAGATCCTCCAGAGGGAACCAACCATGTTGACAGCTGATTTTGGACTTCTGGTCTACTGAACTATGAGAAAATACATTTCTGTTGTTTTCAGCCACCCAGATTGTGGTAATTTGTTATGGCAGCCCTGGAAAACTAATGTACTTATTGACACTCTTCTATTGTATGATCATGGAAAATGTGTCCACTTGGTCACAAGGTGGATTGGGCAAGAGAAGATGAATCAAGGGTGTAAATCATTCACCATGACTAAGAAATTATATTTAAAATTTACATCATATTGGTGGAGGAGCAATAAAATTATTGTTAGGTATAAAGAACAGTAATATAGTATAATTGCTTTATATAGAAGCCTGGGTTTGAATCTTAGCTTCACCACTTACTTGCTACATGTACTTATTCTCTCTGAGCCTCAGTTTCTTCATTTGTAAAATGAGGGTAATAATAGAATAACAGTATTACCTCAAGTGCTTATTATGAGAATTAAATGAGATATTCACCTAGCACATGCCTGGGACATAGTAAATGCTTTAAAAAATGCTTACTATCACTTAACGTCATGCTTTTAACTATCAATACATCAGCAAACAAACTGAGCATAATAAAATCTGTTCCAACATTTCCTTAAAGGAACGTTATAATAATAAGTAAGGATATGGTATAAATGGAGTCTGAACAGGGTCACTGGAGAAAGGAGAGGCCACTTTTAGTAGCAAGTAAGCTGTTAGCAAATTATGAGATGGTGAGACTGATCCAGCCAGGCACAAAGAAGTACTTTTCTCATGTGAAAGGAATGTTTTCAGACTTTTTAGGCAGTTTTTAATTCACATACACACGCAAAAATATGTGTTCTAGAAGAGTGCACAAAAAGGAAGTTCCCTACTGTATCCTTGTCTGTACACCTAGGCTTCAGGTTGATGTCAGACTCTGCTGTTCTCTAGCTCAGTGACTTCCCTGAGTCTTAGTTTACTCATAATTAAAAAATAATAATAATGAGTAAAATATATATCTCATATAATTTTTGTGAGGATTGAATAATAAAGCAAATGAAATAAGACTTTGTCAACTAAAAGTTACACAATATGAAATATTCTGTCTGTGTGAGGAAATGCCCTTAGGGCGACAAATGGAAGGTTCAGTCCCAGGGTCAAGACCCTACTACAGGAGGTAATCATCCTGGAGATTAAGTATCATTGCCAAGCTCACACATCTAGGGCAGAAAGGAGCAGAGTGACTGTGGTCAGTTACTTATCTTCTTCACGTCTCTTGCTACATAGACAATTTTGGGGACAGCTGCCCAACTCACAGTTCCCTTCTCTGAGGATGAGCCTCATTCACAGAAGCAGGTCACCAGTATGCAAGTCTGTTCTGCAGGACTCTGTCTCCTAAGCCGTAGCTGATTGTTCCAGGAGTAGAGATCTGACTCATGGTCACTCATATTCTGTATCCTGGGAATTTAAACTTAGGAACCCAGAGATGCAGAGCCTGGGAATCACTGGACCTAAGTCTCCTTGGTGATAGGCATTCCAGAAAGAAAGTCCATGAACCAACTATTGCTGCTGAATCTCCAGAATTTCCCAAATTCCTTCTCTTCCTAAGTCAACTCTTCCTTCAGTTTCCTGACATAACTCAATAGCCTCATTTTTGCTTAAGTCAGTTAGTGTCAGATTCTATACTTACAATCAAAAAAAATACCTTCAATTGTGGACCATAGGTCATCATAGTCATTCATTCTCAGAAATGTGAGGGCCTGGTATTGCATTATTCTACAAGAAATTTACAGGCCTGATATTATATTTTATTTAACTTTATAAGAAATATAGAGTGACGTCAGCATCATGGCAGAGTGAGCTTCTCCTATTGAACTCTCCCCCTCTAAGGCACAACAAAAAGGACATTCATGTTCCAACAGAAGCTATTCACACAACACAGGGGACGTCTGAGGCACCCAGGCAGCCGTACATTCGAGGACTGAGGTGCTGGAATCTCCAGAGTAAGTGGCAGGAGGTAAGAGGAGCTCTCTTCCTTCCCCAAGGACTGCGACCCAGAGACTGAGACCATGCGGCTCTCAGAGGAGGGGGACGGGCAGCTCACTGTGTGAAAAATGGCGCTCTCCAAGACCCCTCACAGCCCAAGGGGATCCCCCTACAGAGGGAGCGGAACTGTTGCAACGGTAGTTTCAACAAGCTAGCCCCTCAGGAGAGCAGAGAGCTACAGCGAGGCAAGAAACCTCTGAGATAGGGGAGGCGAAAGTAAGCGCCCCTCCCCCACCCGGCCCACCCGACTGATGCTTCAGCACAGCAGCGCTTCAGCTCAGCCCCAGCCCCAGAGGCAGCGGCCCCCAGGCGCCCGGCCAGACCAGCAGTGGAGTGAGCCTGCACCCCCGCACCAGAGTCAGCGGCAGCTTAGTCCCCACCATGTCACAGCCCCAGCTGCTCCAGCTGGACCAAGCCACAGCCCCAGCTTCCCCGGCTCCACCCTGCCACATCCCCAGCTCTTTTGGCTGGAATGTGCCCTGCCCCCAGCTCCTTCGGCTTGATGTCCCCCCTCCTCCTGGCTCCAGCTGCTTCAGCTTGGCCTGTGCGCAGGCTCCAGCTGACTTGGCACCAGCAACTTCGGCCCACCACACTCCAGTTCCAGCTTCTTTGGCCCAGCGGTGCTCCAGTTCCTCCTTCTTCGGCCCAGCACACTCCAGTTCCAGCTTCTTTGGCCCAGCGCACTCCAGTTCCAGCTTCCTTGGCCCAGAACACTCCAGTTCCAGCTTCTTTGGCCCAGTGCACTCCAGTTTCAGCCTCTTTGGCCCAGTGGCACTTCAGCTGCAGCTGATTCAACCCACCCGCACCCGAGCCCCAGCTGCTTAGGCCTAGCTGCCCTCCAGCTCCAGCTGTTTCCACACTTCCCCCCCAGCAGCCTCCACTCAGCCACACCGCAGATCAGCCAGGGGCCGACAAGAGTGCCCATGGATTGAGGCGGGCCAGAATACACAGCCCTTGACCCCCACCCAGCAGCAGCAAGAGGAAATTGCAACCATATATTTTCACCATGAGGAAAGGTAAGCCAACACCAAGAGGCACCATGCAAAAATATATCAAATCTCCAGACCAAAAGGAAAATGACAAGCACCCAGAAGTCAACCAAGAAAGCACAGAAATGTATAACCTTAATGATAGAGAATTCAAAATAGCCATCATAAAAAAGCTTAATGAAATACAAGAAAACACAGACAGACAATTCAGTGAAATCAGGAGTTTCTTCACAAAAGAGATTGAAACTATAAAAAAAAAAACCAATCAGAAAACTTAGCGATGAAAAACACAATAGAGGAGATAAAGACGAAACTGGAAGCCTTAAGCACCAGAGCTGACAATATGGAGGAAAGAATTAGCAATATTGAGGACAGCAATGCAGAAGTGCTCCAGATGGAAGAGGAAAGAGAACTAAGACTAAAAAGAAATGAAGAAACTCACCGAGAAATAGCCGACTCAATTAGGAAATCCAACAAAGGGATTATAGGTATTCCAGAGGAAAAAGAGAGAGAAAAAGGAGCAGAGAACTTGTTCAAAGAAATAATATCTGAGAACTTCCCAAACCTGGGGAAGGAGCTGGAAATACCAGTGAATGAAATCAATAGATCTCCTAAATATATCAACACGAGAAGACCCTCTCCGGGGCATATAGTAGTAAAGCTGGCAAAAGTCAAGGACAAAGAAAAAATATTAAAGGCAGCTAGACCACAAAAAATAACATATAAAGGATGTCCTATCAGGCTCTCAGCTGATTTCTTTTTTTTTTTTTAAAGATTTTATTTATTTACTTATTTCCCCCCAAAGCCCCAGTAGATAGTTGTATGTCATAGCTGCACATCCTTCTAGTTGCTGTATGTGGGACGCGGCCTCAGCATGGCCGGAGAAGTGGTGCGTCGGTGCGCGCCCGGGATCCGAACCCGGGTCGCCAACAGTGGAGCGCGCTCACTTAACCACTAAGCCACGGGGCCGGCCCTCAGCTGATTTCTTGACAGAAACTTTACAGGCTAGGAGCGAGTGGAACAATATATTCAAAATTCTAAAGGACAAAAACTTTCAGCCCAGAATACTCTATCCAGCAAAAATATTCTTCAGATATGATGGAGAAATAATAACTATCCCAGATAAACAAAAGCTAAGAGAGTTCATTGCCACAAGATGCCCACTACAAGAAGTGCTCAAGAAGGCCCTCATCCTTGAGGGAAAAAAGAGAAAGGGGATTCAAAGTTTTGAATGAGGAGGAAAATAGGTCAACAAAACCAGAAAAATTACAGTCCTCTATCAAAATAGATTAGCAAACACTTAATTATAAAACCAAAGATCAAGGGAAGGTAAGCACCAAGCATAAATATAACCTCATCATGTTAAACACGAACTCACAACACAAGAAGGAATAAGATGTGACAACAATAACATAGAAGGGGAAGAGGAAAGAGATCGAATCGACTTAGTCTAAGGGAATAAGAGGCCATCAAAAAATGGACTATCACATCCAAGAGATTTTTTATACAAACCTCATGGTAACCACTAACCAAATAATCAGAACAGAATCACACACAATATAGAAAGAGAAAACTAAGAGAACCCCCACACAGAACTACCAAACTGCATTGGTAGTTTGAAACACATGGGACAAGAAACAAAAGAAATGCAAAAGAACCAGAAAAAGAGTGATAAAATAACAACAAGCCCCCATATATCAATAATTACCCTAAATGTAAATGGACTGAACTCAACAACCAAAAGACACAGAGTGGTGAGATGGATTAAAAAACAAGACTCAACAATATGCTGCCTTCAGGAAATACATCTCAGCTCTAAGGACAAACACAGGCTCAGAGTGAAAGGATGGAAGACAATACTCCAAGCTAATGGCAAACAAAAGAAAGCAGGTATTGCCATACTTATATCAGACAAAAATTGACTTCAAGATAAAACAGGTAATGAGAGACAAAGAGGGGCATTATATAATGATAAAAGGGACACTCTACCAAGAAGACATATCACTTTTAAATATATATGCACCCAATACAGGAGCACCAAGGTACATAATGCAACCATTAACAAACCTAAAAGGAGATATTAACAACAACACAATAATAGCAGGGGATCTTAACACCCCAATCTCATCAATGGACAGATCAGCCAGACAGAAAATAACTAATAAAATAATGGACCTAAATGAAAAACTAGATGAGATGGACTTGATAGACATATACAGAGCACTCCATCCAAACACACCAGATTACACATTCTTCTCAAGCGCACATGGAACATTCTCAAGAATAGACCATATTTTGGGAAACAAGGCATGCTTATATAAATTTAAGAAGATTGAAATCATAACAAGCACCTTTTCAGACTATAATGCTATGAAGTTAGAAATCAACTACAAGGAAAAAATCGGGAAAGTGGCAAAGCTGTGGAGACTCAAGAACATGCTACTAAACCACCAATGGATCATGGATGAAATTAAAGGAGAAATCAAAGCATATCTGGAGACAAATGAAAATGAAAATACACCATACCAACTCATATGAGATACAGCAAAAGCGGTCCTGAGAGGGAAACTCATAGCAATACAGTCCCACCTTAACAAACAAGAAAAAGCCCAAATAAGCAACCTCAAACTACACCTAACAGAATTAGAAAAAGAAGAACAAACCAAGCCTAAAGTCAGCAGAAGGAGGGAAATAATAAAAATCAGAGCAGAAATAAATGAAATTGAAATTAAAAAAACAGTAGATAGGATCAATGAAACAAAGAGCTGGTTCTTTGAGAAGATAAATGAAATTGACAAACCCTTAGCCAGACTCACCAAGAAAAAAAGAGAGAAGGCTCAAATAAATAAAACTAGAAATGAAAAAAGGGAAATTACAACAGATACCACTGAAATACAAAAGATTATAAGAGAATATATGAAAAAGTGTATGCCGACAAATTGGATAATTTGGAAGAAACAGAAAAATTTCTAGACTCATACAACCTCCCCAAACTGAATCAAGAAGAAATAGAGAACCTGAATAGACCAATCACAAGTAAAGAGATTGAAACAGTAATCAAAAACCTCCCAAAAAATAAAAGTCCAGGACCAGATGGCTTCTCTGGAGAATTTTACCAAACATTCAAAGAAGACTTAATACCTATCCTTCTCAAACTATTCCAAAAAATAGAGGAAGATGCAACACTTCCCAACACATTCTACGAGGCCAACATCACCCCAATACCAAAGTCAGGCAAAGACAATACTAAGAAGGAAAACTACAGACCAATATCCCTGATGAACATACACGCAAAAATCCTCAACAAAATATTGGCAAACCAAATACAGCAATACATTAAAAAGATCATATACCACGATCAAGTGGGATTCATACCAGGGACACAGGGATGGTTCAACATCTGCAAATCAATCAATGTGATACACCACATTAACAAAACAAGGAATAAAAACCATATGATCATCTCAATAGATGCAGAAAAGGCTTTTGACAAGATCTAACATCCATTTATGATAAAAACTCTCAACAAAACGGGTATAGAAGGAAAGTACCTTAACATAATAAAGGCCATATATGACAAACCCACAGCCAACATCATACTCAATGGGGAAAAACTGAAAGCCATCCCTCTGAAAACAGGGACAAGACAAGGGTGCCCACTCTCACCACTCTAATTCAACACAGTACTGGAGGTTCTGGCCAGAGCAATTAGGCAAGAAAAAGGAAGAAAAGGAATCCAAATAGGCAACAAAGAAGTGAAACTCTTGCTGTTTGCAGATGACATGATCTTATATATAGAAAACCCAAAGAATCCATTGGAAAACTATTAGAAATAATCAACAACTACAGCCAAGTGGCAGGATACAAAATCAACTTACAGAAATCAGTTGCATTTCTATATACCAAGGACGAACTAACAGAAAAAGAACTCTAGAAGACAATCCCATTTACAACTGCAACAAACAGAATAAAATATCTAGGAGTAAATTTAACCAAGGAAGTGAAAGACCTATACAATGAAAACTATAATACATTATTGAGCAAAATCAATGATGACATAAAGAAATGGCAAAATATTCCATGCACTTGAATTAGAAGAATAAACATAGTTAAAATGTCCATACTACCTAAAGCAATCTACAGATTCAATGCAATCCCAATCAGAATCCCAAGGACTTTCTTCACAGAAATAGAACAAAGAATACTAACATTCATATGGGGCAACAAAAGACCCTGTATAGCTAAAGGAATCCTGAAAAAGAAGAACAAGGCTGGAGGCATCACAATCCCTGACTTCAAAACACACTACAAAGCTATAGTAATTAAAACAGCATGATACTGGTACAAAAACAGACACAGAGATCAATGGAACAGAATTGAAAGTCCAGAAATAAAACCTCATATCTATGGGCAGCTAATCTTTGACAAAGGAGCTAAGGACATACAGTGGAGAAAGGAAAGTCTCTTCAATAAATGGTGCTGGGAAAACTGGGCAGCCACTTGCAAAAGAATGAAAGTAGACCACCTTCTTTCGCCACACACAAAAATTAACTCAAAATGGATCAAAGACCTGAAGGTGAGACCTGAAACTGTAAAACTCCTGGAGGAAAATATAGGTAGTACACTACTCGCCATCAGCCATAAAGGGATCTTCTTGAATTCCATGTCTACTCAGACAAGGGAAACAAAAGAAAAAATAAACAAGTGGGACTTCATCAGATTAAAGAGTTTCTACAAGGCAAATGAAACCAGGATCAAAATGAAGAAGGAACCTACCAGCTGGGAAAAAATATTTGCAAACCGTGTATCTGACAAGGGATTAATCTCCATAATATATAAAGAACTCACACAACTGAATAACAAAAAAACAAACAACCCAATAAAAAAATGGGCAGAGGAAATGAACAGACACTTCTCCAAAGAAGATATACAGATGGCCAATAGGCACATGAAAAGATGTTCAACATCACTAGTCATCAGGGAAATGCAAATCAAAATCACACTAAGATATCACCTTACACCCGTTAGAATGGCTATAATCACCAAGACAAAAAGCAACAAATGCCGGAGATGCTGTGGAGAAATGGGAACCCTAATCCACTGCTGGTGGGAATGCAAACTGGTGCAGCCTCTATGGAAAACATTACGGAGATTCCTCAAAAAATTAAAAATAGAAATACCTTATGATCCAGCTATCCCACTACTGGGTATCTACCCAACGAACCTGAAATCAACAATCCAAAGAGGCTTATGCACCCCTATGTTCATCACAACATTATTCACTATAGCCAAGACCTGGAAGCAACCCAAGTGTCCCTCGACTGATGAATGGATAAAGAAGATGTGGTATATATATACCATGGAATACTACTCAGCCATAAAGAAAGACAAAATCATCCCATTTGCAACAACATGGATGAACCTGGAGGGTATTATGTCAAGTGAAATAAGCCAGAAAGAGAAAGACAAACAAGGCATGATTTCACTCATATGTGGAAGATAAACCAACTCACGCACAGATAGAACTGTTTGGTGGTTACCAGGCACTGGGGGGTGGGGGTGGGCACAAGGGGTGTAGGGATGCACTTGTACGGTGACTGATAAACAATAACGTACAAAAAAATTTCACAATAAAAAAAAAGAAATATAATCCTCACCTCGGAAAGAAACCCTGAATTACAAACTGTAATGTAATTTTGTTAAAGGTGAACAATTGGAAACTTGTTAAGCAAAGAAGGTAGGGAGACGATATATTTTTTTATTTGTTTTGTTTTTTGTCTTTGTTGTGGTTGTCAAGAAGCTGTAAAAGAACCAAATTCACTGCTAAAAGAAAAAACCTGACTGTCAGACTGTCTTTTGCGTTTTTAACTGTTTTTTATTACACAAGCCTCTATACCCATTTTGCTTAGAAATATAAATTGATGTATATATATACGAATACAATGGTGAAAAATAGAAGATCTAATTATTGGTACCAAGAATTTATGAAGTTTTTAAATAGATCAGGTTACCAGATAAACATGCTTACAGTGAAATATACAGACTGGTAACAAGACAATGGAATTTGTAATGTAAACACTATACATAAAATCAAAGGTAGTAAAAAATAGGTCAAGAATAAGAACAATTCCCACGTCAAAATTTTACTGCTGAAATTTGAGAGGCTGTAATAATTTTCCTCAATGATAAACATTTAAGAAATTAACTCAGTTGATGAAATAGTCTTAGCAATATCTTAAGAGCACAACAGATAGTATCCAAATTAGATTTTTCAAGTATTTACCTTGAAACTGTTTTATTAATCACCTTAAAAAATGGTTTTGCTTCCTACTGTTTAGATTCTATCCCCTAACAATTTTTTTCATTTTAACACTTTTTAAGATAGGCAGATGAATTAAAATTTATATAGAAAGGCAAGGAAACTAGAATAGTGAAACAATTTTGAAAAACAATAAAGTTGGAGGACTTACAATTCCCAAATTAAAGACTTGCTATAAAGCTACACTCATCATGACAGTGTAGTATTGGTGTCAAAACAAACAAATAGATCACAGAAACTAAATAGACTATTTCTGAAACAGAAATAGACCCACACATTTATGATTTATATTAGTCAGCTCAGGCTGCCATAACAAGATAGCACAGATCAGGTGGCTTAAAGGACAGACATTTATTTTCTCTGGTGGCTAGAAGTCCAAGATCAAGGGGCCAACAGGTTGGTTTCTGTGAAGCCTCTCTTCCTGGCTTGTAGATGGCTGCCTTCCTGCTATGTCCTCGCATGGCCTTTTCCTCTGTGAGTGCTTGGAGAGAGAGAGAGAGAGAGCTCTCTGGTGTCTCTTCCTCTTCTTATAAGGATACTATTCTAATCAGATTAAGGCCCCACCTTTATGACCTCATTCAACCTCAGTTACCTCCTTGAAGGCCCTATGTCCAAATACAGTCACTTTGGGGGTTAGGGCTTCAACATATGAATTTGGGAGGACACAATTCAGTTCATAACAGTGATCATTTCATTTTTTACAAATTTGCAAAGGAAAGTCAGTGAAGAAAAGATAGTCTTTTCAACAAATGGTGCTGGAATAATTGGATACCCTCAACCAAAGGAAAAAAAAAAGAACTCGAATCTATACATTGCACCATATATATAAAAATTAACTCAAAAATGAATTATAGATCTAAATGGAAGACCTAAAACTATAGAAGTTCCAAAGGCATTGTTAATAAAAAGAAATGACAAGCAATAGGCTAGGAGAAAACATTTGCAAATTGCATATCTGATAAAAGACTTTTGTATCCAGAATATATAAAGAAATTTTAAAACTTAACAACAAGAAAACAAACAACCCAATTGTTTCAAATGGGTAAGAGATTTGAATAGACACTTCAGCAAAGAAGATACTTGCTGTTAGAGCCATCAAATGAATTCCAGCTCTTAGTGACCCTGTCACAGCAGAGCTGAACCCTGCCCAGTCTTTTTGTGCCATCCTCTCATCTTCTGGTGCTATCTCAAACTATACTCCCCTGCTATTCATAGGGTTTTCATTGCTAATTTTTCAGAAGTGGGTGGCCAGGTCCTTCTTCCTAGTCAGTCTTAGTCTGGAAGCTCTGCTGAAACCTGTCCACCATGGGTGACCCTGCCGGTATTTGAAATACCGACGGCATAGCTTTCAGCATCACAGCAACATGCAGCCACCACAGTATGACAACTGGTAGGTGGTGTGGTTCCCTGACCAGGAAACAGCCCAGGCCTCCATGGTAAGAGTGCAAGATCTTAACCACTAGACACCAAAGAAGATGGATGGCTGTCAAGTAAGCACATGAGAAGATGCTCAGTATCTTTAGTCATTAGGGAAAAGCGAATTAAGACCACAATAGGAAGCCACTATGCACCCATTGGAATGGCTAAAATTTAAAAACTGATTATACCAGCTGTTGGTGGGAATGGAACATAATTCTGTCCTACTTCGTGTCTATCCAGTATCTGGTACAGTATCCGGCACCCAAAAATAAATAAATAACTCCTCTTTAAATGAACTGGTAAGATAAGAGGAGAAAGTCACAACAAAGTAGGAATTGTCATCCATGTCAAATACTGCAGGGATGTAACGTAGAATGAGGAGAGGAGCAAAAACTGCAATGTGTCCATTTTTTCTTTTCTGGATCATGCTTTTGGTGCCATATTTAACAAATTTTGCTTAACTCAACATCACAAAGATTTTCCCCTATGTTTTCACAGATGAGCACATAATCCAAACTTGACCAATAAAAGTCAGATCTGGACCCTTTCCTGGGAAAGAGCCGGCTTCTTCTCACTGAAATTGATAAACTGGTAAAATGTAAGCTTATATCTAATATTGGCCATCTTTGCTACTGCATAGAGAGTTACCACTTGAGAATGAAAACAATACATAAAAAGCAGACCCAAGAAAGGGAGAGAGGGAAGTTTCTGACCTGCCTGAAACTAACATTAAGCCCTGCATTTTTCAGTTGCATGACCCAGTACATTCTCTTTACTTGGGGAAGTTTGAGTTTGTTTCTATCATTAGGAATCAAACAGTCATGACGAATAGAGTGACTTTTTCTGGAGCAATTTCGGTATAAGCAAAATGGAACTCCTAGTACCTATCCATAAGATTACTGTAAGAAAAGAATGGTAATATGTATAAATTGCTTAGCACCATGCCCAGCAAATATTAATCACTCAATAAATGTAAGTGTAATGAGGCTGGTAACCGGATTGCAGTGGGTTGAGGAAAAAATGGAGGATGAGGACAGAAATGGGTGTGGACAATTGTTCAAGTATTTTTGCTGTCAAGAAAGATAGAGAAGGCAGGAAAGGCTGACAGAAGGAGATTTGGAGTAAGAAATTTTTAAGTGGAACTTCTCTTGTGATAATCCACTGTGTTTGTTGACAAAAAATTTGCTTTATTGTGTTCAGTCAATATCATACTAAATGTAATTTTGGTTGTTTTCCTAACATCTTCAGATTCTTAATTATTTCTGCTCTGAGGCTTGCTGGTCTTATAAAATTTTATTACTTACTTTAAGAGAATATATGAGAAAAGTACAACAGAATATTTATGAATTAGACCTTTGGATGGAAGACTTTAATGAAACTTTCTTTACAATTAGTGAAATATTTTCTAGATAGAGTTGCTATTGATCCAATTGTCTCTGATACCTATTAAGATACAATTATATTAAGATGTTACGTATTATTCTTTGGTACCCAAAGTGATCATATTAGAAAAATATCAAGTTATCATTCTATTTTAATGAATCTAAAACACAAGATTAGGGCTTAGATTAATGAACACTAGATAGGATGGTAAATACACCTTTAAGTTACAAGGATGGTATCATCCATCCATAAAGATGGGTCTTATTTCTTTTCTATACAATGTTAATTATCAACAAATCACAGGTTATTTTGTTATTCCTCCTAAAGATGCATTATTTGAATTTTAATAATGTACTCTTGTATACACAATGTCTCAATTCAAAGTGCTAACTCACTAATGGTGTAGCTTGTGACACTATATTAAGAATTCAAAAAATGTTGATTTGAACCAAACCAAATTAATGCTATGCGCTTCTCTAATTATCAACTAGAAAATGTCTTACCCTATCACTATAATTTTCCAGTGGGTGTTGTTGGGGAAAGTGGGGAGTGTCAAAGTATGAACCAATTAAGCAGATCTAGAATAACTAAAATTTCATTTTCATGCTACCAAGAATTATAGCAACATAGCTGAAATATATTGCCATCCACTTATGAGCACAGTAAGAGTAATTTATTCTACTTTCTACAAATCTCTAGTAAAATTCTCTAGATTGTATTAAGGATAACTAACATTTGTTTCTCTCATTGCTTACAGAATCCTTTTTTATAAATATGTCATTTGATCTCACTCAACTCTGTAAAGTAAATAAGACATTTCAAAGGTGTAGAAAGCTCAAGTTTGGAGACATTCATTGACATCTAAAGTGCAGATTTAGTAAAAAATGAAACTAGAATTCAAACACACCATTCAACTCAAAATTTCATTGTTTCCAATACACCACATGCACATTTAGATGATAGATAGATAGATAGATAGATAGATAGATAGATAGATATACATATAGATATATATACAATTTCTTCTACAAAGAAACCAATGAAGTTCTGTTATACAAATTTTAAAATAATAAAACTGAGAACACCATAAATTTCTCAGATCAGATCAAGCTTCATATTGATCTTCTGCCTCTCACAGTCAAAGCTGTGCTTTCACAAACTTCTTTTAAATTTTGATTCTGTATAAGGAAACCAAAAACTTCCAAGGGCATTAGTCTGAGCCCACAGCTGTGGGCATCTTCCAGAGGATATCGACAGAACACATCCCTCTTTGACTACAAGCGTCTGGGAACACGGAGTGTGACTGCTTACCTCCTGCTAAGCACCCGAAACCCACTGGGCTCCAACGTTTGCTGCAATCAGCAGGTTCCTCTGCTTGGATTACTCTTTTAATGAACAGAGCCAGATGGTGGCCAGTGAGTTTACCCGATAAACTTTTCCATGAAATCTGCCTGAGATTTTTGTAAAGAAACACTACCTGTTTTTTTCTGTAGCTTCCTACAAACTCATATTCTTAGTATACTCAGCCCTTAAGATATTTCCAAGAATATTTTTCTTCCAAGAAGACTTTTATATTGGTGTATATTCTCATGTCATACTTGCATCTATACTATATCTCAACTAGACAATACAAACTTGAAACTCCAGGAACTGAGACAGGACTGGGCTTCCCCCTTCCCAACCTCCGCTTAGCTGCCTCAGCCAACTCTACACACACACCACTGGTATATTCCTGGATATTTCATAGGCACTTAAGGATCTTGGCTAATTGCACTAGTCACATTGTATATTGAGTTAATAGAAGAGGACCTCTTTTCAAGCAGTGCAAAATCTAAGACAGATAGCTTTGGTCTAAAAAATTATCAAAGAAATCCAGTAGAGAAGATGCTGTACAAATGCACACAGGAAATTCATTTTAGAACGTTAATATTACATTCAAGTAAAGGTTTTAATTTTCTATTTTGAGATTGTAAATACATTATTTAATTTATAGCTATGTATACCTAGCGAAAAAAAAGAGTTCTTGTACCAGGTCTAAGATAACCTACATGTTCAAGACAGGAGTTTAAGGGAAAGGGAAAATGAAAAGTAAGCAAAGATAATGAAGAACAGTCTAGCCTTTGATGGACTCCTAGGGAAAAGCTTGAGACTCAAATAGGATTAGAGCTTGTTCATAATTAACATGTTCTAGCTTGAACTTTACAAAATTGACATTTTTTGTAGGTCAAAAAGGGTCAAATATTGGCATTTTTATTTAGTTTCTCCAAATAAATAGAGTCATACACTCAACAATTATTTAACAAGCATGATTGAGCTTCTACCAATGGAGAGGAATATTGATGTAGGGATTCAACGGTTGAACTGATAAGGCCATATAAAACCCTAAAGAGAGTTGAGCAATAAGTTCTTGTGAAGACAATATTTCTAAAGTAAATATTGGAAAATGATACAGTCTTCTCCCATTAATCACTTGTAAATTACATACTTCTCTAAAGATTAAAAACAATCACTGCCCAGATCATAAGAGTTGATACATTTCTTAGAGAAAAATTAGACATGTAATAATATGAGGTAGTAAGTGATGTTTAGGTTCAGAAAAAAATAGCAATTATTAAGCTATCCTTCAGATAACATCAAGTTCTCAATTAAAGCTCACTAGGGATCACTCAAAATACTATTTTTTTATTAATCTAATGAGGACAAGAGATAAAATTATACTTTTTATTTTTAAATCTCTCCCTTTTCCCACAAGGCTGTGTGTGTATGTGGGGGTGTGTGTGTGTGAATGATTGCCTCATTATCTAGTTCTATCTTAACTGGTCCTACACACACACACACCTCAGACACTTACACAAAGACACTTAGGACAATGTGATTCCTATTACAAATCATGTTCATTACACTACATTTCTATAGCTGAATAAATAAGATGTATATTTTATGTACCCATTTCTAAATGACTTCACAGATATTTTTTATTGTGTGGTGCATTTTCACAGGTGTTTTACCTTTTTAACAGTGACCCATAAATCATGTATCCTGGTTTGGGAAAATGTTCAATTTTTTTTTAATTTTTTGTTTATTGCAGTAACATTGGTTTATAACACTGTATAAATTTCAGATGTATATCATTATACTTCTATTTCTGCATAGATTACATCATGTTCACCACCAAAATACTAATTACAACCCATCACCACACACATGTGCCAAATTATCCCTTTCACCCTCCTCCCTCCCCCCTTCCCCTCTAGTAACCACCAATCCAATCTCTGTCTCCGTGTGTTTGTTTATTGTTGTTATTATCTACTACTTAATGAAGGAAATCACACGGTATTTGACCTTCTCCCTCTGACTTATTTCACTTTACATAATACCCTCAATGTCTATCCATGTTGTCACAAATCGCTGGATTTTATCGTTTCTTATGGCTGAGTAGTATTCCATCATGTATATATACCACATCTTCTTTATCCATTCGTCCCTTGATAGGAACTTAGGTTCCTTCCAAGTCTTGGCTATTGTGAATAACGCTGCAATGAACACAGGGGTGCATGTATCTTTATGCATTGGTGTTTTCAAGTTCTTTGGATAAATACCCAGCAGTGGAATAGCTGGATCATATGGTAGTTCTATCCTTGATTTCTTGAGGAATCTCCATACTGTTTTCCATAGTGGCTGCACCAGTTTGCACTCCCACCAGCAGTGTATGAGACTTCCCTTCTCTCCACATCCTCTCCAACACATGTTGTTTCCTGTCTTGTTAATTATAGCCATTCTGACGGGCGTGAGGTGATATCTCATTGTAGTTTTGATTTGCATTTCGCTGATAGTTAATGATTTTGAACATCTTTTCATGTGTCTGTTGGCCATCTCTATATCTTTGGAGAAATGTCTGTTCAGGTCTTTTGCCCATTTTTTAATTGGGTTGGTAGTTTTTTTGTTGTTGAGATGCAAGAGAACTTTATATATTTTGGAGATTAACCCGTTATCAGATATATGGTTTGCAAATATCTTCTCCCAATTCTTAGGTTGTCTTTTCGTTTTGCTGATGGTTTCCTTTGCTGTGCAGAAGCTTTTTAGTTTGATGTAGTCTCATTTGTTTATTTTTTCTATTGTTTCTCTTGCTCGGTCAGACATGGTACTTCAAAATATGTTGCTAAGACCGATGTCGAAGAGCATACTGCTTATGTTTTCTTCTAGAAGTTTCATAGTTTCAGGTCTTACATTCAAGTCTTTAATCCATTTGGAGTTAATTTTTGTATATAGTGTAAGGTAAGAGCCTACTTTCATTTTTTTGCATGTGCCTATCCAGTTTTCCCAACACCAGTTGTTGAAGAGACTTTCTTTTCTCCATTGTATGTTCTTGGCTTTTTTGTCAAAGATTAGCTGTCCAGAGGTGTGTGGGTTTATTTCTGGGCTTTCAATTCTATTCCATTGATCTGTGTGTCTGTGTTTGTGCCAGTACTATGCTGTTTTGGTTACCATAGCTTTGTAGTATATTTTGAAATCAGGGAGTGTGATACCTCCAGCTTTGTTCTTTTTTCTCACGGTTCCTTTACCTATTCGGGGTCTTTTGTTGTTCCATATAAATTTTAGGATTCTTCGTTCTATTTCTGTGAAAAATGTTGTTGCAACTTTGATAGGGATTGCATTGAATCTATAGATGGCTTTAGGAAGTATGGACATCTTAACTATGTTAATTCTTCCAATCCAAGAGCACGGAATATCTTTCCATTTCTTTGTGTCTTCTTCAATTTCTTTCAGCAATGTTTTATACTTTTCAGTGTACAGCTCCTTCACCTCTTTGGTTAAGTTTATTCCTAGGTATTTTATTCTTTTTGTTGCAATTATAAATGGGATTGTATTCTTAATTTCTCTTTCTGCTACTTCGTTGTTAGTGTACAGAAATGCAACTGATTTTTGTATGTTGATTTTGTATCCTGCAACTTTACCGTATTCGTTTATTACTTCTAAAAGTTTTCGGATGGATTCTTTAGGGTTTTCTATATATAAAATCATGTCATCTGCAAATAGTGACAGTTTCACTTCTTCCTTTCCAATTTGGATCCCTTTTATTTCTTTTTCTTGCCTGATTGCTCTGGTTAGGACTTCCAGTTCTATGTTAAATAGGAGTGATGACAGTGGGCAACCTTGTCTGGTTCCATTTCTTAGAGGGATAGCTTTCAGTTTTTCACCATTGAGGATGATATTAGCTGTGGGTTTCTCATGTATGTCCTTTATTATGTTGAGGTACATTCCTTCTATACCCATTTTATTCAGAGTTTTTATCATAAATGGATGCTGTATCTTGTCAAATGCTTTCTCTGCATCTATTGAGATGATCATGTGATTTTTATTCCTCATTTTATTAATGTGGCATATCACGGTGATTGATTTGTGAATGTTAAACAATCCCTGCATACCTGGAATAAATCTCACTTTATCGTGGTGTATAATCTTTTTAACGTATTGTTGTATGCGATTTGCTAGTATTTTGTTGAGGATTTTCGCATCGATGTTCATCAGTGATATTGGCCTGTAATTTTCTTTTTTTGTGTTGTCCTTGTCTGGTTTTGGTATCAGGGTAATGTCAAACCATTAGAATGAGTTAGGGAGCTTCCCCCCCTCCTCAATTTTTTGGAAGAGTTTGAGAAGGATAGGTATTAAGTCTTCTTTGAATGTTTGGTAGAATTCACCAGGGAAGCCTTCTGGTCCTGGACTTTAATTTTTGGGGAGGTTTGTGATTACTGTTTCGATCTCCTTACTGGTGATTGGTCTATTCAAATTCTCTACTTCTTCTTGGTCCAGTTTTGGAAGGTTGTGTTATTCTAAGAATTCATCCATTTCTTCTAGGTTGTCGAATTGGTTGGCATATAGCTTTTCATAGTATTCTCTTAAAATCTTTTGTATTTCTGAGGTGTCTGTTGTAATTTCTCCTCTTTCATTTCTGATTTTACTTATTTGTGGCTTCTCTCTTTTTTTCTTGGTGAGTCTAGCTAAAGGTTTGTCAATTTTGTTGATCTTTTCAAAGAACCAGCTCTTGGTTTTATTAATTTTTTCTATTGTTTTTTTGGTCTCTATTTCATTTATTTCTGCTCTGATTTTTATTATTTAACTTCTTCTATGGATTTTGGGCTTTGTTTGTTCTTCTTTTTCCAGTTCCTTTAAGTGCATTGTTAGATTGTTTATTTTAGATTTTTCTTGTTTGTTGAGATAGGCCTGTATTGCTATGAACTTCCCTCTTAGAACCGCTTTTGCTGTATCCCATAAATTCTGGCATGTCGTTTTTTCATTTTCATTTGTCTCCAGGTATTTTTTGATTTCTTCTTTGATTTCTTCATCGACCCAGTCGTTGTTCAGTAGCATTTTGTTTAATCTCCACTTATTTGTGGCTTTTCTGATTTTCTTCCTATAGTTGATTTATAGTTTCATACTGTTGTGGTCAGAAAAGATGCTTGGTATTATTTCAATCTTCTTAAATTTATGGAGACTTGTTTTGTGGCCTAATATGTGATCAATCCTGGAGAATGTTCCATGTGCATTTGAAAAGAACGTGTATTCTTCAGTTTTTGGATGGAATGCTCTGTATATATCTACTAGGTCCATCTGTTCTAGTGTATCATTTAAAGCCAATGTTTCCTTATTGATCTTCTGTTTGGATGATCTATCCATTGGTGTAAGTGGAGTGTTAAAGTCCCCTACTATTATTGTGTTACTGTCTATTTCTGTTTTTATGTCTGTTAATAATTGCTTTATATATTTAGGTGCACCTACATTGGGTGCATAGATATTTACAAGTGTTATACCCTCTTGTTGGATTGTTCCCTTGATCATCATGTAATGCCCTTCTTTGTCTCTTTTTACAGTTTTTGTTTTCAAGTCTATTTTGTCTGATATGAGTACTGCTACCCCAGCTTTCTTTTCATTGCCATTTGCGTGGAGTATCTTTTTCCATCCCTTCCCTTTCAGTTTGTGAGTGTCTTTAGGTCTGAAGTCTGTCTCTTGTATGCAGCATATATATGGGTCTTGTTGTTTTATCCAGTCAGCCACCCTATGCCTTTTAATTGGAGCATTTAGTCCATTGACCTTGAAAGTTGCTACTGATATGTATGTACTTACTGCCATTTTTTAACTTTTTTTTTTCTCATTGTTTTTGTAGTCTTTCTCTGTTCCTTTCTCCTTCTATAAAGAATTGATAGTCTCTTTAGTTTGACCTCTGTCTGAAAGCTCTACTCTTTAACTCCCCTCCTCCCTCATTTTATGTTTTTGGTATCATATCTAACCTCATTTTTGTGCATTTGTATCCATTACCCTCTTATCATGGAAATAGATAATTTTTCCTATTTGTGGTCTTCTCTTTTCTCTTTAAATCAGGCCCTTTAACATTTCTAGTAGCACTGGTTTCTTGGGGACAAAATCCTTTAATTTTTGCTTGTCTGGGAAATTTTTGATCTCTCCTTCCATTTTGAATGATAACCTTGCTGGGTAGAGTATTCTTGGCTGTAAGTTTTTTCCTTTTAGCACTTTAAATATATCGTGCCACTCTCTTCTAGCCTGTAAGGTTTCTGCTGAGAAGTCAGCTGATAGCCTTATGGGGTTTCCTTTGTATGTAACTTGACTTTCTCTTGTGGCTTTTAGGATTCTCTCTTTATCTTTAATTCTGCACATTTTGAATATGATGTGTCTTGGTGTGGGCCTCTTTGGGTTTATCTTGTTTGGGGCTCTCTGTGCTTCTTGTGCCTGGATGTCTGTTTCCTTCCTTAGGTTAGGGAAGTTTTCATCTATTATTTCTTGAAATAGATTCTCTGCCCCTTTGTCTCACTCTTCTCCTTCAGGAACACCTATAACACGGATGTTAGTGCGCTAGGTGTTGTTCTAGAAGTCCCTTAGACTGTCCTCACTCTTTTCAATTCTTTTCTCTTTTACCTGTTCAGCTTGGGTAATTTCTTCTAGTCTTTCGTCCAGCTCGCAGATCCGTCCTCTATATCCTCTACTCTGCTTTTGAGTCCCTCTAGTGAATTTTTCATTTCCAGTATTGTATTCTTCATTTCTGATTGGTTCTTTTTTATATCTTCCATTTCTTTGTTGACATTCTCACTGAGTTCATCTATTCTTCTCCCCACATCAGTGAGCACCCTTAACACTCTTTGTTTGAACTCTCTGTCAGGTAGGTTGCTCGTTTCTGTTTCACTTAGTTCCTTTTCTGGGGTTTTGTCCTGTTCCCTTGCTTGGAATGTATTCCTTTGCCTCCTCATTTTGTCTCTTTCCCTGTGCTTGTGTCTACGTATCAGGTAGGTCAGCTACATCTCGTGCTCTTGGATAGGTGACCTTATGTAAGTGATGCCTCAGGAGGCCTGCTGTGTGCTTCCCTCAGTTCTCAATGTTCCAGGGGTGACCCCTATGTGGGCTATATGTGTCTTTCTGTTGTGGCCTGTTTGCTCTCCCTTTAGGCGCTCAGGAGGCCGAGTTATGCTCCTGGCCAGCTGTTGTAACGCTCAGCTGCTTGTAGTTGTTGTGCGCCTTTTGGTCTATTTATCAGGTGTGGGGAGCCCCAGCACAGTTGGCTGTAAGTTCTAATACCACATTTGTGTTGCAGTATTTCTTTTAACTGAGTAGGCCCCCAGTGTGGCAGGTTGTTAGGCTCAGGGCCTTACAATTGCTATAAGCCTCCAGCCTTTAGGTCTCTTGTCAGCTCTCTGAGGATTGCAGCTGGGTGGGGCTGGCCTCAGGCACAGGAGCACTCAATTGTTTCAGGCTTTGGAAGGTGGGGCAAACCCCCTATGTGGGTCTTTGAGAAGTACAAGTCTTCTGCAGCTGAAAAGCCCCACCACCCACAGGTCTACACACACAGTCAACACAGTCCTGCGCCATGTGCGCGCCCCAACCTCGTGAAGTGGACCCGGTCTCTCCACGGCGGGAGCCCGACACACTCCACCACCACCCCACACTCTCCACCCGCTCCTTGTGCACACCCTGCCCCGCTAAAGTCGGCTCAGTTGCCAGGCTGCAGAGAATCCAGTCACCAATCTATGCAGGCCCACATGTTGCCTGAGGGCTTGTTGTTGGGTGGGGGCAGTCTCTAGGGTGGGCTTCCTGCCCTGGCTGAGCTGGATTAAATCAGTGCTCTAGTGGGTGGGGCAGACCTGGGCTAGCAGGCCCCAGGGAGAACTCCAATGGCGTCTGTGTCAGCACACTCACACCAGGCCACAACAATGGCCGCCGCCAATGTCCCAGTCCCTGGAGAGTTCTCACCTCTCACCAAGATGCACTCAGGGCCTATCAGGTGAGTCTCTTTTCACCAAAGCACTGTGCACCTTTTTTTCTGGTGATTTTAGGTTGCTTTCTGAAATGGGTGAGTTTGCGCGTGGGCCCTTTAAGAGCCGGTTTTAATTTCTTTGTGAACCAGCTTTTCTGGGGGTACTCCCCAATGTTTGAGTAGCAGGCAAAGTCAGATATTATGCCACTTGTCTCGATTGTGCTGGGTCCACAAAATGCCCACAGCAGGGCCGCTCCCCGGCTCAGGGTCCCGTGCCTCCAGGGAGGGCTGCGTACATTTGGGCTGCTCCTGGGTGGCCGTGAGGTACTGTGGCCTGTGAAGGTGGCATTTTTCCTCTCCAGAAGGGAGTTTCTGCCTCTTCCACCTCAATTAGGATTGTCGTTTGTTGCAGGAGATCCTCTTATCCAGTTTTCAGTTCTCTCTCAGGGGTAATTTTTCCACGAGTAGTTGTAAGTTGGCTGTGTATGCAGGAGGAGGTGAGTTCAGAGTCTGCTTATGCCGCCATCTTGACTTCTCTCAAAATGTTCATATTTTGTCCAACTAGCAATTAAGCTTAAATTTAATGTGTATGCATATCATTGTTATTTTATTATTTAGTTAGGGTAAATGGAAATTACTGCCAGCTCTTCCTCAGCAGCCTCTCACACTCCCTTATATTTTCTATTCATTCAATTTTAACATTTCTAAGCTGGATTTGGATAAATTTCTTCTAAAAGATGAACAGGAATAATCAAGAGAAAGAATTTGCCACTTCTCTCTATATTATATATACTAGGGGTTTGCATCTCTGTTTCTCTGAAAATATTTTAAGAACTTATTAATTTTATCAGTCTTAATTTTAAGCATAAGATCACCATTACGGCCTTTGTATGAAATAAATTTCATGCGGTCAAAGTTTATTCTAACCAAGTGACAGTTATAGAATTATTCCCCAAAGACAATATGTTACTAGCTGTAAAAAACCATTAAAATCTTTTTAAAGGCTTTAAAAATGATTTTTAAAGCATATTACTATCTTTTAAAAAGACAATATATAAGGAACTTTCAGCTACAATGGCATGAAGAAGTCAGTGAATCCTCTCCACAAAAACAATAATAATAATAATATAAAACTGAACAAATACAATTACATCAGAGCTCTGATAAATCAATCAAAACCAGACAACAAATTAAGAAGATTTTATTCTTGAAAACCTACTCAAACTTTGGTTAAGAACAGCGAGAGTCAGTGGCCTTCTTGCCTGGGTTGCTTTCATTCACCCCTTCAGCCCCTACCCAGCTCAGCTGGCAAAAGCAATAGTTTCACCAGTGTGGGGCTGGCCTCAAAAAACAGCAGCTTTACTGCCAAAGGGGATGTAGCATCAACCTGAGGGACAGGAAGAAAATCTGTGATTTTATCAATTAAAAGTGGCAACGTTGGAGGGAAACAAATTAGGGGAACCTGCCACTTTGCTAACCTGAAGCTGCAGTCCCAGTTTGGGCAAGCAGTGGGTCAGTCAGAGATTTAATTGGGAGAACCTGAAAATGAGAAAACTATAAAAAAGCAACATAAGTCTCCCACATAGTTTGCTGCTAGGGAGCTACCACATGTATGGGAAATATCCAAGCAACCTGGGCAGAAATGAAAGGCCAAAAGAGACTGGAGAGCCAGATGAACTTTGAATACGCTCCCCAAGCCACAATCAGATAGGATGACAGACTGGAAGCCTTCTTGGTTAGAAATGTTTGAGCATAATATTTGTCCATACGTTTGGCTGACCTCTGATCTGTGCATACTCAGACTTTCTAGGGCAGTCCTTATGAAGCCAGGATAAAAACTAAAAATGAAAATTAAAAAATAGCAAAGACATCATTGTATGCACCATGGAAGGGAACCCAGTTAACTCCAGGTGCAAGAAACACAAAGATATCCACGCCTAGCCATGTCATAGTAAAACTACTGAAAAACAAATCAACTCATCATGTACCAGGAACAACAATATGATAAACAGCTGATTTCTCATCAGAAACAACAGAGGCCTAAAGAGAGTGGAATGACTTAATCAATCCTCTCAAAGGAAAAATAAAACTGTCAACCAGGAATTCTACATAGAACAAAACTATCGATTAAAAAAATAAAGTTAAAAGACAACCAGGTGAACAAAAACTGAGATAATTTGTTGATAAAAGATGTGACTTACAAGAAATTCTAAAGGAATTCCTTCAAACTGAAAGAAAAGGATGCCATATAGTAACTTGAATGCAGAAGAAGGAATGAAGAGTACAAGAAATGACATCTATGCATAAATATAAAATAAAGTGCACTTTTTCTATTTAATTATCTTGATTTCTTTAAAAAACATTAAAGTGTTGAAAGCAAAGATTATAACAATGTATTGCTGGGTTTTTAAATGTATATCAATATAACATATATGAAAATAGTAGCACAAAGGAAAGGGGAGGAAATGGAGCTACAGTGTAGAGGAGTTAATATACTTTACTAGAATAAATCAGTGTATACCTAAAGGAAATTGTAATAAATAAAAATGCATATTGTAAACTCTAGAGCAAACATTTTTTAATTGAAAATATATAGCTAAAAATTCACTGATAAAGTATAATTGAGCCCTAAAATCCTTTATTTAACACAAAGAAGGCACTTATTTAACACATATAGAAGAGGATGGAACACTTCCAAATTCATTTTACAAGGCCAGCATTATCCTGAAATGAAAACCAGACAAGGACACTACAAGAAAAGAAAATGATAGGCTAATATCCCTGATGAACATAGATGCAAAAATCCTCAACAAAATATTAGCAACCCAAATTCAACAATACATTAAAAGGATCATACACCACAATTAACTGGGATTTATTCCAGGTATGCAAGGATGGCTCAACATCCACTAATCAGTCAATGTGATACACCGCATTAACAAAATAAAGGATAAAAATCATATGATCATCTCAATAGAGACAGAAAAAGCATTTGATGAATTTCAACATCCATTCATGATAAAAACTCTCAACAAAGTGGGTATAGATGGAACGTACCTCAACATAATAAAGGCCATATACGACAAGCCCATAGCTAAAATCATACACAATGGTGAAAAGCTGAAGCTTTTCCTCTAAGATCAGGAAAAAGACAAGGATGCCTACTCTCACCACTTTTATTCAACATAGCACTGGAAGTTCTAGCCAGAGAAATTAGGCAAAAAAAATAAATAGGACATCCAAATCAGAACAAAAGAAGAAAAAACTGTTTCTACTTACAGATGACATGATATTATACATAGAAAACCCTAAACACATCACCAAAAAACTGTTAGGACTAATAAATTCAGTAAAGTTGCAGGATACAAAATCAATATACAAAACTCAGTTGCATTTCTATAGACTAATAACACTATCATAAAGGAAAATTTTTTAAATCCCATTTACAATTGCACCAAAAGAATTAAATACTTAGGAATAAATTTAACTAAGGAGGTGAAAGACCTGTACACTGAAAACTATAAAATATTGATGAAAGAAATTGAAGAAGACACAAATAAATGGGAAGAGATTCCTTGAGGCTGGATTGGAAGAATTGATACTGTTAAAATGCCCATGCTACCCAAAGCAGTCTACAATGCAATCCCTATCAAAATTTGGATGGCATTTTTCACAGAAATAGAATAAACAATTTTAAAACTTGTATGGAACCACAAAAGAACCCGCATAGCCAAACCAATCTTGAGAAAGAAGAACAAAGCTGGAGGCATCACACTTCTAGATTTCAAACTATATTACAAAGCTACAGTAATCAAAACAGTATGGTGCTGCCATATAAAACTGGCATATAAAACAGACACATACATCAATGGAAAAGACTAGAGAGCCCAGAAATTAACTCACACATATAAGATCAATTAATTTGCAACAAAGGAACCAAGATAATACAATACAGAAAGGATAGTTGCTTCAATAATGGTACTGGGAAAACTAGATATCTACATGCAAAAAAATGAAATTAGACCAGAATCTTACACCACACACAAAAATCAACTCAAAATGATTAAAGATTTCAATGTAAGACCTGAAATCATAAATCTCCTAGAAAAGAACATAGGGGCTAAGCAACTTGACACTGGACTTGGCAATGATTCTTTGGACTTGACACCAAAAGCAAAGTAACAAAAGCAAAAATAAACAAGTGGGACTACATCACACTAAAAAGCTTCTGCACAGCAAGGTAAACCATCAACAAAATGAATAGGCAACCTACTGAATAGGAGAAAATATTTGCAAATCATATACCTCTTAAGAAGTTAATGCACAAAATATATAAAGACCTCATACAACTCAATAGAAAAAAAACCCAATTAAAAAATGGGTAGAGGGGGCTGGCCCAGTGGCATAGCAGTTAAGTTCGCACACTCCACTTTGGTGGCCTGGGGTTCATGGGTTCGGATCCCAGGCGCAGACCTACGCACCACTTATCAAGCCATGCTGTGGCAGGCATCCCACATATAAAGTAGAGGAAGATGGGCATAGATGTTAGCCCAGGGCCAATCTTCCTCAGCAAAAAAAAGAGGAGGATTGGCAACAGATGTTAGCTCAGGGCTAATCTTCCTCACTCAAAAAAAGAAAAAAAAAGGGTAGAGGATCTGAATAAACATTTTTCTAAAGAAGACATACAAATGACCAAAAGATGCTCAACATCACTAATCATTTGAGAAATGCAAATCAAAGCCACAATGTGATATTACCTCATACCTGTTAGAACAGCTATTATCAAAAAGACAAGAAATAACAAGGGTTGGTGAGGATGTGGAGAAAAGGGAACACCTGTGCACTGTTGGTGGGAATGTAAGTTGGTGGGAATGTAAATTGGTGCAATCACTATGGAAAACAGTATGGAGTTTCCTGAAAAAAATAAAAATAGAACTACCATATGATCCAGCAATTCCGCTTCTGCACATTTATCTGAAGGAAACGAAATCACTATGTCAAAAAGATATCTGCACCCCTTATTCACTGCAGCATTATTTACAATAGCCAAGACATGGAAGCAACCTAAGTATCCATCAACAGATGAATGGATAAATAAAATGTGGAATATACATACAATGGAATATTATTCAGCCATGAGAAAGAAGGAAATCCTGCCATTTGTAGCAACATGGATGAACTTAAGGGCATTATGCTAAGTGAAATAAGTCAGACAGAGAAAGGGAAATACTGTATGATCTCACTTACAGGTAGAATCTAAAAAAACCAAGCCCATAGACACAGAGAACAGATTGGTGATTGCCAGAAGTGGGGGTCGGGAGTTGGCAAAATGGGTGAAGGTGGTCAAAAGGTACAAAATTCCAGCTGTAAGATAAATAAGTCCTGGAGATATAATGTACAGCATGGTGTTATAATTCACAATACTCTATTATACATTTGAAAGTTGCTAAGAGAGTAGATTTTAAAAGCTCTCAATACAAGAAAAAATATTGTTAACTATGTGCAGTGAAGGATGTTAACTAAACTTATTGTGGTAATCATTTCACAATATACATATATCAAATCCTTACGTTGTACACCTAAAAAAATGACATTCATGATAGCATCAAAAAATAAACTTAACAGAAGAAGTATAAGACTGAGCTCTATCAACTATTAAAACATTGCTGAGAGAAATTAAAAATCTAAATAAATGGAGAAATGTTCCATATTCATAGGTTGAAAGACTCAATAGTGTTAAGACGGCAATTCTCAAAAGAACAAAAGGATATTGATATGCAAAATAAATGAATTCAGACTGTTACTTCACACCATACCGTTTTCTCACACACCCCCACACACACACGATAGACCAAAGTAACTTAAAATAAATCATAGATCTAAATGTAAGAACTAAACTATAAAACTACTCGAAGAACACAGGTTGGATTAAGCAAAGATTTCTTAGGTACAACACTAAAAACATGGTCTATGGTAGAAAGAATTGAAAATTGAAATAAATTATACCTCATCAAAATTTAAAATTCTTGATCTTCAAATGACATCATTAGAAAAATGAAAACACAAGCTACAGACTAGGAGAAAATAATTGCATATCGTATATCTGACATAGTACTTGTATCCAGAACATATTTTTTAATCTTACAACTCAATACCAAGAAAATAATCTAATAAAAAAAAGACTAAAAGATTTGAATAGACATTTCACCAAAGAAGAAATATATAGCTAATAAACACATGAAAAGATGCTCAACATAATTTGTCACTGAACAGACAAATGTAAATTAAAATCACAAAGAGATACCACCATACACACACTAGAATAGCTATAATCAGAAAGACTGGCAATACCAAGTGTCAGCAATGATGTGGAGAAACTGGAGCTCTCATGTGTTACTGGTGAAAATGCAAAATGGCACAGCCTCTTTAGAAAACAGTTTGGTAGTTTCTTGAAAAAGTTTCAAGCATAAATGTGCTTAATGACCCAGCAATTCCACTCCTAGGTATCTACCCAAGAGAACTAAAAACATTTGTCCACACAAAGACTTTTATATGAATATTCATAGCACCATTATTCATAATAGCCAAAAACTGGAAACAAACCAAATGTTTATCAACTATCACATGGATAAATAAAATGGAATAGTACTCAGCAATAAAAAGTAACAAACAACTGATACATGCTACAATACAGATGAACCTTGCAAACATTATCCTTTGTGAAAGAAACCAGACCCTAAAGACTACATGTTGTATGATTCCATTTATATCATAAATTTAATGGTTTCATTTAAAAAAAAACTCAGACCAAAAGCACATCAGTGGTTTCCTAGGGTTGGGGATGGGAGCAGTGACTCATTGCAAATGGGCACAAGGGAAATTTTTGGGATGACAGTAGTGTCCTAAAACTAGATTTGAATTTGACTTGTACATTTACAGTGATTGAATTTTATGCTATAGAAATTATACCTCAATAGGTTTTAAAAAATCTTTGCCTACTGGAAAAAAATCTACTATCAGTAGCGTAAAGAAGAAAAACTGTTTCTATAAATTCGTTTAATATTATCACAAAATAACACTCAATATTTATTGAAGACCATTATTAACCAGTCATGTACTCTAGTAGTTATTCTAGGTAGGATGTTGGCTATTACATAGTTTTACTCATTTTTTTAATTTTGTAAGAACTAAACTGATTAATTGGTGTAATCAACCATTAAAATATGTCATTTTCTTCTACTGAAATAGACTGCCCATTTTTGAAGTCTTTTATACACTGAAATGAATTGCAGCAAAACACTAACAAGTTGTTGAGTTTAATAGATGATTAAAATCAAATGAAAACTAAGGAACAGTTATGGAAATTATATATGTAAAGCTATCTCTGTCTGGCAAATATTTCACTTTTTATTGAAGGTAGTCAGAATCAAATTAATCTGACCCAAATATGTCTTTGTATCAGACACAACTCCTGATCCTTCTCCTTGCCAAATGTACAGAAATGCCATTTCCTAGCAACTGGAGAATGCAAATTGCCTAGCATGTGCTAGGCATCCCAGAACTTTTTTTATGCCTCAAATTTATTTCTCCTCTAGAATGCAAAGGAGCAATTGCTGAAATTCTGATAGAAGACTACACAGAGCTGTCACTTAAGAAGAAAACACAGGATGCAAACATTTTTCCCAGCATGTTCAAATTCTCTGTCACAAACCTTAGAGCCGGATGAATACCATCCATTATTAGTGTATAGGAAAGGAAGAATTCACTGGGATGTTAGCAATGCATTTTTTTTTTAAATGCAAGAAAATTCAGGTAGGTCAATGTATTCTTACTGTGACTAATAAGGGGTTATATGCATAACACAGTCTGGTAAAGATCTTAGTTGCTTTTGTAGAACCAAACTAAAATGGAGTCGTTTATGTCAGAGACAAATGCAGACGGTCAATGCAGGTACACAAAGGAAACTTAACCTAACCTTACGGGAATTTACAGCTCTTCTCAGAAATCAGCAGAGGACACCGGCCAATCCCCAAGCACCAAGTCTGTTCACACCATATCTGAACTTCCTTATTCCCCTGACTCAGCTACCCTGATCCAAGTAGAGAAGAAGACCACTGGGCAACCAATCAGCTAAAAAAGCCAAAAAACTTCCACATTTACCGCATAGAAATCCCTTAGTCTGTGAGCAACTCGGAAGTCATTGCTCCCATAGCCTTGAGTTTCCCAGCTTGCAGGTCAAAAGCCTTGCAATAAACTTATCTTTCTGCTTTGTTTTATTCAATGTGCAGAGTTTGGTTTTTGATATTTCACCTCCTCGACAGTCTGAGATATCTGTAGTCTGTGCTTAGTTCACGTTACCACAAAGGGAGTTATTTCATAGAATAGAAATGTAAAGGGGAAAGAGAAGTAGAACTAAAATGTGGCTTTCACTGTGTCCTTTGGATGAAATCATTTGTCACTGACTAGAACCTCAAAATGATTGAGAAAGCTCTTTCACTTCATGGTAGCCAATACCCAACTCCTAGAAGATAGCTGTCGCAATGCATCTTGTCTTGGAATTTACTCTAAAGATCCAGAATAAAAGGTATGTGATGGTCATAAACAAGTTTCCCTAGTCATCACCATTATATTTCCATTGTCCCCCTAAAATATTCTGCACAAATGACAATGAAACTTGAGACTATTCCTTTTACCCTACTGGTGAGTACCAGAGTGAAGCAAAACGTCATCCCAATGGCACCAGGAGAAAAGTGCACCCACTATCCACTACTACTTTGCTGCCTGTTCTGTTGCCACTGATTTTTTCTATTACCCCTCTATCTGAACTTAACAGGTCATCCTTCTCAACCCAAGAAGCAGTCTTAGGGTCATTTTAGGATGGGGCAATTTGGTGTTATTTGCTACCAGAGCATAACCTAGCCAACCCAAACTCTGTTAAAGAGTATGTGTGTATGTATGCTTTTTGCTAATGAACCTATTCCGAGCGACCTACACACAGTAAACCGTGAACAGCTGCCAAGTCTGTCACATCTTCCAAATAAACCCGGGTGATCAATAGAGAAGTAAATGTCACAGTTAAATCACCCTCATTCCAACACCAGCATTATTATCCCCAACTCAGACAGTGAAAGGTTAGATTACTTCTTAAATATCCCCAAAAGTTCAACGAAGGACTTAAGATTTGGATACAGCTCTCCCAATTTCTCGAAGAGTAGCCTACATCTATGCTGGCTGCTTTCTATGCCTTTGTAATAATACACGATTCAACATATGATTCACACTGTTCTACTATCCTCCCCCACAGTCCTCAAACTTCTCTTCAATCAGTGAAAGTCTTTTCAGAAAGTTCTTATCTTATTTTTTTTCAATCTTATTTGAAAGAAAACTCCCAAAGAAGTGGGAGTATATTTTCTGGGTTTTGTGAGGGCTGCTTATAACAAAAATTATTCATCATTCTTACACATGCTTCCTTCAATTTAGCATAGAATCAATTGTAATCCAAAGTCCTAAACATGGAGTCAGAGACTGAAAAAATAAAAGAATATGACAACAAAGAATTATTTCCTTATTTGTGCTCATATAGACAAATCTGTTCAATTTGGAGTAGGCATTTCTTCATGGCTTTTGCCATTGTATGATTTTAAGAGCTTTGCACATTAATAACAAAAAAATTCTATTTTCAATATACTTCATCATTAAAACTATCTTTTTACTTTTTTTCGAACTTATCTAAATCTGTAAATGAAAGACTTTATACACTGAAGCTGAATGACATCCCTCTCATTGAAGGTCACATGTAGAACTTTGAACCTCCAATTGTTGAATGTTTCTTTCACTCTGAAAATATTGTGATCATGTAGAAGAATCTCAATGTTACCATTTGAATGGTGATCATTATTCTACTTGGCAAGTTACATAAATTTCTGTTGATTGGCAACCAAGGTCAACAGCTTCTTTGCACAATCCAAGAATAAAAATTAAACCCCAACATTTCAGTATTTTAGAGAGCAAGAAAATTTAAGACTCCTGGTAATGTGTTTTTAAGTTTAGAAAACTGTACATTTATAAACTGTAAAAACTCAATGAATTTGAAATATTCAGTTCTTTCTTAAAGAGAACTTACCACATTTCTTTGAGGATTTTATGTTATATTAAAGTATTACTTCCTGTTTTTTCCTAAAATCCAGGGAAGTCTTCCTAATTCCAATTGGAAACTATTCTTCATTCCACTATCATTCAATTAAAAAGAAATGACTTACAAAATCGTTTGCTTTTATTTACATAAATAAACAATGATACCAAGTAAGTTCTTGCTCTTCTAAAGTTTATATTGGATTTCACAATTGTTTTTCTTCTCTAATATTAATATTTATACATTTTTTACTTTTTACATTACATTATACCCTTTTCCTACAGTTTAGGAATCTATAATTGTTATTATTATAAGAGGTCGGGTTTTTTTTAAATCACCTCCTATTATAGCCTACAATCAACACATTCATTTCTCAGGTTCCTTTTTAGCCTTCCTCAACCAATAACAATAATAATGTTTGAAGTGAGATGATCCTCCTTTATTAATGTTATTTGTGACAATCAGTTAACACTCAGTTTGAATTTCACAAATTATCTTATATTTCACATATCTTGCATTTTGCAAGAAAGGCTCAAGTTCAGCACATATTTTTCTATACAGAATTAAACTATAAAGAATTAGCAAATTCACTAGAACCCTGATTATTGGACATTAGCCAAACAAAATAGAGAGTCTCCATATAGTCGGGTCTTCCTTACTTAATCTTCCCAATTTCCACATGCCTGTCTGTTTATAGTCCTGCCTCATGATAAATTACAACAGCCCAATAAAGAATGGCAGTTTGCATTAGGTCACATAGAACCAGAGAGGTCTGGAGAAAACAGAGTGTGATCCATATCTACAGCGGTTCTCAGATGATATCAAATATTGCCAAGTAATGTTACTGCATTAATGCCACAACAACATACAAATTATCAGTAAAAGCCATCAATATATAGCAAATAGCTAAATCTAATGTTTACTCATGTGTATGTACATGTATGTCTGTGTGTAGTATATGTGTGTGTATATCTCCTTGTGCGTGCCTATGTGTGTGTGCATGATATCTGTGTGTGGTGTCTGTGTGCATGTGCACGGTGTCTGTGTGTATTGTGTGTGTGTGATGTTTACAAGTGTGTGTGTGTGCATAGTGTTTGTGTGTGTCTGTGTATATGTCTCTGTGCATGTGTGATGTCTGTGTGTGATATCTGTGTGTGTGTGCATGGTGTGTGTGTGTGTGTCTGTGTGCATGTGTGATGTCTATGTGTAGTGTCTGTGTGTGTGCATGGTGTGTGTGTGTGTGTGTGTGTGTACAGGAGAGACATGCAGGAGGACAAAGAAACAGATATGAGAGAGAAAAGGAAAGAAGATGGATGGAGGAAAGCCAAAGACCATTTTCCTTCTTTCAGAGCTGATCTCTCGCATGGGGTCAGGCAGCTTTTGAGGCTGGAAAGTATAGGAAAATAGACATTTCACAACCAGCCCATGTCACCTAAGGAAGCATTCCAATAACGAAAAGAACGCCAATTTGGGGCAGCTTTCATATCCCTAGTAAGGCTGCACGGTCACAGCTTATTTTTAGTGGTTTGATTTTTTTTTTAATTTCATTTGATGGTGTTGTGTGCGTGAGAAGGCATAAATGATGGAAGGATTGGGTCTTTAAAGGCCTGAAATCCTACCAATTATAAACAAGAAGGAATTCTGCCAGTAGCCATTGTAGTTCTCTGTGACTGAAACAAAATCAGCAGCAAGGGCACACATCTCAGGAGACAAGAAGCAGGTTTGCTACTGAACTGGCTTGATCAACTTTTAAATTAATATTTTATGTGACAGTGGAGTGTCCTCTCTTCCCCACCCCCCATCTAAGGATTTAATAACAGCTCTCCCTCTAGAGACCAGCTGGAAGCACGACCAGAAGGTACAGGAATTTTCTCTGGCTATTATCTATCAAAGCTTTCCTTACAGCAGTAGCTATAAACTGGCAGATGTGAAGCAAAATAAATTCAATTCAGATTTTTTCCCCTAACCTGTATACCCCTCTAAGGAAAATAGCCCGTGTGTCAGTAAATCCAAGCTGGAAAATGTCCTATTGTTTCATCAGCCTCCAATTAATAAATCCAAAGAGAGAAAAAAAAACTAATTTCGCCAACACTCAGCCTTGCACTGTCCCAGGGACCTGCCCTGAAGGACCTTCAGAGGGGACTGTGCAATGAGTTTCTATCTTTGGGCTGAAGTGTGCCGAAGCAGGTCAAGTGTCTTTGGAAGTTTCTGTCCTGAGGGGCACACTCTTGCCCTCCACAGGCTGCTCGCACAGCGTTCACGTCACGAGCCAGGCTGCAGGGTGGGCTTTGCCACTCTTCTCAAACCGACAGTCCTGAAGCTTCTTTCCTAAAAGCTCTGACTGCTTCACCAAAGATTACCTAGGTCCACTTGATATTTCCTCATGGAGACAAAATATAAACAGGGAACAAAGGGGAAAAGTCACCGAATTCGAAAATTCATTTTGTTTCCTCAGCCTTCAAAGCGTAACCGCAAAGAATGAGGTTGAGTTGGGGAGATAACAACAAAGAAAAATGTATTGGAAATGAAGGTGTGCAGGGGAAGAGAGAAGGAGGTTAAGTCTAAAAGAAAAAATATATATATATATCTCCTCTCCTCAAATGCATCTATAAAGGATTACTAAACCCAGAAAGGAAATGTATACCATCACCTCTACTGTTTAATATTTAGTGTTTGTTTAGCACCCTCCATAACCTTGATGCTATAATGCAACATTTGATGAAGGAATTACACTCAACAGTGCTAATAATATATGGATTAAATTACATTATATTCATAATGAATTATAACTGAAATTAGAAAACATGATTGTGAATTTTTTTTTAAGTTGCTAAAAGGTAGATTACATAGAAGCATTTATCACTGCATTTGACTTTTTTTTACTATGCTGTAGAGCCTTTAACAGATATAAGCTACAGAAAAGTCCTTCTAATGTGACAAAGTCAGTTTTGAGGCAATAAAATGGGAATCTTCCAGAAGGGACTTTTCTGAGATAAGAAAAGAAATAAATGACCAAATAAAACACAACAAAGAAGATGGAAAGACACAGAATTACAAAACAGAGCAAAAGACTGGGTAAATGACTAAGAAGAAAAGAGGAAAGAAAACTGAAGTTGATGAAGAAATGAGAAAGTAAAAATATTTTAAAATAACTTTTATTAAAATGAAGGAATAAAGGTAAGATGTTACAGAAAAAGTTGAGGAGAAACTAAAATGTAAGCAAGTTAAATTTTACATGGAAAAAGGGTTTTGATTGTTTTTAATGGTTTATTTTTCCTAGTTGCAATATCAGATGCCCTTTGGAAAAAATTTAGAAAATGCATCAAAGAAAACAGAAGAAAAAATAATATCCATAATCCCACCATCTAAAGCCAAATGATATAAATACTCTAGTACATTTCCTTCTATATTTTAAATGCATTTTATATAGTTGTGAAACTATCACTTTAAATTTGTATTCTACTTTTATCCCTTAACATGTTAGTAGATGATAGGCAAATATTTTTAATTGTTACATAATACTTATTGTATAGATATACCACAATTTTATTATCTTTTTTCCATTTAGGGGTATTTATATGGTTTCCAGTTTTTCGGCACTATAAATTGTATTGCAAAATCACTTATGCATCAATTTTTTAATTTATATTTTGGACTTTTTCTTTATTGTGGTAAGAACACTCAACATGAGTACCTCCCTCTTAGCAAATTTGTAAGTGCACAATACAGTACTGTTAATTACAGGTTCAATGTTGTACAGCAGATCTCTAGGACTTATTCATCTTGCATGACTGAAACTATACCTGTTGAACAGCAACTCCATATTTCCTCCTCCCTCAATCTCTGGCAACCACCATTCTACTCTCTGTTTCTATGAGTTTGACTATTTTAGATACCTCATATAAGTGGAATCAGGCAGTATTTGTACTTCTGTGACTAGCTTATTTTACTTAGCATAACCTCCTCAGGTTCATCCATGTTGTCACATATGGCAAGAGTTCCTTTTTTTTAAGGCTGAATAATATTTCATTGTATGTATATACCACATTTTCTTTAATCATTCATCTGTTGATGGATATTTAAGTTTTTTCCATATCTTGGCTATTGTGAATAATGCTGCAATGAACATAGGATTGTATTTATCTCTTCAAGATATAGGTTTCAATTCTTTTGGCTATTTAGCCAGAAGTGGGATTGAGGGATCATATGATAGTTTTATTTTTAATTTTTTGAGGAACCTCCATACTGTTTTCCGTAGTAGCTGCACCAATTTACATTCTCATCAACATTGTACAAGGGTTCCAATTTCTTCATATCCTCGCCAACATTTATTATCTTTTGTTTTTCCAATAGCCATCCTAACAGGTGTGAAGTGATATCTCATTGTTGTTTTGATTTGCATTTCCCTGATGATTAGTGATGTTGAGCACCTTTTTATATATCTGTCGGCCATTTGTATGTATTCTTTGAAGAAAAAAGTCTATTCAAGTACTTTGCCATATTTTAATTGGGTTGTTTGTTGTTGGGTTTTTTTGTTTGTTTGTTTTTTGGTTTTTTTTTTGTGAGGAGATCAGCCCTGTGCTAACATCCGCCAATCCTCCTCTTTTTTTGCTGAGGAAGACGGCCCTGGGCTAACATCTGTGCCCATCTTCCTGGGCTAACATCTGTGCCCATCTTCCTCCACTTTATATGGGACGCCGCCACAGCATGGCTTGCCAAGCAGTGCGTCGGTGCGCGCCCGGGATCCGAACCAGCGAACCCCGGGCCGCCGCAGCGGAGCGCGCGCACTTAACCACTTGCGCCACCGGGCCGGCCCCTGTTGTTGCGTCTTTTTTATTGAGTTGTAGAAGTTCCTTACATTTTTTGGATATTAACCCCTTATCATATATATGGTTTGCAAATATTTTCTTCTATTCTGTAGTTGCCTTTTCACTCTGTTGATGGTTTACTTTGTTGTGCAGAAGCCTTTTAGTTTGATGTCATACCACTTGTCTGTTTCTGCTTTTGTTGCTTGCACTTCTGGGGTCAAAGCTCCTTTCTTTAGGCTGAATTTCCTTAAGCCATATTACTGCTTCAAAGGCCTTCTTTGTTAAAGTTCTTGTTGCATAAGTTTCTAATTTATACTACCAGAAGCAATGACAAGTCCTCATGTTAGCACCAATTATTTTTTTTTATTGTTTTTTGAAAATGTAATAGAATATAATAGGTTTTCTTCTCATTTCACTTAAATTTCTCTGACTACTAGAGAGCATAAACATTTTCTCTCTAGTTGTATTTTCTTATCCAGTCTCTTTCAGTACTTTGTAAACGGTCTTTTTCTTTGCCAATTTATTTTCACAGATTTGTGGGGGCGGGGGGTTGGTTATTGACATCTATTTTTTTTTTATGTAGTGCAGATATCAGCTCTTTGTTTTAAATACATATGTAATCCCATTGTTTTATTTAGTTTTTTATTTGCTTTTTATTTTAGGGTTTTAATTTTTCTTACATAAAGGGTTTTCTTTTTTAGATAAAACTTATTACATTTTCTGTGTAATTTCTTCTATCAATTTAAGCCTGGAAAGTTCTTATACATATAGATATCAGCTATTTCTGTATATATTCTTCTCGCTTTTTGTAATTTGGTAGTTTTAATTTAACTTTTCAGGACATCTAAATTTCTTTTGAAAATTATAAGAATCTAAACTAAACTTATAAACTTTTCTCGCCAATTTTCCTTAATTAGTAATTGAAAACTTATAAATTCTATACCCTTTCATGATACATCATTAATTTCCTATTAAGTTTGGATACATATTAGAGTGTGTTTCTTGCCTAACCTTTTCCATTGGTTTTTGCCTATTTTTGTATCAGAAACACACTTTTAGGTACCATTATTTAATAATATATCCTATTTTATGGCAATCGTGGTAATTATACATAATACTTCTTTTTAAAACTTCTTTGCCTATCTTGCCATTTATTCTTCCATATAAACTTCAGGAAAATAGTATCATGCTCAAAAAATAAAACTTAGGGTATTTAATTGGAACTGTATTAAATCTATATATGAAATTAATTTTAGGGTATTTAATTGGAACTGTATTAAATCTATATATGAAATTAGGAAAAATTAATATCTTTATAATGTTCAATCTTTCTATAGATATCAATTCTTCCCAATTTATGTATAGATTTAATTTAGTTTCAATCACATACAATTAATAGTGCTGCAGTGAAATCAGGGGTGCAGGTAACTTTACGCATTCGTGTTTTCACGTTCTTTGGATAAAAACCCAGCAGTGGAATAGCTGGATTGTATGGTAGTTCTATCCTTAATGTTTTGAGGAATCTCCATACTGTTTTCCATAGTGGCTGTGCCAGATTGCACTCTTACCAGTAGTTATGAGAGTTCCCTTCTCTCCATATTCTCTCCAACACTTATTGTTTCCTGTCTTGTTAATTATAGCCATTCTGATGGAGTGAGGTGATATCTCATTGTAGTTTTGATTTGCATTTCCTTGATAGCTAATGATGTTGAACATCTTTTCGTGTGCCTGTTGGCCATCTGTATATCTTCTTTGGAGAAATGTCTGTTCAGGTCTTTTGCCCATTTTTTAATTGGGTTATTAGTTTTTTTGTTGTTGAGATGTATGAATTCTCTATATATTTTGGATATTAACCGCTTATCAGATATATGGTTTGCAAATATCTTCCCCCAATTATTAGGCTGTCTTTTCATTTTGTTGATGGTTTCCTTTGCTATGCAGAAGCTTTTTAGTTTGATGTAGTCCCATTTGTTTATTTTTTCTATTATTTCCCTTGCCCGGTCAGATACAGTACTTGAAAATATGTTGCTGAGACCGATGTCGAGGGGCGTACTGCCTGTATTTTCTTCTAGAAGTTTCATGGTTTCAGGCCTGACATTCAAGTCTTTAATCCAGTTTGAGTTAATTTTTGTGTATGCCGTAAGATAATGGTCTACTTTCATTCTTTTCATGTGGCTGTCCGGTTTTCCCAACACCATTTGTTGAAGAGACTTTCCTTTCTCCATTGTATGTTCTTGGCTCCCTTGTTGAAAATTAGCTGTCCATAGATGTGTGGGTTTATTTCTGGGTTCTCAATTCTGTTCCATTGATCTGTGTGTCTGTTTTTGTGCCAGTACCATGCTGTTTTGGTTAGTATAGCTATGTAGTATATTTTGAAATCAGGGAGGGTGATACGTCCAGCTTTGTTCTTTTTTCTCAGGATTCCTTTGGCTATTCAGGGTCTTTTGTTGTTCCATATAAATTTCAGGATTCTTTTAAAATCCTGGTTTTTACCGTTGCAATGAGAGGGAAAATTTGAGATTACATCAATTGTGTAAGGGATTTCCAAATATTGCTAGCCAAAAAAAAATAAACTTTGATGAAAAACCTGACAGTTACAACAGATAGAATGAGGGTCAAACTAGAGCTAAATATGTAATCAGCAGAAAGATTTTCAGAAATCTCCCCTTTTGGGGGAGTAGAGAGGGATGTCAGGGGTGGTCTCACAAAGTAGCTAAAATAGAAGATTAATTAGAGGAGCACCTGCAAAGAACTATTGCTGCAAAATAATCACCCCATGTGAAATAATCAAGACATCTAAAATTTCATCAATAGAGTAACCTAAGGATACCTCTTCTCATACCCTCTTTGAAAATGTAAATATTCCTAGGAGCAGTAACACATGTAATTAAACTCTGTGTGTGATTTATAAGAACTGCCTTCCTTCTCATGAGAAAAATTGAACGAGTGGGAAGCATTAGAGCCTTGAGGAAGAGGGAGTTTAAAGGAGCATGAATGATACCAAAACCTGTCACACTTCAGTTAAGAGGTGATTTTTCCTCAGGCTGGCATTTTACTAATCTTTTTTTCCTAACCCATAACCTCCTTCTCCTCTCCTTTTCCAGCATCATCACTTTTCCCTCAAAACACCAGGGCTCTAGTTTCATTTCTTCCAGGAAAAAAAAGGGTACAGCTTCACCTAATTCCTGGGCCTCAGTTTCCTATAAATTAAATATCTCGACAAAATGATCACTTTGAAGTTTTATAATTTATAAGTGTTGAGGTTTTAATGGTGTTTTTGAGGGGAAAAGGTGAAATGTTCTACAAGCTGTATTGATTTTACTAAAAGGCATAATGTCCAAATTTTAATACTTTCTCTTTAAGGCAAAGAAACATACTTAAGTCTTTCACTGTCTAATCCAAAGCAAAAGTGAAACAACCTAAAATCTGACTTTTAACTATGATATATTGATTTGTTATTTTTAGACCATCAGACTTGAGAAACTAAATAAAATATACATCATTCTATTTTTAAAAATATTTTTTCAGGCTGGTTATCATCTGGCAGATTGAACATACACATTTACCTCCTCTCCCGTGTAAATCCCCACTAACGAAACTGTAAAAAAGATTTTCTTTTTTAAGAAAGCATAAGCTTACAAGCACAAGGAGACTTGAGAAAACATGATGGCAGGGGTTGGGGGAGAAAGGAATGAATAAGCGGAACACAGAGGATTTTTAGGGCAGTGAAACTACGCTGTATGATACTATAATGGTGGATAGGTGTCATCATACATTTGTCCAAACCATAGAATGTACAACACCAAGTGTGAACCTTAACGTAAATTATGGATTTGGGGTGATAATGATGTGCTAATGTAGGTTCATCAATTGTAACCAATGTAACACTCCAGTGAGGGATGTTAATAATACGGGAGGCTGTGCATATGTGGGGCATGCTGTATACGATACATCTCTATACTTTTCACTCAATTTTGCTGTGAACCTAAAACTGCTCTAAAAAGTAAAGTCTATTTTTTTTAAATGGCAGCAATATTTTGGGAGACGCAAAGCAGAAGGATGAATAGATATTCATTTTACAGACTAGAAAAAGCTGAATCCTAAGTTGTCAATGGGAAAAACTAAGTAGAAACCTAAATTACAAACCAAAATCATCAAATGTCTTAGCAATCAGCAGCTCTAGGAAATTCTGGTATTGAAACTGAAGGTGCAGCTAAAACTGGGAAGAAAGTTCAAAGTTTAATTAAGAAGGCCCAAATGAGCTCCCCCACTTTGTTCAGCTGAGTGACTGCCACTTCTTCACCCCAGGAAAGGGGAAGATAAAGGTCCTCTGGACTGGGACACCAATCACAGTCAAAGTCAGGGGTACCATACTGAAGAAGGATTAAAGGGGTACCATACTGAAGAAGACTGAATATTGAAACCCCAACCCTCTTTCCTGACTTGGCTCACAGAACACTAGCAAGAGACTAGAAGATCCTTATGTGCACAATCTGAACAACCCACAAAAAAGTAACTAAAGATATTGATATTTGAGTGTATCCTCAATGAAATAACCAAATCGGCCCAGCCTGTTGTGAAGTCCATGGTCAACATGCCCTATACACGCAATCAGCTTCATAATGGACCACATTTAAATATTAATTCACAGACAAGGATCAATAGATATTGGAAGAAAGACTCTTAGTTTTAGGACAGAGACAAAACAAAGACAGATAAAAGAAACTGAAAGAAATAGAGACTATTCAAGAAAAAAATTTCTTAATTGTATCATCAATATTTTCAAAGAGAAATGAGATTTTGCATTAATGAAGCATGAATATAATACTTCAGAGAAGATACTTTCAGGAAAAAAAGAGCTTTGAGAATTTTTTAAATGGTAGTAGAAATTAAAAACTCAATAGAACTATTGGATGATAAAGATGAGGATATCTCTCAGAAAGTAAAGCAGGAAAAGACAAAGTTATGAAAAATAAGAAAGAAAAGATAAGAAAATTAGAGGCTAAGTCCAAGAGGTCAACATCACAATAAAAGAGTTCCAGAAAGAAAGAACAGAGAAAACAAAATTTTCCAAAACTGAAGGATATGTTTTCATATTGAAAGAATCCATAAGAACACAGAACAGTGGATAAAATAGACCTATTCCAAGGCACATCATTAGGTATCAGAATTCTGAGACAGAGAGACTGCTCTTAAAACTTTCAGAGACCAAAAAAGATCAGTTAACACACAAAGGATTAAGAATCAAATTGGATCTTACTTCTCAATAGGAACACTGAAAGCTGGAAGACAATGCCTTCAAAATTACGAGATAAAATTACTTGCAATCTAGAATTGTATATCCAATCAAAATATCAATTATGGGTGAGTTGAGAATAAAGGCAATTTCAAACATATATCAAAAATTTATCTCCCAGTTATCTCTACTCAAGAAGCCACTGGATGAGAAAACCAAAAAAGATGAAGACATGGGACCTTGGGAAAAGTGATCCAATTAGCAAAGACTTGGAAAGAATTTCCATAATGAGAGAGAGGAGAGAGCTAAGATATCAGCTTTACAGAAGGCCTACAGACCAACCAGTCTAGATAAGAGCTAATCAAAGCTCCAGTTGGCAAAGATTTGGGGAAGATGGTGGAGTCAGAAGCAGCAAGAATCCATCTCCCTACTCAGATAAAAATTACACTGACAGAATCTGTCTGATGACAGTAAATGGAAGCTAATTTCAGTCAATTTCAGCTCTTAACTCTGCAGCAGCTACCCATTCTCCATCCTCTGGTCCCACGGCAGGCAGCTGTGCACGTGCTACTGAAGCAACTTGTACACAGCTTGTGGGAGACAGAGTGGGCAATAAGGACCCTGTCCTCCAAATATCAGGACTCTGTACTCATTACTATTGATTCTACAGAAATAAAAAGAATTATGAGAGTGTACTATGAACAATTATATGTTGACAAATAGGAAAACCTAGATGAAATGAACAAATTCCTAGAAACCAAAATCTACCAAGACTAAATCACAAAGAAATAGAAAAACCAAATTGACTTATAACTAGTAGGAAATCGAATCACTAATCAAAAATCTCCTGACAAAGAAAAACCCTAGGCCTGATGGATTCACTGGTGAATTCTACCAAATATTTAAAGAATAACTAACATCAATCATTCTCAAACTTCTCCAAAAAATTGAAGAAGGGGGGAACACTTACTAATTTATTTTATGAGGCCAGCATTACTCTCATACCAAAGTCACACAAAGACACAAGAAAAAAAAACTACAGACTGATATCCCTTATGAACATTGATGCAAAACTCCTCAACAAAATACTAGCAAACTGAATTCACTAGCATATTAGAAGGATTATACACATGACCAAGTGAGATTTATTCCTGGAATGCAAGGAGAGTTCAATAACTGAAAATTGATCAGTGTAATACACCATATTAACAGAAGGAAAGAAAAACCACATGATCATCTCAATTGATGCATAAAAAGCATCTGACAAAATTCAACACCTATTCATGATAAAAACACTCAACAAACTAGGAATAGAAGTAAACTACATCAACATAATAAAAGCCATATATGAGAAACCCACAGCATACATCACACTCAATGGTAAAAGACTGAAAGCTTTTCCTCTAAGATCAAGAATAAGCCAAGGATGCCTGCTTTCACCACTTGTATTCAACATAGTGCTGGAAGTCCTAGCCAGAGCAATTAGGCAAGAAAAAGAAATAAATGGCATCCAAGTTGGAAAGGAAGAAGTAAAATTATGTCTGTTTACAGATGATATGACCTTATGTGGAGAAAACCCTAAAGATTCCACACAAAAAATTGTTAGACCTAATAAACAAATTAAGCAAAGTATAAGGATATAAAGTCAACACATAAAAACTAGTTGCATTTACATACAGTGAACAACGAACAATATGGAAAAGAAATTAAGAAAACAATCCATTTACAATAGCATCAAAAAGAAGAAAATACTCAGGAATTAGCCAAGGAAGTAAAAGACTTTTACAATTAAAACTATAAAACATTGCTGAAAGATATTAAAGGAGACAGGACTAAATGGAAATACATCCTATGTTCATGGATTGGAAGACTTAATATTGTTAAGATGTTAATACTACCCAAAGCGATCTACAGATTTAATGCAATCCCTATCAAAATCCCAATGATGTTTTTGGCAAAAATAGAAAAATCCATTGTAAAATTCAGTGGAATCCCAAATAGCCAAAATAATCTTGAAAAAGAACTAAGCTGAAGGACTCACACTTTCTGGTTCAAAACTTACAACAAAGCTACAGTAATTAACACAGTGTGGTCCTGGCATAAAGACAGACATATAGACCAATGGAATAGAATAGAGAGCCCAGAAATAAACCTTGCCATTTGTAGTCAAATGATATTTGACAAGGGTGCCAAGAGTATTCAATGGGGAAAGAAGAGTCTTTTCAGCAAATGGTGCTGGGAAAATGGATATCCATATCCAAAAGAATGAAGTTGGACCCTACTTAACACCACATACAAAAATTAACTCAAAATGGATCAAAGACCTAAACATAAATCTAAAAATAGAAAACTCTTAGAAGAAAACATAGGGCAAAATCTTCACAATATTGCATTTGACAATGATTTCTTGGATACAACACCAAAGACACAGGCAACAAAAGAAAAAATAGGCAAATTGGACTTCATGCAAATTTAAAAACTTTATGTATCAAAAGACAATGGAGTAAATCTATCAACAGAGTAAAAAGGCAACCCATAGAAGGGAAGAAAACATTTGCAAATCATATATCTGATAAGAGACTAATATCTATAACATAGAGAGAACTCCTAAAACTCAACAACAAAAAAACAACTCAATTCCAAAATTCCAAAAAGGACTTGAATAGACATTTTTCCAAAGAAGATTTACAAATGGTCAATAAGTACATGAAAAGATGCTGAACATCACTAATCACTAGAGAAATGGAAATCAAAACCAAAATGAGATACCACTTCATACCCATTAGGATGGCTGCTATCAAAAAAAAAAAAAAAAGAAACAGAAAATAACAAGTGGTGGAAAGGATGTGGAGAAATTGGAAATGTATACACTGTTGGTAGGAATGTAAAATGGTACATCAACTGTGGAAAACAGTTTGGCAGTTCCTCAAAAATTTTAAAATAGAATTACTATATTCTACTAAAGTAGAATTACTAAATTTTAAAATAGAATTACTAATTACTAAATTACTAATTTCACTTCTGGGTATATACCCAAAAGAACTGAAAGTAGATTCTCAATGTACTCCCACGATCATAAGCGCATTATTCACAGTAGCTAAAACATGGAAGCAACCCATGTGTCCACTGATGGCTGAATGGATAAGCAAAATGTGACATATACATAACATGGAATATTATTCAGCCTTAAAAAAGCAGGAAATTCTGACATATGGTACAACATGACAAACCTTGAGGACATTATGCTAAGTAAAATAAGCTAGTCACAAAAAAACAAATACTGTGTGATTCCACTTATATGAGGTACTTAGAGAAGTCAAAATCACAGAGACCGAAAGAAGAATGGTGGTTGTCAGGGGCTGGAGGGAGGGAGGAATTGGGAGTTATTGTTTAATGGGTATAGAGTTTCAGTTTTGCAAGATGAAAAGAGTTCTAGAGATGGATGGTTGTGATGGCTGCACAATAATATGTACGTACTTAATATCACTGGAACTGCACACTTAAGAATGGTTAAGATGGTAAATTTTATCTTATGTGTATTTTACTACAACTTAAAAGCTCCAGTAGGGATGTCTCCAAAAGATGAAATAAATACATTACCTGACTTTTTTAATGAACTAAGAAGAGATTTAAACTTTTGAGAGATAAGTACAGAGAAAATAAAGCAAATGCAAAACGAGACAAATATTAATTCCAGCAAAAAAAAAATTTAAATCTGCACAAGTAAGGAAAATAACTGCAGTATATTACATCGCAAAACTAGGCCCACCTCTAACATTTAGAGGGGTGCAGGAGAGGGGGTAAGAAAAATGAAAATCCACATGCTATATGACTATACATTTTAAAAATATAAAATAGGGGCCAGCCCGGTGGCACAGTAGTTAAGTTTGCACGCTCCACTTAGGCAGCCCAGGGTTCGCAGTTTCAGACGCCGGGCATGGACCTACAAACCACTCGTCAAGCCATGCTGTGGTGGCATCCCATATATAAAGTAAAGGAAGATGGGCATAAATGTTAGCTCAGGGCCACTCTTCCTCAGGCAAAGAGGAGGATTTGGCAACAGATGTTAGCTCAGGGCCAATCTTCCTCACACACACAAAAAAAATCAAGCTAAAAAAGTCTTAAATAAAATATGTTCTATCCTCCTACATGAGTAAATGACCTAGAAGGCCAGGGTTGAATTTAAAATCCTCATACTCCTTGGAATTCCACACCAGAACTTGGCATGGAAGGAGAGACAGCCACTGGCCTCAGATCAAGAGCCCACACCCTTCTCTTCCAGCCTCAAGGTCCATCCCACACACTGAGGATCCTTGTGGACATGTGTCTGACACCCACCCACTTGTCCAAGCTCTGACCACACTCTCACAAACACTTGTCCCTTGGATGCACACAAGGTGGTACCACCAGCTTTCAGTAGGATACACAAGGATGGAGCCTACATGGGTCTTGGAAGCAGCTTTGGGGTCATTTGGGCACGGAATTCTGGGGTCTCTGGGTCCAGAGTGAGATCTGGAAAGGGAGCCTCCTTGGCCCTGTGAGTTCCTCTCCCAGGGAGAAGGGCCAGAGCAAAACCTTCTAAAGTGAGGCTCGCAAGACAGGAGCCTCTTTACAAGTGTCTAAGAGCAGTACTGGGCTCAGCTGAAAATAGCATTTATATAATCATGGTAACACAAATAATAAATATTCATATAAAAATGTTAACATATGAAATTTTCAGGAGGGTGAGGAGGATGGGAAACGTGCAGGGCAGCGTTTGGTATAAGAACAAGCAGGAAATGATTAAAGAAAGATAAAGTCTCATCTTTTACAGTGGCAAGTCAATAGATAATGCCTAAAAGTGAAAAACCTCCAAGTGCAGTACAATCATATTATTTACAGATATGAAGGAAAATAAAAAAAAAGAAATAGGTAAAAAGCACTGAACCCTAGGAAACAGAAAATGAGGGAGAAAAGAGTTGTAGGGAGTGTTATTCTTTGTTATAAGCATCGTGGAACTATTTGACAACTATGCACATATTAACTTTGATACTAAAAAATAAAAAATAATATAGTACAAAGAATAATTTTTCAAATGTATTGAACCAATTCCACCTTAATATGAGCTCTGGGAAGCGTTTCATTAACCTGGTCCTTTCAGAATAACAAAAATGTAAGAGGCAGAGGTTTAGGGGAGAATATTAACATTTAACATGTAAGATGAACATTGGGGATAGGAAAACGTGTCAGATTAACTAACTTTTTTTTAGGTTTTTGAGGGCACTACATGCTTGAATTAATTTATTCAACAGATGTTTACTGAACATCTATGTGACAGGCATTGTGCTAGAAGCTGGGGATACAGAAGTGAGACAAAAATGTTAAAAGACATGTTTTCTGTCCTTACAGTGCTTAAGGTCCAGTCCAGGTGACATTATTGAATCAAATATTCATTCAATGAATATAAAATACCAACTGTGATGCACGCTATGAAGCAAAGTTTTTGGTGCTAAAAGAGCATAGAACAGGTAAACCTGACTCAGTGAGGATAATGGGAAAGTTCCCCAGAAACCACCTTTGAGCACAGATCTCAATGATGACTGGGTGTTCACTAGACAAATCATGTGGAGTCTGAGGGAAGAGAAGAGTGTTCTGAGAGGAGGAAACAGCATTCCCAGTGGCATCTGTGTTGTTTTTGGTTGGGTTGGATTTTGTCTTGCCTTTTATTGACACACCTCCATACTTTGCTATGAACCTTCCCGGGTTGCTATATTTCCAAATCATAAGAAGAAAGTGGGTATGTTAAAGAGAACTGAAGGAGGCTAATGTGGGTGGGTTGCAAAGTGAGATTCTAACCATATAGGTTGGCAAGATCTTACATACGGTGATCAAGATTTCTGTTTTTTCTCTGAGAAGACAAATAGGAAGGCTTTCCAGAGTCTTTGCGGTTGTCCAGGTGCTCAGAAAGTAGACACCAGGTTGGGATTAAACATGCAAGGATTTTATTAGGGGAAACTCCTACGAGAGGAAATAGGGTGGAAGGGAGGCCAGGAGAGCAGTCAAATCACGATTCAATCTAATCCCTAGTGAAGAAGAGAGGGAAGGAAGGTTGGGAGGAAGGAGGATTTGCCTGGGAGATGAGACCAAAACTGAGGCAGTTCCAGGCACACCTGGAAGGTTGGTCACGCTGGATGGAGGTGCCCTAGATTGCCATGCAGTGTAAAGAAGGTTTGGCAAGGCCATCAGAGAGGCTTTGAGCCAAAGTGGCCCTTCAAAGGAGTCCCGTACCCCCAGGAAGGGTCTGCTTTCATATCATCCTGCTGCTCTCGGTCATCAGCAGGGAGAAGCTCTGGGAAGCTTGGCCTTAGTGAAAAAGCAGTAACAGATTTCAGAGTGTAGCAGCTGGGGCCCCAGGTCAACAATGTGCCCTGTAGTTGGAGATCTGTGAGGCGCACTCACATGGTCACCATAGTCTTGGAGGAGGTATTGGGGAAGGAGAAAGGGACACAGCAGATCTTCATTTTGTAAAGACCACCCAGGCTGCAAGAGGGAAAATGATTTGGAGGGGGCCCACGGCAGATGCGAGTAGACCATGTAGTAGGCCAAAGATAAAAACAGATTACAGATTGAGTGTATGCAAAGAAATAAGTACTTTAAACACTGCATAGCATTTTTTATTACCCCTGATTAAAACTCTTTCACAGTCAGGATTTTCAGGTTTCCTTAAAACGCAATATCTTTGAAAGGCATTTAATTCCTAAACTCATTAAGAGATTCTCTTGTTATTTTTATAACAGTATTTATTACCCAGTGGGTGTTTAACCATACAGGTTCAATTACTAGAAAAGAGTAATAACAATAATCAAAAGAAACATCTAATCTACCTCAGAAAGGCAAGACTGGCCTCTAGTCTATTCCACTCTTCTCTTTTCTTAGATTGGGAGTTGTTGTGCTGTTTTACAGGACTTTGTTTGCTTATTTGTTTCCATTTCAGGGCTTAAGGAAGGACTTTCTGGTAAAGTTCTTAGAGACATATGATGCCATGCAATTGGGCTAATCTGACAGTCTGTTAATTTTGTTCTTCAGCTGTGACATATCTATAAGAACCACTGCTTTCTGCTTTGTAACACGAACCAGCAGGATGACATCAATGTCTTTTTTGTTTATTTTCTGAGAATCAATTATTTTATGGAAAAAGAGAAGATATTTCACCCTTTGGCACTTTTTTTTTACTGTAAAAAAAAAAAAGGCTTTGATATCCTGCCCTATGAACTTTCCTACAATGTCATATTTCCATTTAACTTAAGTTACAAGTTCAAATACAGACTTGATTTATAGTTATCTGCTCTATTCTAAAGAACTCTAAATATCCAAGATGTTCTGAGTTCTTTTTTACAAGAGAAATGAATAAAACAGATGCAAATAAATAAACATTTCTGACAAAAATGCTACTCTGCTCACTATATTTTCCATTACCTCTTCTCTATTCTGTTAAGCTACAAATTCATTGCACCCTTTCCCACACCAGATTCAGCTTTTCAGACTTAAACTCTGTTGTTATACTTCTTCTACTGTCTCCAATAGTCTCTTAACGTGTTTCACTTATTTTTATCATCACCCCTAAAAATTGCATCCACTCTTTCTTCACTGGAGGTCAGTGATGGTGTTAGGATCCTTTATACTCTCAATATTTCCATAAGACTCCATTTCTTCCTCATTAACTTGCTGATTGCCTTTTGTCACCCAAGTCTCCTATGCCTCACCTATTCAATTTAAAACAAAAACCTACAGTCATGCATGAAAATATCAGAACTTATTATTTCTGAGTGACCTTCAACTTTATTCCAATATTACCTTTCAGCAATAGGAAGAAAGTAGTTGGAAAATAAATATTTCTTATAACTGAACAGTAGATCTGCTGTATGTTCCCATAAGGCAAAAAAAAAAAAAAAAGTCTATAAAGCATACAACCACTTGCAAGTGGCTAAAACCAGAACAATCATTCTTTCAAGGAGAATCACATTATTAATGAAAAATGCTGTTCACATCTGCTACAAAAGCATTTAAAGTATTCTTTCAGTTTGGAACCCTGGTTCCCAAATTATGTTCCAAAAACTGAAACAGTCCTTCTTGGTATCTGTTCACACGCCATAAAATGACCTGGTGATTTACTCTCTGCTGAAATGCTGACCAGCATAGACAATCTCAGCGGAATAAACTATGAAAAAATTTCACAATTTCCAAACTATCTGCCCTAATAAGCACTTATATTTTGGCCCATGCGTAATGTAGGCATTTAACCCAGTTATTCTTCGTGTTTACTATGTTGCCCATCTCCTTCTGAGAGCCTTCTCATGACTAATCATTATCTCCCCCCTCCTGTGTATTCTTTGTGCAATTACTAAATCAGAACAGTGGAGCTAGCTCCTAATAGTTCTTTGCTATTGTTCTTTTTTCCTTAACTAAGATTCAGGCTTCTTGAAGGCATGGTAACTGCTTTAAATTCTTTTCTGATATTCCAGTCATTAACCAAAAAAAGAACCCCTGCACCAGCTACATTTGCCTTCATTACAGAATTACTCAGCCCCACTGGTTCTACTCTGGAAGTTCTGCACCGGCAGATAGGCTAAAGAGCTCTGCTTCTGTTAGAAATCTTTAAGTTGGAAGTAGGAAAAAAAAATTCAAATTGGCACAAACAAGAATGTATTTACTATTCATTTCAATGAAAAGTCCACACTAAGTAGTGACTTCAGGTATGGGCTTTATTCAGGACTCAAATGATGCCACCAATTTTCTTTGCTTTCTCTGAGTTGACTCTATTCTCAGGTTCCCTGCAACTTCAGGGTCCCATAACCATCACACGCAGCCCAGAGCCAGAGGGAGAGTCTGACAGAAGCTCAAACAAGACTTTGGGTTGTGTCTTGGTTGAAATTGGCCAGGTTGGTGATGCTGACTGGCTTAGCTTGGGTAAGGGCTCCAGCTCTGAGCCCAAAGGCAGAGGCAGCTCCAGCCCAAAGCTTGCATGCCAAGAGGGAAGGTAGAGTGGCCTCCAGAGAAAACTGTGGTGGGGGGACATGGACAAGGTGGGACAAAACCAATCCATAGCCACTTGTAGTACTGAGTCCACTTTTGACTTTCAGGTGATTCGTTATTATTGTTTCTAGAGATAAGTTTGGTCAGAATAGTAATCCTCTGTGGGATCTATAATTTGGGACCATGATGTTTCCTGATGACAAACACATTCTACAGAACTATCAAATGAAATTCTTATTTGTTCTTCCAGAAATAATTTCCAAATTTGCAAACAAAAAAATAACTAGATATACTAGTCTAGATATACTAATAGACTTCCACTGCACTTTAATGTGCTCTTCTCAAGCTTTCGATGTAACAAAATCATGTGTTTTTTTCATTACCTTTTTTTTGAGGTATGAACAACTGTAACACCATAGATGAATACCTTCTATTAATTTACGAAGTCTAATTTTTTGGTATTAGTTGTGTCCAATTCTTAACGGGGTTCTAAAATATTTTCTTGAGTTAACAGTTCTTGACTCATGATTTTAGTTATTTTTACCCTTTTTAACATGGCACTAAAAGCTCCCCGTGGCAAGGGGAATACGTTAAATGGCTGTGGTTAATGTGTCCCCTGTTCTTAGATGCCTTCCTTGAGAGGTCCATTCCTTTTAGCACTTTCAAGCCTGGTAACTGTATTCACCAGTGTCACTGCCTTTTTTGCTTTTGTAAACACTTGAGAAACATATCCAATATAATTCTACCATTTCCTCTCCCTCTTGCTTCCCTTTAAATATTTTTGTAGGAAAAAAAATTTTTTCCAGAAATATATTTGGATTTATGCATCCATTAAAACTGTACCTTCAGGGCTGGCCTGGTGGGGGTAGTAGTTAAGTTTGTGCACTCTGCTTTGGCAGCCCCAGGGTTCGCAGGCCCGGATCCCGGGTGCAGACCTACACACCACTCATCAAGCCATGCTGTGGTGGCATCCCACATACAAAATGGAGGAAGATGGGCACAGATGTTAGCTCAGGGCCAATCTTCCTCAGCAAAAAGAGGAAGATTAGCAACAGATGTTAGCTTAGGGCCAACCTTTCTCACCAAAAAAAAAAAAAACACAAAAAAACTGTATCTTCACATACTATGGAATATTTTTAAGCAACGCCAAGGGCTTTTTTAGTTTAGTTGCTGTTTGTTTTTTTGGCCTCTTGTCAATTTCTTCCCACAATTACTCCTTTTCATGAAGTTGACTTTTTTTCCATTAAACCTTCTGTCAGATTTTTACTTGTCGTATCTTTTTTCCCTTAAGGCACGTTAGTACCTCCTTAAAGATGCTTTCTCCAAACAACTCTTCAAAGGACTGGGATACTGCTTAAACCTAAAACCACCATTTTAAAATTACTTTTGTTTTTTATCCACATGTCAAAAATGCAAACTGAAAGAAGAATCATAAAATAAAATATTCTTAAACTTATTAATATTTTATATTTACATATACAAACACTTTGAGTCCCAAAATAGTAAAGTGCTGGACATTTTTGTCTTTTGATTTTAATTAAATTTACTTTAGGTTGTCTGGATCACAAGTAAGAGAGAAAGGAGACATAGATGAAAAAACTCACTAGCAAGCTTTTTATCTCAGCTCTTGGGGGAAAAAACTAATAAGCCACCTCCACAGTGAATTTCTAGTGAATCATTAACCAGGGATTTGTTGCCTTGGTTACTGAGCCAGGTAGAGATTCCAGTAAAAAAGCAATGTGACCTATGAGCTCAGGAAACTGAAGAAGTGAAATTTCTGCCTGATGATATTTGCAGTTTCTACAGAAAGAAATGAAAAGAGTAAAAAAATATGTTAAAATGGTTTTTATTTTACCTTTTATTTTATCAAGAATACCTTGATTTTTGACTCAATGTCAAGACATTTATACACATACATACACATACACTTAATAATAGCACCTCAGTGTTTGTTTGCTTGTGAGATTCTACAAAATATAGACCATTTCCAATATACGAGACATCTCCCATCATAGAAAACAAAGCACTTTGCTCATCAGTGATGACTGGACAGTCTATCAGTAGAGAATCTTTTGATAACAATACAAAACAAGCGTTCAGAAAACAGAATAATTGAATAGATTTTCCAGGCAAAATATCTCTTTGGCTTTTTCATTGAGGTATTGTTCTTTGGTTCTTTACATTAAACTGTATCAAAATTAAAATCACATGACTATTAGTACCGAACCTAGACCAAAGTAAAAAACAAGAGGTCGAATTTGAAGGTATGACTTCAAGTACCACCTTTATCTTGATTACTAAACTCAGAATCACATTGAAGACATCAACGGCTTGCTAACCAACATCCAGTGATAGCAGAGACTACAGTATCTATGATGGTTCATTTCGCTCTGTTTCTCTAGAGAACCTTGAATACTGCAGGATCCAAGCCCTACCTCTCACTCTTTCATGCCAATTCTCCAAGCCAGTCTAGTTTACGATAAAACCAAGACCCAGTGAAAGAGAGTAAAAGGCTGGCAAATTCTTCTGCCCCATGGATAAGAATGGGGCATCTAACAAGAAACAACAAGAACCTTAAATTCTGCCAACAGTGATAGGCAGTATGACATAGCCAATAGGACAGGGGCTCTGGCCTCAGTTGGCCTAGGTTTGTATTCTAGCTCCAGAACTTACTGACTGGGGGGCCTGAAAGGGAAACTGACTGAGCCTAGGTCCCTTAGCTATGTGATGGGAATAGTCATACCTACTCCAGAAGTTTGATTGTTATTGAAATTCCGTGAGATAATATGCAAGGCTTCTAGCTCAATAAAAATTGGTATCTTTCTTTCCTCCTATTTCTCATCTTCCATTTTTTACTTTAAAAAGGCAAATTTCCTGAAATGCTTAAACTTGAGATTCTAAAAATTTAGAACATTTTCCATACACATTCTTTAAGTGCTATTTTTTCTTTAAGTGCAATATTACTATTGGCTTTCTTGGTCTGGAACCGTCCTTCAATACACATAAACAAATACTTTGAAACAAGGCTGGAAATAAAAGTTAAAAGGGTAGACTTAATGATCAGGTTGAGGTGTAAATTCCTAAAACATGCACATTGTTTAATCTGTGCCCAAACTTGAATGCAGTCACATAGAGCTCACACCAGGCCCTGGATATGAAGCGTTGAACATCAAGAGATATTCTCAATCACAAATTACCCTGGGTTTACAGTCTTCCCACCATCCTCTTATCTGTAACTGCAGGATTTCTTTCACCATCATTAATCCAATTTGGGAAATTAACTCAAAGTACTCTGTTCAAACTTAGCACTGGACTAAGTTAAATGAGATGAATGTTTGGCATCTGTGGTTTATTGAAATTCAACAGAAGGTGCTGAGATGTGCTTTATTCCCAATCTAGTTTTATTTAGGCTTCTCTTTTTATGAACATAATGGGCTTTCTGCCTTTATTCCCTGTCAAAGCTCTTAGATGATTATTACTTGATATTTATTTATCCTTTAGCTTTCAGAGACAGCCAAATCCTAAGATGTTTAAATATATCGCACAGATTTTGAATTTTTTAGGGTTCATTTTTAATAATAATTATCTTACTGGTGGCAATAATAAAACGGCAAAAATACCACTGAGGCTTTGAATATCTGCTGAGCAAAACTTTCTTTTTCTTACTTTCTCCGTGACTCAAATAGCACATTATATTTCATGTATAAGAGATGATTTTTAAACATTAGCCATTAAGATTAAAGACTTGTTTAATAATGATATTTGAATGTATCCATTTTACAAAGAACATTTTTATTCTATGATTCCCTATATTTTCATGTAGAAGTCTGTTATATGAACACGGACCTTTGGTCTATTTTGTCAGGTATTGGGGTAGATAATAACAAAAAATATGACATGATTCTTGCTTTTAAGGGGTTGATAGTCTCTCAGAAATGGAAAGCATATAAACAAATCATTATCATATTGCCTTGGCAAAGGTTCCCTGGAAAAACAGCCCAAAGCAGGATGAAGCTCTGAAGATTTATTTGGGGTTACAATCCCCAGGAAGCAAGAGTAAGGAAAACCGTAAGTAAAGCAGGGAAGACGGGAAGCAGTGCAAAGCAATGCATGACTGGGCTGGAAGCTGCTTCACAAGGAAACCTGACAAGACACAGCTGCCCACTGCTAGTGCATTCGCTTGGCTACTCAGATGTCTGCAAAGAGACACTGCTTAGAGAGAGAAGTCCACGGAAGGGAAAGAGAGCACATTTTTCTATCTGGCTTCCTTCTGCCTCCTATTTCCCACTGGTTAACGCTGATGCGGTGGAGAATTAATTCCCCTGTCAGTCAGTTTGCACCATCAAGCCCTCGGGCAGCCCCATGGAAGCCAGATGCAGGCATGCAGCTGGCGGACCCTCACAGAGCTGGCCTCCACAGCGGTAGCTAAAGCAGAGCTAACAGCAGAAGATCAGGGAGGTAGGGTAGGCCAAGAGACTCTGGAAGGCACACATGATGGGTCAGATACAAATGCAACGCAATGAAGTAAGGCAAAGGTGTTAGGAAAACTCAGATAAGGAGCTACATAGGAAAGTTGATCTGACTGTGGCTGAAAAAGCAAATTGATAAAATTATGTTTTTCATGAAAAGATTATATGCATATTATATATATACAATAAAAGATAACACGCTAATTCTTGGAATGGTTCACATTGTCCAATCTAAACCTTAAGCCAAAACTAATGTGTTGGCTATCTTTCTCTATAAGAAATTTCAGCTCCCCTGGGGCGCAGTGGGCTTAACAAAGGATATGGTTCAGAGGAAGAACCAATAAGCCCATTTACTGCTACCCTCAAACATGTCAGAAACTTCAGAGTCAGTTTCCAAGGGCAGAAATTAATAGCTGACCTGTTTTATCTTCTGCGACAGGTGGTGCTCTCTCTTTATTGTGTCTTGCCCTGTGCCCTTGTGACTTTTTAATTTTTTTTTTATTTTTTGTGAGGAAGATCAGCCCTGAGCTAACATCCATGTTAATCCTCCTCTTTTTGTTGAGGAAGACTGGCTCTGAGCTAACATCTATTGCCAATCCTCCTCCTTTTTTTTTCCCCCAAAGCCCCAGTAGATAGTTGTATGTCATAGTTGCACATCCTTCTAGTTGCTGTACGTGGGACGCGGCCCCAGCATGGCTGGAGAAGCGGTGCATCGGTGCGCGCCCGGGATCCGAACCCAGGCCGCCAGTAGTGGAGCGCGCGCACTTAACCACTAAGCCACGGGGCTGGCCCCCACTTGTGACTTTTTTATCTTTTCCCAGATAAATTCCCTCAGAAGAGAAGCTAAGCAAAGTCAAATATAGAGGTTATAGCTAGTCTAACTAAGACTTTTGGTTTTATGGTTCTATGATTTAATATAAACTGTAGCTTTTATTTACTTTTTTTTTTAAGATTTTATTTATTTATTTTTCCCCCAAAGCCCCAGTAGATAGTTGTCTGTCATAGCTGCACATCCTTCTAGTTGCTGTATGTGGGACGCGGCCTCAGCATGGCCGGAGAAGCGGTGCGTCTGTGCACGCCTGGGATCTGAACCTGGGCCGCCAGCAGTGGAGCACGAGCACTTAACCGCTAAGCCACGGGGCCGGCCCTAAACTGTAGCTTTTAGAATTCAGCATCTATATAGGCTGCTGATGAGAATTCAGTTTGTGAATCCATATAGTCAGTCATTTCCTCATTCTGTGGGCATTAAAGTATAAGCAGATTAGCAAAAAATTTAGATATCAATGTCAATTTTATTAATTGAATACAAATAGTTTCATTGTGAGCACCTATATGTCTTCTATAGACAAATAGACATCTCATTAGATTTTTAAAATTGTTTCTTATTGAGGTCATATTCGCTTGTAACATTGTGTAAATTTCAGGTGTACATTATTATATTTCAGTTTCTGTATAGATTGCATCATGTTCACCAACAAAAGTCTAGTTTTTATCCATAACCATACATGTGTGGCCCTTTATCCCTTTCACCCTCCTCCCACCCTCTCCTCCTCCGGTAACCACTAATCTGTTCTCCTTATCTATGCTTTTGCTTATTTTCCACATATGAGTATAATTATATGGTATTTGTCTTTCTCTGACTTATTTTGCTTAACCTAATACCCTCAAGGTCTATCCATGTTGTCACAAATGGCACGATTTTGACTTTTTTATGGCTGAGTAGTATTCCATTGTATATATATACCACATCTGCTTTATCCATTCATCGATTGATGGGCACTTCGGCTGCTTCCACATCTTGGCTATTGTGAATAATGGTGTAATGAGCATAGGGGTGCATAAATCTCTTTGAATTGTTGATTTCATGTTCTTTGCATAAATACCCAACAGTGGGATAGCTGGATTGTCTGGTATTTCTATTTTTAATTTTTTTTGAGATTTTTTAAATCTAAATTTCAATTCTTTTCAACAATTCATACTATACTTATTAGGCATCTATGTGCTTTGTACTGTTCTAGACATTTTAAGTGGTTCCAAAAAATGAATTACTCTCTTTATAGAGCTTGCTGTTTGGTTAAGGAGACAATCTAGAATCAGAATCTCAAGGATGGAAGTTACTATAAAGATTTGTTAAGACAAACACATACACCTGGAAGAGTTAATAATTATAACTATAGAGGTAAAATAAACAAAACAGACAGTTGTTATAACAGTCGAGAAGAGAAATATGAATATGCTTGAGAACTCAAAGAAGATTGATAGAGGGGGTAGTAAATGAGCTGCAACCTGCAGAACTCCCAGACCTTAAATATGTAAAGCAGAAAGGGAAAGAATAGCCCCGTTATAGGGAAAGAGCACGAGCAAAGGAACACAGGTAGAAACGAGCACAGCAAGTTCTCAGGACAACGGGGAAAAAATATAAGAAGCCCAGTGATCAGAGGGTGCCCGTTGGGAGGAACAGGAAATAAAACTGGTAGGATGGCAGAGGAGAAGATCTGAAATTCCAACATACCATGACATAGATTTTTAAGTACACATTAAATCCCTAGCCTAATTCTCCAGCTAACTTTGTTCAACCTTGCTAACCTTCCAGAAGTCCAAAATAGAATTACTAATGGTCTAGTGAGTGGCTAGACTAGAACAAAGTGCCTGAAAACAGGAAAAGCCTATATGATTCCAATGAGACAGCATGAATCACTCTGCAGCATCTCGACTAGGCACTCCAGTGTATTATAAGTATCCCAAGAAGGATGATTTAGAGATTCAAAAAGCATAGATTTTTAACCAGGGATCACCACTTTTCTTCCCCAAAAACACACACATGCTTTTTGAGAAAAAAACAAATACACAATACCATTTCCTAAGATGCAAAATGTTCCCTCTCTCATGGCATTTGAGAAACTCCATCTATCAGCCCTTATTCACATTTCTAAGGATTTTTATTAACAAAGCATCCAAATAAATTCTCTGTAATCTCAACCTGAATTTTTATTATTTTCTTGGGATTTTTATTTTCTTATATAATGTTCTCTTAGTTGCTAGAATCAAGGAGGTGATTTTAATTCTAGGTTTTTGTAACTTGAACATGATCCTGGCAAATTTTATATACATGGTAAATCTCATGGACAACGCTATAGAAAATCTTTAGTAAAGTATCTGTGTAGTTTGTGGCAGACCCACAGCCATAGAGGACTTTGGACATAATTACTACTTTTCAGATATTATTTGGTCTTGAATTTGATGACACACTGAGGCTACATTCTGCCAGCATTTGAAAAGATATGTTGATGGTTGGGCCTTGGCCAGGCCAGCTATTGTCCTGATGATACACTGACAAACAGAACCTAAAAGTATATGTCTGTGGCAAAGCAAGAATTGTCATTTGTGGTGGTAGATAGACACCTGTGTGCTCTTGTGGCCTCTTCCTCAACCTCATGCTGTCAAAAGCAAGAAGTCCATTAGCTCCCAGCTCTACAGCTTGACCAGTGAACTTTGAGCATAATTCCTTGAAGAACTGAGGCGATATTGAGGTATTGAGAACCTAAGAAGGTATATGAGAACCATTCATTCACCTGACTCCTTATTTCTTAGTTTCTTTGCACTGCTTGTCAATTTGGTATTAAACCCATACAAATGGAAATTAAAGGACATCTAAGTTATTCTAACTATACTTCAAAATTGGACTAGAAAGTGTTCTGTCTTAACAAGTTCTGTTGAGCTTCTTAAGATTGTTCGCCATTTTTCTAATGATAATATTATTTCAATTAAATAAACAGTTAATATTCATTTCAGCTGCTATATATCAAGCATTGAGCTAGACAATGGAGAACCCAAAAATTAATAAGAAATAAAGAGCCTCTGCCTTCAAGGAACTTGGAGTCTATTGGAGAAGACAGACAAATAAATAAATAAAATGTGTTTCACAGTGATCTGCACTGAGTCCAATGAGAACTCAAAGAGGCACCTCACCCAACCAGTTGAGAACAGAATGCCTGAGGAAGGTGGGGAAGAACAGGGTAGAGATATTATCTTAAAGCGCTTGCTAAAAGAGGTGACACTTGAACCAAGCATTAGTATGAATAGTCAGGAGAAAACGAAATGAAGATATTCCAGAGGGACAAGTATAAATCAAGAAAAGGAGGCAGTGTGGTGTGTGCAAGGACCCAGAAGCAGTGTGCTGTCAGTAAAGCATAAAATGTGAGGTAAGGATGGCAGAAGATGAAGTCTTGTATGGTGCATGGTGAACTTTGAGCTTTATCCCATAGGTGATGAGGAGTCTTTGAAAGTTTTATACCGATAAATAATATAGTCAGATTTGTGTTACCCACTGACCAATGAGTCACCTGGGTAGAAGAACTCAGTGACAGTTTTAGTTAGGTCTTGATAAAGAGAAAAGAAGATTTGTGGATGGGCTTTCTGATACCTGAGCTTGTGTGTTACCATGGTTTCCTATCCAAAAGAGCTCATTTTCTTTCCTGTGTGTGTGTGCTGAAGAGAAAAGTTAATCTGTATCTTATAGCTTCTGGGAAACCACCTTTATAAGAATACAAAAATGTTTATAAAAATGTTCACAAATACTTTTGTGAGTTATGTAGCAAAGATTACAATGAAACCTAAGGTTATACTATAATTCTAAGAGCATATAATTCCAGATGCAACGTATGGAAAGAAGGACTCTAACCAGTATCTCTCAGAGAATGGTGAACTATAAATTGCTGCTGAAACAGAAATCAGCCCTGCTAATACGGCACTCTTAAATGTCAGAATCGCAACAATTATCAAGAACATTCAGGGTTCACCTAGTCCAGGTATCTAAATATAACAATTCCTAGAGGAGTTCTTTTAACTGAGGACCATGCGTAGGCCAAAAGTACTCACTGGGAATGACTCAACCGACACTCATAGCCAAAAAAAATACATACAAATATAAATAATAAGCAATGAGGTTCTGAAATTGACTTTCAGGTCCTCTGAATACCACACGTAGCTAGTATGACAGAGAGCACAGCCTCGGGTGGTTCAGCTGGGACCATCTTCCTGGGTGGCCCCAGATAATGCTGAATATCTCTGTGCTATGCTGCCCTAGGATTGATGCTACTTCCTTTCAGTATGATCAGTCTTGGTATAAGAAATTTTTCAACTTTACCTGTTGTTTTATACTGAAGCTTTGCTTCATTCTAATGTGCTGGGCAAAATGCTTACAGCCTGCTTTTCTCATTAACTTTTGGAAGACCTTTTATCTGCCTGCTGGTCTAGGCAGCTCTAACATAAACTTCATGTGCGTAGACGTCTCCACTCGGACAGCTGCATTCTCTCTTGGGTGCTGGGGCCAAGAGGAAGGTTTAATCTGTTCCTTTGCTGGGAAGAGTCTCCATGGTATCTGGGCTACAGCTATAAACAGACCTGCAATGCATATGCCCTTGACACTTCCTGCCTTAAGCATTCTGTCTTCAGGAGTGAAAACTCAAAAACAACACTACATATCTTACATTTACTACACTCAGTTTTCTCCTCAGGGTGATATATTTGACCTTGTTAACAAAAGTTATGCTATCTTAAAAGTATAACTAAGGAATCTGCTTTTGAAAACCACTCTCCAGCTTCTCCAGGAAGAGACATGGTTCAATCCTGTAGCGTCTGCACACTCCATCTTGAAACCCTGTACAGTACGCCTCAGTCTCTAAGCCCCATCTGACCAGAAGCAAATCTACCCAGGATGAGCTTAATTCAAATTGGTCTCAGTAAGATATCTGATCTTGAACTCAATTGTATTCTAAATACTGAGCCTGGAAAACTAAGTCTTTGTAATTTATTTATGCTTTCTAAGCTGTGATAAACTTCCTGGTTATTTGAAGCTGATTTTGGATTCTTGTCTTAAAAATTCTGTGTTGAGTAATAAATTATCTGTATAGTTATATCTGCCATTGCTCACTTCTGCTCTCAATTGAGGAACATATTGGGTTGCTTAACAATTAAGCACATTTTGCTCCACGTATTCATCTTTTTGACCAGAAATTCAGAGGACAGAACTCTATTGCTGTTCTGACAAAATGTCTAGGTGGGAACATTACCCTCACATGATTTGAGTGGAAAGAAGGGAAAGGGTACTTACTGTATAAAGCCTAAAGTCAAGAGGCTCTGTTTTCTCGACTCCAGATGGCACTGAAAATCTTCGAGTCTCCAACAAAATTTTGTAGCATTCCTGGTACTCCATGAGTTGCAGAAACATCTACAAAAGTGTTTCTAAACAACCTGCCACTTCAGACTGAGAGATTTTGGCAAGAATGCTACCAGTTCTGAATTGACCATCTTATGGTAGCACTCTTCTAGTAAAAAAGAACACTTCTTGTCATGGGATTCTGGTCTTGACTTGCCACAAACTTTCTCTTTGACAATGAAAATTAATCGCCCTCTGGTTCTCTGCTTCCATATCTGTAAATGAAGATGCTAATAAAATCTGACCCATCTTCTGCATGGTAATGTCGTGATGGCAATCAATACATGTAGAAATACTTAGGAAAAATATAACTTGATATTATAGCAAGAGAATTACTGCAAGTAGTACAAAGTAAGTTGCCAGCTTGGTGAGGGAATGTGTTAAGCCAGTATGATAGATGAGAGCTAAGGACCGATACTGGGGAATTACTTCTTCTTCTACCCACTGTCTGGCTTTGGTCCCCCCTCAAAGACAGAGACTATTGGAGCTAACCTTCAAAAGGAGAGACATAGAAATGCACCTTTTCTTGCTATCACAGAAACTTCTAAGTTGGTCTGAAATAGAGCATAGGTCTCTGTTGTTATAAGCATCTCCTTGTTAGATCAGAGTCACATAGCCCCAGAGTTGGAAGAGATTCTAGCAACCACCTATGTATCTCATCTAACCACCTCATTTTTCAGATGAGGATATCAAGGCTTGCGGAAGTAAAGCAACAGGACCAAAACTACACAGCTACTTAGTGGCATACCTAGAAGTAGAATCCAAGTGCCTGGATTCCTGCTCCAGACCTCTCTCCATTACTCCTCATTGACTACCTCTTCCATGGCTCCTGCCTCATTTTGAAATAGGTAACAGAAAAGGCAATGAATTCATTTATTCATTCATTCAACAAATATTTATTGAGTGCTTACTATGGGCCAGGCATATTCAAGGCACTGGGGACACATCAGTAAATAAAACAGACAAAAATTCACTGCCTTCCTAGAGTTTACCCACTACAGCAAGAGACAGTAAAACAATTGCTAAGCAAAAATAAATACATAAAGCAGGGAAGGAAAGTATGCGGTGGGCGGGGGGAATAAAATTTCTAAATGAGGTAGCCAGGGAAAGTGAATTTTAAGTAAAGTCCTGAAGGAAGTGAGAAAATCAGTCATGCAAATATACAGGGGATGAGCATTCCAGACAGAGGGAAGTGCAAGAGCAAAGGTCCTGAAGTAGTAGCTCCTGGTGTGTGCAAGGAACAGCAAGGAGGCCAGCATGGCAGGTGTGAGCGAATGGTGAGGGAGACAATGAAGTCCAAGAAGGTCAATAGGAGACAAGTTTATGGAGAGCTTTGTTGGTCATGGTAAGGACAGCAACTGAGTCAGATGGGAAGCCATAGAGGAGTCACAGGACCAGATGTTCATTTTAAAAGAATCACTGTGGCGATGTGCTTAGGAAGAGAACAAGAATAGCGGCAGGAAAGATTATTGTAATAATCCAGGGGAGAGATGATGGTGGTTTGGGCCAGGGCGGTAGAACCGAGGGAGATAAGAAGTGGTAGCGTGGACAGAATTTGCTGACGAAACAGATGTGAGGCACCAGAAAAAGAGAGGGTCAAGCGTGACACCAAAGTTTTTGCCTTGAACAACTGGAAGAGCAGAGTTGCCACCAGCTGAGACAAGGAAGGATACTGGAGACACTGGTTTGGAAAGAAGGGAGTGAATGTCAGGGGCTCTATTCTTGACCTAAGTTTGAGGAGTTCATTCAACATCTTGTAGAGGTGTCAGCTGAGTAGTGGGGTATATAAGTTTAGAGTCCAGAGGACAGATCTGAGCTAAAGATACAAATATAGGAGTTAAGCAAATAGAAGGTATTTAAAGCCATGAGACTGGATCAGATCACCTAGGAGAATCAGGATAGAAAAGAGGATCAATTACCGAGCCCGAAGGTTCTCCAACATTTAAACGTTGAGGAGATGTGCCAGAAAGGAATATCAGGGAGCTAGAAACCCAACAAAATAATTATGACCCACTCTTTGAATCCCTATCTCCACTCTACACATCCTTTTATGCCAAGTTCTTGTTGCCTTTTATTAGCTTATTTTTGCTTGAAAATTGTATTACCCAATTTGATTATTTATCTTATTCATCATTCTTTACTTCAAAGGACTTATGATATTTTCCAAAATCCCTCGCCTCCCACTCTCTGAAAGAAAAGCTTTGCTGCCATCAATTATATTCGAAAGAATATATCACATCATTATAAAAGTGTATAGCTTCCCCAGACGGTTATTTGAAGGAGGAAATGGTCATTTGTATATACAGCTGTGTGTGTGTGTGTGTGTGTGTGTGTGTGTGTACACAGCTAATATTTAAGTGCTTACTAGGTGCTAGTCATTCTGTTAAGCATGTTATGTATATCCATTATCACAATGTCTTCACATTAACCCTAAGAGGTAAGTACTATTATTATTCACATATTGGAAATTTAAAAAATGAGGCTTTCAGATGTTAACAACTGGCCAAACTACAGGAACTGAGCCTAGAGTGTTCGACTCCAGAGCCCCTACTGTTTAAACTTTTGCCCAGAGTTTACAAACTGGCCATCAATCCAGGAGATGGATTTGAGCCCATACAGCTGTTTTGTTTGAGCTGCATGGTGTTTTCAAAAAAGAAACGCACTTTGAATGCCTTTAGGAGGTATGTATGTTCATTACATCACAGCCCACACCAGTCCTTATAGCCTTCATCCTTCCCCCTTCATCATGTAATTTACCTGCTGCACCAAGTGCATTTGAGTTGTTGACACTTGCTCCACTATACTTCTTCCTTCAATCTTTAACAGGTCACCATGACTTTAGGGTCCAGAACACATATTTTATTTCTTGCACATTCACACACACACACACACACACACACCACCAATGTCACCAACACTGCCATCAGGAAAAATAAAACAAAAGAGAGTTTTCCTTTCTTTCCATCCTTAATACTTTTTCCTGTGGTGGTCATTCATAACATCTAAGGTTCTCTCCCAGATTAACCTCTCCAAACCTAATTCAAATCCAAATTCCACAATGTAGGGGCAATTTGTTTTTTGCCCAGAAGCACAGGGCTGTGCCCTGAGCATATTCTTTAACAGGAGGGACTCATCCTCCAAGATATGCATCATCTCACCATTTGTTGATGTTGTCAAACCCGTTATCTCTGAGCAGCAGTCTATGACACACATATGTGTTCTAAGTGCGAGTAGATTCAAATCATTTTTGTTTTGAAATGGCAAAGCCTCTGCTGATAAGTGTTGCCTTATGAACTCATTCTTAATTGCATATCCATTATACATTCAACACATAAGAATATTTTCTTAAACTACCTGTATAAGGAAGTTAACATATTTCTTCAACTGTTTCCAGCTCTTGAGTACTAGGAAGGCACTATGGTTGCGCCTTCTTTTTGGCTTCAGGGGCGAGGGGGGGTGGTGAGCAGAATCTGAGATCTGTGTGTAACCATTTTTTTGGTTCTTTAAAGAAAGTAGGCACACACTTCAACAAAAGCCAGATTGAAATCTTGTTTGCTATAAAAGGAAATGATGAAAAATATTATTTATTTGTGGACCTAAACTCTTGGGAATATTATCTTAGCAAGGTATTAAAACCAATTTTTCAGAAGCTACTCCTTTGTTGCGAATTCCAACAGAGCAGAGATAAAGCCAGGCGCTGAGCACTAAACTGGGCCAGCGGAGCTCCCATCTAATGGGCTGATGTTTGCACCTGGGGCAGTGAACAGCACGCAGTTATTAACCTCTACGGGATTTTTTTTCTTTTTGGCAGAGGAAGGGTTGGATCTTTCTTCCCTTTATATATTTATACACAAGAGATAATTTTAGCCTTAAACCTAAAGAGTCACCTACTACATGTTTAATAATTCAGTTCACTAATTAGAACACCAGACTCATTCTCATTTAGAATTTTTTAAACATATAAAAAATAAACAATACACTGTGCCAAGCTTACACACACACTAACAGACATAATTCACAAAGTAATTCTAGTAATAAATGGCTATTAGTATTATCCCCATTTCATACATGAGGAAACTCAGAGAAGCAAGTGACCCTCCCAAGATCACACACCTGCAAGTGATAACAGAGCAGAGACTCCAACACATGTCTTCTCATTCCAAATCTCATGTTCTTTCCATGAGTTGGCTCTCCTTGTTTTTTGGCTGCCCTGATATTGATGATAGACTCATTAGATGGGTGGCCCACTATCTTACCTCTCACAATTAACAATCTGCACTAGAAATGGGTTAGGAGAATGGAAAATGCTCTACTTGCCATCATCTGACAACTTTCTCTTAGTCAGTATAGGAATATAAAAAGCTCCAACAGTTTCTTCCTAAACTGCTAGGACAGTTTTCCCCATGGAACACTAGCTCTGCAGGGTGTTGTACATAGAGAGGTTTTGTGATCACGTTTCCTTTCCTTCCAGGATCTTCAGTGTGCCAATGTGTACCACAACTCGCCTATAAAAGGGGTATAATATGAAGTGCTTTCCAAGTATATTTCACCACAGAACCTATTTTATAGAGGAACTGAATAGATTAGTGTACCCATGGATGCTCTTGGGGAGCCACTGCTCTTGTGAAACACTGCAACTCACTAAATTCTGGAAAATTTGTCCTAGGGAGCATCTCTCATAGCTTGAGACCACACTGTTTAGGACAGTTGATTGTAAATTTGCAGAGCTCACTCTCACAAAATTTGGCATAGAGCAAAAATATAACAGATTCAGAAACAGCTCAGAACAAATTTATGAATGGCATATTTATCATAGCTTTCCAAGGGAAACTGGGAACGGTACAACCTAACATCTCAGGCAGATGTCAGAGTTGTCACTCAGCCCATTTTCAACCTGCCCCTCTGCGACACTCTCCAAGTTAGTGTTCCAGGCTGTGTGGCCCAGGCCTGACCCAGGATGACAGCTCTTGTGTTCTTAACTCAAATTTACTTCAGGGTGACACCCAGTACTGTATTCATTCTTGTTAGCAATAATGAGATGAACTCAAGGCTTAAAAATAATTGTGTTTAAATTTAGACTTATCTACATTTAGAATGTCTCCCCAATCTTAATGTATTCTTTTGAACCGATACTTATTATTTCTTCCTTATATTCCTTCAGTGATGAACAAAATTAGAAAGTAATATTTTATAAGAAATATTTTATAAAACTCTCTTCTTATCCTGAAAGGAATTCCCTAGATAATATGTAACACCCATATATATAATTTTTTTAAAACATCAATGTAATATCCTAACAGTACTATAAAGAAGAAATAATAATTTATAAGGAAATGATATGAATTTCAACATACAAATGCTCAAGTATTTCAGGATATGGAGAATTCTTTTTGGTTGTTTTTTTTTTTTTGGTAAGGAAGATTAGCCCTGAGCTAATCAGTTGCCAATGCTCCTCTTTTGGCTGAGGAAGATTGGCCCTGGGCTAAAATCTGTGCCCATCTTCCTCTACTTTATATGTGGGACACCTGCCACAGCATGGCTTGATTAGCAATGCGTATGTCAGCACCTATGAACCCCGGGCGCCAAAGGAGAGAGTGCAAACTTAACCACTACGCCACTGGGCCTATGCCCACTAAATAATAGTAGCTCCACCTTCACTATGACAATTCAAAACATGTCCTCTCCCTTCGAAAATGCCTTATAAGCATCCATTTCTCCCCCATTTAGAATCTGTGTATTAAAGAAATTTAGGTAGGAAATATGTTTCAACTACTTCCTTAAAAGATCACTTTGTGTGGAGAATGAACCAGAGCAGGCAAGAGTGGAAACAGGAAGACCAGCCAGGAGGCCATGCAATGATCTGAGCAAAAGATGTTATATTCATGCTGCTGACAACCAAATCTCCAGTCAGTCTGCTCTCTGTGTCCAGATGCCTATGGCGCATCTCTGTTTGAATATGCTGGTGATATGTGAAATATTTCAATCTTCAAATTAAATTTGAGAATCCCCCTCATTCTCCTACAACAAACTAGCATCTCTAATTTTATCACCATATCAACCTTACATATCTTTTCTGCAGTATCTCTTGAATTTGTGCTTTGTTTTATATCTAATCCCACTCTTGTTCTTCCATCTGGAAAAAATGACAGCCTCTTAGCTGGCCTACTACCTTATATCTCCAGTTGCAATACACTCTATAAACAGCTTCCGGAACAACCTCTCTCAAATGCCAACATCTACACATCATTCACTCCTTATAAACACTATCTTACTCTGGCATTGCAAGATTGACTGAAGCCTTCACATGGGATGGTGTGGCCATGGAACACATGATGTGCCAAACTCACTGTCAAGGCATCCTAACTATGGAGGTTATCCTTCGAATGAGATATCTTCCCCATTCCTCCTCTCCATTGCCTACCATCTTTTGCAATTTCTTACAGCATCTTACTATTAAGACCTAACCACCCACCACCATCCTCAGCACTCTGAAAAAGCAAAAACATGTGGTTCTCCCTCTTAAATTACACACACGCACACACGAACACACACACACACACACACAAACAGTAGGTTCTCAGTAAGTGTTTGATAAGTTCATTTCAAATGTTAAAAGAAAGCTCCCAAATGGTGACATAAGGGAGTGCAAAATGAAAACCTTAAGCATTTTCTGTGGATTTAAGATTTTTCCATGACCTTTCAAATGACCTGACCCTTCTACTGTGGCATATCAGTTTAAATTTTCTATGAAGGAGCAATACAGTGCAACCCTAGAGCACTGATTCTGAAGTCAGATTATCTGGATTCAAATCTCAAATTTACTACCTATAAGAATTTAGGCAAGTTAATTAAACTCTCTGTGTCTTGGTTTCTTAAACTGTAAAATGAATAGTAATAGCATCTACTTCATAAGGTTGTTCTGAGGAGTGAATGAGTTGTTGCATATAAAACAACTGGAATCATACTTGACACATAGTAGGCATTTCTCAAGTATTAGCTGTTACTGTGCAGTAAAGTTTACCCTTAAAATGCTTACAAATATATCTATAGGGATATAACATTATCTTATGAAATTAATAGCCTTTTTTTCAATAAAGATATGAGGCTTAGCAGTTACTTATAACATTTATAATACAACTAGAAAAAGAATTTTACAAATTAGGAATAGGTAATAGGGTCTAGAATGAAGGGAAGGCACAAAAGCAGTCAGGTTCCATTCATTACTTCTTATGGAATATTTGTGACACTTTTAAATGGCTATGAAATAGGACTAATGAGATCTTTTAGAAAAGTTGAGTTCTCAGTAGTATGCTTCTTATGAAATCCTAATTTTATTTTATTGATGGCAATCTTTGGGCCACCCTAGGAACTTTAGTTTTTATTGAAATCACCAAGAAATTGCAGTACTAACATTTCTTCCCTTTCAGACCAGAAATTAAGATTGAAAGAAATTGAGTTTTTACTATTTTCTAGGTAGGTTACTCTCTAGAGGACCATAAGTATACCTTTTTTTTAATCCCACTGTTAAAAGCATATTTCAATAAATGGGTATCAATAAAACATACAGCTATTTAAAAAAAAACATTTTGGTCAAACTCCAGAATGTAACTACCCAGAGGATTCCAGAGATAGGCTCTTTATACAATAAACACATTAGCATTTGGGTTTAAATATAACAAAACAAAACTTGACATGGATCGATGCTTTCCTTGGCTCTAAGAACACCTGCATTTGGAGAGAAGGGACAAAGGGAAAAGACATGATCAGAGATGTCCCAGATTCCTTTCTGGAAGTGGGAGACAATGAAAAGCCATCATGTAGCCTTCTTGTACGAGAAGAACATCTCGGACCATAATTCCCAGGTCAGAGTAGATGGAAGATTTGAACTCACCACATTTTCAACTGCCAGACCACAAAAAAACAAAGCAGACTTAGTTCTGTTCCAACAAATTATATGTTCAGTAATTTGTCTTAACCTCTCACTCAGGTGTCTGGGAGTTCACTGAACAGTGGTGCCTCATCGTTTGCCCCAGCCTCCACTGAGCTCCTGGACTTTTCTCAGAGATAACAGCCACTTGGAAGAACCCAAAAAGAGGTAGGATACCGGCCCCAGTTCCATCTCAAAAGGATCGCAGGAGAGGCAGAATCATTTCTTCAGTGATACAGACCTCAGCAGTGAGAGGTCTGAGCTCTACAGAGTTAGAGTGGTAAAATTCTGCTTGAAAACTCCCTCATTTCCAAGAATAGAGTGGCCAATTCCCCAAAAAACAGAGACACTCTCAGGTCAGAACTCACTCGCACATCTGGTCCAGCTCAACCTCAGTCCCACAGGGGATTTTCTCCCTCTATGAATTCCTACAGCCAGTGTTTTCAAATTGCAAATTGTGGCCCTTATTAAAACCTGCCTTGCATTAATGCCTAACTGAGCAATATCTTGTCCAGAAACTGTAAACTTCTTTCATGTCAAGGGACATTTCTTATATATCCCTTTGAAGCCCAGTATATACATTTATAAAATCAATATTGAACGAACGAATGAAGTTATTTGGCGGGGGGGAGCTTAACTAGCATAGAACCATTTCCTGCATCTCTGTGCCGTTTAATCAAACATCTTTGTATGTCCATTTCATGAAGCCATTTAAAATGTTTCGAATTAATTCATTCAATATTTAGTGCCTGCTCTTCAAGGGGAGGAATGCAACGGAAGGTACAGGCAGAGTCCAGGTCATGGAGACCCTCCTACACCATACAAAAGAGCAAGATCTTATCTTTTACATGTCAGAAAGTCATTGAGGAATTTTTTGCATGGTATAAAATGGTTAGTTTTGCTTTACAGATAGAACTTTTTTTTTTTAATTTTTTGTTTATTGCAGTAACATTGGTTTATAACATTGTAAAAGTTTCAGGTGTACATCATTGTACTTCTATTTCTGCATAGATTACATCATGTTCACCACCAAAATACTAATTACAACCCATCACCACACACATGTGCCAAATTATCCCTTTCACCCTCCTCCCTCCCCCCTTCCCCTCTGGTAACCACCAATCCAATCTCTGTCCCTATGTGTTTGTTTATTGTTGTTATTATCTACTACTTAATGAAGGAAATCATACGGTATTTGACCTTCTCCCTCTGACTTATTTCACTTTGCATTATACCCTCAATGTTCATCCATGTTGTCACAAATGCCTGGAATTCATCGTTTCTTATGGCTGAGTAGTATTCCATTGTGTATATATACCACAGCTTCTTTATCCATTCGTCCCTTGATGGGCACTTAGGTTGCTTCCAAGTCTTGGCTATTGTGAGTAACGCTGCAATGAACACAGGGGTGCATGTACCTTTATGCATTGGTGTTTTCAAGTTCTTTGGATAAATACCCAACAGTGGAATAGCTGGATAATATGGTAGTTCTATCCTTGATTTTTTGACGAATCTCCATACTGTTTTCCATAGTGGCTGGACCAGTTTGCACTTCCACCAGCAGTGTATGAGAGTTCCCTTCTCTCCACATCCTCTCCAACACATGTTGTTTCCTGTCTTGTTAATTATAGCCATTCTGACGGGCGTCAGGTGAGATCTCATTGTAGTTTTGATTTGCATTTCCCTGATAGTTAGTGATTTTGAACATCTTTTCATGTGTCTGTTGGCCATCTGTGTATCTTCTTTGGAGAAATGTCTGTTCAGGTCTTTTGCCCATTTTTTAATTGGGTTGTTAGTTTTTTTGTTGTTGAGATGCATGAGTTCTTTATATATTTTGGAGATTAAGCCCTTATCAGATGTATGGTTTGCAAATATCTTCTCCCAATTCTTAGGTTGTCTTTTCGTTTTGTTGATGGTTTCCTTTGCTGTGCAGAAGCTTTTTAGTTTGATGTAGTCCCATTTGTTTATTTTTTCTATTGTTTCTCTTGCCCGGTCAGATGTGGTGTTTGAAAAGATGTTGCTAAGACCGATGTCGAAGAGCGTACTGCCTATGTTTTCTTCTAGAAGTTTCACAGTTTCAGGTCTTACATTCAAGTCTTTAATCCATTTGGAGTTACTTTTTGTGTATGGTGTAAGGTAAGGGTCTACTTTCATTTTTTTGCATGTGGCTATCCAGTTTTCCCAACACCATTTGTTGAAGAGACTTTCTTTTCCCCATTGTATGTTCTTGGCTTTTTTGTCAAAGATTAGCTGTCCATAGACGTGTGGGTTTATTTCTGGGCTTTTGATTCTATTCCATTGATCTGTGTGTCTGTTTTTGTGCCATTACCATGCTGTTTTGGTTACTATAGCTTTGTAGTATATTTTGAAATCAGGGAGTGTGATACCTCCAGCTTTGTTCTTTTTTCTCAGGATTCCTTTAGCTATTCGGGGTATTTTGTTGTTCCATATAAATTTTAGGATTCTTTGTTCTATTTCTGTGAAAAATGTTGTTGCAACTTTGATAGGGATTGCATTGAATCTATAGATAACTTTAGGAAGTATGGACATCTTAACTATGTTAATTCTTCCAATCAAAGAGCACGGAATATCTTTCCATTTCTTTGTGTCTTCTTCAATTTCTTTCAGAAATGTTTTATAGTTTTCGGTGTACAGATCTTTCACCTCTTTGGTTAAGTTTATTCCTAGGTATTTTATTCTTTTTGTTCCAATTGTAAATGGGATGGTATTCTTAATTTCTCTTTCTGCTACTTCGTTGTTAGTGTACAGAAATGCAACTGATTTTTGTATGTTGATTTTGTATCCTGCAACTTTACCGTATTCGTTTATTACTTCTAAAAGTTTTCTGGTGGATTCTTTAGGGTTTTCTGTATATAAAATCATGTCATCTGCAAATAGTGACAGTTTCACTTCTTCCTTTCCAATTTGGATCCCTTTTATTTCTTTCTCTTGCCTGATTGCTCTGGCTAGGACTTCCAGTACTATGTTTAATAGGAGTGGTGACAGTGGGCATCCTTGTCTGGTTCCTGTTCTTAGAGGGATAGCTTTCAGTTTTTCACCATTGAGGATGATATTAGCTGTGGGTTTCTCATATACGGTCTTTATTATGTTGAGGTACTTTCCTTCTATACCCATTTTATTCAGAGTTTTTATCATAAATGGATGCTGTATCTTGTCAGATGCTTTCTCTGCATCTATTGAGATGATCATGTGATTTTTATTCTTCATTTTATTAATGTGGTGTATTAAGTTGATTGATTTGCGAATGTTAAACCATCCCTGCATACCTGGAATAAATCCCACTTGATCATGGTGTATAATCTTCTTAACGTATTGTTGTATGCGATTTGCTAGTATTTTGTTGAGGATTTTCGCATCGATGTTCATCAGTGATATTGGCCTGTAATTTTCTTTTTTTGTGTTGTCCTTGTCTGGTTTTGGTATCAGGGTAATGTCAGCTTCGTAGAATGAGTTAGGGAGCTTCCCCCTCCTCAATTTTTGGAAGAGTTTGAGAAGGATAGGTATTAAGTCTTCTTTGAATGTTTGGTAGAATTCACCAGGGAAGCCGTCTGGTCCTGGACTTTTATTTTTGGGGAGGTTTGTGATTACTGTTTCGATCTCCTTACTGGTGATTGGTCTATTCAAATTCTCTACTTCTTCTTGATCCAGTTTTGGAAGGTTGTATGATTCTAAGAATTTATCCATTTCTTCCAGATTGTCGAATTGGTTGGCATATAGCTTTTCATAGTATTCTCTTATAATCTTTTGTATTTCTGAGGTGTCTGTTGTAACCTCTCCTCTTTCATTTCTGATTTTACTTATTTGTGTCTTCTTTTTTTTTTTCTTGGTGAGTCTAGCTAAAGGTTTTTCAATTTTGTTGATCTTTTCAAAGAAGCAGTTCTTGGTTTTATTAATTTTTTCTATTGTTTTTTTGGTCTCTATTTCATTTATTTCTTCTCTGATTTTTATTATTTCCTTCTTCTACTGATTTTGGGCTTTGTTTGTTCTTCTTTTTCCAGTTCCTTCAGGGGCATTTTTAGATTGTTTATTTGAGATTTTTCTTGTTTGTTGAGATAGGCCTGTATCGCTATAAACTTCCCTCTTAGAACCGCTTTTTCTGTATCCCATAAATTCTGGCATGTCGTATTTTCATTTTCATTTGTCTCCAGGTATTTTTTGATTTCTTCTTTGATTTCTTCGTTAACCCAGTCGTTGTTCAGTAGCATTTTGTTTAATCTCCATGTATTTGTGGCTTTTCTGATTTTCTTCCTATAGTTGATTTCTAGTTTCATACCGTTGTGGTCAGAAAAGATGCTTGGTATTATTTCCATCTTCTTAAATTTATGGAGACTTGTTTTGTGGCCTAATATGTGATCAATCCTGGAGAATGTTCCATGTGCCTTTGAAAAGAACGTGTATTCTTCGGTTTTTGGATGGAATGCTCTGTATATATCTACTAGGTCCATCTGTTGTAGTGTGTCCTTTAAGGCCAACGTTTCCTTATTGATCTTCTGTTTGGCTGATCTATCCATTGGTGTAAGTGGAGTGTTAAAGTCCCCTACTATTATTGTGTTACTGTCTATTTCTGTTTTTATGTCTGTTAATAATTGCTTTATATATTTGGGTGCACCTACATTGGGTGTGTAGATATTTACAAGTGTTATACCCTCTTGTTGGATTGTTCCCTTGATCATTATGTAATGCCCTTCTTTGTCTCTTTTTACAGTTTTTGTTTTCAAGTCTATTTTGTCTGATATGAGTACTGCTACCCCAGCTTTCTTTTCATTGCCATTTGCGTGGAGTATCTTTTTCCATCCCTTCACTTTCAGTTTGTGAGTGTCTTTAGGTCTGAAGTGTGTCTCTTGTATGCAGCATATATATGGGTCTTGTTTTTTTATCCAGTCAGCCACCCTATGCCTTTTAATTGGAGCATTTAGTCCATTGACATTTAAAGTAGCTATTGATAGACATTTCTCCAAAGAAGATATACAGATGGCCAACAGACACATGAAAAGATGTTCAAAATCATTAACTATCAGGGAAATGCAAATCAAAACTACAATGAGATATCACCTGACGCCCGTCAGAATGGCTATAATTAACAAGACAGGAAACAACATGTGTTGGAGAGGATGTGGAGAGAAGGGAACTCTCATACACTGCTGGTGGGAGTGCAAACTGGTGCAGCCACTATGGAAAACAGTATGGAGATTCCTCAAAAAATCAAGGATAGAACTACCATATGATCCAGCTATCCCACTGCTGGGTATTTATCCAAAGAACTTGAAAACACCAATTTGTAAAGGTACATGCACGCATGTGTTCATTGCAGCGTTATTCACAATAGCCAAGACTTGGAAGCAACCTAAGTGCCCATCAAGGGACGAATGGATAAAGAAGCTGTGGTATATATACACAATGGAATACTACTCAGCCATAAGAAATGATGAAATCCAGCCATTTGTGACATCATGGATGGACATTGAGGGTATAATGCAAAGTGAAATAAGTCAGAGGGAGAAGGTCAAATACCGCATGATTTCCTTCATTAAGTAGTAGATAATAACAACAATAAACAAACACATAGGGACAGAGATTGGATTGGTGGTTACCAGAGGGGAAGGGGGGAGGGAGGAGGGTGAAAGGGATAATTCGGTACATGTGTGTGGTGATGGGTTGTAATTAGTATTTTGGTGGTGAACATGATGTAATCTATGCAGAAATAGAAGTACAATGATGTACACCTGAAATTTTTACAATGTTATAAACCAATGTTACTGCAATAAACAAAAAATTTAAAAAATAAATAAATAAATAAAAGCATGGTAGTCACATGTTATTTGAAATCCTAACAGTCTTTATTTAATATTCTTCTAGGTAATAGAAAATAACATTGTTCTTTTCCTTTTTGTGAGATTAAGCATTAAACACTGGTCCAGTGTAAATCTAACAACACTGTGCGCTTGTTATACAGATCCTTAATAATTCTGCTTTCTTGTGGATAAATAGAATTTTTACCAGAATCCCAACAAGATATAGTGGCACATTTGAAATAGGCTAATTTGAGAAGAGTTTCCTTATAATGGGATTAATTACAAAGAAAATGCTGTTGGGGAACCCCAATATATAGGAGAATCATCCACGGCTGGTAGTAGCCTGACTGTGACCATCCCTACGCCAGAATGAATAAGGGAAGCAGCGGCCACTGGAATCCGGAGGGAGAGAGTCAAGTAGAGAAGAATCCCTCAGGAGGACCAGAGACTTCTGTTGAGAGGCAACCTCACAGGAAGGAACCCAGTGAAACAAATAACTCGTCAGCACTCTTCTCCTTCCCTCCGATCATTTACCAGAGCCCCTCACTGGCCAAACCTGTCTGAAGACAAAGGCAATGGGAGCCATACAGATCAGCCTCCTGGGACAGAGAACAGGATGGAGAAAGGTGGAAAGTGGATCTGGAAGGGCAAATAGGAAATATCAGCTGAGTTAATCATTTGAGCTTTTCTGCCCAGAAAAGACTACTTTTGTCCATTTTCCAGTGTCCAAAATGTTTTGGACCTGTCTCTTGCAGAGGATAAATTTTTCCTGGGTTTACATTTAAATTTCTAAGTATACTGCTACCAACAAATCCCACATTCCTCTAGCATAGAAGCAGAAAATCTGAAAGATGAGTTTAATTCCAGAACATTGGAGAAACAAGTACAGAGAAAGTACAGACAAAGTGAAACACTCAGTAAAACTGTAAATGAACATTTTGGGAATTATGTCAGAAAAATTCTTTAGAATTCTTTAGAAAGTCTTTAGAACTTAGGGTTGGTTTCATGATTTGTGTCACATGTACACAAACACACACATCAGGACCTCTGGAGTTAAAAACATCTTTCTTTTACCTCTTTTTGGAGATTTAAAATCTGCCTATCTGTGGAATTGTACAACAGTCTCTTTCACCTAAGTGCTTAGATATTTCCTCAAAAAGTACTGTTTCAACCTGAAAAATATCATTTTTTGTTATTTATATCTACTGCTTACCAATAGTACAAAATTTTTTCTTGTCTTATATGTCCACTTATTACAATATGTCCAAAGGTGTCAGATTTCCATCCAGCATTTTCTTGAACTATTTGATATGTTTACTACAGAGCATTGCACTTAGTAAGTGGATATAATGGTAGTAGGTAGTCCTTGCTCTTATTTTTTCCTCTTTTGAAGATATAGTATATTTTTTTAAAGCATGGATTCAGAAATGCACTCTTAAGTGTGAGGTTAGGATCAAAGTTCTGTCTTCACAAAGTGTACTGTCATGAGGGGCCAGCCCGATGGTGTAGCGGTTAAGTGCGCGCCCTCCGCTGCTGGCGGCCCGGGTTGGGATGCCGGGTGCGCACCGACGCACTGCTTGTCAGGCCATGCTGTGGCGGCATCCCACATAAAGTGGAGGAAGATGGGCACGGATGTTAGCTCAGGGCCCATGTTCCTTGGCAAAAAGAGGAGGACTGGCATGGATGTTAGCTGAGGGCTGATCTTCCTCACACACACACACAAAAAATGTACTGTCATGAACATAAAAGGTTTAAAAAAAAAAAAAGGTACTACATTCTGCTGATGAATATCTTCAAGTTTAGGGTAAAGACACTAAAATGCAAATGGCCACAGAGATTCTAGGTAGGGCCAAATTGGCAAGGACTCTAAAATCCACCTCCAAATATAGTTATTTTATTTATTCATTTATTTATTGGAGCATTACATCCTGCCTTCTTCCCAAAAGAAATGAAATGCTTCATTGTCATTTCCTCCTCCTTTTCTCTCTTTCCTTAGATTAGAAACTGACAGCTTAGATCACGTTCTGTCAGAGCAATGAAACCACAGCCCAGCCACATGTTATTTAAAGACCTGGATTTCATTCACTGTAGGTGAAGTTGACTGAAGTGAAAGCGCCTGATTTACATCGCTGGGCTGCCAGCAGGTTAGGGATCACAGCTTCTGCCTCCCGTTGTGAACAAGATCTATAAAGGAAGCTGAGCCTCTATTTTTCCACTGGGGAACTCACTTTACACAGTGCCAACTGACAGAATTTTCAAGAGCAGAATTTCAGCCAGTATAACAGCAAAGCCCCTCTAACTGGTGTAGAGTATAACTAGTCAAAAGATAGGAAATACTTGCTCATGGCACGACTTCTCTCAAATACTAGACAGATAATAGGTACAGAAAAAAAAATTTTCTATTACTTTGAACCTGATATTGCTAATGCCATTCAGAATGAGAGCTGTATTGGTTAAACTTACATTTGAAATGCAAAGTTTAAAATGCTTATTTCATTCACTATTTCATCAGACTTTCATAATCAACCTATCTTTATACCTATTTTCTTCATCATAGCAGTGCTATTTTAAAATATGTCAATCCTCTCACCAGTGGCTGTACTAGCCAATGTCTGTCTTAATCGCTTCTCTACTATACTGATTTGAATAGCTCCCTGAGTGTAAGTATTATCAAAGTAACTTTAATGAAGAACTTTTATCAACCTCTTTTATTATTAAAGGTATCAAATTAAATTCTACAACTCCACTTCTACTTAGAATGTATAAAATCATAAAAGAACATTGCTCCTGCCATAACAAGAAAACACCAGATAAACTAAAAAGTATGCTTTTCTTTAAAGCCATCAAAGAACAGTAGACACGAAGAAGTCAAAATTCCAGAGAACAGTGAGCTGTTTCTAGGTGACCCAAGACTGGTGACTGCTTTCATAGAGAGGGTATGTCCTATCTGCAGATATAAAAGACGTAGAGGAGCTGGTCTGCCATGTGCGTTTCTTTGCCGAGACAAGGAGAAAACCAAACAAAATTGTACTGTATGATTAGACAGATGGTGTAAAATCTAAAAGAGCCCCAAATGTAATGCTAAGCTTCCTGATCCAAAAATTCTTCCCCAATCCTACTAAGTACACAGCAGCTGAGGGAAGAGGTCAAAAGCAGAGGGAGATATCATAGACTTCTAGTTCATGAGTCACAAAGTCCTGCTCAAGGAGTGAGACTGAACTCATCCATAAGATATTTAAAAACAGAGATGATCAGAAGTTAAAGCTTCAACCTAGCACTGACCCCGGTTAACTCTAACAAAATAAAAAATATCAACCCTTCATTTGTGCTTCCTCACAAAGGAAAAGGCATGTCCTCTATGAAAGAAAAAGAAAACTAATTCAACCTTTACTGTTTTTCACATACAATATCCAGCATACAATCAAAAATTATGAGACATGGGCTAAAGCTTGAAACTGTAACCTATAATCAAGAGAGAAAAAAGTCAATAGAAGCAGATCCACAGTTGATCAAGATGTTGTCACTAACAGACTTGGGTTTTTAAATAACTATTATAAATATTTAGAGAAGAGAGGAAAAAATGGACAAAATGAGTAATCAAATAGGGATTTCAGCAAAGAAATAGAAGTTCTAAAAAAATGGAAAATCCTAGAAATTAAAAATGTTAAACTTAAAGTGCTCATTGGATGGGCTTAAAAATAGACTGGGCATAGTAGAATAAAGGATCAGTGAACTTGTAGGCAGATGAAGAGAATTACCCAATCTGAAGAAGAGGGAGATAAAATAATTAAAGCCAAATAATACCAAAGCCCCAGAGACTTGTGATTCAATAACATACATGGAATTGGAATCTGAGAAGAAGAAAATAGACTACGAGAGAAAAAATATGAAAAAAAATGGCCAAAATTTTTTCAAAATTTATGAAAATCATCAATCCAAAGATTCATAATGCTTAACAAATATCAATCAGAATAAATATAGAGAATACTATACCAGGGACATCATAATTAAGCTGCTGAAAATAAAATTTAAAGTAAGCATCTTAAAAACAGCAAGAGAAAAAAAGACATATATTGAGAGAACCAACAGTAATTTAAGAGTAACACAACTTGTCATCATAAACAGGGTGCTATTTAAATGCTGACAGGAAAAAAAAGTCAATCTAGAATCCTATATCCTACAGAAATTAAGATGAAATAAAGATATTTTCCAAAACTGAAAGAATTCATTACCAACAGACCCACACCTCAAAAATTACTAAGGGAAGTTCTTCAAGCTGAAAAATGATCCCAGATGAAAACCCAGATTTGCAGAAGTGGTAACTATGTGCATAATTATAAAAGACTATATTTAACATCGTCACAGAAAATTAACTGTTAAAGCAAAAATGTCAACAATGTATTGTGTAATTTATAACATACACAGAAAAAATATATGACAAAAATAGCACAAAGGTGGGAGTGAGCTAAATGTAGTATACCTTTGTAAGTTTCTTACATTGCGAAATGGTTTAGTATTAATTCAAGGTAGATGGTGATAAGTTAAAGATTCATATTATAATTCTTAGACTAACCACAAAAAAAATGCTGAGGCATATCTGAAAAGTCAATGAAGCAATTAAAATTTAAAAGTAATTTATGTAAAGAAGGCAGGAAAAAAGAACAAATAGAAAAAGATAGCAAGAATGTAGATATAAACCCAACCATATCAGTAATTACACTATATGTACATGGAGAATGGCCAAGTAAGCTCTCAATTTGCTTGACTACCAAATCCTTTTTGAAATCATATCTAATTATCATGACACATATTTTGAGACACATAGATCTAGTCCAGTCCTATCATTTTACACTTTGCTAATTATTTTCACATCATTGTTTCACTCCAACTATGAGCACTTTAAAGGAAGGATTATGAATTCCATTGTTTTTGCTCCTCCGTTAACTATAGAGCACAATTTAGTACATTCAGTTAAGTGTCTTCTCATTGTCTGGCTAGGTACTAATAAGTATCCATGAGCTATATTATATTTTCTCTATTTTTGACACATTGGTTTGATGTATAAAAATGAAAGTCAAACATTCTTTCTCAGTAATCAAACTAACCAGATGTTAAATAGTTCAAAACAATAAATTGTAGTATAGGTAATGAACTTTCCTTGATATTTTAAATACACTTAATGATAATAATATCATTTATTTAGGACTTATTTAAGACAGGCATTTTCCCATTTAATTTCATGACAATACTCACTATACCAGTTTTACAGACAAGAACACTGGAGGTCATGGAGAACAATCAGCTTTCCCAAGATCACACAGCTAAAAACGCAAGGGAGCTAGGATTCCAGTGCAGTTCTTTAAGCTTCCATGCCATTGCTAATCATGATTCCCTTAATCAGCGTGGCTGAGTGAATAGTTCAGATCCAGATGATGTGTATCATGCTGGCATTGTCTCATTTACCTGGTCTGCACTGGAGGGTCAGCTGCTTGCTCATAACTAAGTCCTGACCCCTACTAATGCACTTATTCAAAGTCTGATCTTTAATAATTGAGTCTTTACTAGCTGATTGCTCAGAAAGTTTTTGCCTCATTCCAATTTCTCTACAAGTCCTGGCAAGGAATCTATATTGCTGCAGCTTTCTGTCTTTCTAACCGGAATGTGTTCTCTTTGCTGAATCATCATTTTTCCTGCTTGCTATGGGCAAGTGAGGTAGAGTAACAAACTTACTTTCATGGGAAGAAACCCAACTGTCAGTTGTTGAATCCAATGGTTAATTCTCAATCCTCATCTTACATGCCATAACAGGATTTGGCACCATTGATCCTTGAAATATTTTCTTCATTTCACTCCTGCATTTACTCCTTCCTTCTGGTCCCTCCTTCTCACTCAGTTTTCCAGTTCTTCCTCATGTCTTTATCCTCCAAATTTTGGAGTATCTCAGGTCTAAGACCTTGGACTTCATTTTTATCTCCACCCTCACTCCCTAGGTAATCTTACCCAGTCTCACGGCTTTAAATATCATCTATGTCATGATGATTCCAAAATGTACATCTCCAGCCTATACCTCTTCCTTTAACTGTCTCTGCTTGGATATCTAATAGACATCTTAAACTTAACATGTCCAAGAATGAGTTCCTGATTTTTCCCTCCAAACTTGCTCTCCCCATAGGTTTCTCTCTCTCACTAAATAGCAATCCTATTTTTTTAGTTATGTAGGTCAAATTCATCAGAGTCATCCTTGACTCCTCTCTTTATCTCACACCCTACATCTGATCCATCAGCAAATCCAATCTACTCTACCTTCAAACTTCAATCCAGAATCTAACCACTTCTTGTCTTCTCAGCTGCTATCAGTTTGGTTTAGGTCACCATTCTCTTGTCCCTAGATTATTACAAAAGCTTCCTAACTGTTCTTCCTGCCTCCCCCCAGCAATACCACCCTGTACTACACTCAACACAACAGCCTTGAGTGATAGTTTTAAAATTTAAGTCAGATCATGTCACTCCTCTGCTCAAAAATTCTTCCATAGCTTCCTATCTCATGTCAAATAAAAGCCAAAGTCTTTACAATAGCCTACAAGGTTCTGTACAACCTGGCCCCATTTCTCTCTCTGTCTCAGCCCCACCTTACTCCAGCAACAGTGGCCTATTTGCTATTCCCTGAACACACCAACTTTACTCTCACCTCAGAGCCTGGCAGGAATTATTCCCCAAAGATCCTTTTGGCTCTCTCCACCATCTCTTTTATATCTTTGCTCAAATGTTATTTTCTTAGTGAAAATTTCTCTGGCCATGCTGTCTAAAATCGGAAGTTCCTCTCAACATTGTCTATCCCTCTTCTCTTATTTCCTCTTTAGCATTCGTCACCATCTAACATAATTTAGATTTTACTCATGTATCTCATTTCTGTGTTCATTTTTTCTTTATCTACATAAGCTCCATACAGGCACCAATCTTTGAATGCTTTGTTCACTATCCTAATTGAAACAGTGCCTGGCTCAAAGCACATATTCAATAAATATTTGTTGAATGCATGTGTAGAAGAACAACTTTTCAACTTGGAATCAGATCTGAAGACAGATTCTCTGTTTGCACAGAACCGTGACATTTCCTAGGTAATAAATGTCCCCACCTAAACTCCCCAATCATAACGTCTACCATGTATGAGTATATAGAGATGATATTCTGGTGCTAAGCACTTCTTACATGTCAATTTAATCCTCACAAAAATCCTACAGATAGGTATCATTACTCAAATAGGTATCATTATTCAATTTTATAAATGAGAAAACTAAAGTTTAGAGAGCTTAACTAAATAGCTTAAAGGCACAGAGCTAGTATGGATAGAGTTGGATTTCAAATTCAGATCTATATGAGTACAAAGTCCCAGTTCTTAAATACTAGGACAGGCTACCTCCCTTTTAAAAAATCACTTAGGGCATCACTCACTCAATACGTTTTATGACATCAAGAATTTGAATGTATATCGATTATATCACACTGTGTTGAGCATAAAACAAAATACTCTTATGTAAGGCAATCAATGAACAAAAACTGCAAGACTCCTCAATGTTAGCACTCCTCAAAAAAAACTTTTTCTTTTTGTATATCGCTCATCTGTGTCCCAAATCTAGTAACATCCCAAGTAAAATCCACCTTTTTCATTATTTGCTGCCATAAATTATTGATTCCAGAAATACTGAGATTTTTAGAAGGAGAAATTTGTATTACCTTATTAGTTAATTTGATTTTCTTATTACCCTTTGTTTTATGTTCTTGTCAGGCGTGACAGAACCTTTCACACTTGAGCTGTGGCCAACTTAGCATTATGTTATATTTCAAGAGGGCTGTGAGGAAGAATGGAAGAAATATGGTGATGATTTATACACGTCAAAAACTTTTCTTCAATAACATGAATCTCATTTATTTAATCACTGGCAAACTGACTAATAGCAAGGGCTTATATAACAGAAACATTTACATTAAAATCATTCTAATTAAAAAGCATATGTATATGTGTTTGCCATTATGCTCAGCTTATTTGTATTTCATATCAAACTTAAATACTGAAAATGCTGCTTCTATTTTGGACCTACTGGCAAACCATCTGAAACTTGCTTGTCCTTCAACTGTAAACAAAAGAACTAATACAATCTACTATATAAACTTTGGAGACCATAATTTGTGCAATAAGGTACCTATCACAATCAATAAAAAACAAGTTTCCATTTGTAACCTATTTCAGTTCCAGGCAGCCTTCATCAGAACTGAACAAGCAGGGGAAACAAGAATTAGGGGATGCATTCTGTCAAAAAAATTTAAGTAGGATTAAAATAAGAAGAAACTGTGTGAACAGGTTTCAGTCACTGAGCCCATCTTTAATTTCTAATCTTTTCTAGGGAGAACAACCGCTTGATATTGTAAATTTGTACTAAGAATATTTAATAAATAATTCAGTGAAGGTCTGATGCTATGCTAGCTCAAGTACATAGAAAAACATTTTAAATGATTACACACAAGGAAAGCATACACCATTTTCTTCTGTTTCTTTTATTCACAACTCATGAATAATTTCTCATCCTAATGATGACAAATTCCCTTCTCATCAAAATGCCTAAAGAATTAGACTTGGATTTACAGTTAATCAAATGATTAAGTATTTAAATAAGCTAAAGTGAGAAAATGCTGCAAAAGGCAACTATTGTAAATACATTTCTTTTAGAAAAGAGAAAGAGACAAAAGACATTTAGAGAAAACTGTTTCATTTCAGGGAACAAGTACAACACAGGAAGCAAACAATAATAAAAGGGAAGCATTGGAAATCCACAAAGTAAAAGTGAAACTCCTTCAGTTTTCTCTCAAGTCACATGATGTGAATGTTGTCCTCTTTTTATTTTTTTTACACACAATTGAATATGTATGATCCATGGAGGAGTTAGAAGAATGAATTAGAGCTATAATGCTGACATAGAAATATGCCTCATACCTATCAATAAGTGTGAAAAGAAAGCTGAAGAGCGATATGTATTCATGAACTCTCTAATGGAAAAGCACTTTTAACCAAACTGATATATTACCATGTGTATGTAAATGCATGGGAAAATATTTGGAAGAATACATGCCAAACTGTAAAAATGGCTTCCTCTGGGAGAGAATCGTGATTAGCGTGGGAAAAAGGAACTTTGATATTTATTCTAGGTTGTTGTTCTGTGTTGTTGGAATTTTTAGTAAGAACACATTTATATATTACTTGCCAGTTTACATAAAGAGTACAAATATATAAATGTTTAATATTCAGTAATACACCACATAATGACATTTTGGTAACAATGAATCACATATACGATGGTAGTCTCATAAGATTAGTACCATATAGCCTAGGTGTGCAATAGGCTACACCATCTAGGTTTGTGTAAGTACACCCTATGATGTTCATGTGACAAAATCACCTAATGACGCATTTCTCAGAATATATCCCTGTCGTTAAGCAATGCATGACTGCATATGCACAACCTCTTCTTTACTGGATAGAAATGTAGACTAGAAAACATCAATGCTAGATTCTGATTCGGCCTTAGAGCTGTTTGGAATCCATTCCCAGCTCTACCCTGACTAGATGTGTGACCTTACACAAGTTATCAAATCTGAATGGAATAACTTCAATGTCCTCATCAGTACAATAAGGGGGTTGAATTCAGTGATATCATAAGCTCCTTCCTGCCTAAGTGTTTATAAATTTACAATAAAAAGGAAGATTCTAAGTCAATGAAACTGTTCCAGCTTCTGTTCTCTTGGTAAGATTTCTTCATCTCTAATCAAAGCTTATAACCACTTATATAGTTCAAAATGTTCCAATTTCATATACACACTCACACCATGCACTTATACATACACATATATCCTCCAGGAGGAGCTCAAGACCAAAGTCACTTTCTGCATCCCTTTACATCCTTCACTGCAGAAATTAATGCAATAAAGTCTTAGCTTTGTTACCAGATGTGAGGAAGTAATGATTAATGTTTATCTCTACTCACCCCTACTCTGCTTCAACCCCAGTTGGTGTACTTCAATTCAATTCTGGTATGAATCACCTGGAGTTAATACAGACCCCACAAGTTAAAGGGCTCGGTCTACAACAAGACTGCCCTCACTTCAGACCAACTGGCTACAACCTGAGGGGTTCCCACAAGCCCTCTAATGTTTGATAATTCACTAGAATGACTCACAGAACTCAGGAAAGCACTATACTTATGATTATAGTTTTATTATAAAGGCTAGAACTCAGGAACAGCCAAACAAAAGAGACACATAGGGCAAGGTCTGGGAGGGTCTCAAATGCAGAGCTTCTGTGCCCTGTCTTCATGGTATCAGGGTACATCACTCTCCTAGCACATTGATGTGTTCACCAACCAGGAACCATCATTAAGCTTTGGTGTCAGAGTTTTTATTGGGGTTTCATTACATAAGCATGACTGATTAAATCACTGGCCACATGATTTAAATCAATCTCCAGCCCTCTGTCTCTCCCCTGAGGTCAGGCTGGCTCAAAGTCCCAACCCACCAGTCACATTGGTCTTTCTGGTAACCAGCCCCCATCCTAAAGCTATCTAAGGGCCCACCATGAGTCCCCTCATTAGCATAAACTCAGATGTGATCCAAGGGGCTCATGAATAACAAAGATTCTTCTATCACTTGAGAAGTTCCAAAGGTTTTAGAAGCTCCATGCCAGGAACTTGGGACAAAAATCAGACAAATTATTATACAACTCCAAACATATCGGTCACATTACTTAAATTTGACAAATCCATCTTTTTTTTTTTTTTTTTTGCTGAGAAAGCTTCACTCTGAGCTAACATCTGTTGCCAATCTTCCTCTTTTTTTTCTTCTCCCCAAAGCCACAGTACACAGTTGTATATTCAAGGTGTAAGTCCTTCTAGTTCTTCTATGTGAGCCACCACCACAGCATGGCTACTGACAGACAAGTGGTGTGGTTCCGCACCCACGAACCAAATCCAGTCTGCCAAAGGGGAGCACGCCGAACTTTAACTGCTAGGCCATCAGGGCTCAGACAAATCCATCATTTTTATGTTATCAATCTAGGACTGCCACCAACATAGCATCCTTGATTATCTATTCCACTGATTGACTTCCAGCAAATAGTTTATACTTCAAAGCTGTAGTTGCTTTATCTCTCTACAATCCTGACAGGCAGGACAGCATTGCGGTTAAGTGTTGTAAGCTCTAGAACTAGATTTCTTAGGTTCAAATCCAGGGCTCCACCACATCTCAGTTCTTAGGCAAATTACTTTACCTTCATGTGCCCCTGCTTCTCCGTTAGAAAAATGGGATATAAAAATTACACCCATCTCCTATGGTAATTGTAAGGACTAAATGTGCTAATATATGCAAAGTATTTAGAACAGTACCCAGCATTCAATAACTGTTTATTTTTATGGTTGTTATAATGGAACTAGTGAATACTATTTATTAATTCTTTTATCTTGGCATGAAGAACTTTAATATTATCCAAATTATCTTTAAAGTTGAAAACCCTTTCCCAAAAGTAAATATATCATTAAGCTCCAAAAATAAGGAGGTTGGACTAAATAATCAGAAGGTCTCTTCCAACTCAGAAATGTTATAATTATATAACTGGCCTCTTGCCATCTAAAAGAGTTCTAACTACGTAGCCTAACTGGTGTGACATCCTTATACATTCCCTTAATTTCTCTGCTACTCGCAACTCTTTACAAGTGATCATGTAAGAGTTCTAATGTAGTGATTCAGAACTGTTTTTTCAGGATTTATTCAAAGCATGAAGAAGGAACCTCTGCCAATACATCCCAGGCAGGCTCTATTTCAGAACCATAGAGCTGAGATATCGGACAAAGTTTGAGGATGTATCTAGATCTGCAGGCATCTATCAAGGTGGAAAAGAGCTATTTTCTCTTTTCTACAAAGGAAAATCCACTTTATCCTCCACCTGATTGGGACCAGAGAATGGAGTCTACCAACTGCCAAACTCATCCTCCATTATTAAGCAATACCTGTCTGTGTTTGTCTTTCACTCATCGTTTTTTTCTGTCTGGAACTGGTTCAGAGCACTTGATGTGACAGATCGTAAGATTTTATTAAAACCATTTGGAATTTCTACCATCCTGCCATCTCTTTGCCTCTGATCTTTTCTTATTACACCCATAGGCTAGAATCCCACAAATTACATCTCAATGGGAGAAAATTAAATCAACCCTTTCTCCATTTCTATAGATCAATATTTTGAAGATAAAAAATAATGCTTTGTTTTGATTTCTTTGGAAAGCTAACATTCAAATGTTAAGAACTCTTCAAGCTTAATGCTGAAGAGGCATGGTTCTTAATTCTCATATAAACAATCAATAAGTAATTATTTCCTTTGAGTATGTATCTATAAATCAGCACATGTGAAATTATATTTCCCATTCAGAATGCCTCAAAATGATAATAGAGTAGAGAGTAATGAGAATGGATAAAGAAGTAGTTTGGAAGGAAAAAAATAAATGATAAAATGGCTTAATTAAATATGAATTAAAATAATAGAGAAGAAATTGGGAAAAAATCTTCTAATATTTAAGAATGGAGTATTATACTAGGAGAAATGCTGTCTATATTATACTTCTTTATTATAGACATCTTCTCCATTAAAATGTGAGCTTATTGGTTCATGTAGCTAAAACACTGAAATTTTAGCTGCATGAGAGTAGAGTTACTTGGATTCATGGCTAGCTGATCTGCATGAAGTACCCAGAGTGTTGACTAATGGCTAAATATCCATCTAGAGGAAGGACTTTTGTGCTAGGCTACAGGGCTTCAACCTTGCTTCCATCCCATCTAACATTTTGTAATTTTTTATCTAAATGAAGACACATTAAGATATTTTTGTCAAGTTCTCATAGAAAGCCAAATAAATTGTTGGCGTGATGATTGATGGCCCCAAAATTCAAAATAATCTTGGTGGTTTGGAATGACAATATCAAAAAAAAAAATAGACAAGAATAAATGTAAAATCCTGCATTTAAATTTCAAGATTTTTTTTGGTGAGGAAGACCAGCCCTGAGCTAACATCCAATGCCAATCCTCCTCTTTTTTGCTGAGGAAGATTGGCCCTGGGCTAACATCTGTGCCCATCTTCCTCCACTTTATATGGGACGCAGCCACAGCACGGCTTAACAAGCGGTGCATCGGTGCGCGCCCGGGATCCGAACCAGCGAACCCCGGGCCGCCGCAGAGGAGGGCGTGCACTTAATGGCTTGCACCACTGGGCTGGTCCCTCGAGATTTTTTTAATTGCACAAATATAGCAGGAGGAGATCTACTTTAACTACATTTCTTATGAAAATTACCTGCTAGTTTGTCTAAGGATAAAACCAGTGTGAGCAAACAGAATAAACTAGCCTAAAGAGGATAATGAAAACTTGAGCTTCATTAGTCGAAGAAGTGGTCCAGATCAAGAATTTGAGAACATTGTGTGCTCATGATGTCGCAGTTTGGGTTCCATTCTGGACAATTATCACTAGGTCATTAACAGGAATACTGACCACCAAGAGTATTTGGATTTACATTTCAAAAACAGGACTTACATTTTTTATCATTTACTCTGCCACAGACAGCTTTTCCCCAGTGCTGCTTAGAAACCACAACAAGCACAATCCATCTCTCCTCCATCTTCTATTTATTCTGAAAAACAAAAAGAAAGAAATGAGAAGGGGGGAGAAAAAGGGCATTGATGTTTCCTCTTGTCCTTAACTTACTTAGCAATATTAAAGGTCAAAGATGTCCACAGAAATTGGAGATGAAACCATCTTCGAAGGTACTCCATCCTGGAATGGCTTTTTAGAGGATTTTATCTCCTACATTGGATGGAGTGAGTAATCTGTTCTGTCTTCCCCTCACCCACTGTGGAGGGAACCTATATTCCCCATTTGTCCGGGCCCCCTGCCTAAATGGATGGTTTTTATGTAGTATCACAGATTTTTTTTTGTTTTTGGCCTGCCATTTAAGTCCTCAACATGTGTGTAATATTTTTATTTAATGAGCATTGATATCATCCTCTCAGTAGTTATGAATTTGTACTATACAGATATCATATATATTCTTAATACAAATGATTTTCTACTTTATAATTTTACTCACACAACAATCCATACTCCTAAACTATATTTTCACAGTATTCTCAAATAGGAAGTAAAGTAATTTTAAAAGTTATTGGGTTAATTAAAAAGAAGGCAAGTTTACAAGTTAAAATTTCCCTCAAAACCTTGCTTCAAAATAGAGTTTATAAAGAAGGAAAATGTGAATGGAGAAGAATTGGGTTAGATATATCTCTTCAAATTGTTGAAAGACTCTTAAGGAAGAGGAAATAGGCATACTGCTCAACTAATGAGCAGGAATGACAATGACAGAGCTTTCTTTTCAATGTAAGAAGAATTTTCAACAACAAAAAGAACTTCAGCCAAAATAGTGAATTCTATGTCAGTGGAAGAGTTCAAGCAGGAGTCAGGTAATCTTTCAGATATTGTAAGAAGAAATAAAATACATGGGGTTCAAGGTTGACTAGAAGATCTCTAAGGAACTTTCAACATTTAAGAGTCTGTGATCTGTCCTTATGATAAAGTACAATAAAAACTTTTAAAATGCAAAAATTATAAATGAGACAATGTCAAGATTTTGCTTTACCCAAAACATGACTATTGCTGATGAGTTAAATGATAGTAATATTATATATAGTCAATAGGCTGCAGTACATGTTACATTATTTTAAAGATTGAGGTTGTATGAGCATGGGCCTTGAGAGAGGAAGACCAATTTGTTGAAACATTCTGTTTTTTTGTTCAAAAGACAGATATAACAGAGAGATAATAAGACAACAGGAGATTAAAAAGTATGTTTTATGAGCTCAGAAAAAAGAGCAAATAAAACATTACCTAAATAAAAGCACACGAATACAACCCTTCTTAAAAAACTACTGAATGATAATTCCAATCAAAGACAAGGTGAATGAAAACAAAGAACTCCAAAATGGAAAAGCTATGATAAAATGATGATTAGTGGGAAGCTCTGATATTATTTAAGTAAATACAGACCAAAGGCTAAAATAACCATGGAGATTATGGCTACATGTGAAAAGGTACCTTCCCTGTACCAGGAGGATAGACAACATCCTCATCACCAGAGACAGGGAATTTAGAGCTGAGAAAACTGTATAGTATAAACAAACCCTGTTAAAATAACCTTTATCTTCCTAGTTACTTCTTCACCATTTACTACCCACAGCCTAAACCCCTGGGTCTTGTCCATTCTTCGCAAATTTATTCTTTCTTTTTCTAAAAGGTATAAAAGCTTCCTGCTCTGGTCACTTCTTCAGGTCTTCATTCTCTTGTGAAGGCTCTCCTGTACGTGTAAAAACTCAAAAAAACGTGTATGCTTTTCTCCTGTTAATCTGTCTTTTTTTTGTGTGTGTGTGAGGAACATCAGCCCTGAGCTAACATCCGTGCTAATCCTCCTCTTTTTGCTGAGGAAGACCAGCTCTGAGCTAACATCTATTGCCAATCCTCCTCCTTTTTTTCCTCCCCAAAGCCCCAGTAGATAGTTGTATGTCATAGTTGCACATCCTTCTAGTTGCTGTATGTGGGACGCGGCCTCAGCATGGCCAGAGAAGCAGTGCGTCGGTGCACGCCTGGGATCTGAACCCGGGCCGCCAGTAGCGGAGCGCGCGCGCTTAACCGCTAAGCCACGGGGCCGGCCCCTGTTAATCTGTCTTAAATCAGTTTAACTCTTAGAGCGAGCCAGAGACCCAAAGAGGATAGAGGAGAATTTTTCCTCCCTTACATAAGGAACTCTATGTGAATATGAATTCATTGCTCCTTTCCCCCCTACGTTGTTGGGTGTTAGTATTATAAAAAAATAATTGCTCAGAATTTTACGAATTTTTTTAATGATGAGTTTTCAATATAAAAGTTTAAAGAGTATGCCAACCTTGATTAATTGCAAAATAAATAATTCACTATGAAAAAAAAGTCTACTTAGTTATCTCCCCCAACAAACTGTTAGGAATTTCTTAGACAAGACTCCCACTTATGGTAGAATTTTAAGGTATTAACATCACCAGAAAATGATAACTAATGCTATTCACAGTATATGAGGCTGTTGTTCATAGTTTAAATGGAATTCCTCGTTTAAAGAAAAAAAACCTTTCATCTGGGATGCTCAAGGACCCTTTCCAAATGTAAGAATGTGTTTATATAAACAAAGGCAAACTGAAAAGTGACAAGTGGTCAGAAGGCCAAAACCAAGGCTATTGCTGGCGTCTTGGTAAAGAAGAGACAAATCCAATAAGTCTCTGAGACTTAATAACTGGCTAGACAACTGAGATTGAAGAGAAGAGTGATAAATGGTAACTACAAATTTACAATTTTGAGAGCAAAAAGGATGGCAGTGCTTAAATCAGAATAAACTTAGGGACAACAGTCTGGGTGGAAAGCTTGGTTCAAATCATGTTTTGTTTTTGGTGGGTCAGTAGACATCTAAGGACAGCTATCCCTTAGGACAGCTAAGACAGCAAGAACTAGAGTACTCAGAAAAGGACAGGAGGTTAGGAGTAGAGGCGTACAATTACATTTCATTGTCATGCCAGACCCCTACAGTCCCTCCACCCCCACCCCCAGGCATTACGAACCTATGACTAGATTACAAAACCCACAGAAACTACAAAAATCTCAATTAGTTTAAGGGCAGGAAACACTGAAAGAAATTCAGGGAAAATAATTCCTTTCTGTATTTTCTTCTAAAGAAATATCTACAATATAAGGGAAAAAAAACTCTTTCTCCAGTGCAGCAAAATAGACAGACTATGACCTTATAACGTGATTACAGTCTATTGGTGCTGATAAGAAAGGTGACACTTAATTACACAGTGCTTTTCATCTTCTAAGCACTTTACAAGTACTGTATTAACTAATTAACGATGGAAAACCTGATGTTTCTCGGAAAAGACTGCTGTCGCTACTGTTTTTCACCTTTTAGATGAACTTTTTTTAAATCTTGAAATACAACACGCATAAAATGGGTGATATTTAAACTTTTCAAACTAATGATTACGGCAAGCAGTTCATTTTCCTGGTACTTCCGAGTTAAATTACAATTAAAAAAAAAAAAGATGTAGGTAAGCTATCTAAAAAGAGAAACAACTCTACTGGCTCATAAAAGCCCATCTGGTGAGCACCAATGAGCCCTGATAAATGATGAAGCAGTGGTAATGTGAAGATGCTTACTGTTGGCCTATGGCTTCTACATCCTCCAGAAGCAGACGGGATAAGGGCACCTATTCCCACATGCATTGAGTGCTCTAGTATGGGTTCCAGGTAAGATTGTCTTATTCACCTCAAGTAGTTTTAAAATTAGTGATCACCAAGCATTTGTCAGAACACTGGGCTAATACAGTTTGTTCCCTTTGAAGACAAATGTTTTTGGTTCAAGAAAAAGTCTCATTTAAGAATCTGGATCAGGATATTAAGTCATTCACTCATTCAACTAAAGGGTATTAAGTACCTATTATAAACAAAGCCCTCCAAGGAGGGTTAGCCTTGTGTAGAGTCACATGAGTATCTCTATAATGACCTTAAGAGCTGGGTGACTGGTCCTGTATCTCTCTAAACACCTTAAAAGATGGGTGGTTATCATTGCTACATATACTCCTCCTGGCTGCCCAAAAAAGTCCTGTCTGCCAAGACCAGGCTGAAATCCCCAGTCCAGAGGAAGGCAGCACGAGATAGGGGAAAATCAACAGACTTGGCTTTGTACCTGAGCTCTGCATATACTGCTCCAGCAGTAAAAACTAAGGCAGGTTATTTACTTCCTCTGGATCTCTGTTTCCTCAAATAAAACGAGAATAATACTTTCACAACTGTATAAGCAAGAGCCTATATATACAGTGTAATTGGCTTAGTTCCTTTAATTTTGAAAAATGCTTTTCCATTTCTTGTATCACTAACTTGGTTCCTTCTGCTGAAATGGTTGAGGTTTCTGCACAAATTATAAATAATAATTTCTTTGAAAGCTTACTATAAATATTAAATAAAATAACATAAAAAATATGCTGAGCCAATGGTATAGTGTAGTAAAATATATAGGAGTCAAGTAGACCTGGTTATAAATCCTGATTATAGCATTTAGTGAGTAGGAGCCATGTATTATGCCTTCCTGATGTCTCATAGTATCTTTCACAACACTAAGTATATAGTAAACATTCATTAAATTTTTGTTGACTGACATTGACTTATTAGCCAGTCAAATAAAATACAACGTGTGCACATACACTTCATTTACCTCCCTCCAGCTGTAGAGTAAGAGTAACAGGCAGGTTCTAGCAGAGCCTTTGAGCTCTTCCTGGGTAAGGCTAGCCCTAAAGTTACTGGAGTCAGGGCCGGCCCTGTGGCTTGGTGGTTAAGTGCGCGCACTGCAATGCTGGTGGCCCGGGTTCGGATCCCGGGTGCGCATAGAGGCACCACTTCTCCGTCCATCCTGAGGCCGAGTCCCACATACAGCAACTAGAAGGATGTGCAGCTATGACATACAACTATCTACTGGGGCTTTGGGGGGAAAAAATTAAATAAATAAAATCTTTAAAAAAAAAAAAAAGTTACTGGAGTCAGAAAGAAGTTGCTACCCTCATTTCTGAAGTGCTCCTATTCTCAGCTCAGCAGCTCCAAAATGAACTCCTAGGGGTAGTACGAGCCCTGTTACTTATCCTGTGATCTGAGCTTTAAGAATACAGATATAGAGCTCTAGATATCTAATTATTATCGTTCTATGTATTGTTCCAACAGGAACACCTAAGGAATATTGTTTCTGACCTCTGCTTGTGTGCTCTTCAATAATTTACTCCAGAGGTCATGGATTACAAAAGCATGGATTATAATTCTAGTAAATATTTTCTTAGAATTGTTCTTTTCTTCCATTCTTCCCAGTCATCTTTTAATCAAAACAAGACCTGAGCAAACATGCACAAATTCCAATTTGTTCTATCCAGATAAATTTTAAATCCCTCTTACCTATTTCTAACTTTGTTATTTATATTTATGATATAATATAAGCCATATCTATATACATCACGTGAAAAGCAATTGCAAAATTTATCAAGAATTCTCTTCAGAAAACTGTTCTCATAATAAGCGCAAATTGTTAGCATCTATCACCACATGATGTAATCATATAAAAGCCTTTTCTAACCTCATCCCCATAAGGTACCTCTCTATTACATTATAATGATAAATGGCAAAATGTTTTGCATGACACTTAAGCTATTACAGAACTCTACAGGGAATGCTAGGATACTAACCAAAGTTTTCCGATAAGCAGCTACAGCTACAAGTCAGCCTCATGTTCTTAAATCAACTGATCTCTTTCACAATATTTATTTCTGGCAAAACAATTTACAACTGAACACAAGTATATCATAAGGTCAACACAACATATGTCAGGAGTAAATATGCCATTGTGTGTTTGAAGAGATAAGGGTTAAGCATTCAGCTCAGGGATGGATGTGACACTTTGTTGGAGTTGAGAACAGTCTAAACCAGCCACATTCTTCTATCCTGCAATGCAGCTACCTCCCAGTTATCCCTCATGACTGGATATGAGCAATTAGGGTTCACAGATAAAGCCCAAATTTATATCAGCCAATAGTTAAATCCCAACCATCCATTGCTACTTGAAAGAGGCATTACCGGGCAGGCCCCGTGGCTTAGCAGTTAAGTGCGCGCGCTCCGCTGCTGGCGGCCCGGGTTCGCATCCCGGGCGCACACTGACGCACCGCTTCTCTGGCCATGCTGAGGCCGCGTCCCACATACAGCAACTAGAGGGATGTGCAACTACAACATACAACTATCTACTGGGGCTTTGGGGGAGAAAAAAAGGAGGAGGATTGGCAACAGATGTTAGCTCAGAGCCGGTCTTCCTCAGCAAAAAGAGGAGGATTAGCACGGATGTTAACTCAGGGCTGATCTTCCTCACAAAAAAAAAAAAGAGGCATTACCTTTGGGGTAAATACAAGTATTGGATAATTTGTCCCTAAACCTTACTTCTATTTCCTACCTCTCTCAGATTAGCTGTTAAGTCGCAATTCACTCTTTTCTGTATGATATTATTATTCAATTTAGTGCAACATAGTGCTAGCATGTTGGGTTTTTTTTACATTAATTAACTTCTAATTTTTTGTTAAAACAAAACATTCTATATACTCATTTTTGAGAGTAGTCTATATTCTATGCATCTTTATTACCAGATCATTTTTTTATTCTTGTAATTTAAGAGTATAATCACAAATAACACTTTTCATCTTTGAGAAACTTTTTTTTTTTACCAAAACCTGACAATTTTTATACCTTCTCTGGAGCTCTTGTTGACATTCTCAAATATAACAACTATAATAGCTAATATTTATTGGGTATGTATTCTGTGCCAGCCATTGTGCTCCATGCTTTGCCTCCATTAACTCATTTAGTCCTAGGCAAGTACTATTATTATTCCCATTTTACACATTAGGCAACTGACAGCCAGAAAGGCTAAATAATTTTCACAGCTTCAGCCAGATACTACAAGACAGAACACAGAGGCACACTGAGGCAACCGATTCCAGAGCCTATGTTCTTTACCTCACCATATTTCTTCTTTGTAATTGCTCGTATTTCAATCTATATCAATAGCCTTACGTAATATATGTCCAGGATATATTTTAAACAATTATATTAGTAAAGCATATTAGCTTTACTAGCTTCTCAGATCAAGCTGTACTGAAAAACCACTTAACCAACAGAGGCATGACAAAGCAAACAACAAATGTAGCAAAAAACCCCGTGGTCGGAAGATCACCAGGACTCAAGTTCTTTCACCCTTCCCCTCTGTGTATCAGTCTTGCCTCCCCTCATGGTCCCAAGAGGCTGCAATTCTAAGCACCAGAGGCGACAGACAACATCCAGCGAAGAAGAGGGGCATCTTATACTGGGTATCTGTTTTTGTTTGTTTGTTTGTTGTTGTTGTCTTTTTGAGTTAAAGAAACCTTTTCCAGAAACTCCCCAGCAGACTGACCCTTGGGTTCCATTGGCAAGGACTGGGTCATCTGCCCTTGCCCACATCAACTAGCAATGGAGATAAGACTACACGACTGACTCTAGATAGATGATAGATAGATAGATGATAGATAGATAGATGATAGATAGATAGATAGATAGATAGATAGATAGATAGATAGGGAATAAACACAAATAGTTAACTTCTATCACCACATGATGTATCATATAAAAGGCTTTGCAAACCAAAGTGTCAGGAAATAACTCCTCCAGAGGAGTTATTGTTGACATCCACCATGAGAAGTCAATGTTATTCCCTTATTTTTAGATAAGAAGCTGTTAAGAATTACAGTGAAAGCTTGGGTCCTGACCTGACACTTAAGACTAGTTTAAGAAAACAGAGACAGTATTCCATTAATATTATGCCTAGGAATTTCAACGAATTCCACTAGAATTTCAAGGCCTGCTGTCTTTATTTTTCATTAAGAACCTGCCTCTCCTCCTCTCTCCCAAAAAAAGCTTTAAGCTCTTTGTACTGGGGCCTTCTCAAGAAAAAAGGAAAGACAAGTAGTCTGGCAACGGTGGAGTGTTGAGACGATTGCAAAAATGACATGGGGCAGGAAGAAGGGAGAAACAGAGAAACTGAGGTTTCAGGCAAGGAGAAAAGGAGGACACAGAGTTTGGAGCTCAAGAAAAGAACGAATGTCTCAGGAAGCCTCCAGTCCCTGCCTCTGCAAACCAGTTTCTGCAAACCAGAGGGCTTGTTTTAGAAACCACTATCATCACACCTTCCACAGGAAGTAAATCTAGTGCTTATATATGATACCAAAGACCCTTCTCATTTCTCCTCTTTTCCCTTAGCATCCTCTTAGCATACTCCCCACTTCAGATCCTGTCTTTGTGATCACCCAGTCTCAGCATTCCTCTTTCCAACCTCTGGCAACACAAAGAAATATTTTCTAATGAAATTTAAATGTCAAATTCTAGCCAGGAGGCATGGCAAGCGGAAGCATCCAAGTGTAAAAGCAACTACTGACAGTCACCCCACTTCACATTGGATTTGCTTTTCATCCCCAAAGCAAATACACTTAAGCTGTGCAGTCTTTAAAACTATAGAATATACATATTTTTACGGCTGTAGGAAGTTTTCATAAGCAGCTTTCTTATTTCATTCTCCTCAAGCAGCTAGGGTGCAGAACAGGGATTGATCAGGTAGGTGCAAATTCATTTCTCCAACTGGAAAAGCAGGAAGCTGGAGCTGGGGTTCCATGGCACTACTGATCTGGCAGCGGGATTTTCTCTTATCCAGTGCTGACAGCATCTCTAAAAGTAAGGGAGTGTGCAGAGCAAAGACTTGCACAGCAATTAGAGAGTAAAGACTGGATGCGTGGTTAAATGGAGAAGCACATGTGAAGAGCCCACATTTAGAGCCAGGGAAACAGAGAGCAAGGAAGGCCAGACCACTGGGGTATGCAGCTGGGTGCACAGAACTGAATGGGACAAGCTCTTGGGGACAGAGCTGAGCCCAGCTCTACAGGAACTGCGAATGTCAGGATCCAAGCAACCTTCTACAGCTGGTTATCCCATATCCTACAGTGCACTCACTGCCAAAAATGCACCTTTCATTGGTTCCTCCTCATAGCTATATAAGAACTACTTCTTCACCATTTTCATAAGAATTCACTGAAATTTGCAAACAGAAACATCTCTACTTACACCCTCTCTGCTATCTCCTTTCTGATTCTATTTATCGTTAAAGGAATTATTTCCCCTTTTTCTCCACAGCTAGATTTTTGTAACTGGAAGAGGGTACACTCTTGTGGCCAGAATAAGTGTACCAACAGGGTTTTGCCTCGTTTTCATTTACCACATCCCACACATCAAGTCCCAGAGTTCTGACATCAATAGAGGCTCTGCCTCTTTCAACTCTTTTTTTGTCTGTTACTGAAAAATCAGAACCAGAGATAAAGCTAATGAAAAGCTACTAAGGAGCTCAAATTACTTGTGAACTATCAAATCAATAGTTGAATCTTAACCATGGTAATTCACAGGGAACATCAAGTACTTCACAGTTTGCCAGCAGCCTCATGCTGTCTGTGTCTAAGAATTTCCAGAACAGCAATTCCAACATTCTCACCCTTCTCTATCCCTAAAATTTCCTTACTGGTGCCTACCTTGGAGCAAGGAAAAAACCAAATCTTCGGAAAAGTCATAAGGCATTCTAGAAGCACAAGGAATTTTCCCTTTTGGAGACCTATGAGTTGAATTTGTGTCCCCTCAAAATTCATATGTTTGAGTCCTAACCCTGTGTACCTCAGAATGTGACTGTGTTTGGAAATAGATTCTTTACAGAGGTAATCAAATTAAAATGAGTCATGAGGGTGGGCCCTAATCCAATATAACTGGTGTCCTTTTAAAAATGGGAAATTTGAACACAGAGATGTGCAGAGAAGGAAAACAATGTGAAGAGGCATAGGGAAAAGACAGCCATCTACATGCCAAGGAGAGAAGACTGGAACAGATTTTTCCCTCACAGCACTCAGAAGAAAATAACCCTGCCAACACCTTGATTTTGGACTTCCAGCCTCCAGATTACAAAACAATCAATTTCTGTTGTTTAAGGCACCCAGTCTGTGGTACTGTTATCACAGCCCTAGCAAACTAATATAAAGACATCTAAAATCACATCCGGAAGAGAGGATAAGAAGGTAGAGTTCCAGGAGCAGGTGGGCCATCCCCATGGAAGATAAAAGAAGTGAGATAACTTGTACAAAACATATAGCATACGGCCTGACATATGGTCAAAATACATGGGCTCTCACCATAGTTCCAGGAGTTAGAGGACACACGCTCATTCTTATTGCCTGCAAGGTGAGTGACATGCTTATCTACCCAGACAGAGGATCCAGAACTGATTTCACAGGGCAGCACAGGCCACCCATTAAACCTCTCCTATCAGGTGAGAAAACATGCAACACTTGGCACCATCAGATATAACGAAACATCATGTAATGAAGATGCTAGGATGGGTGTTATGGGATAGACAAAATTAACAAAATAAATTCCTTGCTTCAAAGAATACAGGTTCAGAGATATCATCAAAATAGAGACCATCTGGGGGAATGAATCTATAGGTTCATTCTCACACACTGAGCATGTGCACATATCTCACCAAAATGTCACTTTCAGCTCCCAATAGTCACCAAAAAGATTATTCAAAGAGCATTCCCTGCTTGATAGGAGCCCAGCACTTCCTGCAAGAAAGCACGGTGTTAATCTGCATGTGCTCGTGTTTCACAAATAACAATCCCAGAGGGAGAAAAAAGCCAAATGGCCCAGCATAAGGTCGCAGCATATGTCTCTTTTGGAAGTTCTAGTACATTAGTTTCTCATTTCTATTTTCTATTCTCCCCATTCAATTTCTGCTTTGATCTTTCACATCAGCCTGCTGTTTGTCCTATGCCACAAGTGCTTAGGGTCAAATCAAGATCACTATCATAAAACAGAGCTCCCTGTCCTCATTTACCTCCTAGGGAAGAGAATGCCTTTTTCCACCAGGATAAGGTAGTCCAATCAACCTAGATGCCAGTCCCTTAAGTTATTGGCTATGAAAAGTAGAAAGGCCACGGGGTTTTTTCTGAAAAGATTTTAAAATGTGCTATAAAGGAATGATTTATTTGGGACCTTGATCCTAACTGATTCAGAGTCAGGAAGTCAAGACCATAGGGAAGACTGGCTCCTGCAAGGAGGGCATCCAACAGCTGGGAACTCTGACAAGGGCTCTTTCTGATTCATGAAAAAGGAGTCTCTGAATGTGTATGTGTTAGGGGAAAGGGGAAAGGGAGGGGGATACAACATTCCTGTGTTGGCTCCTGAGAGCCAGAGCATTCCTGCAACCCATCCCTTCCTGGGTCTTCTACCTGTCACGTGGCATAGGTACCCTGGGGAAAGCTCTGATACACTCTCCAACTGTAACAGCGGGCAGCAGAAAATTAAAATCAGTAGGGAAAACAGTGGGAGAAGTTTATGAGCAGGACCCCTTAATTCACCAAGTAAGCAGATACAAAATCATAACTTCTCCAATTGACTGTTTCTGAAATTTGTTTTTAGAGAGAACAAAACCTTTGATTCCTCCACTGGGGAAAAAAACAAACCCTTTAAATGTAAATACTCTCAGAGGTGATTCTGTGTATTACTGACTGATAGTCATTAAGGATATCATTCTTTCCTAAGAGCAAGTTTTGATTGGGGGTGGGGGAGGGAGGGCAGCTGGTGACTGAAGGTGAAAGAGAAATAAGAGGGAAGCTGTGAGGGGAAGGAGATGGAAAGAGAGCCTGGAGGCACTAAAAATCAACTTCTCCCCTTCAACGCTTTGCCTAGAGCAAGCCCTGGGTGTATGATTTCTTAACCTGCCTAAAAAATGAAAAAGACTTCCTCTGAAAGCTTCACGAACTCTGTAAGCCAGTGATTACAGCTGCCTTTAATAGAAGAAGAAGGACTTCCCTCTTCACTGAAACCTTAAGGGAAGATGCCTCAAATCAACTTTAGAAATGACTAGAGAAGAAATGGGAAGGAGCAGAAGAGAGGCCGAGCAGGAGGAGGGAGGAGAAAGAAGGAAGAAGTGGAGGTGAAGGGAGGGCGAGCACAATACAAGTCACCCAAGAGGAGAGTAGGCCACTACAACCATCTCGGGGGTTATGGGACTGCTAGCTTTAAGACATCCCTTAAAAAAGCAGATTAAACTCCACTGGTTAATAATTAAAGGTTGCAGAAAGTCCAGACACGACATTCCAAGAACAATAGCTGTACTGGACAGGTGTCACCCTTTTCGGCTACTAGACAGCTGAACCCCCTTCTATGTCTTGGGACTTCCCCACCTTGTCAATCTCGAGGGGAGGCTGAGCCACTTCGTGCTATAAAAGCTAAAAATTCCTGCAACTTTGTTTCCCAGCCTCCTTGGTAGACATGGATATGTCACCTAGACTTTAGTGCGCATAGTGTGCTACCTTTGAGGACTTCCCAAACCAAAAGAGCTTGTGAAAATAAATACCCCAGAGATTCTGACTAAGTAGGATAATGCAGCCACATAGCTTGTAATTGTCGCAAGCTCTCAACTGATGCTGATGCTGCTAGTATTTAGGCTACACTTTTGAGTAAACTGACAGCCGCCACTATTCTGATGAACTCACCTCAGGCTTTGAACTAGCCACTAGTGATGCAAAGTGGAGATGGAAAAGATTTCTCTCTGGTGACAGAAGAGGTTTGTGGCAGGTCCAAGGTCCTGGTGCTACAAGGGCAGTGGTAGTATTGGTGGCATCTTCCTCCCTGAGTCATTGCATTGTTTCAAGCTGCTAAGTTTGTGTAACTTGTCATACACCAATAGAAAATTAATACAGGACATATTGTATGCAGGTTTTAAAAGTGCTCTGGGCAGTATCTATGTATTTTGCAGAACATGTGCGAAGGCACACATACCTTCATAGCTTCTTTCTTTCCTCTCACCTTCTGAACTTAATAAAAGAGTGGTTTACACTTATTATTACCAAATTACCACAGGAATACCTCCATTTATGACTCAATCCACTGCATGCCCACTGGACTCGTTCCTTTAAAATCACATATTCTCCTAATTGTTAAAATCAATGAGTATTTTTCAGTCTTTGGTTTTTTACTCATCTTTTCTGCTGCATTTGACACTCAAATCACATCTAGCACTGATCTTTTCCCTAAGTTTTAGAGTCATATCTAACTATCTGTTGGACATCTCCACTAGGATGTCCAATAGGCCCTTTAAACTCAATATATCTGTATCAGTTTCCTAGAGCTGCTGTAACAAAGTACAACAACCTAGGTGGCTTAAAACAAGAGAAATTTATTGTCTCAGAGTCTTGGAGGCTAGAAGTCTGAGATCAAGGTGTCGGCAGGGCCACGCTCCCTTCGAGACTCCGGGTAGTTTTCTTTGCTGCTTCTTCCTTGTTGTTCTTCCATGCCTCTTCATAGCTTCTGAAGGTGGCCAACAATCCTTGGCATTCCTTGGCTTGCAGCTGTATCACTCTAACCTCTGCCTCCATTGTCATATGATGTTCTCCCTGTGTGTCTTTATATCATCGTTCCTCTGTGTGTGTATGTTCAAATCTCCCCTTTTCTAAGGACAACAGTCATCCTGGATTGGAGTCCACCCTCATGACTTCATTTTAACTTGGTTAAATCTGCAAAGACCCTGCTTCCAAATAAGGTCACGTTTTGAGGTATTGGGAGTTAGGACTTCAACATATTTTTGGGGGGAATCATAACTCATCCCATAACAAAGTCCCCAGTGAAACTAATTCTCTTCCCTCACTGCTCTTTTTCTTACCTGTGCTTTTAGACTTACCTCTTGAGGAGGTGCTCTAATGTAGTAGATAAGAATGAGGGCTCTGAAATCAGACACTAATGATGGGTGACCTTAGGGAAGCTAAAGTAATTATTCAAAGCCTCAGTTCATATAAATTGGGAAAATAATAGTTTTTTTATTTTTATTTTTAAAAAATTTACTTAATTTTTAAAAACTGAGATATAATTGACATATAACATTATATTAGTTTCAGGTATACAACATTGACTCTAATTTTATAACTATGTATGGATGGAGGTTAACTAGACTTATTATGGTGATCATTTCATAATATATACAAATATCAAATCATTATGTTGTACACCTAAAACTAATACAATGTTATATGTCAATTATATCCCAACTTAAAAAATAAAAATAGCAAAACAATAACTCTAAAAGCTTGAAACAGTACGCACTTATCTCACAGATTCCATGGGTCAGTAATCCGGTCACAGCTTAACTGAGTCCTCCGCTCAGGGTCTCACAAGGCTAAGTTATGTTGTCAGCTGGAGCTGCAGTCTCTTCTGAAGCTCAGGCTCCTCTTCCCTGCTCATGTGGCAGAATTCATTTCCTTACAGCTGTAGAACTCATGGTGACTTACGTATTTTTTGAGGCCAGCAGAAGAATTTGCAATTACTTACTGCCTCTTTTAAGGGCTTGTGTAATTAGGTCAAACACGGCCAGGATAACCTGTCTTTTGATTCATTCAAAGTCAACCAATTAGCAACTTTAATTTACATCTGCAAAATTCATTTACTCTATAAGGTAACATGACCACAGGCGTGCTATCTCATCATATTCACAGGTTCTGCCTACACTCAAGAGAAGGGGATTATACAGGGCATGCATAGCACGGAGCGGAAATGTTGAGAGCCATCTTAGAACGCTGCCTGCCGTGGTCCTCTTCCTGTCCTTTAAATTCAAAGCCTGAACACTAAAAATAAACATATTTAACTCCACTAGAAATATTTTAGTGAGCTCTGGAGCTAGTCTGCGTGGGTTCTGATCCCAGTTCAACACTTCTTACTTGTGAAACCTTGAGCAAGTTAGTTAACTCAGTTTTCCCATCTGTAAAGGGGAGATAGTAGTAGTTGCTACATTATAAGGGTGCTGTAAGGACTGAATCAGCTAATAGATCTAAAACTCTTAGAATAATAGTGCCTGGCACATGGTTAAGTGCTACATAAGTGTAATAACTTCCTATTACTTTCTCTCTTTGGCAAAAATTTAGCAAATCAGCTAGATGCGTAGATAGGGAAACAAAGACAGATTATCTCAGGTTTTTCTTCAGCTAGATAAGTATTTAAAATCTTCGACTACAGTAACTCAGGAAACTAGAAATATGATATAGTAAGGCAAGCCCTTCATAAAAGAATGAATTAGACATTTATCTTCATTATCCTATTATGCATGAGGCGGAAAACAAAACAAATAATAATGAGTAGACAGTATACTGATTTAAAATATTTGTCACACCTAATAAGCACGTATACTCATTTCAAAATCAGACCTACGGATGCAAATGTATAGGGAAAATAACGTAGGTGGCTTATTTGACATTTTCCAAATAGTAAATGCATAGAAAATGCACATTTACTATAAATTCATCTCTAAAGACTCCCTCTGAATGGCATCCAACATAATTATATTTACTTCAGGAAAATATACTCAAATAGAATTTTGATATTAGAATCACAGAATGTTAAAGCTAGGAAGAACTCTCTGAACCAATCATTTTACGAGAAAATTTAGATCCAAATAAATAGGATGCTTGCTCATAAGTCACTTGATACTTGGCGGCAGAGCCCAAATTAAAAACAAAGTTTTCTTCCCAGTCCCATGCTAATTATACTACAATGATCAGCCTTTAACAAAATATAAAGTTTATATAAAAATCTCTGAACATACATGTTAAAGATTGCTATTTTTTCCTGGAGAATTGATCCCTTTACCATATGTAATATCCCTCTTTATCTCTGATAATTTTCCTTGTTCTGAAGCTTGCTTTATCTAAAATTAATATAGCCACTCCAGCTATCAATTGATTAGTGTTAGCATGGTATATCTTTCTCCATATGTTTACTTTTAATCTATCTGTGTCTTTATATTTACAGTGAGTTTCTTGTAGACAACCTAAATAATTGGAACTTGTTTTTTGATCCACTGTCTTTTAATTGGTGAATTTAGACCACTCACATTTAAGGTGATTCTTGATACAGTGGTAGTAATATCTACCGTATTTATGACAATTTTCTCTTCATTACCCTTATTCTTGATTCTTTTTGTCTTTCACTCTTTTTTTGTCTTCTTTGGTTTTGGGTTTTGTTTTTTGTGAGGAAGATTAGCCCTGAGCTAACATCCGTTGCCAATCCTCCCCTTTTTGCTGAGGAAGACTGGCCCTGGGCTAACATCCATGCCCATCTTCCTCTACTTTATACGGGACGCTGCCACAGCATGGCTTGACAAGCAGTGCATCAGTCTGAGCTCAAGATCTGAACCTGCGAACCCCAGGCTGCCGAAGCTGAGTACATGAACTTAACCGCTACACCACTGGGCCGGCCCTGTGTCTTCTTTGGTTTTAATTGAACATTTTATATGATTTCATTTTCTCTCTTCTCTTAGCTTATCAATTATATTTCTCTTAAAAAAAACTCTTAGTGATTTTCCTAGACCTTGCAATGTATATTTTCAAGTAAGTCAAATAACACTATATCACTTCATGGGTAGTGTAGGTACCAGATAACAGAATATTCCCAGTTCCTTCCACCTGACTCTAATAATTTTGCTATTATTCATTTTACTCATCCAATAATGTTTCTATTACTATTTTGAACAAACTATTATCTGTTAAATCAATTAAAAATAAGAAAAATAGGGGCCGGCCCCATGGCTTAGTGGTTAAGTGCACGCGCTCTGCCACTGGCAGCCCAGGTTCGGATCCCAGGCGCGCACCGACGCACCACTTGTCGGGCCATGCTGAGGTGGCGTCCCACATACAGGAACTAGAGAGATGTGCAACTATGATGTACAACTATCTACTGGGGCCTTGGGAGGAGAAGGGGATAAAAAAAGGAGGAGGATTGGCAATAGATGTTAGCTCAGGGCCAGTCGTCCTCAGCAAAAAGAGGAGGATTGGCATGGATGTTAGCTCAGGGCTGATCTTCCTCACAAAAAAAAAAAGAATAGGAAAAATAAAAGATTTTATTTTACCTTCATTTATTCCTTCTCTAATACTTCCTTTCTGCATGTAGATCTGACTTTCTGACCTATATTATTTCCCCTCTTTCTGAAGAATTTAACATTTCTTGCATAGCAGGTCTACTGGCAACAAATTCCCTCAACTTTTCTTTGTTTTAGAAAGTCTCTATACCTCTTTCATTTTGGAAGAATAATTTTGTTGGATACAGAACTCTAGGTTGGTGTGGTTTTTCTTTCAACACTTTATATATTTCACTTCACTGTCTTCCTACTTGCATGGTATGTAAAGAGAAGAATGATGTGATTCTTATCCTTGCTCCTTTATAGGTAAGGTGTTTTTCCCATTCTGGCTTCTTTCAAGATTTTTTCTTTGTCTTTGATTTTCTGCAGTTTTAATATGATATACCCAGGAGTAAATTTTTTGGTATTTATTCTGCTTGGTGTTCTCTGAGCTTTCAGGATCTGTGGTTTGGTGTCTGTCATTAATTTTGGAAAATTCTCAACCATTATCACTTCAAATTTTCCTTCTGTTTCTTTCTCTCCTTCTTCTCCTTCTGCTATTCTCATTACACATATGTTATGCATTTTGTAATCATTCCATAGTTCTTGGATATTCTGTTTCATTATTTTCTCTTTTCTTTTTCATTGGGGACATTTATATTCATATATATTCAACCTCAGTGAGTCTTTCCTTGGCCATGTTCAGTCTACTGCTGAGCTCAACAAAAGCATTCTTCATTTCTATTATGGTGTTTCTTATTTCTAACATTTCTTTTTTATTCTTTCTTAGAGTTTTGATCTCTCTGATTACATTATTCATCTGTTATTGCATGTTGTCCATTTTTTCCATTAGAGCTCTTAGCATACTAATCATGTTATTTTAAATTCCTAGTCTGATAATTCCAAAATCTATGCCATATCTGAATCTGGTTCTGATGCTTGCCTTGTCTCTTCAGACAAAGTGGCTATCAACAAACTGATTTTAAAGTTTATATGGAAAGGTAAAAGACTCAGAATAGCCAACACAACACTGAAAAACAAAAAAGTTGGAGGACTGATACTACCCAACTTCAAGACTTACTATAAAGCTACAGTGATCAAAACAGTGTGGTACTGGCTAAAAAAAAAAAAAAAAAAATTGGCAAAAAGATCAATGGAACAAAATATAGAGTCCAGATATAGACCCAACAAATATAGTCAACTATCTTTGACAAAGGAGCAAAAGCAATCCAATCAAGAAAGGTTTGTCTTTTCAACAAATGATGCTGGAACAACTGGACATCCACATGCAAAAGAAAATAAATCTAGACACATACCTTACACTTTCACAAAAATTAACTCAAAATGGATCACAACCACAACGTAAATGCAAAACTTTAAACCTTCTAGAAGATAACATAAGGGAAAAGTAGGATGACCTTGACTTGGGTGATAAATTTTTTGATACAACAAAAACACAATCAATGAAAGAAAAGAATTGATAATTGGACTTCACTGAAATTTAGAACTTCTGCTTTGCAAAAGCCACTGTTAAGAGAATGAAAAGACAAGCCACAGACTGGGAAAAAATCTTCACAAAACAGATATCTAATAAAAGACTTGTATCCAAAATATACAAAGAACTCACAAAATTCAACAATAAGTAAACAACTTTGCCAAATTTTAAAATTGGCAAAATATCTGAACAGATGTCTTACCAAAGAAGATATACAGATGACAAATAAGCAAATAAAAAGATGGTCAACATCATATGTCATTAGGGAACTGAAAATTCAAATGACAATGAGATACCACTATACATCTATAGAATGGCTATAATCCAAACATTGACACCACCAAATGCTGATGAGGATGTGGAGCAACAGGAACTCTCATTCATTGCTGGTGGAAATATAAAATGGTACAGCCACTCTGGAAGACAGTTTGGCAGTTTCTTACAAACTAAACATACTTTTACCATATGATCCAGCAATTGCATTACTTAGTATTTACTTAAATGAGTCAAAAACTTAAATCCACACAAAGACCTGCACACAAATGTTTATAGCAGCTTCACTCATAATTTCCAAAACTTGGAAGCAACAAAGATGTCTTTAAATAGGTGAATGGATAAGGAAACCATGGTACCTCCATACAATGGAATTTTATTCAGTAATAAAAAGAAATTAGCTATCAAACCACAAAAAGACATGGAGGAAACTTGAATGCATATTGCTAAATTAAAGAAGCCAATCTGAAAAGGCTACATACTATATGATTCCAACTATAAGACATTCTGGAAAAGGCAAAACTACGGAGACAGTAAAATGATCTGTGGTTTCCAGGAGTTAAAGGGGAGGGAGAAAGGGAAGGGAGAAAAGAGGGAGGGAGAGAGGAATGAATAGAGGGAACACAGGGGATTTTTAGGGCAGTGAACTATTCTATATTATACTGGTGTACAATAATGGTGGATATGTGACATTTTGCATTTGTCAAAACCCATAGAATGTACAACACAAAGAATGAACTCATATGTAAACTATGGACTTTTGTTAAAAATAGTCCATCAATATTGGTTCATTAATTGTAACAAATATACCGCACTAATGCAAGATGTTAATAATAGGGGAAACTGTGTGCAGCAGAAGAGCGAGTACTTGGGAACTCTCTGTAGTTTCTGCACAATTTTTCTGTAAACCAAAAACTTCTAAAAAGCAAAGTCTATTAAAAATTTTTTAAATCTTTGAACAAACACAATTCTGCTCTAATGCTGAAAGTCTCAGAGCAAAAGTAGAGTATAGTTTATCAAACAAAGTGGTATCTACATGTAATTTTCCAAGAGTGTTTTTCAGTAAATAGCCCTAAGCTGTTTTCTCAGACTCCAAGTAAATAAGCCAAGTTTAATCTACAGCTTGTGATTCATCCTGGCCTATTTTCTACAAAACAGAAAAATATTCCCCATCAGTTACCTCACTGAATTACTTCTTTATATCTCATTCTCCAGAGACTTCTACATCAGAGAGTTTAAAGCTCTTTCCTATCTGATATTTATCCTTTATTATTATTATTATTATTTTAAATCATCCCCCTACTTTCCTTCAACAAAACCAAGCTCATGTTCTCTGGGTCCCTGGACTTTCTTGCACATCTCTACCTCTCCTGGAGATTCCCTGAATTTCAAGCCCCATTATCTTCCTTGCTATCTTTGTATCGTATCTTCCATAAATTACTCCTATTTTTCAAATCCTTTCCTGAATTCTTCATCTATTTCAAAATCTCTCTAAAGAGTCAGTTCATCAACCAAGTCGCAGAGAACCAACTTCGGCTAACATATGACTAAGAAATAAAAAATATAGGGAAAATGAAGTACAGTGACATTAAGTGATTCTTGGCTAATGATCACAGAGCGAGTAAACTCGCTTGAAGTTGAAATTAGACCGTGTCTTCTGCATCCCAATCTAATCTTCTTCCACTGGACAACATTATCATTTTGAATAAGGTGAAGAATAGCATGCAATTGCTCTCCCACCACTCATCAGAGAGGAGAAAGACGGATATCAAGAAATGCTCAAATAATACTTACACATTGTAGTGTAAGCCCTGGAAGTTGTTTTGTTTGTTTGTAATTCAAGTGCCTGACTTATGCTTTGATTGCCAAGGCATCCACTTCAACGAAGGCTATCTCGGATAAACACGTTGCTGGCCACACAACTAGATGAACAGCCAGCCTGCCTCCCACAACTGAGGCTCCTTTGTTTTAGAGATCTTGGTTGATTTCAATAAGTGACCATTTGGGCCACTTGTTTTTTCTCTTCCATGCTTTAAATTCCTGCTCTTATGTTTTAAATTCACCAATAAAGACTGATCCCATGAAACCCTAGACCCCCACCCTTGACCTCAATAAAAGCAGAATCCCAGGTTCCCACTCTCTCTCTCTCTCTCTTTATCTGCCATCTCACTGTGTGGCCCAGGTGTGCTATGTAAGTTCCAGGTCTTGTAAGTAATATACCTTTATTTTTTCAAAGTTTCTTGATGGTTATTGCTGAGGAGCATCTTACAATCATAATAAGAACCATAAGGGCTGGTCCAGCTACAACATAACTTATGGATAGGCTGAGACTAGCACAAAACATACGTAATCACCACAAGCATCCAGGAAACAAAACTAAATCTTCTTGTCTGGAGCTACATATCTTAAATATAAACTAAATTGATATATGGTTTTAAAAGATAACCAAGAATGTGGGTACAAGGGTGGGTTGATTTAGAGGTTGTTTATTTATGTCTACTGCTACTATTATTCATCTGCTATTAAAACTAAGAGGCAAGAGAGCATCACAAGTCAGAAACGATGCAATAATAGTCGTGAAAAAAGTGATCCTTCTGAAAAACACTGGCATCTGAAACTGCAAGGGATAAGTACATCTATGTTGTAACTCATGAATATAGCAAGTTCAGGCCACAATGAGATATCACCTCACACCTGTTAAAATGACTATTATCAAAAAGACAAGAGAAAACAAGTGTTAGAGAGGGTGTGGAAAAAAGGGAACTGTTGTGTAATGTTGGTAGAATGTAAATTAGTGCAGCCACTATGCAAAACAGTGTAGAAGTTCCCAAAAAAATAAAAATAGAACTATCATATGATCCAGCAATTCCACTCTGGGTATTCACCCAAAGGAAAAAAAATCACTATCTCAAAACAATATCTGCCTCCCAATGTTTATAGCAGCCTTATTCACAATAGCCAAGACATGGAAACAACCTAAGTCCATCAACAGATGACTGGATAAAGAAAATGTGATATATAGATATTTATTATTCAGTCATAAAAAATGGCAGGATGGGGCCAGCCCTGTGGCTTGGCAGTTGAGTGTGTGCACTCTGCGACTGGGGGCCCGGGTTCGGATCTGGGCGCGCACGGACGCACTGCTTCTCTGGCCACGCTGAGGCCGCATCCCACATACAGCAACTAGAAGGATATGCAACTATGACATACAACTATCTACTGGGGCTTTGTGGAAAAAAAAAGAGGAGGATTGGCAATAGATGTTAGCTCAGAGCCGGTCTTCCTCAGCAAAAAGAGAAAGATTAGCACGGATGTTAGCTCAGGGCTGATCTTCCTCACAAAAAAAAAAAAAATGGCAGGATATCCTGCCATTTGCAACAACATAGATGGACCTTGAGGGCATAATGCTAAGTGAAATAAATCAGAGAAAGACAAATACTGTATGATATCACTTATATGTGGAATCTAAAAAAAAAAAAAACTGAACTCATAGATACAGAGTACAGATTCATGGTTGCCAGAGGCAGGGGTTGGTGGTGTGCAAAACAGATGAAGGCAGTCAAAAGGTACAAACTTCCGGTTATAAGATGAATAAGTCCTGGGAGTGTGATGTACAACATGGTGACTACAGTTAATAATACTGTATTGTATATTTGAAAGTTGCTAAGAGAGTAAATCTTGACTTCTCATTACAAGAATAAAAAATGTGTAACTATGTATGGCAATGGATGTTAACTAAATTTATTATGGTAATCATGTCACAAGGTACATATATATCAAATCATTATGTTGTACACCTAAAACTAATATAATGTTATATGTCAATTATATCTCAATTTAAAAAATAAAAAGGTAAATTACAATACAAAACAATAACCCTAAAACCTTTTATTAAAAAAATAAAAAAAGATTAGGCCAGCCAGGTGGCATAGTGGTTAAGTTCCCACACTCCACTTTGGCAGCCCAGGGTTCACAGGGTTGGGATCACGGGCGCAGACCTACGCACTGCTTATCAAGCCATGCCATGGCAGGTGTCCCACATATAAAGTAGTGGAAGATGGGCACGGATGTTAGCCCACCGGCCAATCTTCCTCAGCAAAAAGAGGAGGATTGGCAATGGATGTTAGCTTAGAGCTAATCTGCCCCATCAGAAAAAAAAAGAAAGAAAGAAAGAAAATTCAGGAATAATACTTGGGCCAAGCAAAGATGGCCAGAGTGTTCTGGGATCATCTGATAACCTTCTTATCATAAGAATCAGCACCGAGCTTCACCAGGACACCGAAACAAAACACACATAGAGAACCCAACCTTTGATCAATTTAAAGTTAAGATTTGGTATGGATGCCACCCAACTCTTCCACCACGTAAACACCCTTTTTAAATAACAGATGTAATTACAAACCTCCTCATAGAGCTGGCAGCCACAAAACAAAATCTTTTTTCTGCCAAGTAAATTAACAGGGTGACTGTGGTTTTGCCCTCATTAACACCATGGTGTGCCCAAGCAATGCATCCCCAATATGAAACATCGAACACTCTGTAGCATAATGCAGTGAAAAATAGCACCTTTATAGAACTTTAAATTTTTCTAAGTTCAACCATATTGAGTATTGTTTCCAAAAAATATCCAAATCCTTATTGAATCAATGATTACTGAATAATTATTTCTGTTGCTGTGGTAGAGATTATTCCTTCACATATTCGTTACCTGATCAAATCTGATCATTTACTTATATGACTCTTCCAGTGATATCCATGAGCCCTTTGTACCTACTAGATATGATCTAGACATCTTACAGAGGTCTTTCAACAGCTGGCCTCATTCTACCTTTTTAGCCAAATCGAAGTTCTAGAAATAGAACTGCCCTTTCATGCCCCCATGCTAACACATCCGCTTCCCTTTATGGGGAAGGTCCTTTCACTTTTGCCCACCTCATGACCCATCACTAGAGACTGGAATCAAACGTTAACTCCTCTTTCTACTTCTTCAGGAAGAATTCATCATTCCTTCCTTCATGTTGCCATATTACAAGGTACTCATGAGACATTTTAGTATGGTTATTACATGCTTATCTTTCCTAGTAGACCATAAATTGTAGATGACAGCATCAATGTCTTATTCATATGTGCTTCCCCAGCATCTGGCCCAAATAGTAGATTACATAAATAATTTTTTATACATATAATTGAAGATAATTTTTAAATAAAAGAAAAAAGTCATATTTTATTTCATTATAGTAAGATTTTTTTCAAAAGATGTCTTTCTAGTTTCTACCATTCTTTTTTTTTTTTTTATAATTTTTATTTATTTTTCCCCCAAAGCCCCAGTAGATAGTTGTATGTCATAGCTGCACATCCTTCTAGTTGCTGTATGTGGGACACGGCCTCAGCATGGCTGGAGAAGTGGTGCGTCGGTGCGCGCCCGGGATCCGAACCCGGGCCGCCATCAGCAGAGCGCGCGCACTTAACCGCTAAGCCACGGGGCCGGCCCTCTACCATTCTTTAGGATAACAGATTTTTGCCAAGTCAGGACAATTACAGTGATATCAGAAGTAAGCTCAGCAAAACTTTTTAAATAACTTCTACTTCATTTCTGATAATATATAAGTGCACTATAGAAATCAAAGAAAATATACAACAGCACGAAAAAGAAAACAAAAATAGTTAATAATCTATAACCCAGAAGATAACCATTTTACATTTTAGTATATTTCCTTCTAATATTTTTAAATTTACCTATATGATTAGAATTATATTCTACAAGCATTTTAGAAGTCTGAGCGTTTTAAATATAATATTACATCACAAGAGTTTTCCATATCATTAACAAAATTGTCAAGACAATTTATTGGATTGATAGAAATACTGTAACTTATTTAACCTTTTCCCTATGTTGCACATATGTGCTCTTTCATATTTTTTAATATTTTAAATAACACTAGGAGAGATGCTTTTATACACAAATCTTAGTGAGCACTTATTATTGGCTTAGAATGGAATTATGTCCTTAGAATTTGAATTACTGGTTATGAACATTTTTAAGACTCTTAAATTACTAATTTGATTTTCAAAACCTTTGCCCCAATTGATACTCCTAGGAACAGGAGAGGAACCTGCTTATTCCGCCACCTCTCCACCACAGAGAACACTATTGTGGTTGCTTTTAATCTGTGCTAACGTGTTGGATGACAATGGGAAAATTTTTATTGTTTTAATTTGCATTTCATTGATGACTAATGAGGACGAATAATTTTCATTTCTATCAGCCATTTGTATTTCCTGCCTGCATATTTTCCATTCATTTCCTTCACTCTAATTTCAACTGGGTCTTGATGTTTTGCTTGATGTGTATGTGCTCTTCATAAATTGAAGATATTAATCTTCCATCATATCATAACAAATATTTTTCTCAAAATGCCTTTTACTTTTCCATTTTGTTTATGATATTCTGATATCCTAAATGGAGAAAGAGCCATAATTCTCATCACTTATTTAGGGAGAGTTCACCAACTCCTTGAGAATCTGATGAAGTCTCTCATTAGAAAAATGAACATATGTACATACACAAACACTTGCGAAGAATTTTAAAGGGTTTATGGACCTCTTGAATTCCATCTATAGACACTTTGAATTACAATACTCATTCATTACTCTTTCATCTGGGTCCTAACCACCTTACAACCACACAGGGTGATATAAACTCGTTGCAACTTCTTACCAATTTTGATGTGTGCAAAGAGTGTAGAGTACATCGTGTGTAGTATTGTATGGGGGAAAGGCAGTGTGCAATGGTAGAAAAAAACTGTTTTAGAGGTCAGAAGATCTGAGCTCTCATCCTAATTCTGTCACTAGCTAAACGAGCTGGGAAAAGCTACTTAATCTTTGTCTCCAGATCTTCATAAAGATCATAAAGTATATGTGTGTTCACTCACGTGGGTGTGGGTGGATGTATGTGTATGTACAGTGTACTGGGGAGAATTAAGATTCGCTAAAGTTCTTTCTATTTCTAAAAGGTATATATATCATACACCAAAATGATGTTCAACATTTTTATTTTGAAGTCATTAAAAACCATCCTGGAGAAAAGAAATGTAAACTCCATACAGCACTGCTGTGACTATTCAGCATTTCTGAGTTACAACGAGAACGAGTTATACTACCATTTAATAGTGCCATTAAAAATGCATTGTCACCATAGTAACTGCAACATTATAAAACATCAAATCTTTCCCCAAAATACTCATGCTGAGCAGCACACATTATCTTATGTAATAGCTACTTCCATCTTTTACTTTTTTGAGAATGCATAGCTTTCCCTTCTTCCTCAATTTATTTGTAATCATGAAAACTACCAAGAATCTGCTTTAAAAAAAAAATTTATGATACTTGGAAATATGTAGTACCAGTTGTCAATAGTGTCACTATCTTGTAGATTGGGAAACAAAAATGTTTCCACTCTAGGAAAAATTCTGATGTAATTCTCTTCCCACCACCTTTTCATCCCTTTCTCCATATTTTTCCTCCCTATTGGCCCTTTGCCCTTTGGCTCTGTTTTTTCACTCCCTGACTCCTGACACTATGTCACTTGCACATACTATATCCTATTTCTCCCTAGGTGGTCACTAAGAAACAAAATATTAGTTGATATTGATTTAAGAAATGAACTCACAAGGTTATTTGCATTCTTTTGTGTGTGTGTGAGGAAGGCCAGCCCTGAGCTAACATCCGTGCTAATCCTCCTCTTTTTGCTGAGGAAGACCGGCTCTGAGCTAACATCTATTGCCAATCCTCCTCCCTTTTTTTCCCCAAAGCCCCAGTAGATAGTTGTATGTCACAGTTGCACATCCTTCTAGCTGCTGTACGTGGGACGTGGCCTCAGCATGGCCGGAGAAGCGGTGCGTTGGTGCGCACCCGGGATCCAAACCCGGCCGCCAGCAGCGGAGCGTGCACACTTAACTGCTAAGCCACGGAGCCGGCCCAAGGTTATTTGCATTTTAAGAGGGGAATCTTGAAGGTTACACATCTTTCAAGACTCAAAGAAGTAAAGTTTTAATAGTCTTGGGACAGATAATATGCTCAGTAACTTGGAATACAGTAGCGCAGCCTCATGCCCCCTCAATTAACCCTAGACAAGCTACCTTCTACTCTACTTTTTTTTTTCTTTTTTTTGGGGGGGAGGAAGATCAGCCCTGAGCTAACATCCATGCTAATCCTCCTCATTTTGCTGAGGAAGACCAGCTCTCAGCTAACATCTATTACCAATCCTCCTCTTTTTTTTCCCCCAAAGCCCCAGTAGATAGTTGTATGTCGTAGTTGCACATCCTTCTAGTTGCTGTATGTGGGACGCGGCCTCAGCATGCCCGGAGAAGCGGTGCATCGGTGAGTGCCCAGGATCCGAACCCGGGCCGCCAGCAGCAGAGCGTGCACACTTAACCACTAAGCCACGGGGCGGCCCTCCACCTACTTTTGAGGTCCTTCTTTTTTCTATTAAAAAAGGCTTGTTGAGCTACCAGTACTCTCCGTAGACACAGGAGCTACACCAGCCAATGAGACAGACCAAGTGCATGTCATATATTTCTATCTAGTTCTAGGGGAGACAAAAAACCAAAAAAGTAAAGAAAAAGGATAAATTCAGCGCTGAAGGTCTAAAAGAGCTTTCCAAGTAGAGGGACCCACTGTTGCCAAGTCCTGAGATAGGGAAGAATTCTACATGTTTTTGGAACAGTAAAACGCCAGTGTGTCTGCAGCCCAGTGTATGAAGAGGAAATTGGATCAGGATGAGGTCACAGAGAAAAGTATGAGCCAGTTCCTGTAAGATCTTGGAGACAAAAATGAGGAGTCTGAGTTTTATTCTAAATCTAATGGGAAGTCAATGGAAGATTTCAAAGAGGGGAGTAAAATGACCTGAAAATTACTTTTTAAAAAGATCACTCCTGGCTTCTATATAGAGAATAAACTGTAGCAGGAGACAAGAGGAGAAACAAAACAAATTTGAGGAAATTCCAATAGTCAAAGTCAGGTACAGTAGTGGTCGTAATTGCCAGCAAGTGCAATGGCAGGGTGTCAGACGCTTCTTCTCAATTAAAATGAAAAGCCTTTGACTAGGATGTTAGAAAGTTTTCTTTGCTTTCACATCTCCCCAGATGCTATCATGGCTGCTATTATCTAGTCCAGATTCTGATGGACAAGTGAAAAAAAATACAATCATACCTCTCCTATTCCAGGACTTCTGTGTCCAGTTCTGATTTAGTCAAATACTTAACTGAAGCAGAGATCACAGGGTCTCTCAGAACTTTTAATAAACCATAGTAAAAGCAATAAATATGACTTACACAAAACAGAACAGAGTTAGAACAAAGACAGAAATCCAGCATTCCTACCTCCCAATGTGTAGTTCTGCCCACTAGCCCATATTCCAGTAATTCCAGATATGTTCCCTATGTCTCTTAATATCTATTCCAAAATTCTATAAGCTGTGCAGCAGCCATTCAAAAAGAACGCAACAAATAACTGAGGGAAATAACTAAGTGGCTAATTAACCTTAAGTTGTCACGAGAAACTTTAGCAGAGGTTTGCCATTATCTTTTTTACAAAACTGAGTCTATTCCTCATTAGTATCTATATTATGTGCTCCTTTTATGTGGAATCATAGAACAACAAATTGTGAGAGCTGCAAAGAAATCTTAAAGTTTATTCTCATACAACCCTTGATTGTATAAATCGGTAAATTTAAATAATTTTCCCAAGATCACAATGGATACTAAAATCAGAAAAAGCCAAAAAAATAACACAGTTGGTACCTTCCTTCACAAAGTTGTATTCAATCCATTTATCTTACCCCTTTTCCAAAACCCTAACCTATCTCATACTCTCACTTCCCCCCTTAATTAGCATGTATTCTGTGGGCATCATTGTAACCACTCCCTTGCACATATTCTCAATTATCTTGACCCTCACTTACTCTGTCATACTCTAAGCCCCAGTCGTCATTAAGTCCAACTTTCTACCCACTCCACACCTACACCTAAGCATCTGAATGTGTCTGGAGAAAAGCACATAGTTGACAGGTCTCAGTTAAGTGTAGAAACACTAACCTCAAGGAGTTTCTGGTGCTTCCCTATGATCCTACTGAATTTCCATAGTCAATTCTCTCCCATTCTTCAAATCACACCTTCTCCTTTAGTCTCAAATTCTACAACTCCATACCACCTTCATATCTTCACACTAAGAAAACTGAGGCAATCAGAAGAGAACTTAGAAGCACTCCCATCAAAACTGCCCTCTTATCTTCAGATTACCCATACATCCTGCCTTCCCTTCTGTTATAGATGAACTCTCCCATGCATCTAGCTCCTTCCTTTCTTAACTAGATTCCACCACTTTTTTCCTACTACAGAACATTGCTCCTGCAATTGGCCCACCCTGCCTTGATACATCCATTTTCCCTTTCTACTGGAGACACAAGTGCATCTGTTGATTCTGCCATTTAGGCTGGGCTCAGGTAGGCAGTTCCTCTGATAGGTCCAATTATGAAGTCACTCATGTGGCTGCAATCACTTGGCAGGTCAACTGGAGCTGAAGGTCTAGCACAATCTCACTCCTCTGTCTGGTGGTTAGCTAGGGCTGTTGGCTGGGGTGTCTCAGTTCTCTTCCTCATGGTCTTTCTAGCAGGATGGCTCCAATTTCTAGTACAATGGTGGAGTATTCCAAGAGGAAATGGCCAGAAACTGAAAGATCTCTTAAGACCTTTCTGAAAAGTCGCACATCACTTCCACTGTATTCTATTGCCTAAAGCAAGTTATAAAATCAGCCTAGATTAAAAGGGAGGAGAGGGGCCGGCCCTGTGGTGTAGCAGTTACGTGCACGCGCTCTGCTGCTGGCGGCCTAGGTTCGGATCCCAGGCACCCACCGACGCACCACTTGTCAAGCCATGCTGTGGCGGCGTCCCGTATAAAGTGGAGGAAGATGGGCACAGATGTTAGCGCAGGACCAGTCTTCCTCAGCAAAAAGAGGATTGGCATGGTTGCTGGCTCAGGGCTGATCTTCCTCACAAAAAAAAAAATTTTTTTTTAAATAATTCTATTAAATAATGAATTCCCTTGGAGCATTTTTCTCTTTTTTGGTTTAAAATTTTTTAAACTTCAGAAAAGTACTGAGAATAACATAATAAACACTTACGTACCCAACACCTGTAATGGACTAAATTTAGCACATTTTATATGATTTGACTTTTTTTCAGGAAAGCTGCTTACTGAGTTAGACAAAGTATGATTTGGTTAGTATTCATCTCCCTAAATTCATAGGCTCTAGGACAACTCAGGAAAACTAGTTGTCTGATTCCTCAGTGTTTTGAATAAGAAAATGCTAGAGGATTACAATAAACAATCTATAACATGTACTGTTAGTTCATTTCTTATTTTGAAGTTATTTGTTTATGAGCTTCCTTTAAAGATCCCATTAAATGTCTCTGTAATGTTAGCATGGTGGCTCAGCCACCATGTAAGGTAGGCAGGAAAATGTAAGCCTCAACATTCCCACTCATCATGTCTTGTACTGATTCACCTAGTTGGGTACCACATGTGTCATTTATACCCATTATTTCTAAGAATAGTTAAACCAGAAAAGCTTTAAAGACTTAGATTTCAAAATAGAAAGAACATCTTCAAAAGAAAACGTGTTTGGAAGCAATGCTTTTATTGCAAAATATTTTTTAACAGCGGAGGAAAATATAAGGACTACTTTTTTTCTCTAAATAAAAAATTACATTTTCAGAAAGTCTTTGGATTCTTCCCTTCAAAAATAAACGTGTTCCACTATATGCATAAGCGAGGGAAAGTTTTTATTTCTAGCTTTCTATCAGTCATGAAAAGATTTGTTTACTTCTCTTCTCCAAGTCTTTCTTGCTTTTTCCCATCACTCACTCACTCACTCACATACACACCTTGTTACTAAAAAGACATCGAAATGTAGTCCATTCTCCAGTTATGTTGACCATATAACACTACAATTCCAGAAATCAAAATTTAATTCACATCTGCTTTGAATAACAATAAAGGTAAGGATCACTTTTTAATGCCACACCACTCAACTTTTTTCTAAATTTTGTTGAAGGTGCAGCTTTAAGCAGCTTTCCTTGAATATAATCTCCTACCCACTTCCTCATTAGGACACTCCTGTAAATGCCAAAAAAAAATGTTTAGGGCCGGCCCAGGGTGTAGTGGTTAAGTTTGCGTGCTCTGCTTCGGCGGTCTGGGGTTCACAAGTTTGAATCCCAGGAGCAGACCGATGTACCACTCAGCAAGCCATGCTGTGGAGGCATCCCACATACAAAATGGAGGAAGATGGGCACAGGTGTTTAGCTCAGGGCAAATCTTCCTCAGCAAAAAGAGGAGGACTGGCAACAGATGTTTGCTCAGGGCCAGTCTTCCTCACAACAAAAAAAAATGTTTATAAGTTGAACAACATGGATTTTTATTCATGAACATGTTTGTCATAAGCCTGAGTGGTTCCAGACACAACTCTGCTTCCAATTCTTCTGTACTGTCTTCAAAGCTAGACTTTTTGCTTTCTTAGGGGACATTTTACTGACTCTATTGAGTTCCCTCAGCTATGACTTTAGGATTGGATATCTAAAAGAAACACCAGGAAGATGACCAAAACTTAGTGACATGGGCAGGAATCTCTGATGTCACTGCCCCTCCTGTAAGAATCTTTCCTCCAAAGAGTGCTAAAGAATTTGTGTTTAGTCATTTTGAGAGCAATACCCTCAAAGGTTATTATCTTAGTCGTTCAGGCTTCTATAACAAAATATCACAGACTGGGTGGCTTATGAACAACAAAAATTTATTTCTCAGAGTTCTGGAGGCTGGAAGTCCGAGACCAAGGCACCAGCATGGTCCTTTGGTGAGGGCCCTCTTCCTGATTCATAGCAGTGCCTTCTCACTGTGTCCTTACATAGTAGAAATGGCAAGGGAATTGAATTTCTTCCGTAAGAAAGTCTTCCAAAGGCTTCAGATGAAAGCAGGGATCCGTGTCAGAAATGTGGTCTGAGAGGTCTTTGGCTCTCTCCATCTGTTTTGTGCCTCACACACAGCCAGCCTTACTGACCCCTTGACAGGTCATCAGTGCAGGCTCCACATGCCTGTGCGGCACTGCTACTGTGTCAACAACTCTGCCCTTCTCAGCCCCGGGAGCACATGACTTGTGCTGGATCAACCATTTTACCTGGCCCCAGTGACCAGTCTAAGGGAATGGGCATATGGCCTATGCCAGGTTTCCATTCTCACCTGGAATTTTCTAACTGAATCCAGGATAGAAGATTCTCCTTCATCTTGAGTTGAGATGCTATAAGACTCCAAGCCCAGAGTTAACTAAGACTATACGCCCTGATAGATGGGAAAAGCTCAGGTGAAGTAGGAGAAAATGAAGTAAACAGAGGGAATCAAAACCAAAAGATGGAGAAAGCACTTTGAAAACTGATTATCTTGGTCCAGTCATCCTTGATATAGCTCTCCCCTATCCTTTTCATAGTTGGTTACATGAACCAATTAATTCCCTCTTTTTGTTAAAGTTTGTGCAAGTTAGGTATCTGAAACTTAGAACCAAGGAGATTAATGTTTTCTACTTTTTATGCATAGATAAAGCCAGTCTTAAGTTCTTGTGTATGAGCTCATGGGATAATTTAATGTTGTTTTATTGAATTTTGTATTTGAAATAAAGATCTCAGTATTTCCTTTTATCACACAGTTGACAGTATGTTATTCTTGGCATATCTTCCTCTCATAATGAATATATAGTATCACAATCTGCTACTGTAACAGAGAAAAAAAAATGATTTTTGAAAACCAAAATGCTGTGTCTCTTTCTGTGTCCTGAATGGGGATGGGATGAAGGAATAAATCTCCATTTTGCTCTGTTCCTCCTGAAGGGCCACATGGAGAAGGATGGATAGGTGGGCCCAAAACTGACAGCCCATTGCTTAGCATAGCCCATAAGGGTCTTCACACAGCGGACATCCAAGGCTGAGTTTGGAGGCAGAGGCTGCAGAAAGCTCAACTCATCTATACCTACAAGGAACAGGAATCAGGGACAGAGAAGTAAGAGAAAAGAGGAAAAGACAGGAGGAGAAAGGGAGAGTCCTATGCACATCCTGGGGAACTGGAGCCACACTCCTATCAGGCTTTTTCAAGAACAGGGAAGCCAAATATTTAATTTGATACGTTATCTGCTGCCTGAAGTTGTAGTATAATTAGGGCAACTATATAATTTACGACTCCAACTTGGGCCCTTTGAGACTAAAAAGGGGTGCTACTAATAATTATGCAGTGTCAACAGATATAAACCAGGGCTGTCACAGGCAAACCAGACCTATGGTCCCCTCAAGCATAATCTTCTTGTCATTATCCCCATTTTCAGTGAAGCTGGACACACTCAGATGACTTGGGTGAGGTTTTCAGAGGGAAACTTAAAAATAAGAAAAAAGATTTCTGCTTTAAATTTTGAATGGTGAGTGCTAAATAGGAATAACTTTCCCATGATTGTCAACACTCCACCCATGACACTGTCCCAGTGGGGAGAGGCCTGAGAGCCGGTCACAATGACTAAGAGAGAGGCCAGGTGGAGACATGTAGCTCTCACTGAATGTGGATTTGGAATCAGCCAATCATTTGAACCTGGGCCAACAAATTGGGTACGTCATGTTACAACTTTCTTTTTTGCCATTGAGAGACTAGATAGGAATTACAAGTTTTCTCACCTAAAAACTGAAAATTTTTATTTTAATTTAAAATAATGTAACAGATGCCTCTTTCGCTATGGCACCTCTTGCTAACTTCTATGGCTTCTCATTTCACTCATCTAAAAAAGGAGGAACAAAATTTTGAGATGTTGCCAGGGGTCCCAGGTCTACCCTGCTGGCCACATAGCTTCCAGTGTGTTAGAATATGGCAAGAGCATTCCCTGTGGCTGACAGTGCACATACCTCTGAGTTTTACAGTCTGTCCAGAAGACACAAAGCAGAAAAAAATAAAAGTTGGTGCGATGATTATCATGAGCTTTTCTTCATCATTCTCAAGCACAAAGACGTAGATGTAGTAGAAAGAATTAGGACTTTCAATTCAGACAGACCTGTGTCATAGCTCCATCATTTACCACTAGCCCTATAAATTAACTATCACATTAACTGCCTTACCTGAATGTGTTTCTTCATCTTTAAAATGGGATGACAGCACCTAACTCATAGGATATTATAAACATTAAATGAGTATATCAGACACCTACTGTGCCTTACTCCACATTCTCTTGGAACAACTTTTTTACTCCAGCCATTGTGCAGCTTCATGCAGTATACTAGCTTCATGCAAAATAATCTGACAGCCAAAGAGAGTTACATAATTTGGAGAGCCTGGTGCAAAATGCAAATGAAAGGCCTCTTATTCAAAAATTAAGAATCTCAAGACCATGACATGAGTGAATTAAACCAAGCACAGGCTAGTTTAACCTGTGTAGTTGCACATGTTGCATGCCTTGCTGCTCCTCTTCTCCACTGTACGAGTCATCTCTCCCTTTCTGCCCCAGAGCTTCTCTGACACTGTGGCATTCACACATGTGCAAACTGGAAGCCTGAGTGAATTACAACCCATGGGGCAACCCTGGAGCAAGGGAGGATGGGAGCCAGTGAATAAATGCCACCCGCCTCTGTCACTCACATGGACAATTCAGAGGTGCATTCTACATGGCTCCTCAGAGAGTCCAGTAGGATCCAGCTTTAGCTGTCTACAGTGGTAAACAGCCTGATGATGAACCCATGAATCAGCTTTCTCTCTTTCCCTTACCTGCACACAAGTTCTTGTCTCAGACTCTGCTCTCAGGCTTAGACAAAGGCACACTTTTGGTAAAGCACTCTGTAAAGACCTGGGTCTCATCAAAGGTCTCCCTCTCCTCTTCTGAGTTGAAAGAGTCAGTGACCAGAAAAGAGAAGTGACAATCAAATTCTGACCATAGTCCAGAAGAAGCAAACAAAAAGGGAACTTAATGCTCATTCCACCCTTCCATCTTTTCAGTTCACCCCTTTCCCCAACCATCCACCCTTCTTTGCCTCAACACCATATATTCATATTTTCTTTAAAACCCATGTGGTTACTTCTTGACACAAAATTCTAGAGATTTTATTTATTGAAGTCCTGTTTTTCCTGACATTCATTTGGCCTTGATCCTGTAATAATTTCACTGGAAGAGAAAACATGATCATGACTCAGGCTCTGAAAGAGGAAGAAGAGCAAAATTCAATACCAATAATACAATCATCTAATTTAAAGGAAGTAAAGTACTCTCAAGACACCACTTTAAAAGAATACAGGACAACTGGATTCTTGGCTAGCTAAGAACCACATTCTGATAACTATAAAAAATGTATATATTTTACTTGCTTTATATCATATGTTGCAGTATTGTACTTTGTTCCCCCAAAATAGTATTCTTTCTTTCATATCTTTTATTCATCAGTACTGTTATTCTTTTTTTGTGTGTGTGAGGAGATCAGCCCTGTGCCAGGATCTGCCAATCCTCCTCTTTTTTTGCTGAGGAAGACTGGCCCTGGGCTAACATCCGTGCCCATCTTCCTCCACTTTTTATGGGACACCGCCACAGTATGGCTTGCCAAGCAGTGCATCGGTGCGCGCCCAGGATCCAAACCGGCGAACCCCAGGCCGCCACAGTGGAGCGCACACACATAACCGCTTGTGCCACCAGGCTGGCCCCAGTACAGTTATTCAATAACCTCTCTAAGGAGCCATATTATAACAGGAAAATTGTATAAAACAGTAAAACAACCTTGGCTAACTAGATTGGTTGACCCTCCTCCAATCTGGATTCTGCCACCTACTAAACACCCAGCCTAAGGCAAATGTCAGTAAAAGTCCAATAATCCAACAGTCTCCAGACTGATACTGTACCAGCATCAGTGTTGGATTTTTCTATACTACTGAGTATTACGCTACTGATACCATAGATACCAAAACATATCTCAGGTTTCATCATCAAATCTGCAATACAACATTTTGTGTGTGTGTGTGGGGAAGATCAGCCCTGAGCTCACATCCATTGTCAATCCTCCTCTTTATATGGCACAGCACCACAGCATGGCTTGACAAGCGCTGTGTAGGTCCACACCCGGGATTCGAACCTGCGAACCCCAGGCCACCAAAGCGGAGCGCGCAAACTTAACCGCTATGCCACCAGGCCGGCCCCTGCAATACAACATCTTGATATTTTATTAGAAAAGTAGAATACTGTAAGTAGCCAACATAATAGAAGAGTATATTCTAGAAACCACTGAATACATGAGCTATCAATACACTAGTAAATCATTATCTATAAATATTATAAATAGCATAAATATTAGTTTGATTTTTCACAGTGTACTTACCAACCCATTAGTATATAAGATAATTCATTGCAGGATATAAAGATGCATAGCATCTTCATTAAAAAATATTTATATAAACTTTAAAAAATTATTATATCTATAACTTAAACCACAGTTTCTTTTTTTTTTTTTTTTTTTTTGGTGAGGAAAATCAGCCCTGACCTAACATCCATGCCTATCCTCCTCTTTTTTTGCTGAGGAAGGAGGAAGACTGGCCCTGGGCTAACATCCGTGCCCATCTTCCTCCACTTTATATGGGACACCGCCACAGCATGGCCTGACAAGCGGTGCGTCAGTGCGCGCCCGGGATCCAAACCCGGGCCTCCAGCAGCAGAGCGCATACACTTAACTGCTACGCCACGGGGCCAGCCCCCCACAGTTTCTTTTTTTCACCAAAATCATAACACACTATTTAGAGTAACCGTAACTGAAATGAACGAATTCATACATTTGCTCATTCAATAAATATTTCTTGAAGACTACTATGTGCCTGGGGATAAAATAATATATAAAAGAGAAATGGATCCCAGCCTTCAGGAATTTATAGTCAGGAAAACAGAAAAGTAACAGGCAATTAGAATACAAAGCAATCATGTGTCACGATGGGGGAAGTCCAATCTGCTTTAGCAGTGCCTACGAGGAGCACTTAAGCCATACTTGAGGGGTCAGGGAAGCTTCCAGGAAAAATGGGCAATTAAGCTGAGACCTGTAAAATGAGGACTAGGGGTTGGCCAAACACAGGAGAAAGTCAGCAATAGAGAAGATTTAAGGCAGAGAAACTATATGTTCAAAGGCCTAGAAGCAAGAAAGCAAGATATACTCTTTAAGGGAATGAAATATGTTTCCTATGGCCATTTATGCAAGGATTTAAAATGCTTAGTATTCCTTAATGTGAATAAAATTTACTTTATATAAATTAACTTAGGACTTTCCTTCCTGATGTGGTTGCTCCATTGATGGGGTGAATGCACCACTGATGCACTGGTGTCATTAATGTATTGATACCATTGATGCACTGATGCCACTGATGCAGTCCTGGGTGATGTTCAACCAGTTATCACCAAGAGAAACTCTTTCCTTCTCTCTTTGACAACTTAATCGTTAACTGCTTAACTAATTTTACTTAAAGAAGTTCTGTGCTTTTACTTATAGAAACTATTAACTATAGCTAATATGCCTTATTAACTATAAGCAGATGTACTACTTCAGTAACATAATTCATCAAATTTTAGAATCATTTATTTAATGCCAAATTTATTTACTCCTGGGCTTCTTTTTGCCCTCCTCCTCATTCATACCTTGCAGCATTTGTGGATAATAGTTTGAATAATTTTTTCATCAATACCTCTTAAACAATGATGATAACTGATCTTTTGTCTCAATGTAGTATATTTCAGATAATATTGTAATACCAAATTTAATTTCTGCCTTGTATATGCTTTTATTATTTCTTGTTTCTAAGGTATCATCACAAAATCTTGTTGCTCTCATGATATCAGTTTACCACTGAATCCGTAACCACAGAGGGCTTGAAGAGTTAGTTAAAAAGCTAAATTTATCTAGCTTATTTTCAAATAAAGAACTATTTTTAGCTAAAATCTAATCCACTCAGATCTCTGCATCACAGAATGACACATTTTTCAGTTTTTATTTTATTTAACCTCTCCAAGCCTCAGTTTCAGTTTCCTCACCTGTCAAGTAGGGAGAGTGATGCCCACTTCACATTCCTAACAAATGAAGAGTGTCTAGGGTTAACAAAGAGGAGCTCACTGTTTCAGATAGACAAGGACATAGAGAAAAAAGCCCAAGCCAAATCACAGTTTTTAATTAAAAAATAAGAATTCCCAAAACTAAATGCAAATGCAGTTCTTTAAGAAATTAGCAGTTTCCTAGAAGAAAGGAGTTTATTTTCCCAGGTAGCTGCAAATTTTCAGCACTCATTTGTCTCCATTCACTATAGCACAACAAAAGGCTTCTCCCGACGTGGACCCACAGCAGTTCCAATGAATAAACCAACCAGAAATAGGCCCTTACAATAGTGTGCTGTTATACAGATTTCCTTTTAATGATTCCTCAACTCTATAAGATGTAGCCAAGGAAAAAGATTCTTAACTTCAACATATTTAAATCTTCAAAACTAAGTGTCTGCTATCTCTCTCAAAAGTAATCATCACATCGTGTCCTCATCTAGCACTGGGTACATAATAGGATTAACTGAGAAGAAAAATCACAGACACGCATTCAGTCCACCAATTTAGAAAGAATTCCAAAAACTGATAAGGAAAAGAGCAACAAACAAGTAGGAAAATGGCCAAATATATGAACAGTCAGTTTACAGAAAAGGAAAGACAGAATGTCTCTGGAATATATGAAGTAATGTACAACTTCACTCAAACGAAGAGAAGTGCAAATTAAAACAAGACTCAGCCACAACTTTTCAACTATTAGATAGACAATGAAGAAAAAGTTTAATCACACACTCTGTTGGTAAGTGTATGGGGAAATAGGCAATATCATAAATTGCTGGTGGGAATGTAAATTGATTCAACCCTTATGAAGTGTGATTTTTGCAGAATATATCAGGTAATGTACTCTTAAACACAGAAAATTCCTTTTCTAGGAATTTATCCTATAGATATATTCAAACATGCACAAAATGACCAATGGATATTTTACTGCAGCATTGGTTTGATACAGTAAAGATTGGAAACAATCTATATGTCCATTAATAGATAACTGGTTAAATAAACTACAATATATCTACTCAATGAAATATTCTGCAGCCATAAAAATTAATGAAGATTCTCTTTTTGTAACAATTAGGAATGACTTCAAATGTTGAGCTTTTAAAAAAATCATGTGACGAGTATGCTACCATTTGTATGAAAAGAGAGGAGGGGAATATCTACATATATATTTATTTGCATATGCATAAAATACTTCTAGGAGTATATTTACAAAACTGATAGCATTTTTTGCTTCCAAAGAGAGGAATTGAATGGCTGAGGAATGGAATGGAAGGGAGATTTTCATTATAAGCCCTTTTGTAATTTTCGAATCACGTGGATGTTATTTCCTGTATAAAAACAAAATTTAGATTCAAAAAAAAAGACACTCTATGCTGAGCATCAGGAGCTCTGATCACTGGTTCTATCTCAGCCTCTGTGGTCTTAAATCCCCTCCTTCTCTGTAGCTCATTTTTCTCTTCAAAAAACAAGTAAGTTAGAGTGGCAAATCTCTAAAGTCCGTTCTAAGTATAGAGTTTTAGGCATGCGTAAGAAATCATAGCTTCAGGGAAAAAAAAATAGAATAGTACTCTTATGTATTTCACATATAAAGCTTAATGGTGGCTCTGGCCAACACAATCGTGATTCATTTCTTCATAATCATACAGCAAAAGCCCAGATTCTACACAAACAGTCTCGCTTTCTTTTTACAAACACACGACATTGACATGGTCTTCATGGAAATTGGAGGTATGCATGCAGAGCCCCTGTAACCACATGCCAAGCAAGCAGGTACCTGGCATTCTCCAACTCAGGACTACTGAAGACAGATGGTTCTCACTTTTTAACGCAGCCTACTTAAGGAATGCCGAAGACCATCTCACCCATTCTCACTATAGTGTACATCTGCTTCATTCAAAATAGAAGTATGCTGGTTTATATCTGTGCACACACAACTGAGTGGTGCATATGCAATTTAGTGGTTGGCATATACGACTATATATATATATACTATGCATATATAATACATATATGTATATAATAATACATCTTTACCTTAAGGAAAATTTGCATATACTAATATATATTATTACCTTAAGGTAATAATTTATCTTGAAGTCTACATATGATGAAAAGTAAGGGCCAAGAATACAGTTGTTGCAAATATGCAACACTCTACACTGTAAGGTTGACCAAGCAACTCACAATACACTAACAGTAATTTATAATTACAAAGCAAAGGAGCACCAACTAAATACCATACTCAAGAAAACAGGATGATATAGGGATAAGTGCTTCTCCTTGATATTGTGGGAATTGCAACTAACAATATGGGAACAAGTGCAAGAGGAGTTTTGTAAACTCCAAGAACTACATGGTAGCCAGACTCTTTAGCCACAAATATACTGAATTAGAGCCCTCTAGTTACCTGTTAATTTTCCTTTATGAAAACCAAATTTTAATCAACTTTAATAACTCATCTAATAGATTATTGGTAACTAGCGCTCACTTACAAGCTAAAAACGAAAGACTTTGGAGCATGTCATTTGTCTTCATTTTCCTCATTTGTAAAATAGTAATAATATTTATTCCTACCTCATAAGATTATTTTGAGGATGAAATGATAAAAAAGACTGCAATAACATTTTATAAACTACGATGGGGTTGATATATTTTGCAAATGTAAATTATTATTATTATTAAATCCTAAGATGGCCCCGGCTGCAATAGCCGTGCAACCTTGAGCTGCTGTGGACAATAACTGTTGAATTGTTAAAGGTCTCAAAGAATCCTGTAAGAATGGGGCATTTTGACAAATGTTAATGTTTAGTTAAGTAATTGACATTAAAGTTGTTTATAAAACATTGTTTAGAAAATTATATATTGAGAATGAACTGATAGATTTATATAATATGCATATATTTGATCAATATAAACAAATTTCCTAACACGTGGTTTGCTTTGCACTCAATCTCCAGTTTCTGATAAACAACTCTTAAGGAAGCAAAACGAGCCAAATTTTCATATTCTCTGCTTGGGAAATATGCCCTGTAGATATTTAATAACACATTCTGCTTTTTCCAAATCATTATATTAGTATACACAAACTTACCTTCAGGATCTGTTTTAATTACAAATGTGTCATGCATAAAACATGTGGAATCATTTCAATATGTTCATTATCCTTTGCCCCATTCTTCACTTCATGAGGCAAGTTTAATTGTGGTATGTTCTTCAACTCTTCTTTAGTCTTAAGATTTCGCAGATATTAGTTCAGCTGAAATTTATAGAAAATAGTCTTCTGGTAGGTTACCCCTGATGGGTTCCACTTGAGAGAACAGTATTAATCAATGTACTGGAAAACACGTGAAGCACCAAACCCTTAAATCCATGTGCCATCCCAAAGGGCTCTGATTATGGAAATAGATTCACATATTTTAGTGATAATATTAGCAGCCACAATTCTTTCTCATATGAAACCTGAAGCAGTCATGCAGATTAGCACCAGTTTAACATTTTAAAACTTTGTTTTTAATCAGGCTCCAGAGGAAGTGATTGCAGACTCCCTGCTTACTTATTCTCCCTGCTTCACTAGGGTAACATGAAGCTTAATGAGACTTATGTTGAGGCTATTTTCTCCTCTGAAGTTTAAGTTTCTACGAATATTGAATCACTAAATAATTGCAATGAAAACATTTTAAAAATCCTTTCCCCAAATCAAAAGAGATTCGATAAATCCCAAGCTACTTGAGGCTACACGGATTGAAATGTAATTAGTTGGTAGATACACTAATATTTATTTGAGACAATGGACCAGGTTGATTCTCAGATGAGGAGCCAAAATAAAAAGCCACAGAAAATGAAAATAAAGAGGAAAATCTGTAAAGAAAGCTAGAAACTTCAGGAGAAAAACAAAAGTAAGAAGTTATTAGAATTGGGTGGTGGTGTTAAACATGGAGGGTATCTTAGGTGATTTTTTATAATAAGGGTTAGGTGCCCTGAGGAGAGAGGGTCTAATTGAGTTGGCATTCAAGAGGCTGAAAGGAAAGCAATTTTGACCAGCCACCAAAAAGTGCTTTTGAGACCCAGACAAAAAAAAACTTTCTGTCCCAATAAAGAAAGATGAGATCAGAGAAAAATAGCTCTGTCTTTATACTTGAGCAATTGTTTTCTATCTTTTTCCACCAAGACACATATGACAAATGATGTCTCCATTTAAGATACATCCCCAAGAAGTACAAAAAACCTAGGATGTTAGACGTGCAATTTTTCACCACATTTCATCCCTCTCTTCAACTTCAGAACTGTAACGTGTGACTGTACCATCTTTGTAGAAGCACTCGAATGTGTGGGAAAAGTTAATCATTCATTACTTGGAATATCTCACAAGTGATTTAGCCACCTCAGGTTGTTATCATACCCAAGCAGAGGTAAGACAAATTAGGAAGGGTGGCTGGAAATTCCTAGAGAAGCCCAAAGTATCGGTCTACTTGTCAATAAGCTCATGAGAGCCCACAGGTTGAAAGAATTTGATATTCCCCGGAGACTCTCTGGATCTGAGCCCTGTTACTCACTACCAGTCCTGCGTACCAGAAGCCAACATACCTCGACTAAACTCACACTACCTTCTACTTTGAGGGTAGGAAATCAGAATAAACAAAATCCAATCCAAATTTTTTAAATTACAACTTATGCATGTTAAATTTTGGAAATGTTCTGAAAGTCTATCAGTTCACACCCCCACCCAATATAGAATTTTCTCAATAATGCTCTATAAAGGATAGTTTGTGAAAACAAAAAGTTGGCCACACAGAGAACTTACTTCTAATTCAGATCTGGTCAAAAATATGAAACTAAAATCCCACACAGGGTATTGAAATATACAGAGAAGGATCGAAAAGTCTTTCTTGGAGCTGGCCCAGCAGCACAGTGGTTAAGTTCACGCACTCCACTTCAGCAGCCTGGGCTTCGTGGGTTCAGATCCTGCGTGCAGACCTACACACTGCTCATCAAGCCATGCTGTGGCGGTGACCCACATACAAAGCAGAAGAAGACTGGCACAGATTTTAGCTCAGGGACAATCTTCCTCAAGCAAAAAGAGGAAGATTGGCAACAGATGTTAGCTCAGGGACAATCTTTCTCACAAAAAAATTAAAAGAGAGAGGTCTTTCTTATTTCACATTTGTTAGGAAGCTTATTTTGTGTTTATCTCCCTTATCTCAGATGCAGTACTTACTTGCATTGCTATTCACACCAGCATTGAATCACATGCTCCCTTGCAAGTTTATTTCTAATTTTTCTGCTTTGTCTTATCTCTCCAAATAGATTGCAAATTCCAGATGATCAGGACTGTACCCCCTCTCAGTCCTTTGGGCAATGGTGGCACCAAGAAGCCATTCTGTTAAATTCTTATATGATTAACTAATTAAGAAAATTTAATTAATTCCTACATTTCTCTAACATTGTTTTCTTGCTATTATTTTCTGTGAATTTATTTAAATGTTATTACAATTAAAGTCAAACAAATACATGTATGTATGTGAATGTGTGCATATATAACACCTAAAGGCAAATGGCAGATATAAACTTGGAATTAAGAAAAATATCTCTGCCTTTAATCAGATACATCATCAAAAACTAAATATATGGGCTGGCCTAGTGGTGTAGCAGCTAAATTCATATGCTCTGCTTCAGCAGCCCGGGGTTCGCGGGTTCAGATCCTGGGCACGAACCGACACACCGCTTATCTAGCCATGCTGTGGCAGTGTCTCATATAAAGTAGGGGAAGATGGGCATGGATGTTAGCCCAGGACCAATCTTCCTCATAAAAAAGGAGAAAAAAAAGAAAAACTAAATATATTTTTAATCTTGGACAGCAACTGCTTTTAGCATGGGAATACTGGTGAGCTCTTAGGATAAATAGGCCAAAATGTACATCTGATTATAAGGAATATTTTTGTTCTATATATTAAACTCCTAATAACATAAGTTGTGTTTATTTTAATATATCGTTCTAATGGTTTCCTTTTGCATCAATTTGACTATTGAAAGTTATCTTCTTACTTGCTTCTAGTGTCACTTCCTTAAAGAAAGCTCTGATCAAAATAAGTCTGAGAAAATATATCTAAGCTAGACAACTTAGAGTAACTTAACTTATAGAGATTTGAGTTTATATCCACATTATTAAATTCAAAATTAAAGGTGAGCAGTGCCTAATCGTATGTCCCTGGCCAGTCTTGCAGAAATCCCAAACTAGAAAACAGCACAAAAGCCAGCAACCTCATTTCTAATGTTATACTCATTACAGGGAAAATTACAATGAGGAAAAGAGATCAACAAAAAGCCATGTGTAAGTAAACCGAATTCCTCAAGGAACAGAGAAAAATATTAGGTTAGATCAACGTTTCTCAACCCTCACTGAAAGCTGAAACCTGAGAAGCTTTTAAAAAATACCAATGCTCGGGTCCCAGCCCCAGAGATTCTGATTTACTTTGTCTGGGAGGGTCCTAGGCATCTGCAGTTTTAAATGTTCCTCAGATGACTGTAATGTACAGCTAGAGTTGAGAATCATTAGGTTAAATGATACAGGATTACAAATAAGCTTTCTAAAAAAAATTCTTACATTTTCCCTCTGTCTACTTCCAGTGCTAAATCAAGCAAAGTTTGAACTACCCTTTCAGTACAGCCTGCTTTATGCAGACTTAAACAAAAATCAACACTTCCACACACACAAACCTGTAGGTTTCCCATGAAAACCATCTGTCAAAATTATACTATGTGTAGCTAGAGCCAAAAGTGTAAAAACTAAGTTTATAAATAATGTTAACTCTTTAATTCTCTTGCATCTCCACGGACTCTTCGGTCTGAAGTGATAAAAGCTAAATCAATCTGGGGCGGCCCCGTGGCTTAGCGGTTAAGTGCGCGCACTCTACTACTGGCGGCCCGGGTTTGGATCCCGGGCGCGCACGGACGCACCGCTTCTCCGGCCATGCTGAGGCCGCGTCCCACATACAGCAACTAGAAGGATGTGCACCTATGACATACAACTATCTACTGGGGCTTTGGGGAAAAAGAAAAAGGAGGAGGATTGGCAATAGATGTTAGCTCAGAGCCAGTCTTCCTCAGCAAAAAGAGGAGGATTAGCATGGATGTTAGCTCAGGGCTGATCTTCCTCACAAAAAAAAAAAAAAAGCTAAATCAATCTAAGTGAAAGAAAAAGGGGAAGTGGATTTATCAGCTGATGACTGGAAAAGACCCTAATAGATCTAACATTAAGCACACTAGATCCAGGGCCCAAACAATGTCACCAAGACTTGCTTTCTCTCTCTCTCACACTCCCCCTTGCTCCTGTTCTTAGCTCTGCCTCTGTCTAGATGTTGGTCTCATTCTGTCAATGAGTATCCTCCAAGTGATACCCCCAGGCTCACATCTTTGCAGCATCCTGACCTGAAAGGCAAAAGATGGTCTTTCCCTTCCTCCAGAAGAAAAGTCCCAGAAAACGACTCTGAGTGCCCTGAACTGGATCACAAGCCCATTCTAAAAATTTCAAAATATTATCTATCTACAAGTATATCACTCGACAATCAAATTGAGTTTTAAAACATTAATAGGAATGAACATGGGAAAGAAGTAGAGAGAGTAAAAGACCAATCTGGAGAATTTTATGTTTGTCTGGAGCAAAATATACTTTACAGGAGGTACAGTTGTTAAGTTATAGAAATTGTCAAAGGTCTTATCAAGGACAGACTTTTATCTTAAAGAGATAAATTTGATTTTTATTCTGAGACATAAGAGGGCCACAAAAGGATTTCAGCAGAGGAATGAGATGATCAGATTTGTCTTAGGAAGATTACTTCGGCATATGGGGATAGACTGAAGAGAATGCATTTTAAAAACAGAAACCAGTTAGAAGGATATCGCAATTATCCACATGAGAAGAAATCTAAACTTGTACTAAGGCAACGATAAGATAAATAGAAACATGAAATGGACTCAAAAGACTTTAAAGAGGTGGTATCTACAGTAACCAGATTGTCATGGTGTACTCAGAAAAGGAGAGGATTCAGGATGACTCACTGATTACTGGCTTGGGAAACTTGGAGGATAGTAATGCTATTAACTAAGAGAATTTAGGAATAGAGGCAAATTTGGAAGGAACAGATTATAAATTCAGTTTAACATATTAAACTAGAGTTATTTATACGATAAAAATGGAGGTCAATTCATACTGTAAATTCAGCTGTAAGATCAACTGTGATTGTAAACTCATGGTGTTAGATAATTACTGCATAAATATATTAAAGTCACTACTCAGGACAAAGGCAGAACTAGGAACAATGAAGAGGATGGTGAGCCATATGACATTTTTAATAAGTGTGGAAGAGGGGCACATTAGTAAATAACCCCAACTAGAATGGTGTAAAGGGTATTCTACCCAGATGGCATGAGCCCCAAAGGAGGTTCAACATGAGAGGAGGAACAAAGGTTTTGAAGTGGTAATAAGGAAAAAACGGTTATTGACCTCACCCCTTCCCAAACCCTAGGTGGGAGGCAGGGCTTGGTCTTGGGAGAAAAGAGGAAAAGAAGCCAAAGAAGGAGCAGACTCTCCCTCCCCCAGCCCCTGCAAAGAAGGCCCTCTCATGTGACCTAGATTCAGCCAACTCCACATCCCATGCTCCACCTTGAGCAGTCACACAAGGGTGCAGCCAACTTGAGAAATTCTTCAAGGCACAGACAGCAGTGTAAACGATAAGTAGGACATAAGGCATACTGTAAACATTCAGTATTCCAACAGATGATCTCCCCTAAGCATCAGCAGGGTAGGAAAGGACTCCTAATACTCACTTCATGCCTAAAGGCACCATTTTCTGTCATGAGAATGTACTCTTTTCTCTGTTCTACTTTGACAATTTGGGCGAGGGAAGGTGGCGGGGAATGGAGAGGTATGACAATCTGAAAAACAGCAGCTGGCATAATTGTAAACATAAAACATGTTGGTATTTTTTTAATTCTAAAATATTAATTTCCACATATATTTTATTATTAAACTAGAGCACATGGATGGCTGCGAGTCCAATGGTAGCAGTGATGGAGGTTGTGACCCAGTGGCAGCTCCCTAAACAAACTGACCCGTGCTGCACTTGGGCTGGGATCCTAGCTGTAGCTGCCAGCTTCCCTTGGTTCCTGCCCATTTTCTGAGCCTGGTTCTCAAGCCTTCCCATTACTAGATATCTTTGCAATAAATTCCTTTTCTGCTTAAGTTAATCAAAGTTGGTTTCTGTTGTTTGCAACCAAGAACTCTAACAGCTATAGGTGACAAGCACTTTCTGAGGCAAAATGGAGGTTATAGTATGCCAGAGTACCCGGCTCTACTAAGACCCCTAAATTGTAGTAGTAGGTGTTTCACCGAGTTTCTAAACATAAAAGCAAAAGTTTAAAGGAGAAAAGTATTGTGACAAAATAAAAATTAAAACATTTCTATGTCAAAATATACCATAACTAAAATTAAAAGGCACACTAAGGGGCCGGCCCCATAGCGTAATGGTTAAGTGCACATGCTCCACTGCTGGCGGCCCGGGTTCGGATCCCGGGCGTGCACCGACGCACTGCTTGTCAGGCCATGCTGTGGCGGCATCCCATATAAAGTGGAGGAAGAAGGGCACAGATGTTAGCCCATGGCCAGTCTTCCTCAGGAAAAAGAGGAGGATTGGCGTGGATGTTAGCTCAGCGCTGATCTTCCTCACAGCAAAAAAAAAGGCACACTAAGAATACATAAGAAAATGTCAACGTGTCCCAGGGCTTTCCAAAATTAGGAATAGCTCCTTTCTCTGGTCAAGACTGTGTGTTGGTTATTTTAATCCTCATATAAAAGAAATTATATAAGAGACAAAACTCATCAAAAGATTTTACTCTCTCTTTATTTCTTACCAAACGCAGGGCCTCGTAGTACTCCCTGCACAATTCCCACCCTCTGCTTGAAGGTGAGATTCTACAACCATGTAAACATTCCTGGGTTTGAAAAATGGTGAAATTCCCTTGTCAATGAGTTTCCTGGGTGAGTAACAGAGGGATGGTCCTTGACCTTGACAGAGTTAAGCCTCCATGGGTGTGACAACAGTCTTATCAGGCAGGGCAGAGGGTGGAGGCACAGGCAGGAAGAGGATAATGTTCCCATCCCATTAATCATTTCACTCAGGCAAGAAGTTATGATTCCATTTGTATATCCACTTATAATTTTCTTTTACTTTACATGGGCTACCAAAGGAAATATGTACAAAGCAAATGATCATGATTGCTAAACAAAAGGGCTTTTAGCAGGAGATGAGCAGACTTTCCATGTTTTCTCATGTTGATTACATAGCCCATCTCTGGGAAGGGTACAAAGACCACAGTTGCCTCACTTACACACAGCAGGTATGGTCACAGTCCAGTCGTCCCATCTGCTTCCCATGAAAAGGAAAAATTATTTCATGGGTGTCAGGTCTCATGGAAGAGATGGTCCCAAGGTTCTCCTTATCTGTATTAAATCACTTTTGTCTCTGCCTCTTGGACTCGCACATTTTGGACTCAGCTTCACTCCCACAGCAGTAAACCTACATGTGACTGATTATAATTAATATGTAAAACTCCAATGAGCTCAGTTTTAAAACTGGAATGTTTTGCCATGATAGGCAGCCCTGTTAATCTGGAGGATTCCAGCATGTAGGAGATCCAAAAGGCACAGTGGAAACGCTGGCACAGAGGACAGTGGAGGGAATAGTCTGAGAGGAAAGGGTTGCAGCATAGAGCCAGGCTGAAATAGCCACATTGGAAAGGCCTAAAGGGGCTGACATTTCAGGAACATGAAAGATGACAGAGCTCAGAGGCAAAGTGAGATTAACAGGTGTCCGTTCAAACTGGAAGGCATCACAGGTTACTGTGCTGAGACAGAGTCAGGTATGGAATGTTGCCTTTGTTATTGCAGTCCAGGCAAAAATGTCTAACCTACAGAGGAATGATCTGATTTGGCACTGAATTGAACACTGGTAACAAATAAATAAATAAATAAACAAATAAATAAAAAGTGCTACGCTTTAGCAAATTACAGCTGCTAGTGGACTGAGTTGCCGGTAAGAGTGAGGCCCATATCAGAATGGAATTAATCAACATTCTGATGACTTTCTGAGAAAGCAGAGCAAAATGGCAGCAAGGTGATACTCTTTGTCCTCATGAAACCAAGAACTAAGAGGTTAAAAAATCTTCCCCAGAGCAAAAAACCTTAAAAAAGCTTTGCTAACTGCAGCTATGCATATTCAGCATAATCAACTGTTATATAAAACTAACCAGGTCAGGGCCGGCCCAATGGCGCAGCAGTTAAGTGCACGCACCCTGCTGCGGCGGCCCAGGGTTCTCAGGTTCGGATCCCAGGCGCACACCAACACACCGCTTGTCAAGCCATGCTGTGGCAGCGTCCCATATAAAGTGGAGGAAGATGGGCACAGATGTTAGCCCAGAGCCAATCTTCCTCAGCAAAAAGAGGAGGATTGGCATTGGATGTTAGCTCAGGGCTGATCTTCCACACACACACACAAAAAAAAACTAACCAGGTCTTTCTATTCCACCTTAGTATATGAATGAGCCATCTTTCCCAGAAATTCAAGGTCCAGACGTCAAGATTCAGTCTTCAAGGCCAAACGCAGGCTGACGGGAAGGTGCCAGTCAGCAAGGCCACATGCTTTACCTAAAACCCCATATAAAAACCCCTATCTTTTTCCTTTCGAGGAGGTGGATCAGAGTTCTAACTCCCATCTCCTTATGTGGCTGCCTTTTGATAATAGTAAACCTCTTTCCTTGCCACAAGCCTGGTGTTTCAGGTTTTCTTCCTTTACTGGCCTTCCTGTGCAACAGGTAAATGAACCTGTGTTTGGGTTTGGTAACACTCACACTCAAACTCACGTGACTCCTGGCCTTTTATCTTTACACATAACTTTTGAAGTTTGCTTCTATGCTATACTCTAAATCTGGCAATCCATAGGCCAAGGACTATGTCTGTCTTGTTCTACACTATGTCCTGAGGACACAGCACACTGCCTGATAAGTAGGCATATAATAAATATTTGTTGAACTAATGAATGAATTAGATTGTTGACCCAAGTACCAAGCACTCTATCATCATATCTTCCACTTTATCAAGACGTACTGAAAAATTCAAGAGAAAACTTCTAAAATATTCTCATGTCATTTTTTGGGCCCTTTATCTTGGGTATGTGCTAAAACATTATGTCACAGATTAAGGACTTAGAGAAAACTCTAGTAACTATTGAAATTATAAGTAGGATACTAAGAATACTGCAAAAATAAAGTATATCAATACATTAAATCTCCTAAGTTTCACTGAGGTAGAGACAAGCTCCAGATATTCATTTCATCCCTATGGGCTCTACATTTCTATCAGATGAGTGGACTCTTTGCTCTCTTTGGACAGAGGGTGGTATTTAGTAAGGGTTGGTATATAACTACCTGAACAACAGCAGTTGTATAATTTTAAACAGAAATGTCTTGACATTTATAGCAGAAAGTTTTATAAAATATTAATTTCTACAAATATTTCAGCAATAAACTATGGAACACTGAAAAAAATAGGACATGAAAACTTTAACGATAACATAAGAAATTCATTGAAATCCAAATTAAAGCACATTTTACATAATAACAATTCTTACCAAGATATGTCTTTTAGCAAACACTTGTGAATAACTTAGAGAAATGGGATACAGATTGGTAGCCCATAAACACTTCAGAAAATAATTACCCCTGAGGATGGTGTCAAGATGGCAGCATAGGTGGACTCTGAACTTACCTCCTCCCATGGAAACAACAAATTTACAACTACTCTCAGAACATCTACCCCTGAGAGAGAACTGAAAACAGGATAAAAAGAACCCCCACAACAAGGGACAGTGCTGACTGAGGTGTAAGAGGCAGAAATTCCTTTCTGGAGAGAAAAAAAGCCAACTTCAAGACACAGTGCTTCACGGCCAGCCAGGAGCAATCTTAAGGTATGAAGTCTTCCTGGAGGAACAGGGGATCTGAGCAGGAGAACAGTACCACAATAAAAAGCTTTTAGACTCACCACAACCAAAACAAGTGTCATAATATCTGGCTTTGCTAGCTATTAACTATAATGGGGAACATCCCCAGAAAAGCTATCAGACATATGGGGAAAAAAAAGCCTGCTCTTAAAGGACCCACGCACAAATTCACCCATATCAGAAAGCAACCTAAAATCACCAGAAAGAAAGGTGCACAGTCCGTTGGTGAAAAGAGACTCACCTGATAGGCTCTGGGTGCATCTTGATGAGAGGTGAGACCTCCCCAGGGACTGAGACATTGGCAGCAGCCATTACTGTGACCTAATACAGGCTTGCTGACATAGACGCTGGCAGACACCATTGGAGTTCTTCCCCTGGCCTGTTAGCACAAGGGTCTGCCCCACCCACTAGAGCACCAATTTAATTCAGCTCAGCCAGGGCAGGCAGCCTGCCCTAGGGACTGGTCCCACCCAACAGCAAGCCCTCAAACAACTTGTGGGCCTCCATAGGTGGGGGTGCCTGGAACCTCCACAGCCAGGCAAGTAGGTCCACCTCTGTGGGGTAGGGCGTGCGCGAGGAGTGGGCCTGCAGTGGTGGAGTGTGGGGCCTCTGCAGTGGGGCAACTGGGTCTGCTTCAGCGGGTTGGGGTGCGCGCATGGGGCAGGACTGTGTTGATGGGTTGTGTGGCCCTGCGGGTAGTGGGGAATGACAGCTGCAGCAGACTTGTGCTTCTCAAACAGCCACATAGGAAGTCAGCTCCACCTCCCAAAGCCTGAAACAACTGGGCGCTTCGATGCCTCCAGCCAGCCACACTCAGCTGCAATCCTGAGAGAGCTGACAACAGCCTTCCAGGCCAGAGGCCTACAGCAATTGTAAGCCCCTGAGCCTAGCAATGAGCCACACTGGGGGCCTACTCACTTAACAGAAAAACTTCAACAGGAATGTGCCATCAGACCTTGCAACCAACTGTGCTGGGGCTCCCCATGCCCAATAAAGTGTCTAAAGGGTCCATAGTAGCCGCATGCAGCTGACCATTATGACCAGCTGGCCAGGGAAACAGCCTAGCCTCCCTGAGAACCTGCAGCAAGAGCAACCCTGCCAAAAGAGAAGGACACACGTAGCCCACACAGGAGACACTCCTGGAACATTTGGAACTGGTGACGAGAGGGAAGCACACTGCTGGGCCTCATGAGGCATCTCTTACAGAAGGCCACCTCTCCAAGATCAGGAGACGTAGATGACCTACCTAATACATAGATATAAGCACTGAGAAAGAGGCAAAATGAGGAGATAAAGGAATATGTTCCAAGTAAGGGAACAAGACAAAAACCCAAAAAAAGAACTAAACAAAACAGAGATAAACAGTCTACCTGACAAAGAGTACAAAATAATACTCATACGAATCCTCACTGATCTTGGGAGAAGAATGCATGAACTCAGTAAAAACTTCAACAATGAATTGGAAAATATAAAAAAGAACCAATCAGAAATGAAGAATACAATACTGGAAATGAAAAATTCACTAGAGGGACTCAATAGCAGAGCAGATGATACAGAAGAATGGATCAGCAAGCTGGACGAAAGACTACAGGAAATCACCCACGCTGAACAGAAAAAGGAAAAAGAAAGAAAAAGAACAAGGACAATCTAAAGGACCTCTGGGACAACATCAAGCGTACTAAGATCCGTGTTATAGGTGTCCCAGAAGGAGAAGAGAGAGACAAAGGGGCAGAGAATCCATTTGAAGAAACAATAGCTGAAAACTTTCCTAATCTAAGGAAGGAAACAGGTATCCAGGTACAGGAAGCACAGAGAGCACCAAACAAGATAAATTCAAAGAGGCCCAATGCAAGACACATTATAATTAAAATGTCAAGAATTGAAGATAAAGAGATAATCCTAAAAGCCACAAGAGAAAGGCAAGAAGTTACATATAAGGGAAACTCCATAAGGCTATCAGTTGACTTCTCAGTAGAAACCTTAAAGGCTAGAAGGGAGTGGCGCGATATATTTTAAAGAGCTGAAAGGAAAAACCTACAGCCAAGAGTACTCTATCTGGCAAGGTTATCATTCAGAATGGAAGGAGAGAGAAAGAGTTTCCCAGACAAGCAAAAACTAAAGGAGTTTATCACCAAGAAACTAGCCTTACACGAAACGTTAAAGGGACTTATTTAAATGGAAAAGAGAAGACCACAAATAGGAATAAGATAATTATCCAAAAAGAAAAGAAATAAAATCACTGGTAAAGGCAAATATACAGTAAAGGTAGCAGATCAACCACCTATGAAGCTAATATGAAGGTCAAAAGACAAAAGTACTAAAACTATCTATTTGCATGATAAGAGGGTAATGGATATACACACACACAAAAAGAGGTTAGAGATGATATCAAAAACATAAAATGTGGGAGGAGGGGAGTAAAAGAGTAGAGCTTTTAACAAGAGGTCAAACTTAAGAGACCATCAAGTTAATATAGATTGCTATATACATAGGTTATTATACACGAACCTCATGGTAATCACAAACCAGAAACCTATAATAAATACAGAAAAAATTAAGAGAAAGGAACCCAAACATAATACTAAAGAAAGCCATCAAACCACAAGGGAAGAGAGCAAGAGAAGAAGAAAGGAACAGAGAAGAACTACTGAAACACTGAGAAAAAAGGTAACAAAATGGCAATAAGTACTTTCTTATCAATAGCTACCTTAAATGTCAATGGACTAAATTCTCCAATCAAAAGACACAGGGTGGCCAATTGGATAAAAAAACAAGACCCATATATATGCTGCATACAAGAGACACACTTTAGACCTAAAGACACTCACAAACTGAAAGTGAAGGGATGGAAAAAGATACTCCATGCAAGGGGCAATGAAAAGAAAGCTTGGGTAGCAACACTCATACCAGACAAACTAGACTTTAAAACAAAAACTGTAACAAGAGACAAAGAAGGGCACTACATAATGATAAAGGGAATAATCCAACAAGAGGATATAACACTTGTAAACATCTATGCACCCAACATAGGAGCACCTAAATATATAAAGTAATTATTAACAGACATAAAAGGAGAAATAGATAGCAACACAGTAATAGTAGGGGACTTTAACACTCCACTTACACCAATGGATAGATCATCCAAACAGAAGATCAATAAGGAAACATTGGCCTTAAATGACTCACTAGAACAGACGGACCTAGTAGATATATACAGAACATTCCATCCAAAAACCAAAGAATACACATTCTTTTCAAATGCACATGGAACATTCTCCAAGATAGATCACATAGTAGGCCACAAAACAAGTCTCAACAAACTTAAGATCGAAATAATACCAAGCATCTTTTCTGACCACAAAGGTATACCTAGAAATCAACTGCAGGAAGAAAAGCCATAAATATGTGAAGATTAAACAAAATGCTACTGAACAATAATTGGGTCAATGAAGAAATCAAAGGAGAAATCAAAAAATACCAGGAGACAAGTGAAAATGAAAATACAACATGCCAAAATTTATGAGATACAGCAAAAGTGGTTCTAAGAGGGAAGTTTATAGCAATACAGGCCTACCTCAACAAACAAGAAAAATCTCAAACAATCTAACAGTGCACCAAAAGGAATAGTAAACCAAAGAACAAAGACCAAAATTAGTAGAAGGAAGGAATAATAAATATCAGAGCAGAAATAAATTAAATAGAGACTAAAAAAAAAAAAACAATAGAAAAGTGAATGAAACTAAGAGCTGTTCTTTGAAAAGATAAATAAAATTGACAAATCTTTAGCCAGATTCACCAAGAAAGAAAGAGAGAAGATTCAATTAAATAAAATCAGAAAGGAAAGAGGAGAAATTACAACAGACACCTCAGAAATACAAAAGATTATAAGAGAATACTATGACAAGCTATATGCCAACAAACTGGATAATACAGAAGAAATGGATAAATTCTTAGAATCATACAACCTTGCAAAACTGAATCAAGAAGAAATAGAGAATTTGAATAGACCAATCACCAGTAAGGAGATTGAAACAGTAATCAAAAACCTTTCAAAAAATAAAAGTTCAGGACCAGATGGATTCCCCGGTGAACTCTACCAAACATTCAAAGACTTAATACCTATCCTTCTCAAACTCTTCCAAAAAATTAAAGAGAAGGAGAAGCTTCCTGACTCATTCTACAAAGCCAACATTACCCTGATGCCAAACCAGACAAGGACAACACAGAAAAAGAATATTACAGGCCAATATCACTGATGAACATTGACGCAAAAATCCTCAACATAATACTAGCTAATTGAACACAACAATACATTAAAAATACACCGTGTTTTTAATGTAAAAAATACACCATGATCAAGTGGTATTTATTCCAGGGATGCAGGGGTGGTTCAACATCTGCAAATCAATCAACGTGATACACCACAATAACAAAACGAAGAATAAAAATCACATAATCATCTCAATAGATGCAGAGAAAGTATTTGACAAGATACAGCATCCATTTATGATAAAAAAAAAAAAACTCCCAATAAAATGGGTATAGAAGGAAAGTACCTCAACATAATAAAGGCCATATATGGCAAAACCACAGATAATATCATTCTCAATGGAGAAAAACTGAAAGCTATCCCTCTAAGAACAGGAACCAGACAAGGACGCCCACTCTCACCACTCCTATTTAACATAGTACTGGAAGTCCTAGCCAGAGCTATCAGGCAAGAAAAAGAAATGAAAGGGATCCAAATTGGAAAGGAAGAAGTGAAACTGTCACTGTTTGCAGATGACATGATTTTATACATAGAAAACCCTAAATAATCCACCAAAACACTTTTAAAAATAATAAATGAATACAGTAAAGTTGCAGGATACAAAATCAACATACAAAACTCGATTGCATTTTGGGGCTGGCCCTGTGGCCGAGTGGTTAAAGTTACACATGCTCCAGTTTGGCAGCCCTGGTTTACAGGCTCAAATCCTGGGCATGGACCTACTCCACCCATCAGCCATGCTGTGGAGCATGTATGTGGAGGCAACCCACATACAAAATAGAGGAATACTGGCACAGATGTTAGCTCAGGGCTAATCTTCCTCAAGCAAAAAAAAAGAGGAAGATTGCCAACGGACATTAGCTCCGGGTGAATCTTCCTTACCAAAAAAAAAAAAAAATCAGTTGCAGTTCTATACACTAACAATGAAGTAGCAGAAAGAGAAAGTAAGAATATAATCCCATTTACAATTGCAACAAAAAGAATAAAATACCTAGGAATAAACTTAACCAAAGAGGTTAAAGACCTGTACACTGTAAACCATAAAACATTGCTGAAAGAAACTGAAGAAGACACAAAGAAATGGAAAGACATTCTGTGCTCTTGGATTGGAAGAATTAACATAGTTAAAATTTCTATACTTCCTAAGGCAATCACAGATTCAATGCAATCTCTATCAAAGTTCCAATGACATTTTTCACAGAAATAGAACAAAGAATCCTAAAATTTAGGGGCCAGCCCTATGGCTTAGCGGTCAAGTGCGTGTGCTCCGCTACTGGTGACCCAGGTTCGGATCCCGGGCACACACCGATGCACCGCTTGTCTGGCCATGCTGAGGCGGCATCTCACAAACAGCAACTAAGAAGGATGTGCAACTATGACATACAACTACCTACTGGGGCTTTGGGGAGAAAAAGGGAAAAAAAGGAGGAGGATTGGCAATAGATGTTAGCTCAGGGCCGGTCTTCATCAGCAAAAAGAGGAGGATTGGCATGGATGTTAGCTCAGGGCTGAGCTTCCTCACACACACACAAAAAAAAAAACCATAAAAAAAAAAAGAATCCTAAAATTTATATGGAACAACAAAAGACCCCAAATAGCCAAAGGAATCCTGAGAAAAAAGAACTAAGCTGGAGGTGTCACACTCCCTGATTTCAAAATGTACTACAAAACTATAGTAACCAAAACAGCATGGTACTGGCACAAAAACAGACACACAGATCAATGGAACAGAATCGAGAGCCCAGAAATAAACCCACACATCTATGGACAGCTAATTTTCAACAAGGGAGCCAAGAACATACAGTGGAGAAAGGAAAATCTCTTCAATAAATGGTGTTGGGAAAACTGGATAGCCACATGCAAAAGAATGAAAGTAGACCATCATCTTACACCATAAACAAAAATTAACTCCAAATGGATTAAAGACTTCAATGTAAGACCTGAAACCATGAAATTTCTAGAAGAAAACATGGGCAGTGCACTCTTCGACACTGGTCTTTTTTTGTTCCCCCCGACATCGGTCTTAGCAGCATATTTTCAAGCACTATGTCTGAGTGGGCAAGGGCAACAATAGAAAAAATAAACAAATGGGACTACCTCAACCTAAAAAGCTTCTGCACAGCAAAGAAACCATCAACAAAACAAAAAGACAACCTAACAATTGGGAGAAGATATTTGCAAACCATATATCTGATAAGGGGTTAATATCCAAAATATATAAAGAATTCACACATCTCAACAACAAAAAAACTAACAACGCAATTAAAAATGGGCAAAAGACCTGAACAGACATTTCTCCAAAGAAGATATACAGATGGCCAGAGGCACATGAAAAGATATTCAACATCACTAATTATCAGGGAAATGCAAATCAAAACTACAATGAGATATCACCTCACGCCCGTCAGAATGGCTATTATTAACAAAAGAGAAATTAAGTGTTGGAGAGGATGTGGAGAAAAGGGACTCTCATACACTGCTGCTGGGAGTGCAAACTGGTGCAGCCACTATGGAAAACAGTATGGAGATTCCTCAAAAAATTAAGAATAGAACTACCATACAATCCAGCTATTCCACTGCTGGTATTTATCCAAAGAACATGAAAACACGAATGTGTAAAGATATATGCACCCCTATGCTCACTGCAGCATTATTCACAATAGCCAAGACTTGGAAGCAACCTAGGTGCCCATTAAAGGATGAATGCATAAGGAAGATGTGGTATATATACACAATGGAATACTACTCAGTCATTAAAAAAGGAGGAAATCTGGCCATTTGTGACAACATGGATGGACCTTGAGGGTATTATGCTAAGGAAATAAGTCAGAGGGAGAAAGTCAAACACCCTATGATCTCATTCAAAAATAGAAGATAAAAACAACAAACAAACACACAGAGACAGAGATGGGATTGGTGGTTACCAGAGGGGAAGGGGGGAGGGAGGAGGGTGAAAGGGGTACTTAGGCACATGTGTATGGTGATAGATGGTAATTAGTCTTTGGGTGCTGAACATGAAGTAATCTACACAGAAATCAAAATATAATGATGTATATCCGAAATCTATATAATGTTATAAACCAAAGTTACCGCAATAAAAGAAAAGAAAATGTGGTGTATATATATACAATGGAATATTGTTCAGCCATAAAAAAGAAGGAAATCTTGCCATTTGCAACAACATGGATGGACTCTGAAGGCATTATGCTAAGTGAAATAAGTCCAAGAAAGACAAACATCATATGTCTCATTTATATGTGGAATCTAAAAACAAAACAAAAAACAAAACTGAGCTCATAGATATAGAGAACAGACTGGTGGTTGCCTGATGAGGGGTGCAAAATGAGTGAAGGGGGTCAAACAGTACAATTTTCCAGTTATAAAATAAATAAGTCATTGGAATGTAATGTACAGCATGGTAACTATAGTTAATAATATTGTATTGCATATTTGAAAGTAGCTAGGAGAGTGGATCTTGACAGTTCTCATCAGGAGAAAAAAAATTTTTGTGACTACATATGGCGACAGATGTTAACTGGACTTACTGTGGTGATCATCTGCAATAGATACAAATATCAAATCTTTACCTTGTACACCTGAAACTAAAATAACATTATGTCAACTATACCTCAATAAAAAAAGACTTAAAACATAAAAAAAAAGAATTACTTGTTAAGTGCAAAAAAAGAAACCTAACTAATTCTCTCCTAGTATTATAAGTTCTACTACTTTAGCAACTTTAAATTATTTGGAAACTTACATTTACAATTGAGCTAATATTATAGAACAGCTTCTGGAGTTATTCAAATTATTAATTTTCTCCAGTTAATAAACATGGAAGAAAATAATTTTACTTGGAAAGGATTTTTTCCACAATCAAGAAAATACGAGCATCCACACTTTCAGTAATCTGCCCATCTTTAACTGTCTTCCAATCTTTCTGCTCCACTGAAATGGCTTTTCTCAGGAAAGCCATTAATGTTATTGCAAAATTATTTCTTCCTTAATATTTCTGCATCTCTGAATCTTCTGTTAATCCCTTCCTTCTGCAAAACTCTTTTTCTATTCCCTTTGGGGAGAAAGGAGAAGAGGGTTTGAAAGCTGACTCTTTGTGTAGATAAGACAGTAGACAAGTCACTTAACCTCTCTGGGCCGCCTAAGTGAAAAAGGAATAATGATATCCACCCTACATGGTTGTGGTGAGGAAAAAATAAGACACTGTATGTAGCAGTGCCTTGTAAACTGTAAAGTTTGATACACCCATTAATATATTCTATCTGGCAACTAGAATTTCAGCTCATTCCATCAAATGTTTCTTTTCCCTACATTCACCTTCAACTTAATAAAAACACATCCAATCCAGCATTAAACACATATTTATTGAGTTCCTACTACGTATGAAGCACTGTGCCAGGAGCTAAAGATCCAAAAGGGAATTGTCAAGGAGAAAGGAGAAAATCGTTATAGGCTTGGCTGTCCCATTGTATTTAACAGAATAGAGCAACCCTGAGATATGTTGTGTACAAGCATAACCAAAACGCTTGACATTCTTTTAACCTAAGCTTTTTGTCTCATTTTTCTCTCCTTATATTCATTCACTTGCTAAATTTCAAGGATGCCAAGAGAGGAAACATATATTTTATTTAATTAAAAGCTTTCAGAGTACTGAACTTGCTATAGAATATTGTGTTCTCAGAGACAATAAACCATCCTTCCCATCAACATGTTTAAAAACAGTGCACTATAATATCAAACATATTACATTTCTTAGTCTTTTTTTTAAACCAGAATTTTTTTTTTTGAGGAAGACTGGCCCTGAGCTAACACCTATTGCCAATCTTCCTCCTTTATTCCCCTTTTCTCCCCAAAGCCCCAGTAGATAGTTCTATGTCATAGTTGTACATCCTTCCAGTTGCTCTATGTGGGATGCCACCTCAGGATGGCTTCACGAGCGGTGCATAGGTCCAGCCAGGATCAGAACCAGCAAACCCTGGGCTGCCGAAGCAGAGCATGGGGACTTAACCACTACGCTGCTGGGCTGGCCCCTACATTTCCTTAGTCTTAACAACAGAAAGGTTGACAGAATCTCTCAAGTCCCTGATTCCTCCATTAACTGCCTAACTTCATCAGAGATCCATAAGAGCAGGTTCCTGGTCCGAAGCCCCTAAGACCTCTCCTATTCAAGCGAGCTTGGACAGACCATGTGCAAATGCAAAGACTACTTTGCGAAGGCTAGAGTCAGACTCTCCATATGTCCTCTGTACCCTACTCTAGGGCCTGCTAGGCTTTCCAACGGTGAAAGTGAAAGGGTAGGTAGTCCCGCACCCTTTTCACCAGCCATATTGGAGAGAAGAGAAGAGAGGGCAAAGGAAAGTAAGGGGAGAGGAAGAGATCCAAAATAGATGAGCACTCCCCCGAAAAGTCAAGTGGAAAAAAGCACTTTCAAGCTCTTGATTCCTCCCTCTGAAACTTTTCCCTTTACACCAAGTTCTACCTTACAGTCTAGCTGTATGCACCTGAGGGCTCCATTACAGATCTGAGTTACTTTTCCCTAGAGGAGGAAAGGGCAAGCATGAGTTCCTTAAGCCCACATAGAGTCCACAATACTGCACCACAATACCAATTTAACCACTTCAATCATGTTTTCTTTCATGAAACTCAGTCCTGAATTTGTCAAAATAGTAAAATCATTCACAAACGGGAAATTTAAATGGCTATTTTTTTCCATTTCCAGGCAAAAATTATTTAGACCTACCCATATCTGCTATAGCCATTAAGCTCTTCTTTTTAGCTTCATTTTTGGTGAACTAAGAGAACACAAATCTCTCCCTGTTGAATGCCCTAAGTACCTCTCAAACTCATCTTCAATGAGTTGAGTTGGGTCAAAATACATGTAAAGATTGGCCTTTGGAGAATAATTGTTACCAAGATGATATCAACATAAAGAAAACTCCATATGTAATCCTATTGAAACCATACTTTATCAGAGCTGGAAGGAACCCTGGATTTCACTGATTCCAGTGCTTTGCAAACTGGACTCTGTACTGCAGTAGACGAGCTTGGGGAATTACTGAGAGATAAACGAATAGCTTAATGGGCAGGACTCTGCTGCCCCACCCCATCCCACTCCTAACTTTCACCTCTTTTTTATCTATGAGGGTTCTGCTCAGTTTTGTTTGTGTTTGTTTTTTTTAGAAAACAGTCCCATTGCTAAACACAAATTTGAAAACTAACAGATTCCTCATTTTACAAGCAAGGAGAGGTCCAGAGAGATAATTTGCCCAAGCTGCTTAATGGCATAGCCATATGAGAACATAAGTATTCCCATTTCATGATAGTATACTGCCTCCTCTCCAAAAAGATCTTAGAATCAACTATGTAAAGAGAGAAATTGCACACTTCACATATTTTTTCCTAACTCAAATTCTTTTTTAGTTATATTAGTTTTATAAAATAGTACATATGAATAATAAATCAAATTGAGAGTCTGCCTAAGAAAGCAGCAACTAGCCACATGAAAAATTCTAATTAATTAAAATGAAGTAAAATGAAACACCCAGTTCCTCACTTACACTAGCCATATTTAAAGCCTTCAATAGCTATATTTGACTACTGTTTTGACAGCATAGATAAAGAACAGTTCCATCACTGCAGAAAGTTCTATTAGAAAGTGATGATGTAGAGAAGTCAAGATGGCGGCGTAGGCAGACTCGGAACTCACCTCCTCCCGCGGACACAGCCAATTTACAACTACTCATGGAAAAATTAACCCTGAGATAGAACTGAAAACTAGATAAGAGGAACTCCTGCAACAACGGACAATCTTAATTGAGGTGCAAGAGGCAGAAACTCCCTTCTGGAGAGAAAAAACGCCGCCTTCACAAGCCACAGTGCCTCACAGCCGCCCGGGAACAGCCCAAAGGTATGCAACCCTCCCTAGAGGAGCAGGGCCCTGAGCCGGGGAGTGCCCCGCTGTGGGCATTTTGTGGACCCAGCAAAATCGAGAGAAGTGGCATAATATCTGACTTTGCCTACTACTCAAACATTGGGGAGTACCCTTCCAGAAAAGCTGGTTTACAAAAAAATTAAAACCAGCTCTTAAAGGGCCCACATGCAAACTCACCCATTTCAGAAAGCAACCTAAAATCACCAGAAAGAAAGGTGCACAGTGCTTTGGTGAAAAAAGACTCACCTAATAGGCCCTGAGTGCATCTCGGTGAGAGGTGAGACCTCTCCAGGGACTGGGACATTGGCAGTGGCCATTGTTGTGGCCTGGTGTGGGCGTGCTGACACAGACGCCATTGGAGTTCTCCCTGGGGCGTGCTAGCCCAGGGTCAGCCCCACCCACTAGAGCACTGATTTAATCCAGCTCAGCCAGGGCAGGCAGCCCTACTCTAGGGACGGGCCCCACCCAACAACAAGCCCTCAGGCAGCTTGTGGGCCTGCATAGATTGGTGCCTGCAGCCTGGCAACTGAGCCGACTTCAGTAGGGCAGGGAGTGCACAAGGAGCGGGTGGAGAGTGTGGGGCGGTGTGGAGTGTGTGGGGCTCCTGCCGTGGAGAAACTGGGTCTGCTTCGGGAGGTCGGGGCACGCACACAGGGCAGGACTGTGTTGACTGTGTGTGTGGACCTGTGGGCAGCAGGGCTTGTAAGCTGCAGAAGACTTGTGCTTCTCAAAGACCAACATAGGGGGTTTGCCCCACCTTCCAAAGCTTGAAACAATTGGGTGTTCCCATGCCTGAGGCCAGCCCCACCCAGATGCAATCCTCAGAGAACTGACAAGAGACCTAAAGGCTGGAGGCTTATAGCAATTGTAAGGCCCTGAGCCTAACAACCCACCACGCTGGGGGTCTATTCACTTAAAATAAATACTGCATCACAAATGTGGTATTAAAACTTGCAGCCAACTGTGCTGGGGCTCCCCACTCCTGATAAAGAGACTGAAGGGCCCACAACAACTACAAGCAGCTGAGCATTACAAAAGCTGGCCAGGAGCATAACTCGGCCTCCCTGGGCGCCTACAGGGAGAGCAAACAGGCCACACAGAAGGACACACGTAGCCCACATAGGGGTCACCCCTGGAACATTGAGAACAGAGGGAAGCACACTGCAGGCCTCCTAAGGCATCACCTACATAAGTCACCTATCCAAGAGAAGGAGACGTAGCTGACCTACCTAATATGTAGACACAAGCACAGGGAAAGAGGCAAAATGAGGAGGCAAAGGAATACATTCCAAGTAAGGGAACAGGACAAAACCCCAGAAAAGGAACTAAGTGAAACAGAAATGAGCAACCTACCTGACAGAGAGTTCAAACAAAGAGTGTTAGGGATGCTCTCTGATCTGGGGAGAAGAACAGATGAACTCAGTGAGAATGTCAACAAAGAAATGGATGATATAAAAAAGAACCAATCAGAAATGAAGAATACAATACTGGAAATGAAAAATTCACTAGAGGGACTCAAAAGCAGAGTAGAGGATACAGAAGAACGGATCTGTGAGCTGGACGAAAGACTAGAAGAAATTACCCAAGGTGAACAGGTAAAAGAGAAAAGAATTAAGAAGACTGAGGACAGTCTAAGGGACCTCTGGGACAACATCAAGTGCACTAACATCCGTGTTATAGGTGTCACTGAAGGAGAAGAGCGAGACAAAGGGGCAGAGAATCTATTTCAAGAAATAATAGATGAAAACTTCCCTAACCTAAGGAAGGAAACAGACATCCAGGTACAGGAAGCACAGAGAGCCCCAAACAAGATAAAACCAACGAGGCCCACACCAAGACACATCATAATCAAAATGTCTGGAATTAAAGATAAGGAGAGAATCCTAAAAGCCACAAGAGAAAGTCAAGTTACATACAAAGGAAACCCCATAAGGCTATCAGCTGACTTCTCAGCAGAAACCTTACAGGCTAGAAGAGAGTGGCACGATATATTTAAAGTGCTGAAAGGAAAAACCTTACAGCCAAGAATACTCTACCCAGCAAGGTTATCATTCAAAATGGAAGGAGAGATCAAAAATTTCCCAGACAAGCAAAAATTAAAGGAGTTTGTCACCAAGAAACCAGTGTTACAAGAAATGTTAAAGGGACTGATTTAAGGGGAAAAGAGAAGACCACAAATAGGAAAAATTATCTATTTCCATGATAAGAGGGTAATGGATACAAATGCACAAAAATGAGGTTAGATATGATACCAAAAACATAAAAGGAGGGAGGAGGGGAGTCAAAGAGTAGAGCCTTCAGACAGAGGTCAAACTAAAGAGACCATCAATTCTGTATAGAAGAAGAAAGGAACAGAGAAGGACTAATAAAACACTGAGGAAAAAAAAAGTTAAAAAATGGTAGTAAGTACATACTTATCAATAGCTACTTCAAACGTCAGTGGACTAAATGCTCCAATTAAAAGGCAAAGGGTGGCTGATTGGATAAAAAAACAAGACCCATATATATGCTGCATACAAGAGACACACTTCAGACCTAAAGACACTCACAAATTGAAAGTGAAGGGATGGAAAAAGATACTCCACGCAAATGGCAATGAAAAGAAAGCTGGGGTAGCAGTACTCATATCAGACAAAATAGACTTAACAAAAACTGTAAAAAGAGACAAAGAAGGGCATTACATAATGATCAAGGGAACAATACAACAAGAGGATATAACACTTGTAAATATCTACGCACCCAATGTAGGTGCACCTAAATATATAAAGCAATTATTAACAGACATAAAAACAGAAATAGACAGTAACACAATAATAGTAGGGGACTTTAACACTCCACTTACACCAATGGATAGATCATCCAAACAGAAGATCAATAAGGAAACATTGGCCTTAAATGACACACTAGAACAGATGGACCTAGTAGATATATACAGAGCATTCCACCCAAAAACCGAAGAATACACGTTCTTTTCAAATGCACATGGAACATTCTAAGGACTGATCACATATTAGGCCACAAAATAAGCCTCCATAAATTTAAGAAGACTGAAATAATACCAAGCATCTTTTCTGACCACAACGGTATGAAACTAGAAATCAACTATAGGAAGAAAATCAGAAAAGCCACAAATAAGTGGAGATTAAACAAAATGCTACTGAACAATGACTGGGTCAATGAAGAAATCAAAGAAGTAATCAAAAAATACCTGCAGACAAATGAAAATGAAAATGAAAATACGACATGCCAGAATTTATGGGATGCAGCAAAAGCAGTTCTAAGAGGGAAGTTTATAACAATACAGGCCTATCTCAACAAACAAGAAAAATCTCAAATAAACAATCTAACAATGCACCTAAAGGAACTGGAAAAAGAAGAACAAACCAACCCCAAAATCAGTAGAAGAAGAGAAATAATAAAAATCAGAGCAGAAAAAAATGAAATAGAGACCAAAAAAACAATAGAAAAAATTAATAAAACCAAGAGCTGGTTCTTTGAAAAGATCAACAAAATTGACAAACCTTTAGCTAGAGTCACCAAGAAAAAAAGAGAAAAGGCATAAATAAGTAAAATCAGAAATGAAAGAGGAGAGGTTACAACAGACACCTCAGAAATACAAAAGATTATAAGAGAATACTATGAAAAGCTATATGCCAACCAATTCGACAATCTGGAAGAAATGGATAAATTCTTAGAATCATACAACCTTCCAAAACTGGATCAAGAAGAAGTAGAGAATTTGAATAGACCAATCACCAGTAAGGAGATTGAAACAGTAATCAAAAACCTCCCCAAAAATAAAAGTCCAGGACCAGACAGCTTCCCTGGTGAATTCTACCAAACATTCAAAGAAGACTTAATACCTATCCTTCTCAAACTCTTCCAAAAAATTGAGGAGGGGGGGAAGCTCCCTAATTCATTCTACGAGGCGACATTACCCTGATACGAAAACCAGACAAGGACAACACAAAAAAAGAAAATTACAGGCCAATATCACTGATGAACATTGATGCAAAAATCCTCAACAAAATACTAGCAAATCGCATACAACAATACGTTAAAAAGATTATACACCATGATCAAGTGGGATTTATTCCAGGTATGCAGGGATGGTTTAACATTTGCAAATCAATCAACGTAATACACCACATTAATAAAATGAAGAATAAAAATCACATGATCATCTCAATAGATGCAGAGAAAGCATCTGACAAGATACAGCATCCATTTATGATAAAAACTCTGAATAAAATGGGTATAGAAGGAAAGTACCTCAACATAATGAAGGCCATATATGAGAAACCCACAGCTAATATCATCCTCAATGGTGAAAAACTGACAGCTATCCCTCTAAGAACAGGAACCAGACAAGGATGCCCACTGTCACCACTCCTATTTAACATAGTATTGGAAGTCCTAGCCAGAGCAATCAGGCAAGAGAAAGAAATAAAAGGGATCCAAATTGGAAAGGAAGTGAAACTGTCACTATTTGCAGATGACATGATTTTATACATAGAAAACTAAAGAATCCACCAGAAAACTTTTAGAAGTAATAAACGAATACAGTAAAGTTGCAGGATACAAAATCAACATACAAAAATCAGTTGCATTTCTATACACTAACAACGAAGTAGCAGAAAGAGAAATTAAGAATACAATCCCATTTACAATTGCAACAAAAAGAATAAAATACCTAGGAATAAACTTAACCAAAGAGGTGAAAGAGCTGTACACCGAAAACTATAAAACATTTCTGAAAGAAATTGAAGAAGACACAAAGAAATGGAAAGATAGTCCATGTTTTTGGATTGGAAGAATTAACATAGTTAAGATGTCCATACTTCCTAAAGCAATCTCTAGATTCAATGCAATCCCTATCAAAGTTGCAACAACATTTTTCACAGAAATAGAACAAAGAATCCTAAAATTTATATGGAACAACAAAAGACCCCGAATAGCTAAAGGAATCCTGAGAAAAAAGAACAAAGCTGGAGGTATCACACTCCCTGATTTCAAAATATACTACAAAGCTATAGTAGCCAAAACAGCATGGTACTGGCACAAAAACAGACACACAGATCAATGGAATAGAATCGAAAGCTCAGAAATAAACCCACACATCTATGGACAGCTAATCTTTGACAAAGGAGCCAAGAACATACAATGGAGAGAAGAAAGTCTCTTCAACAAACGGTGTTGGGAAAACGGGATAGCCACATGCAAAAAAATGAAAGTAGACCCTTACCTTACACCATACACAAAAATTAACTCCAAATGGATTAAAGACTTGAATGTAAGGCCTGAAACCATGAAACTTCTAGAAGAAATCATAGTCAGTACGCTCTTCGACATCGGTCTCAGCAACATATTTTCAAGCACCATGTCTGACCGGGCAAGAGAAACAATAGAAAAAATAAACAAATGGGACTACATCAAACTAAAAAGCTTCTGCACAGCAAAGGAAACCATCAGCAAAAGGAAAAGACAACCTAACAATTGGGAGAAGATATTTGCAAACCATACATCTGATAAGGGCTTAATCTCCAAAATATATAAAGAACTCATGCATCTCAACAACAAAAAACTACCAACCCAATTAAAAAATGGGCAAAAGACCTGAACAGACATTTCTCCAAAGAAGATATACAGATGGCCAACAGACACATGAAAAGATGTTCAAAATCATTAACTATCAGGGCAATGCAAATCAAAACTACAATGAGATATCATCTCACGCCTGTCAGAATGGCTATAATTAACAAGACAGGAAACAACATATGTTGGAGAGGATGTGGAGAGAAGGGAACTCTCATACACTGCTGGTGGGAGTGCAAACTGGTGCAGCCTCTATGGAAAACAGTATGGAGATTCCTCAAAAAATCAAGGATAGAACTACCATATGATCCAGCTATTCCACTGCTGGGTACTTACCCAAAGAACTTGAAAACACCCATGCGTAAAGATACATGCACCCCTGTGTTCATTGCAGCGTTATTCACAATAGCCAAGACTTGGAAGCAACCTAAGTGCCCATCAAGGGACAATTGGATAAAGAAGATGTGGTATATATACACAATGGAATACTACTCAGCCATAAGAAACGATAAAATCCAGCCATTTGTGACAACATGGATGGACATTGAGGGTATTATGCAAAGTGAAATAAGTCAGAGGGAGAAGGTCAAATACCGTATGATTTCCTTCATTAAGTAGTAGATAATAACAACAATAAACAAACACATAGAGACAGAGATTGGATTGGTGGTTACCAGAAGGGAATGGGGGAGGGAGGAGGGCGAAAGGGATAATTCGGCACCTGTGTGTGGTGATGGGTTGTAATTAGTATTTGGGTGGTGAACATGATGTAATCTATGCAGAAATAGAAGTATAATGATGTACACCTGAAATTTATACAATGTTATAAACCAATGTTACTGCAATTAACAAAAAATTTTTAAAAATAAATAAAAAAGAAAGTGATGATGTAGACAGCATTCTAGCACTGTCTAAACAAAACAACACTTGATTCATGTGTCACAAATGCCACCAAGAGACACTAATCACCTCAATTCAGTATTATAATCCCTTCAAAGAAGAATAGAGTAAGATACACATTTTACTCCACACTTTCTTTTATTTAGCTGAAAGTACAAATATATGTCACACAAAAACTTTGGAGTTCATCCTGTCACACTTAATAGAGTTAATCATGTTCAAGGAGAAAGTTTATACAGGGGGAAAATAATTTTTCAACTATAATTGTTAATATTTTCCTTAATAATATAATTTCTATATGAAGCAAATAAAAAATGGAAATAGCATTGCAAAGATTTTTTTAATAAGGTTAAGTGAGGAATTTAGGAACTCTATACTGATACTTCATTATTAAACATTCTCCACAAGAATCAATCCAAGTAAAGTAGAGGGTTTGTTTGTTTCTTTCTTTCTTTGTTTTGGTGAGGAAGAGTGGCCCTGAGCTAACACCCCTTGCCAATCTTCCTCTTTTTGCTGAGGAAGAGTGGCCCTGAGCTAACATCTGTGTCCATCTTCCTCTATTTTGTATATGGGATGCCACCATAGCATGGCTTGATGAGTGATGCATGTATCTGTGCCCAGGATCCGAACCTGCAAACCCCAGGCCGCCAAAGCAAAGCATGTGAACTTAACTGCTATGCCACCAGGCCAGCCCCTAGAGTTGTTTTTCTTATAATTTAAGAAAAAATTTCTAGTATAAGATATATTTGAAGATTACATACTTTTCTGACAATACTCTAAAGACCCATAAAGCATTTGAGAAAATAATATTACCATTAAAAAGATTTCAATTTAATGTTGGGCCTGGTCCCAAGGTGAGTCAAATTGCTTCAGAAATTCTTTGGGAGCATAGTAAATGATAAACTAGTTCTTGTAGAGTCAAAAGCATCTTCAAATGGAATTTGACGAAAAAGAACTACTCTGAGATAAAAATTATGTTAGATATGTTCTGTCTTACTAAACAAGGAAATAACCATAATCTAATACTTTCTTAAAAACATAGAATTATGATCTGCTATTGCAGAGATTCCTTTATTTAGACTATTTCATTGATTTATTCATTCAGTAAACCTTTAAAATGTACAGACTATGTGTCAGGCACTGTAGTAAGTGTTAGAATACAAACACAAAGCTGTTATGGTTCTTGCCCTCAAGAAGTTCAGTCTCTTTCGGGAGACAAATTTGCAAACAGACAATATAATAATAATAATCATAGCAGTTACTGAGCAATTATGATGTGTCAACTTCCACTATAATAAGTGCTATGAAGGAGGTATATAAAGGGTGTACAAGAGAGGGTCCCTAATTCAGACTAGGGTAAGGGAGGTTCTCCAGAGAATGTGAAGCATAAATTCAACCCAAAAGACTAATCTGAGTTAGCCAGAGAGAGGGAGAATGGCCTTCAGACAGAGTGAAGAGGCAAGAGAACTTAGCAGGTTAAAGGGCAAAGGAAAGGTCTTGGAAAGAGACAAGTTAGTTGCTTACCAGTTAGAAAGGACAGGTGGCCAGAGGAAGGCTAACAGTGATGGGAGGTATGGTGTGATTGGCTGGAGTCAATTGCTTCTGTGTGGGAAGCTGGAGAGCATCAGAGGCTTCACGATGCTTCAAACTGGCAGCTTGGTCTTTGGGCTTAAAGGCTGGCCCCCAGCTAAGGCCCCACATGGAAAGGCAGTCTAAGGACTATAGCAGTTAGCCATCAGTAGTCTAAGTGCTCTAGATCCCCAGGTGCTGAACCTCAGGTGTGGCTGGAGCTTTCATGACAGTGGCAGCCAGCTCTCTGTTCTGTAGCAGCAACAGCCTGGCTGAGGCTCAGTCCCCAGGCAGGTCTCAAGTGTGTTTTTCAGGCACAGTAAATCTGTTTTCTTCAGCTGGAGCCAGCCTGAGCTAGTTCTTAATTGTTCTATTTTCAGGAATTTTGCAAGCTGTTAAGATGACCAACCATCCTGGTTGGCCCAGGACTGTCCCAGTTTTAATCCTACATCCTGAGAAACCCCTCAGTCTCAGGTACAGCTGGATGGCATCACATTGGTAGCTTAAAATTGACCATGGTGAGAGCATTTACACCATGAAAATTGGCAAACACTATAAATCAAGGCTGGGCTTTCCCCTCTCCCCACCCCCACAGGTGGTTTTTTAAACGCTTCTTAGCATACCACTGGTTTCCTTCCTCTGCTCCCAACGTTTATTTATTAAAAAATAGTATCCGGGCCTGCCCAGTGGCGCAAGCGGTTAAGTGCGCGCGCTCCGCTGTGGCGGCCCAGGGTTCACCTGTTCGGATCCCGGTTGCGCACTGAAGCACCGCTTGTCAAGCCATGCTGCGGTGGTGTCCCATGTAAAGTGGAGGAAGATGGGCACGGATGTTAGCCCAGGGCCAGTCTTCCTCAGCAAAAAGAGGAGGATTGGCAGATGTTAGCTCAGTGCTGATCTTTCTCACAAAAAAAAAAAATAGTATCAACAAATAAATTCAAAGGGGTATTTCTTAAGGTCAGATTATATTGCTATAGCATCTGAAATCTGTTGTGTGAGCTTGAAGCTCTAAGAGATCCTATTTGCTATGTCCACTGACAAAGGAAGGGCACAGCACACATTGCATCTTAAACTGTTAAATCTCTTATTTACCTGTCTCTCTCAACTCTTTATTTAATCTATCACATGCCTCAGTTTCAGCTTTTTATCCAACTTTACCTTTCACTCAGTTTTATTTCACTTTTGTTCTTATTTCATTTTTAAATTGTTAATGTTATTGCTGAAATTTTAACTTGTCTTATCCTAATTCTTGTCTTACCCCTCGTTGTTTTTAGCTTCTTACGCATTTCTTTTATTAGTTTCTACTATCTTAACTCTTTCATATTTCTCTAGGATGTAGTCTTAACTTATTCTCATGTTTAAATCAGTTTTCATTGACTCATCTGTACAGGGAGGAGTGTGAACAACATAATCTGGAAAGCATCCACATTAGACTCCTGGCAGTTTGGAGGCTTCCTCCTTTCTGCTCTTATCATCCCTCTACTTATATCCCCCAATTCTTTAAACAACTCTATCTTTGCTCCTAGAAACCCATCTGCCAGCCCAGTTCAAGATGGCTCTGCGAAGCACCCTAAGAAGTTCATTTCTATAAGAAATCAACTTTAAATAAAAAGACATAGATAAATTAACAATAAAATGATAGAAAGGATATCCCATGAACACAATAATCATAAGAAAGTTGAAATGTCTATATAAATATCAATCAGATAGAGTAGACACAAAGACAAGAAATGTTAGCAAGTATATCTAATAATGATAAATGAACACAACAATCTTAAATGTGTATACATCCAATAATAGAGCTTCAAAATTCATGAAGCAAAACCTGACAGAAATAAAAGAAGAAATAGACAAACCAAAAAGTATACTGGCTGGCAACTAGACTTTTGATGGTGAACATGAAGCAGTCTATACAGAAGTTGAAATATAATGAATGATGTACACCTGAAATTTATGTAATGGTATAAACCAATGAGATTTCAATCAAAAAAAATGTATATTGGAAATCTCAGTAATTGATAGATCAAGCAGACAGAAAATCAGTAAAGATACAGAAGACTTGAACAATACTATAAACTAATTTGACCTATTTGATTTTTAAAGAACATTCCAACCAACAGATGAAAACACATTTTTTCTAAATACATATGGAATATTTGCCAAAATCAACCATATCCTGGGTGATAAAACAACTCTCGATGAATTTAAAAGGTGATTTAAATTTATGATTAGAATTCAGCCAAAATCTCAACTGTGGCCTTAGGCAAGTCATTTCATTTCTTATTACCTCTGTAAAACAGAATAACAATATTGCCTCACAAATTTTGTAAGGATTAAATTAGTTCTTGAATGAAAGCTCTTAATAAGAGCCAGACACATGATAGCCGATATTGTTGTTGATTTTGTCATTGTCATTATCCTTAACCTGGAGTAGACCAAAGACCTCCCAAAGTAGGTCAACCGCTTATCAGATGATTCAAAAGAACATATATACATATATATATATATATATATATATATATATATATATATATATTCTTCATTGTTAACCTGATCTCAAGCAAGAAAAGAGTGAAACACAAGAATCCTCATGCATCTCTCATCAATGTTTTGACCAATCAATTCCAATTCTCCTATCAATGTAAAAATATTTGTTTACATGTCTTTGCAGATAATACAAAAACAAAGCTAATTCACTCAAGGTGAATCAGGGAATCTCATTCCAAGCACTGAAGGTCCCTTTGCTCACATGTCTGCTCCAGTTTTTCAGCTAAAAACTTTTCTTCAATTTAGAACATACTGTCTTTAATGTTTCCATCTATCTAAGGCACTCAAAAAAATAAAAGGCCATTCAGATTATATGGTAAATGAGAAGGAATGATATGCATACAAAATGCATTAGCCAAAACACTCACAGAAAATGAGAAAATTAATAAAGGCTGAAAATTACTAACATATCATGTAGATAAGATAATCCTTTGTAACTAAAGCTACACTTTCGGAATTTCATGTAATGCCATGAGAATTACATTCTATAGATATCTTGGCTATTCAGAGTTACCATTTCATTGATCCTTAAATAATGTTTTTTATTGCAGCTTAAAAGAAAACTGGATTATTTTATCCACTTGTCTCCTTCATCAGGACAGATGAAACTTCCAGCTCTCTGTTGGTCTCAAGAAATATACTGTATTTCTCAAGAGTCTAAATTAAAGTAATGATATCTGCAGGCTGGCATTTCATAGATGGCTAGTCAGTAAAGAGCAATGACAGCACCACCTCACCCAATCCTAAAGACCAGAAAAAGCAGGTACATTCTGATTCATTTGCATATTTGTAACCAGAAAGTACTAAACTTTATGCTAAAAGAGCATATTCTAGCATTACTTACGGCAACTGGCATAACGCCTGGTGGGGATGGCTGTGGATAGTGGACATTAAAGGGCTCAGAATCTTGCCTGCTTGTCTTTGAATCCTAGTTCTGCCACTTACTAGCTGTGTGTGGTAAGTACTTAACATCCTTGGATCTCTCTTTCATCATCTGTAAAACAGCAATGATAATAGCTACTTTCCAGGGTTGTTGTGAGACTTAGAAATTATGTAGGAAGTGTATCTCATTTTTAAACTAGCTTTCTTTAAAAACGTAAAATATTCTCATGGTGGAAAAACAGTTGAATGGTACTTAGGAGGACAAAATGGCATTTATATTTTTATGTGGAAACAGGTTACTTCTGTGTTAGGCTAAGATAATCACAGTTGGTACTTCTGTGTTAGGCTAAGATAATCACAGTTGGGTTATGTTTCAAAGCAAATTCATCCCTAAAATGTTTAAACAAATTGTATCTCCTTTCATTTCTGTCATTATGTGCCCCTTCCTTTCAAGACAAGTTTCATGATGTAGCTGAATGTGAAGTAATTTAAGCACTGAAAGCCCGGAGTTCAGATTTCATTCTCTGTTAGCTCTATAAGCTATGGTCAATGACTTAACTTCTCCAAATTCCAATTTTCTCAACTATTAAGTCCATATAATAACCCCTAATTCAGTCTACCTCAAGGAAATATAAGGAAAATGCACAATTTATGCAATAATTCTTTTTTTTTTGGTGAGGAAGATTAGTCCTGAGCTAATATCTGTTGCCAATCCTCCTCTTTTTGCTGAGGAAGATAGGCCCTAGGCTAACATCCATGCCCATCTTCCTCTACTTCATATATGGGACGCCTGCCACAGCATGGCTTGATAAGCAGTGCATAGGTCCGTGCCCAGGATCTGAACCTGTGAACCCAGGGCCGCTGAAGCAGAGCACGCGAACTTAACCACTATGCCACCGGGCCGGCCCCAGAATAATTCATTTTAATCAACAAGGGCATCAATTTTTCCATATCTGGAAAGTATTTAGTGAATACATTGAGAAAGTATCCACACTATTTAGTGAACATTTACATTGCCCAATTCACTCTTATAAAGACAATAATAACAATTGTCTTTTTTAGCAAAGTAAATTTAGCAATACAATTTTTTAATAATGGCAAGAATATATGACTTGAAATTAAGAAATTTGGATTAATTTGCATTAATCATTTAACATACAATAGTGCTTTATTCACTTTAATGTATAATAAAAGATATTCATTTATTTATTTATTCAACAAATATTTATTGAATACGTACTATGTGCCATCACTGTTCTAGGCACTAAGGATAGAGCAAAAAACAAATTTTTCAATTAAAATAAATACTTTTAATTAAATTTTAAGTTAAATTAAATACTTATTTAAGTAGACAATGTACCTTCCCACACATATTCTCATTTTGATACTCAAAACCACATGAGGTGAGCAGGTGAGGCTCAAAGATGTCAACAGACTTTACCAGGATCAGTAACAAGTTGTGGCAACTTCAACCCACTTCTTCTGACTCTTATCACATTTCTTCCAATATACAATACTCTCTGTGAAAAGGTAAGTCCTGATTCTTTAAAGAATAGCACTCTACTCAACTAGATTATACTATCCCCAGATGACCAAAACACAGTTCGAGGAAATATTCATTCCTATTAGTTCTGAGAACTACACTGTTTTATCTGTAAGAAATAGGAAGATTTAAAATGCTGCTTCCAGTTACTGCCCCATTTTTCAGCTCATTCTTTATATCAAAATTCCTTAAAAGGGTGATTTATATTTACTCTCTCCATCTTCCTCCTCTCCATTTTCTCTTTAATTCACTCCAATGAGACTTTTATCCCACCACTCCACTAAAAACACTCCTGTCAAGATGACCAATCACCTCTCCCTTGTGAAATCTGATGTGCATTCATATTATTCCAAACATATGCATCATTGACACAGTTGTTACCCACACCTTGTTTAAGCATATTCTTTACTTGGCTTCAGAAATTTCAGTCTTGTCCCCTTCCCTTCCCAGATCCTCTTCCCTTTCCATCTTCTCATCTTTTCCCATTTTCCCTTTCCATCTTCCTTTCCTGGGGTGTAAGAATTAATGGCAGGCAGAGGTGCGGGGGTCGGAAGGGGGCATGTGAAGTATCTTGGCAGCATGCCTACTAGTGTCCAAGGATGTGGGATGTGAAGGAGTGAGTAAGGGAAGCTACATGGAGGCATAATTTCAGCTTACCCAACAGTGCCCCAGAATGCAGGGCACGGCAGGAGGTGGGTGAAGGGCCTGCACAGTGGCTGCGTACACAAAGGTACATTGGCAGTAACCCTGTATAGATCAATAGATTCAATTTATCTCAATCAAAACCCAGTAGATGTTTTTGTAGAAAGTGACAACCTGATTCTAAAATTTATATGGAAATTCAAAGTACCTAGAATAGCCAAAATGACATTATGAAATAAGCCAGACCCAGAAAGAGAAATATTGTACGATCTCACTTATATGTGAAATCTAAAATAGTCAAACTCATAGAAGCCAAGAGTAGAATGGTGGTTACTGGGCGCTGAGGAAAAGCAGAAATGGGGAGGTGATGGTCAAAGGCCCAAAGTTTCAGTTACTCAAGTAAGTTCTGCAGATTTACTATATAGCATATTGCCTATAGCTAACAACACTGTACTGTGATACTTAAAATTTGCTAGGAGGGTAGATCTTATGGTAAGTTCTCTTAACACATACACAATAATAATAATAATAACAAGGGTAAGAAGAAACTTTGAGAGGTAATGGATATGTTTATGGCCTTGATGGTGGTGATGGTTTCACGGTGTACACTTATCCCCCAACTCATCAAGCTGTATACATTAAATATGTACAGCTTTTTACATATCAATCACATCTCAATAAAATGGTTTAAAAACAAATAAATAAATAAATAAGTGTGGGCTTTGGAGTAAAAAAGACCGGAGTTCAGGTCTCAGTTTTGCCACTTATTAGCTATATGACTTTGACCAAATCATTTAAACTCTCTGATCCTCACTTTGCTCATCTGTAAAATGAGGACACCACAGATGGAATAATGAATAATATGATGTCTGGGATTTTCTTTTTAACAACCCAGGTGCGAAAAGTGAGCAGAAGTATGAATTAATCAAAACTGGCCATAAGTGGAAAATTTTGAAGTTGGATGATGGGTACACAGAGATTCATTATATCATTGTCTCTATTTTATGTATGGTTGAAATTTCCGTAATATATAGCCTAGGAAAATTAATTTAAAAATATGAATGCCTTGGGGCCGGCCCGGTGGCGCAAGCGGTTGAGTGCGCACGCTCTGCTGCGGCGGCCCAGGGTTCACCGGTTCGGATCCTGGGCATGCACCAACGCACAACTTGTCAGGCCATGCTGTGGCGGCGTCCCATATAAAGTGGAGGAGGATAGGCATGGATCTTAGCCCAGGGCCAGTCTTCCTCAGCAAAAAGAGGAGGAGTGGCAGATGTCAGCTCAGGGCCAATCTTCCTCACAAAAAAAATATATATATATATGAATGCCTCATCAGAAAAATGGATAATCAATAAGAACTGTTGATAATGCATGAAAGAAACATAAAAGGCCAAATATTTTTAAATGTTTGGTTTTACTAATAATTTTTAAATATAAATTTTACAAATAAAAATGATACCTAAGTGATGACCAAAAAAATAAACAAAGTTTGTTGACTGATCCTATCTGATTTCAAGACTTATTATAAAACGACAGTAATCAAAATAGTGTGCAATTGACATAAATAAAGACATAGTTCAATGGAACAAAACTGAGAATCTGGAAATAGACGCATATATCTTTGTCAATTGTTTTCAACAAAGATGCCAAGGCAATTGAATAGCAGAAAAGAAAGATTTATCAACAATTTGTGCTATATTAACTGGTTATACATTTGGAAAAAAATGAACATTGAGCTTTTACCTCACACCATATACAAAAAAAACTAAAAATGGATCATAAACCAAACTGTATAAAACTTCTAGAAGAAAACATAACAGAAAATCTTAACGACTCTGGGTTTAGTAAAGATTTTTAAAATAGGACACAAAAATCGCAAACTATAAAAGGAAAAAAAACCAACAAATAGAGCTTCATCGATATTTTAAATGTTTTTTCTTCAAAAGACATTTTTGTACAACTTAAGGAGAAACAGATCAATTCCTCAAAAACCACAAATTACCAAAATTCTACCAAGATGAAATAGATAATTTCCCATAACTATAACCATTAAATTGAATCTGTAATTAACAGTTCCCCAAAAAACAAATCTCCAGGGCCAGATGATTTTACCAGCATATTTCACCAAACATTTAAAGAACTAATAACAATTCTACAAAATTCCTTCAAGAAAAGAGAAGAAAAGGGAACACTTCCCAACTCATTTTATGAGGCCAGTATTAGCCTATAATCAAAACCAGACAAAGACAAAACAAAAAAAAAAAACCTAGAGAATAATATTTCTCATGAACTTAAGACATAAAAATCTTCAACCAAATATTAGCATATCAAAAACAGCAGTGTATAAAAAAGAATTATAGACCTCATCTAAGAGGGATTTATTCCAGATATAAAAGGCTGCTTCGATGTTTGAAAATCAGTAAATGCATAATACATGTTATCAATAGACTAAAGAAGAAAAATGATATGATCATATCAATTGACACAGAAAAAGCATTTGACGAAATACAGTATCCATTCATGATAAAAACTCTCAGAATAGGAACAGAAGGAAACCTCTCCAAGTTGATAAAAAGCACCTAAAAAAACCTTACAAGTAAGATTATACTTAATGGTGAAAGACTGAATATGCTTTTCCCCTAAGATTAAGAACAAGGAAAAGCCACAATGAGAAAAGCCACTACTTCCTATAATAGCTAAAATCTAAAAGACTGACCATACCAAGTGTTGGCAAAGATATGAAGGAACAAGAATTCTCATTTGCTGCTTGTAGGGAATATAAAATAGTACAATCACTTTGGAATACTATTTGGCCATTTCTTAAAAAGTTAAACTTATACCTACTATGTGACCCAGGCATTCCACTCTGAGGTATATACCCAAGAGAAATGAATGCATAGATCCATACACAAAAAAAATATGAATGTTTACAGAAACTTTACTTATAATAGCCCCAGCCTAAAAACAACACAAACGACCATCAACAGAAGAATTATGGTAGGAAAATTCTAAGAATGACCCCCAATGACCCACATCCTAGTAGAATTCCCTCCTCTTTGATTGTGAGTGGCACCTGTGAATAGGAGATATCACTCCCATAATTATGTTACCTTATATGGCAAAAGGGAGATTATCCACGTGGACCAATCTAATCACAAAAGCCCTTTAAAAGCAGAGTATTTTCTCTGGCAGATAGAAGAAGGCAAAGTTAGAGAGATTGGAAGCACAAGAAGGATTTGACACATGCTGCTGGCTCTGAAGATGGAGAGGGGTGTACCCTTTAGGAACTGAGAGCAACCCCTGCTGTCAGCCAGCAAGGAAACAAGGGACCTCAGTCCTACAACCATGTGGAACTGAATTCTGCCAACAATCTGAATGAGCTTGGAAGCAGATTCTTCCTGAGAGCCCCCAGATAAGAGTCCAGCTTGACCAACTCCGTTCTTTTGACCTTATGAGACCCTAGGCAAAGAATCCAGTCTAGCCTGCCTGGAATTCTTACCCACAGATTTGTGAGACTAAAAAAACTTCTGGTGCTGTTTCAAACCTCTATGTTTGTGGTAACTTGTTATACAACAATAGAAAACTGATACATCTTTTGGTTTCTGCAAGTGGGGTGCTGTGATAACAAATACCTAAAACGTGGCTTTGACATTGGGCAGTGGTAGAGACTGGAAGAATTTTGAGGAGCATGATAGAAGGCTTGAACAGACTGCTGGAAGAAATATGAACATTAAAGATGCAGCTGTGGAGAGCTAAGAAAGAAGTGAGGAGAAGCTAAGAAAGAATATGTCATTGGAAACTAGAGAAAGAAAAATTCTTATCATATAGAAGCAGAAAACATAGCAAAATTATATCCTGCAGTTATGTGGAAAGCAGAATTCAAAAGTAATGAACTTGAATATTTAGTTGAGGAGATTTCCAAGCAAAGTGTTAAAGGTGCTCCCTGGTTTCTTCTTGCTGCTATATATAGTAAAACGCAAGAGGAGATAAATTAACTTAAGGAATCAGGACTTGCTGATTTGGGAAGTTCTTGGCCTATCCAGATGGCAAAAGATGCTAAGAGGCTGCTTCTGAAATTGTGGCATAAAGAAAAGGCTGGGTGTGTGACTGTACAACCCTTTGCTAAAACCTGGAAACACCAAAGGGTCAAAGCGTTCGGCCACACAAAAGATCCTTCCAAGAGATTAAGGGTGTTCCTAATAGATCTTCTCAATCAAGAGGGCCTCTTGCCTGGGGATAGGATGGAGAGGCGTGGTTAGAGAAGATGGATTATAAGGGGCCATGAGAAAATCTTGGGAGATGATGATTATGTTTATTATCTTGTTTGTGAGGGTGGCTTCACAGGTGAACACAGAAGTCAAAGCTCATTAAACTGTACATTATAAATACGTGCAATTTACTTACACCAATAATATCCCAATATAGCTGTAGAAATAATAAAAATAAGCCTCCTAGATAACTTTAGGAAAAAAAGACCAAATAACATTGTCATTCAAAAGGTGGAAAAGGCAGAGAAGCAAGTAAAAAATCCTCAGTTAATTTAGCCTCTACTTCTGTTAAATTGATAAATTGTATGCACTAATACCTTCTATATTTCTAGAAAAAGAATTTTTAAAAGTACACAATCTAGAAAGAACAAAATGCTTCCTTTGTAACTCTTCTGACCTCGCATATTTTAGCTGCCTGTCTAGTAACATCATTACAAGCCACGAGAGTTAGAAAATAAACCAAAATTTAATCAGGACATAGTCTCTGCTCTCCATTTCTCATATCGCTTAGTAATCTCTAAGTGATCTGCTTTTCTGAACTTCTGCATCACTTTCCATCTGTTCCACAGCTTAGTGTTTGACTGTATACTGTGGCTTGTTATGCTCTAATGGTTTCTTGCAGGAGTCTTGTCTACTCAATTGAATTCAAAGATACTTGAAGGCCAAGAGTCAGTTCATTCATTCATTAAATATTGGCAGTCCCAGGTATGCTGGTAGGAGAAACATAAATAAAAATTTGTCCTACCTCCCATAATCTACTGAGAGAAGACATAAAGTCTATTATTAAAAAAAAGACCCACCTACAGAATAAACCACTTTCTGCTTACATGATAAATGTGAGGAAAAACCTATCTGGATAATCCATACACATGCAAAGTGGCTCTAAGAGCAATAAATGCTTTCCTTTAAAAAAAAAATGGATCATGAAATAAGAAGTGTTGCCAGAAAGACTGTAAATAAAGAAAAATGAGCATATACATTGAACACCTTCTAGATACCAGACCCTATCCTAGGCACCTTCACATATGGTATTTCACTTCATCCCCATAATAATCCTACAAAATCCAAAGATGAGCCTTCTTATTCCTCAGAAAAGGAAGGAGGATATCATAGTTTATAAGTAGTTATTCAAAGCCACTCAGAAGCTAAATATCAAGATTCAATATATAGGGTCAGCCCCTTGGCTTAGCGGTTAAGTGCGCGTGCTCCGCTGCTGGCGGCCCGGGTTCGGATCCAGGCACGCACCGATGCACCGCTTCTCTAGCCACGCTGAGGCCGCGTCCCACATACAGCAACTAGAAGGATGTGCAACTATGACATACGACTATCTACTGGTGCTTTGGGGGGCGGGGAAAGGAGGAGGATTGGCAATGGATGTTAGCTCAGAGCCGGTCTTCCTCAGCAAAAAGAGGAGGATTAGCATGGATGTTAGCTCAGGGCTGACCTTCCTCAAAAAAAAAAAGATTCAATATATAGATCCAACCGATCCCAAACCCTAGTTCTTCCTGAGAGAGGAAGGTCCATGAGCAAAAGTAGAGAGTCCTAAATTCAGGTAACAGCAAATAGTCCAATTTGACTATGTAGGGGAGGAAGAATTATTCCTCTACCCCCCTAGGTCCTTCTGGCTGGTCTAAGAATTAAATTGACATGAAACAGAGTAACAGGAGAAAAACGAATTTAATAACATGTGTACATGGGAGAAACCCAGGAAAACTGAGTAACTCACCAACACGGCAGAAGCCACTACATTAAACACCATCCTCAGCTAAAGACAGAAGATTTTGGGGGTAGTGGTTTGGGAATTCAGAGGGGAGGAAGGCAATTTATATGGAGATGGAAAAGCAAATGTTTGATAAACAAACATTGACCATGCCTTGGAAAGACAACGAGAGATGAAGAGGACTTTGATTAAATGGTCCTTGATATGTTCCTCCCTGTCTATCAGACCTAGTTTATATAATACTATAATTAACTTATGCCATTAGCTCCTTCCTGGAACAGGTCTTCTATCAAATTCATTTAGGCAGTTAGGGGTGAGATCAGAGTTCCTTCCTGAGTCGTTTTTTCTTAAAAAGTAATCAAGCCAGGGGCCAGCCCAGTGGCATAGCACTTAAGTTTGCGCACTCCACTTCGGCGGCCCAGGGTTCACCAGTTCGGATCCTGGGCACAGACCTACGCACTGCTCATCAAGCCATGCTGAGGCAGCATCCCACATAGAAGAGCTACAACTCTACAACTATGATACACAACTATGTACTGGGGCTTTGGGGAGAAAAAAGAAAAAAGAGGGAGACTGGCAACAGATATTAGCACAGGGCCAATCTTCCTAAAAAAAAAAAGAGGCTTAAGAGACATAGAAAAAAGGCGGAGCCGGCCAAATGGCGCAAGCAGTTAAGTGCGCGTTCTCCGCTGCGGCAGCCCAGGGTTCGCCGGTTCGGATCTCAGGCACGCACCGACACACCGCTTGTCAGACCATGCTGTGGCAGGCATCCCATATAAAGTGGAGGAAGATGGGCATGGATGTTAGCCCAGAGCCAGTCTTCCTCAGCAAAAAAAGAGGAGGATTGGCAGATGTTAGCTCAGGGCCGATCTTCCTCACAAAAAAAAAGTAACCAAGCCAAAGAGACACATTTTGCAATGGCAAATTCTGATCCTTCACAACTAACATTCAGGGTTTATGTAGGTAATGTTGGGAGAAGCTAAAAATCAAGCTGGGTATCATGTCTTTCCTTAAAGATATTGACCAAAAATGATTTTAATACTGCAAACAACCATTCACTTGCCTTAACCGTCATCCAAAGTTATTCCATTGTTGTGTTACAGTTATCTGATAATTAGGCCAAAGCCTAACCAGAAAAAGTGGATGAAATAATAGTTTTCCTCATGCCCTCCACTCCTAGAGATCAATTTGTTATCTGGTTCCAAGGATTTAGACTACTGAAGAAGTCTAAGAGGTTTCACTCAAGTTCACGGAAGCCCCAGAAGATCTAGCTTAACTCCTAGGAATATTTAGGGGAAAAGGTTGGTTGTGGAGTTATCATGGTATTCTGACTTGCTTTCAAGCTGGAGCAGACTGGTCAATAGAGCCATGAATTTAATTAAGAACCTCTTTGGAGTTCTGGGTTGGTCCATACAGCCAAACACTGATGACAGGTCGCCATGGTGCATAAAATAATTTGAACCTATACTTACCTTAACCTCTCCTTTCTAACCACTTGAACAGCCACCTTCAAGTCCCAGTCTGTATTTTGCAGAAGAACTTCCTTAAAAATGTGAATTTAAAATGACTAAAATGATTGAGGAAAATACAACTGAATGGTAAATGTGCTCAAGGTTTATGTCAAAGGGCTTAGCAGCCCATCTGATTCTGAGTCAGTCTGAGTTGCACTCAGGCTATCAATTAACTAATGTCACTAAAATCTCTAAGAGAAAATATTGTGTTAATAACCCAAGACTGATGATATCACGTATAGATAAAGGTACGTTTGCACGATTATATATGAACCATTCTAAATTTGTTTCAGGCCACACAATAGATCTTCTGATTAGTAGCTAATGAGCCTACTATTAAGATCTCAGGTTTATTAGCAAACACGGTACAACAACAAAGTGCCTTAATATAGGAATCAGGATAGAATTCAAGTTTTGCTTATCACTTATTAGCCATGTCAGCTAGCCTCTACGAACCTGTTCCCTCATTATAACTACAACTTCATAAGATTGCTTTGAGGATAAAGTGATATATAAAGTAAAAGAATTCTGGTAACCGGAGAACCATGCCAACAGCACTTCCCAGGGTGTGGAAGGCCCATGGCTCATGATATGAGTCAAATGAGGCGAATGGACAGCACCTTCAGGAAAGGGAAGTCCCTTTAAGGTGATTATAATTCTCCTCTGAATCATAATCAGTAGAAAACCCAATGTCTCACTGAAGCTGAATACATAAAAATTCACTAAAAATATGTCTCTAGGGTACCAAGCCCGAAAAAGTAAGATTTGGGGGCCTAAGATTTTCTGGTAAGGATAAGTTTGAGTTATAGAATTTGGAGGACTAGAACAGAACAAGGTATATAAAGCCTATAGCAAGGATAGAGCAAAGGCAGCAACTATAAGCCAGTTCCAGACCTGAGTCATGGCCTAGCCCCTCTACCCTCCTCCAAGACCACCACAGTGATGATGACCTCCTTCAAATGTTGCCATCCAAGAGGAGAAACCTATTCCCCACTGATGCCTTTCAGACGATCTGAAGAAACAGGCCTTATTTACTTGGTCTATACCTTATGAATTAGACAATCTCTTGGGTGGCTGTCTCAGTCCTTTCCAGGCTACTCTAACAAATTACCATAGACTGGGTGGCTTAAACAACAAACATTTATTTCTCATGGTTCTGGAGGTAGGAAGTTCAAGATCAGGGTACCAGCATGGTCAGGGTCTTGGTCAGAGCCCTCTTCCTGGTTATGTCCTCACATGACCTTTTCTTGGTGCTTGCATGAAGAAAGAATGAGATCCCAAGTCTCTTCCTCTTTTTATAAAGGCATTAATCCCATCAAGAGGGCCATATCCTGATAACCTCTAACCCTAATTACCTCCCAAAAGCCCAACCTGCAAATACCATCACATTGAGAGTTAGAGTTTCAGCATATGAATTGAGGGGGGGACACAAACACTCAGTCCATATCTGTTGCACATAAAGACCAAATTCCTGACATCTCCAGCAAAGTGTGACAGACCTACTTTGAACCAAAATTAATGGGGCATGAGCCAAAAATCTCTGAATATGGAAAAAACAACAGAAAGGTCATCAATTAACTACTTATGGAAGTCATCAAAGAACAATGTAGAGTAACTATGCAGCTCAGCACGGCAGTATGCAATCAAGAGCTGAAGCCCAAAGTCACATGTGGCCTTTGTTTTAATTTAATTAGTTGTTTTCAGGCAAGACCACAGTGGAAACAAAGGAAGATTTCAAAACTTCCTCATGTATGAAATCAGGTGCAGGCTAGGAAATCTGATCTCAAGAAAAAGATTAAGAAAATATAACGTTTAGACAGAAAAACTCTATAGGCAGTATTCAGCTGAATCCCCTGAATCAGAGTACAGATTGTGATAAAGAAGTATTTTTGACCTTAAATTGAAAAATATGCAATGGGTCCAAACATTTATTGAGTGCTTAAAATATTCCAAGTACTGTTCTAAGTGCTTAATATGTATTAACTCATTTAATACTCATAACAACTCTATGAGGTAAGTACTATTATTGCCCATATCTATGGATGGAGAGGCCAAGGCATAGAGACTTAACTAACTTGCCCGAAACAAAAGCTAGTAGCTGAAAAAGTTGGGGTTAAAACCTAGGCAAGTTGGCTTCAGAATGCACTGACTGCTACACTGAACTTATTGTCTCATAAACAAAAAAGACCCTACGCCAACAGTGGCCAAGAGAACTAAAAGAAACTAAGTCAGACTTTGACTAGAGAATACAAATAAAGGCTGAACAGGAAAGGAAGACGAGTGACAAAAAGGATTAAGTTAAGAAAGATCTGCTTCCAAAAGATTAGTTAAATGTTCTGTGACTTTATTCTAAGAGACCATGTGTGGGAAGGTGAAAGAATGTCAAGAGAAGGGCCATGAATTCCAAGGATACCATCTTATGAAGCAAGATTCCCCAAAGTCTGGAGTGGTGCCAGCTGTAAACTATGTGAAATGGCTGGGAGGCTTTTTGTGTGGGCTGCCCAGGACGCCCATTGTAATTGCAAGGCCCCTGGGTAAACCCAAATCAAAGCAAACTCTAGGGCTAGAGGGAACAGGCTAGAATGCAATGATATCACTTTAGAAATCCTAAGTCATTTGCTCAGTTTTCCATGTTCTTTATTTTCTTTTTTTTTTTTTTTTGCGAGGAAGATCAGCCCTGAGCTAACATCCATGCCAATCCCCCTCTTTTTGCTGAGGAAGACTGGCCCTGAGCTAACATCCATGCTGATCTTCCTCCACTTTATGTGGGACGCCGCCACAGCATGGCCTGACAGCAGTGCGTTGGTGCGCACCCAGGATCCAAACCCAGGCCGCCAGCAGCACAGCTCGCGCACTTAACTGCTATGCCACAGGGCGGGCCCTCCATGTTCTTATATGAAATACAGCATGGACTTTGGAGTCAGGGAGCTGTGTATTCTAATCCAAATTTCAGGGGCCAGCCCAGTGGCACAGTGGTTAATTTTGCGCACTCCGCTTCAGTGGCCTAGGGTTTGAGGGTTCAGATCCTGGGTGGGGATCTACATACCACTCATCGAGCCATACTGTGGCGGTGTCCCACATACAAAATAGAAGAAGACTGGCACGGATGTTAGCTTGGGGATGTGGGAGATCAAGATTTGGCCACCCTGAAACCTATCTCTTTACCTTGGTTGTTTTCTCTAGGGACACTTGACCTCCCCACTAACTGCCTAAAGAATTTGACATGGTGGCTCCTTCCTGGAACAGATCTATCATGATGGCTATAAAGATAAGGTAAGATGGAGATTACAATAGGAAAGGCACCAACAAGCCCCTCTTATCAGAAGTTCTGTCTCTCTGGCCACATTCTCTGGATGACCCCAAGTAAGAGTTGCCAGACAATCATTTACAATTATAAGAGAAATCTCCAGTTGTAAAGGTATCTCCCTCTCTGTTTTGAGAAGAGAGGGGGATGGCCTCATTTCTAGAGGCTTATCAATGTGGAAGGTGAGGCCTTAAAGCTGCATAATAACCTTACTCTTGTTTACTGTGCTTTAGTGGTAATCTCCTGTAACTGACTCCTCCCACCCCCAAAATCCTCCTTTGTCATTGGCTGAACATGGTATTTAAGACGAGAATTTCTGCTATTGTGTTGAGAAATGCAGTGTCCCTGCTTTCTCCCATGTATACATGTTATTAAACTTGGTATTCTTTTCTCCTGCCAACCTGTCTTGTTAATTATTTGGCCAGCCATAAGAACCTTAAGGAAAAGGGCAGAGGGAGATTCTCCCTCTTCCCCTCGACAGTTTTGGCGTAGTCGGCAGGATCCACACTGGCTGGCAAGTTGCCTTCTCTGGCTGGAAGACCTGCCTTCTCCCTGGACTACTGCAGATGGTGAGATACGGGTACGCCTGACGAAAGCCGGCAAAAGGTAAGACTTCTTACAACGTCAGCCTCCCAGAATCTCTATCTGCGGAGTCTGGCGGAAGGAAATGGTGAGAATTTTTTCTCTTTCTAAATTTAGATTGGCAGGAGAAAATATTTGTGAAACTAGTTTCTTGTGCTTTTAGTGACTCTTGGTTTAAATTTGGTAGAGTACTCTTGGTTTTGATCTTGATCCCTTTTCCTCCCAGAGATAGTCTTTCTCTTTTGTCTGTGTCTTTTGTCATAAGAAGGAAATACTATAGGGTAGGACGCAGGCATAGGCCCTATAAGCCTGCTGTCCGGGCCAGCCCCACAGACTGGTGAGTTTGCGGGTCTCACCAGACTGGCGTCTACAAACTTTGCTGTGGGTTAATATGCACATGAAGTGAAGGTCATTGCCAAGGGCATCTTGGAAGCCAAAAAGGCTGCAAATTTGGTGGGCACGGGTCGAGCAGTTAAGAGCCATTAGGGCGCTCGCCACTTGCAGAAGACTCCCGTGACAGGATAAGTTGGGTCACGGAACGGGGTAGATGACACAGGTCCCCCGCCAACTGCAAGAAAATGTCCATGCAACAACGAGGTACTCTGTAAAGCACACAGTCCCCAACCCCGCGGCACCTCCCCTGCTAGGTATTATTCTGGCTCCAAGAGACCTAAGGCATGGCTAAAGCTGTCATTGTGCACATAAGAAAAAAAAAACCAGATGAGGTTTTTCCTTCTGTCTTGTTCTGTGTCCTGAGAAAACTTGGCTTTGTGACCAGTGAGAATATTCTCCTTGGTCTCCACCATACGGAAGGTGCATTTACCGGGGTGCACCTTGGTGGCCAGTCGAGTAGACTGGGGTTCCGAACTGTCTCTTTGTCCGGCTGTGCCAAGCTCTCAGGGGAGTTTATCATAAAGGGCCCAGTCCATAAGGGCTTTTGTCATCTTAACCATCGTTGCTTGTTAGTGCTGGAAAAATCCCATTCCAGTATCGCCTGACCGGTGTCACAGATTAGCGGGTCTGTGACTGGAGGCGTCCCACACTATTGTGGGAGACCAGAGACACCGTTTTCACTACACCATCCTTACCCCCTGTGCAACGAAGGTCTTTACTTTTTCTGAATGTCTTTGGGAGTGAATTCTGTGGATCACGGGGGCTACATCATCTGCGCCCTCACCAGGGACGCCTCTTGCGTCCATGGTAGATTTATTCTAAGCGTGGAAAGTTACCTCCGGGTCTTTCCTTAAAAAGGCTTACTGGTTCGAGTCACTATTGGAATAAATATACAAATGAAGATCCTACTCGTCAATGGCCAGACGACGGATCCTTTGAATTGGGAAAACTTCTAAATTGGGGGAAAAAAAATTTTTTTTGAGAGCTCTCACATAATTATTTAATTGGTACCTAAGAAAAAAGGCCAAAAAAAGGAAGGGGAAAATTTGACTAGCCTTAAGACCTTGACTCAGGTTACAATTGAATTGAGAACATGTAAAAGTGTAAGTGTTGATAAGATTATAAAGATTGGAATGTTTGAGCTAATTTTATATAAAGAGGTTACATCAACTTTGCCTGAGTATGTTTTAAAACGTCTGACTGGGAATGCTTCCCTTGTCCAAAATTAGAAGACCAAGACCTATTGATAAAAGTCTTAATGATAACTATGTTTAAAGGTATAAGAGGTGATGAAATTTACATGAAATTTTGTAGGAAAAAACTGGTGTTATTTCTATTACAGAACTGGTTAAGAAAAATAGTAATTTAAATGATGGCTAATTTTATCTAATGTCTTATGAAGTCTTATAGGCAATCTAAATAATTATTGGGAATAAGTAACTAAATAGTTGTGAAAAAGATAAATGTTGGATGAACTTTAAACAATAATTATGTATTATGGTGGTTACAGCTTCCAAACTCTTTTTGGTGACTTAAAACTTTAGAGTTTTGCTAAAATTTATGATAAAAATTCTCTGAGTATCATCATTTCCAAATAACATAAGATATTAGACATTGATTGTTAAATGTACATTTGTCTACTTTTGGCTTTTCATTACAGGAAAACGAAAAGGTGTTTTGGGTCTATTGGTAAACATGTGTTTTATTAAAAGATTGTACTATAAAGTAACATATTTCTAGAAGTTATGAAACGTTCATAAATTTTCCAATCCACAAAATGCTAATGTAAAAAAAAAAAGTTTATAACTGCTTACTTAGTTTTTACTTAGAAGTCAAAGTCTATAAGGGTTAAAATTTCTAATTAATATATGTGATTGAAGCTATTAAAAATTAAGAAAAATATGTCTGTGTACAAGAAAAGTAAGATATATAAAGAAGGAACAAAGAATAGAAATATTTTGTTTGATTGATTAAGAAAGATAAATTTGTCCTCAAGTACTAGAAGGGAAAAGAAAGACATGGGACAAATTCTGAATGTAAAAAGAAAGTTATAGAAGGTTTGTGGAAGAGGAATTCTGGAAAAGGAGTTTTTACATGGTCAAGTTGGCGAAGATTAAAATAAATTTAATTAAATAAATGAGTTATAATATCAGAAGTAAGCTGGTACAAAATTATAATTTGGTCTTATTTCTCTTAAAAGGATAATTTGCTTACACTTGATAGAGAGGTTACAAAATATTTTTCTTTACGTTTGGGTAAGTCTACCTAAAAGACAGAAAAAAAAAAAAAAACTGTTAATTTCCTGTGTTGAAAAGACTGAGGTCTCTCTATTCAGGCTTTTTGGACTGTTAATGCTCTGTTTGCTTTGACTGTTTATATTTTTGACAAGCTCCCCAAAATTCATATCTTAAATAAAGTCTTTTTTTTACTTTTTTTCTTTGAGAACTTTCAAAGGGCCCTGAAACTTCTCAAAGAAATTTGCTCTCTTCCTATAAGGAGGAAGACAAAGAAATTTGCTCTCTACCTATAAAGAGGAAGATACTAAACTTATTAGGCTTATTCAGTATGTTAAATTACATAGAAAGCATTGTCAGACAAATGATGATAAGTCTGCTTAGGTGGTATTATGTGGGCAAATGTTATTGACATAGGTGTTTTAAAATTGTATAACATTACTGAAATTCTGATCTGTCCTGGTTACCAATCATAATTCTGGTTATTATTATTTTAAAGTGTTGTATGTCACAAAATTAACCAAATTTCTCTGTCAATTGCCATTTTGAGGTCTTGTTGTTTACAGACTTATTTCTTTGCTCTAATGCTTTTGTGAAATGTTTAAACTTCAGAAAAATTCATGGAAAGGACTCTGACATTTACACTGGAGTACAGGTTTCTGACAAACTTTCTGATCATAAAACTGAACTGGGTAAGAAATTACAAAAATCTGATGGAGAGACTGATAACTTCATGAAGCTGCTAACAGAAAGATTGGGATCAAGAATGGATTACACAGGACTGAAATAACTGATAAGGATAATTACAATTTTTATGATTTTTCATTTGAAGTATTGCTGAATTTTTAATGTTTTGTTTTTTCAGATTTAACGAAAACTTTTTCTTGTTTCTCCTGAGCTAGCTATGACTTATAATAACTTGGTAAATGATATTTTTATAAGTAAAATAGAAATATTTATCTTTTTCTCTCTACCTGATCCCTCCAGGATTTGGAAACTCTTACTAAGTGAGTATTACTGTTTTCACGGTAATATAGTTATTTGCATAAGTTCAATAAGAACCTGTTCTCCTTATAACAGGACACAATTGGAAACATTGGTTATATTACCAAGGCTGTGACTGGAACATCATATTTGCGATATAACCATACATTAGAGAAATGAAGATTAGACTTTATGGAATAAAGCCACGTGAAAATATTGGCCTGGTACCTTATGTTCCAAACAGCACTTACCAAGATAAGTAAAGAATGTCACTTATTTGGCAGGTACAAGGAACCTCAAAATATTTTGGGGGAACCTCAGAAGAGAGGAATTCACCCAAATCTGTAGGTATTACAGGCGAAGTCTGATGACAAAATCCTTGGCTTGGCTTTCCTGGCCTGGAGAGGCCTTTAAAGTTAAATCTGAGATTCCTTAAAAGTTCCAGCAAAGCAGATTTAAAAGAGCCTATGTGATCAACTGCTATTCTTGCTGTACTTATGTAAATAATTGGGCCAACTCTATTGGAACTAGACTTATTTTGCAAACTAGTTAGTTTTAATTTGGCTATCTTTGATAAAAATGAAGGTGATTTTAGAGAGAAAAATTATATTTCAGTAAAAACTATAGTATACATTTGCGGATATTAGATCCTAGTTTTGTTAACTGTCTTTTAAGGTTTTTGTTTTATATCTGTTGACTGGACTGGATCCTGATTTCTTCTAGTCTCCTGAAATATCTGGCTACAGAGGTCCAAACTAACGTTTTTGATTTTTTCCATCATTTTCATTTGAAATCACTGAAAACTGAACCTGCCCTTTTTCCTGAAGCCTTACAAACTGAAGCTGATGGACTTGATATAAACTTAAGAGGTAACCTGAAAACACCATCAAAGACATTTTAAACTGCAAAAGATACTTTGACGCTGACATCTAAAAATCATCTTAACTGGCTGTCCTCTGACCTCAGAAACTGGTTTACAATTTACTCCAACCATTAACCTTGTTTTTCTTTTGTTTACATAAAAATGCTTCTACTAAATACTTCATTGCTTGCTTCCATAATATAGGTGTAACCTTGAGAGCCCACCTGCATCACCAGCTTCCAAAATGAACTTAAGTAAACTGATCTATTATCAGGACTAAGAAATGTGTTCAGTGAGATGAAACAGCCTACCAACTCAGCTTCTGGACTATGAAACTTCTTTAAGTTTCAAAAGGACTGTGAAACTTTTAGTTTCAAAGGCAGGACTGTGGGAGATCAAGATTTGGCCACCCTGAAATCTCTCTCTTTACCTTGGTTGTTTTCTCTAGGGACACTTGACCTCCCCACTAACTGCCTAAAGAATTTGACATGGTGGCTCCTTCCTGGAACAGATCTATCATGATGGCTATAAAGATAAGGTAAGATGGAGATTACAATAGGAAAGGCACCAACAAGCCCCTCTTATCAGAAGTTCTGTCTCTCTGGCCACATTCTCTGGATGACCCTGCGAAGAGTTGCCAGACAATCATTTACAATTATAAGAGAAATCTCCAGTTGTAAAGGTATCTCCCTCTCTGTTTTGAGAAGAGAGGGGGATGGCCTCATTTCTAGAGGCTTATCAATGTGGAAGTTGAGGCCTTAAAGCTGCATAATAACCTTACTCTTGTTTACTGTGCTTTAGTGGTAATCTCCTGTAACTGACTCCCCCCACCCCCAACATCCTCCTTTGTCATTGGCTGAACATGGTATTTAAGACGAGAATTTCTGCTATTGTGTTGAGAAATGCAGTGTCCCTGCTTTCTCCCATGTATACATGTTATTAAACTTGGTATTCTTTTCTCCTGCTAACCTGTCTTGTTAAGTATTTGGCCAGCCATAAGAACCTTAAGGAAAAGGGCAGAGGGAGATCCTCCCTCTTCCCCCGACAGGGACAATCTTCCTCAAGTAAAAAGAGGAAGATTTGCAAGGGATGTTAGCTCAGGGCCAATCTTCCTCACCGAAAAAAAACAAAAAAATCCCAAATCTAATCCAAGTTTCAATACTTAATATGATGTGGACAAATTAGTCACCTCAGCCTCAGTTTTCTTGACTATTAAATGGAGATAATATCTCTCAGGGCGGTGCAAGAATTAAACGTAATAAAGCCATGAACTGTATAACGATGTTTCCATCAACAACGGACTACATATACAACAGTGGTCCCATAAGATGAGGTGTGTAGGCTATACCATTGTGTAAGTACACTCTATGATGTTCCCATAATGACAAAATTGCCTAATGACACATTTCTCAGAACGTATCCCCATCGTTAAGCGACACATGACTTATGTACAAAAAACACAGTAAAGAGTATAACACACACTGTTCACCGAAGTTAGTTCTATTCTTTTTCCTGACCATTTCCAAGAGTCCTAAAAGACACTAAGCCTGCAAAAAGAATGATAGAAAAAAAAAATCCTTACAAGTTTTAAAGGTAATATAAAAAGCTCTGAATGAAAATATCTTACAATATTAAATACATTGAATAATAAATCCATGAGGTCAGTTGGCTAAACCTCAGTGGTAATGAAGTCAGAGTGCAATGCTCTTAGTCTGGTCTTTTTCTTCTCACAGCAATAACAGAAGTATGCCATTGTTTTATCTTGCAGAATCATCCTTTGTTCAAAAAGGAGCCCAATAATTAAACAGGTGTTACAAACAAAGCCCAGAGGTTATACAACTTAGGAGCAGAGCTAAGACTAGAACTTCTCTCTCTAGAATACCAGACTAAGTGAATAAAAATTCTCTCTTTTTCTCTCTTTATGATGCAAAAATAAAAGTCCAAAAACTTGATGAGGATAAAATGTTTCCACAAACTGTATAAAATCTATAAATATCATAAGCTCAAAAAAGTTTCAAACGGGGTTGTGAGAAGTTTGCTTCAAGTTCAATATCTTTTTCCTTTCAAATAACAAGATGGAACACCTCTATAAATACAAAGCTAAGCCTCTGATACTATACTCATACACTCAAAGAATGAACAAACTTCAAAAAGAACATTTTTCTTTGGCAAAATCAGTAAATAAATTGGCAACCTTGTCAGATAAACATTTCACTCTAATATTCTACTTAGATAAATATTTGTAGAAAATCTGTAAATAGTATAAATACTTTTCTTAAAATGCCAAGTGAAAGAAGCCAGACACAATAAATCACACATTCTAGATTCCACTTATATACAATTCTAAAAAAGCAAAACTAATGAGAGGAAACAAATCACTGTTTGCCAAGCTAGGGGTGGGAGGAGGGGACTGACTTCAAAGGGACACATGAGTTTTGGCATGAAGGAAAAGTTCTATATCATTAGTATGGTGGTAGATAGACAACTGTATATATGTTTTCAAAACTCACCAAATTCTACACTGAAAATTGGAGAATTTTATTATGGGAAAATTATACTTAAAAATTTTTTTAGGCCGGCCCCATGGCTTAGCGGTTAAGTGCACATGCTCCACTACTGGCAGCCCAGGTTCAGATCACGGGCACGCACCGACGCACCGCTTCTCCGGCCATGCTGAGGCCGCGTCCCACATACAGCAACTAGAAGGATGTGCAACTGTGACATATAACTATCTACTGGGGCTTTGGGGGAACAAAAGAGGAGGATTGGCAATAGATGTTAGCTCAGAGCCGGTCTTCCTCAGCAAAAAAGAGGAGGATTAGCACGGATGTTAGCTCAGGGCTGATCTTCCTCACAAAAAAAAAAAAAAAATTTTTTTTAAAAGGCCAGCCCGGTGGCATAGTGGTTAAGTTTGCACACTCCACTTTGGTGGCCTGGGGTCTGCTGGTTTGGATCCCGAGCATGGACCTACACACCACTCATCAAGCCATGCTGTGGCAGCGTCCCACATACAAAATAGAGGAAGACTGGCACAGATGTTAACTCAGGGCTAATCTTCCTCAGCAAAAAAGAGGACAACTGGCAACAGATGTTAGCTCAGGGCCAATCCTCCTCGCCAAAAAAAAAAAAATTTCTGAAAAGGTTATACATAATAAATCAGCATGCTTTTCAAAGAATCATTTCAGTGTAAACATTTTACTTAGTAAACAAATATTTATTTGTAGAAAATCTGTAAATAATATAAATAGTTCTTTCATAATCATAAACAGTGTTTACTTTCTGATATTTTTATAAGAAATATTTTTAATTTTCTTCTAGAAAAACAAGCAAAACTAAGAAGTACTTGAAAGTGACCTTGAATGCAATTTAAAACCCTCCAAAAATGTTTCATAGACTCAGTACAATGATGCAGTAGATGGCAAGTCTCTGAATACTTTTTCTAGAATGTAACAGTACACCGGAGGCTGTAAATTCAGGTTGTACAGGGGCCAAGTAGACGACATAAGTGAGCAGCATGGAGCAAGCAATACTGTGGTAAACTGGAGAGTACACAGTCTTTCCCAAGTGAGCTGCCACCACCGGGTCCTGCGGATTGATGCCAGGAAAGAACACCGGCCACAGTGTAGCCAGAGCATCTGATGTTTAAAGAGGAGCAGAAATCTGGACTTTTATATGAAATTCCTGATTTTTTAGAATGATGGTTCAAATTTTTTTACAACACTGTATGGGCCAAACAAAACACATCCATAGGCAGAATCATGACCTCTGGTCCACAGTGCATGCTTTGTGAACTTTTTCAACAACAAAGTCTTACCATCTTTCTAACTGCTGACCTCTTTATTTGTGGTGAATCTAGAATAATGTGGCATACTAGTGCAACTGAAGTAAAATTCATCTCAAAATTACATGAAGGCTAGTCACTTCTGGTCATTTTGCAGAAAAACCAAATCCTGTTTACATTTGTAAGTATACTTGATGGTCATAAAAGGAAAAATCAGTTAGAACGAAGGGAGAAGGGGTGAGGAAAAACTGAATAAAGTCATAACTTTAAGATCATAGTCAGCTTCTAGACTCCACCGCAATAAAATAATCCACATGTTGAAATTTGAGAACTTCATTGCCCCAACTAGTCCAACCTGGCTGTAAATTTCGAGCAAACAATTCCAAACATTCCCCATCTGGCTTGATATAGTCTTTTAGAACCTCTGTCCAAAAAAGAGAAAAACACAAATTATTATTAAGAAAGGAATCAATAGCCTTTTAGCAGTTAACAGCAGAAAAGCAGGGATGGTTCCTTAAAAAAAAATACAGCAAATTAATTTCAAGGATTTCATCACAGGCTTTACTACATATAATTAGAAAGACATTTGAAATAAATACCCTTGAGACTGGGAACCATATCATCAGAAATTTCAGCAGTCCTGATTTATCGGTTTTCATTTACAGATGAGAGACGAGGATTTTAACACCCACAGAGGTGACTTCTCAGTTTTCCAATACTGCTAACATATCTCCTGAGAACTAACTCAATTTATTTTTTAATAAATGTTATCCATGCATGAAAAAGAAGTCCATAGGAACAATACAAAGACAACCCACTTAAAAATCTAAGATAAAATATGTCTCCATAAACATATACTTTAGTGAAAAAGCAGTAAATGAAGAGCTGGACACAGAAATATTCAAAGTATATAACTAACAAATAACTATACTACCTTAGCTATAACTTGGTAGTACTAAGAACATTCCCTCACTTCCAAATTATAGAGCCTTCTTCTTTTTTTTTTTTTTTTTTGTGAGGAGATTAGCCCTGTGCTAACATCTGCCTATCCTCCTCTTTTTTGTTTTTTTTGCTGAGGAAGACTGGCCCTGGGCTAACATCCATGCCCATCTTCCTCCACTTTATATGGGACACCACCACAGCATGGCTTGCCAAGCAGCGCGTCAATGCATGTCCGGGATCCGAACCAGTGAACCCCAGGCCGCCACAGCAGAGCGCGCACACTTAACCACTTGCACCACTGGGCCAGCCCCTATAGATCCTTCTTTACCTAAAATTTCACCATATTATTTCCACAGTTAAATATTTGTTATTCAACATATTAATAACCATTGAAAACTATACTTTGTTGGGGGAAAAGGTCCTTATATATATGTTGGCTACACAGCTGTTATCTACACTAACAAAAAGAAAAGAACACCACAGAAACTATTTTTTTTAAAGCACGTGCTCATTTGGATAACAAATATTTACATCAGTTTCACCTTGATCACGTTGCTGGTTAGCTATATTTACCACATTAGAGGAAATGGGTATGAAAATAATTCAGGAATGAAAAGTCACTAAAACAGGTAAAATATAGTTCTTAATTGCTTATACAAGATTGAGCTTGGAAGAAATCTATCAAATTCCCTTTAGGAATGAGAAGGATTCCTTAGGAATACTTGATATAGGTAAAGTTTAAAAGACAATATATGAAAAATTTTATGTTTCATAATGTTCTTCAGTTGCTCTCACAGCAAAATAATTGTTTATTTGTCTGAAAGCACTGGTCTTGTTTATCAAAAGTCAAAGAATTAAAAGTATTCATTGTCTATAACTCAACTGAACTCCAATTTGGGCTCTGATAGGTTATAGGAGATACTGAAAAGAAGACTTCTAGTCCTTTCATAAACATATAATTAAATGTTACTAAACTTGAAAGAGAAAGATTTCCCCAGAGTCTTAGATGATAATAAACCTATATCACTTTTCCATTTTTTCCCTATGAATTCACTTTTAATGTGGTCTAAGGTTATACTGAAGCAAGGTTTTGTTTGTTTTTGCTTGTTTGTTCAGTTTTTCAGTACAAAGATGTTAGTAATTCTATTTTGGAACTTTAAACTAGAGTCTAAACTGGAGTCAGCCAGTCAAAAATGTTTACTATTCTAAACACCCACTATAATCAGTGCTATGGGACTTAACAAAGGAAACAGCTATCCATGTTTTCTAAGAGTTCACAATCCAACAGAGAAAGATGGCCAGCTTCCTGGAGTGGAAAAATACACACAACCTAAACCCATTTACCACCTCCTACTTTCTCAATGTAACACATTTCTGCATAGATTTTTTTTCTTTCTAGTCAAGAAAAACAGAAAATCAAGGAGTAATGTTATTATAATATTAACCATACATATTTAATTTCAAAACAAGGCAAAAGAAATAAAGGCAAATTTATGGAACTGTTTTATTCTTACTAATTTTAAATATCAATTTAAAAGTAAATGCAAGATCTTAAAAGTTCTCATCACAAGAAAAAAATTATATAACTACGTGTGATGATGGATGTTAACTAGACTTATTGTGATCAGTAATCATCTCACCAGTATTTACAAATACTGACTCATTATGTTGTACAACTGAAACTAATACAATGTTATATATCAATTACGTCTCAATAAAAAAAATTCAAATGTATAAATTTAAACATGAGCATAACATTTTTATACTTAGATAATTACATAACATCTGACATTAGAAAAACATACTTCTAATCAATGGAAAGTAAGTAATCCATGCATAGCCAGTCATTCCCCTTTGGCAAGGCTGGAGGAGAAGTGGCTCAAACATAGCGCATAGCATCTCATTAAACTGTTTTACTCTTCAGATAGAAACTGTTAGTGAGTAAAGTAGTAAAAAGGAGTGGAAATTTCTCTTAATATGAAAAAATTCTGATTCAAATACTTTTATTTCATAGTTTTCCTACCTTAAATCTTTAAACTTAAGATTATACATTTATAATGTTAGGTTGTAACCCATAGCTATTGATGGTTTATCTTTCAATCTATAGGAGGAAACTTCAAAACTTAAAAATACAGTAAACGTATCATTTTGAAATGGAATATGCTGCCAATTTGGTCTTTTGTTTTTTTTACATTTTGCAGTAAAAAAAACAAATTAAAACTTTAAAAAAAATACTGGTGTTTCTAGAAGCAAAAGAGAGAACATTTCACTTTATGAATTTGCATAAAGCAGTTTAAGAACATTTACATGTAGAAGTGCTAAGCATTACATATAGAACATGTATTATCTCAAATCCTTGAGTTATGATTTCAGAGTAAAATATACTGCAGAAATCTGAAAGTTGCTTTCTGGTAGCTTTAATTTGTATGGCTCTATATCAAAAATACATGCACTTGCTATACACTAACATGAACTCAAAAATAAAGGATTACAAATACTTCTTGTCTACCACTACTCAACCAAAACATAAGGACTACATTTATCAAGTCATGCAGACTTTTTCCTCAAGAATCTAACTTTTCTTTTTAAATGTTCTCAATCCTAAAAATGTGTTTGTGCTGCTCTCTACTGGGAATATGGCAGAACTGCATTTCATAGATACAGACTGTAATATTAATTTTTATTAGTATTAATAAAAGACTAATTTATATTCACTATTTTAAAACCTTGTCTCTTCAGACTAACCTTTAAACATAATTTTATTCTATTTAAAAGGAATTGATATGGGCCGGCCCTGTGGCTTGGCGGTTAAGTGCGCGCGCTCTGCTGCTGGCAGTCCAGGTTCGGATCCCAGGCGCGCACCGACGTACCACTTCTCCGGCCATGCTGGCCGCGTCCCACATACAGCAACTAAGAAGGATGTGCAGCTATGACATGCAACTATCTACTGGGGCTTTGGGGGAAAAATAAATAAATAAAAATTATTAAAAGGAATTGATTTGGGCCGGCCCCGTGGCTTAGCGGTTAAGTGCTCGCGCTCCGCTGCTGGCGGCCCGGGTTCGGATCCCGGGCATGCACCGACGCACTGCTTGTCCGGCCATGCTGAGGCCGCGTCCCACATACAGCAACTAGAAGGATGTGCAACTATGACATACAACTATCTACTTGGGCTTTGGGGGAAAAAAATAAATAAATAAAATTATATTAAAAAAAAAAAGGAATTGATAGTTTAGCATTTGAGAATGAAAGGTTTTGGGTCTTAGCTTTTAGATTTTTAAAAGCAAAACACTAAAGACAAACACTAGATTAAGCTTCAGTACTCACCAAAGGATAAAGAAAATTCAAATGAGAAGAATACAAATTAGATTTCCTCCATCTAGTATAACTGGTGCCAAACATAATTTTTTTCCTCAAAGAACAGTATGATCTCATTTTTCATTTAAGTCATGTATTTAATGCATTAAAGAGTCTAGGACAGTCCAAAGTTTAAAGGTGATTATTCACTGAGAATCTCTCTAGGTCAAGAATGGATCATCAGGTAGACATCTGAATATTTCTCAAATGAAGTGACACTATAGAGACTCTTCTGCATAAACAATTTAAGATAATAGAAATCCTAAGTGCTATCAATAAAAATTCTCTTGGGAATTTGTATTCAATTTCCTATGTATCCTAGCTCATAAACTAACCCATATGCTGGAAAATAGTATGACAGGCTGGCGGCCTATAGTTTTCCTGAGTGGCAGCTTGAAAGTTTTGGGTTTTTTAAGCAGGGATCACCAAATTAATAAAATATACATTCGTGAAGAAATTTTTTGAATAGTAAACTTTGAATATCAAATGCAGTATTTCCCAAGGACTTAGATTCCTATTTTTTTAACTCTCACTTGGAAAATTGAGCATCTACGGAGCTAATATATGCTACAGAATTTCAAATATATTAAAACCAATCTTCACAACTCTGAAAGATTAAACATCATTATTCCCTCTTTAAATGAGGGCTTTGAGGCAGAAAATGACTAGACTAACTAGCTCCAGTAGCAGAGCAAGGATTCAAACTCATGTTAATCAATCTCTAAAGCCAAAACTTTCCACTATTCCTTGCTGCTTACTTTCAATGAACGATGAACATTACAGTAAAGCATTAAGACTAGTAAGAATTGAAGGCTGCAGCAATTACTTTTCCCATGGTTCAGAAAAGCAACACTACCTCAACATAAAACTAAGTCTTTACCAAATATTAAGGGAATTCTAACCACCCTCTGCCCGCTATTCTGAGCTCTTGGTTTTAGAACAAGCAAAGGATAGACCCCGGTAGTAAAACTAAGCCCCTAGCTGAACTACAGTCTTCAGATGCCCCATCAGTCTTCATTCTGTCGAGGCTAGTGATGGGGTAACAACCGATAGTAAGGAGAACCTAAAAAATGGTATAAGAGGAAAGGCTGAGGTAAAATAAAACTAATCTAGGCAGCAGGCCAGGCAGTCTGGTGGATCTGTCTCTTGCTTCAACAGTGTTTGTACAGAACAGACCTGGGGACTCCCTTCTTCCAGCCTCTGACCACCCTCCAGCCTCCTTTCCAGTCGCGACCTCTGAGACCAGCCAACACTGTTTTTTTTGTGGGTAGCTCCGTATTGCCAACCAACCACGAGCTCCCAGATTCATCAGAATTGTTCCACCGAGGCAGAGGCTGCCATCAACCACCTGGTCAATCTGCATCTGCAGGGCTCCTACACCTAGCTTTCTCGGGGCTTCTATTTCCACCTTGATGATGTGGCTCTGGAGGTCATGGGTTAACTCTTCCGCAAGTTGGTCAGGCATCTCTTGAAGATGCAAAACCAGCACCGCAGCCACGCCCTCTTCCAGGACTTGAAGAAACCCTCCCTCGATGAGTGGAATAAAGCCCTGGACACCATGGAAGCCACCATGGCCCTGGTTAAGAACCCGAACCAGGCCCTTCTGGATCTGCATGGCCTGGGTTCTGACTGCACAGACCCCATCTCTGTGACTTTCTAGAGAACCTCTTCCTAGATGAGGAGGTGAAACTCATCAAGAAGATGGACAACTACCTGACTAACCTCCACAAGCACGCCAGCCCTCCAGCTGGGCTGGGCGAGTATCTCTTCTAAAGGCTCACCCTCAAGCACGACTAGGAGCATCCGGAGCCCAACGGCCTTTGAGGAGCCCCTCTGCATCCCCCTGGTATCAGAGCCTCTCCCTGCCGCCACTAGGCAGCTTTTGAACCGCCCTGGAGCACTCTCCTAAGCCATGGACCAAATGGAAACAATAAATCTTTTTGCAGGAAAAAAAAAAACTATTCCTAAATTCTTTTATAAAATTTTAGAATATTAATTAAAATAACATATACCTAATTTAATTTCCAAATCTCTAGACCATTCAAATACTAAATTCAAACCTTTTTTCAATTTGACAGACGTCATAACAATTCTATTTTATAAAAACATACCAGCAAGTGGTGGCTTATGTGAGTGAAGAGTACAGGGCACACTGACAATTAACTTGTGATCTGGAATGGGGAGCACTCTTACATCTGCATTCCTTTTAAAACAAAACAACAAAGTAAATTACATTTTAAAGGGTAATTTTTTAATATATAAGCCACAGTTGCCTTGATTTTTTCACCTTTCAAATAATACCTGAATTTAAAATAAATTTAAGAATAGAAACAATAATGGAAATCAACAATTTAAGTATTGAGACATTGAGAAATTATTTCCAATAATTTCCTTTTCTACAACGACAATTACACTATAGGTAAAACAAAAGATAATATAAAAAATTTCACATGCTATACCGTTCACACTTTTCTGGTTTGGGCCATTTTAGGTTTGCAAAAATGTAAAAATTAAGGAAAATCAATGATCATTGTGTTCATAATTTTTAAAAGCCTAAAAATTAATACATTTATACAATTTTGAAAAATCATCTTTCCTACCTTAACGGTAAAGCAGTTTCTTCTCTAACTCTCCCCAGTATAAGACCTTCATAAGGCTTTTTGTGTGGAGAATCTAATGGGAATACAAACTCTCCTGAAGTGGTGATCTGATAAGAAGGAGTAAAAAAAAACCAAAAAACCATACATCTGTAAATATCCAGGAAAGGGTTTCTTTATTTCCTATCACTATAAAGTTTCCGCAAAAGAAAAAGAAATTATTAAACCTCTAGGCTAGTGTTGTCCAATAAAAATATAATGTGAGCCACAAAACACAAGCCACATACATAATTTAAATTTTCTAACATCAACATTAAAAAAAGTAAAAATGTGGTCACAGTAATTACAATTATATATTTAATTTAATCCAACATATCCAAAAGATCATTTCAATATGTAATCAATTCAAAAAAGTTGAGATATGTTACCTTCTTTCTTTCATACTAAGTCTTTGGAATCCAGTATATACTTAACACCACGTCTCAATTTTAACTAGCCACATTTCAAGTGCTGAGAGCCACAAGTGGCTAGTGACTATCATATTGGACAGAGCAGCTCTAAGGGACTAAGAAATATTTTAAATATTACTTTATCACCTTGCAAACAAAAATCTCCACTCTTCATTAAAATTTATTCCTGGAAACCATGCCATCATTAATTCATTTATTCATTCATTCAAATAACATTTACTGATTACTTGGCAATGTGTCTACCTAGATTATAATAAAGTATTTTCCTTTATTTATAGGAAATAGTGTCATTAAATACTGTCAGAACTAAAATTAATAATGAAAGAAGCTTGAGGACTGATGAGAGAGACAATACTTGGTCCAATCCCTTGGCATTATAAATCCAGAAATTCAATTTTCTCATTTTACCCTGGAGTGATCAGAGTCTCAAAGACTCACCTAGGCTAATCAAACTGAAAACAGAATTTATAATAACAATATCAATTCATTAATTAACCATGGAGATATATATTTTCACTATTAGAATATTCATATCTATTATCTATGAACCCTTTTACCTTATATCAAGGTATCTAAAAAACCAAATCAGTAAAGTCCTTTTATCACCACCAGGGCCTGTGAGAGACAGCATCTCTTCCATACAGTGCTGTACAAACACTGGCAAATTCTTATTCTTTGGATATCCTTTATAGTCAATGCAGATTATTCCTTCTGTTATAACAATATGTGTAATTACCTAATAGTGTTTCCTATAATATATTGTATTTTTGTTTTAAACTCTGATCCTGTTATATCATCTCTTAGAACTGATTACTGCTACAAATGAATAGTCTTAGTTCTTATGTATTAACATTTTACTGGTTTTGATTTCAGAAGGAAACCTCTTCCTGACTGTGGCCCCAGTCTCTGACTATAAAAGAACTGTCATAATAGACAGGGTAGAATGGGGTTTTATATTCCTGTCATGGTCCCACAAAATCAACCAAAGTTAAGCCCAAAGTACATCATAAAAGCAAAGATACAACTGTAAATGTCTGTTTGCCAAGTTCCACAAAATAGGTGCAAATAAACAAGTACATAGCTTTTAGAAGGAATTCCAGTAGACTTCAAACTATACACAATGCACATAAAAACAGAACTCCCCCGTGTCTAAATGAATATACCAGCTACATAAACATTAAACATTCAGCTGGTAATAACTTGGCTAATTTTTAAAATGTAGGAGGGCTTTTGTGGAATTCATCTAGGTAGACAATGCATCTTTAAAACGATGTCTAATGAACTCTGAAATGATGCCTTATTTTTCTATATTTTTTGGTGTTCTTATAGCAAGCAGAGATATCAAAGATCATTCAACCAATCTGAGAGTTGCAATCACTTCTCTCAAAAATAGGCACAGCAGCACATAAGGCACTGAGGATCTAAGTTAAGATTTACAGTATGAAAGGTTTTTGGTCTAGCATCTTCCCACATCTCCCACACTGCGTTACTTTGCTATTCTCCCTCCCATCCCCAGCAACATAAGAAAAAAACAAGAAAGAAGGAAAGAAGTCACAAAGGGAGAATGAAATTGTGGATGCATAAAGAGGAAGAAGATGAAGGGTAAGACTATTTCTATGTTTACTGATAGACAGATTCCCCAAAGTTTTTGTTTGTTGTTTTTTAAACTACAGACATCAGAGCTTTTTAAAATGTCATCCTGGTATCTCCCTAAGTGATTCCTAAGGCCAGGAGTTTGGGACTATACTACAAAAAGACCTAGAACAAACAGGTAAAAAGCCTTGGGAATAAGAAGATAAAAGTGTTTAGCATCAAAATAAAAGTTTTAATTAGACCATGTTGAAGGAGTAGAGCAGTAACATGTTAAGGATTAAAAAAGCAGATGTTACCTTTACAGAACTTATATGTCACACTGTATTAACAAATAAGTTAACTTATGAACTTACTTTTACCCAGTGCCATTCAGCAACTATCTCCACAGACCAAGAAGGATAAAGTTCTTCCTTTACAAAACGGAGGTGCTTCTGTCTATTGGTCACCCAAGTCACAACAAGACAGTTTGGAGCAGCCAGTTTAGGGATAGGTAGTTGCTTTATTTGCAAGGGTGATAAATAACTGTACCTAAACATAAACAGAAAAAAATATTAGCAAAATTCACTGGAAAAAAGAAAAACAAGCAGGGAAAAGACCTGTATAACACTGACTCCACAAACAAAGCTACCAGCTATTTATTTGTATAACTAAATATGAAGCCACAGTGACACCCAGTGGATACATTATTACATGCAAGTTGGAAATAACTTCATTTTTCATTTTTACTAGTTTAAAATTGTCAGGCTATATTTCTTTATCACTTCTAAATGCATCACATTTCAGTAATTTTACTAATATTTACAATATGCTTTTCTCCCATTAAAAATTAAGCAAATATTATTGTTTGGTTTCCATAATCTGTACATTACACAGGGACCCTGTCACAGTGAGTCTTAAAACTACTGTCTCAATATTCCGCTATATCTTCAACCATCAATCTATCAGGCTGCTTCTTTCTTCCTTCCCAATCAATTCCACTGGGCTCTCTGAAACCCTCATGCTTTCACTACAAAAAAAAAAAAATTCTATAGTCTTGCACCTCCTGGCCACTAATAGCATGAAGTCTAGTTTCCTTTGCCAGAACACTACGTGCTCTACAATACCCAATCAAATGAATGTGGCCCTTTCTCCAACACACAAGGGAGAGAGGAGGTCAACACTATAACTCATCTACCTTTGCATAAAATCTCCTTCTCTTTGAGAGGTATGCTATCCAACTATGCTAGCCTTAATGTTCCTTATGGAACCCACTTCCTCCTCCCTCTCCATATTCAATGAGGACTTAAGCTCTGAGACCTTTCTACCTCATCAACACAGATCTTGCCATTATCCTTGCCATTACGACAATTTCAAAGCACAATCTATATAATGTGCACACCTTAAGTGTACAAATACAATTGCATTCATCCCACGTCAATAATCCATTCCAGTGGCCATAAGCTAGACCTTGTCATCACTCACACTTGCTCCATCTCTGAAACCATAAACATCGATCTCTGGCCATAACCTCCCAGGCCTCACCTATTCTTTGATCTTATCAAAGCACTAGTGCCCCATCCCTCCACTTTACTGAGCATCTCAGTTTCTTCCCGCTCACACTTGCTCCTCTTCTCCACAAACTACCAATCACCAATCACTTCACGGCCCTCTCACTAGTACCCTCAACTACCATCCCCCCTTTACCCTTCACCCCACAGCTCCTTCAAATCTACAATCTTAAATTCATTTTTTTTTTTATGAGGAAGATCAGCCCTGAGCTAACATCCATGCTAATCCTCCTCTCTTTTTTTTTGCTGATGAAGACCGGCTCTGAGCTAACATCTATTGCCAATCCTCCTCCTTTTTTTCCCCCAAAGCCCCAGTAGATAGTTGTATGTCATAGTTGCACACCCTTCTAGTTGCTGTACGTGGGACGCAGCCTCAGCACGGCCGGAGAAGCAGTGCGTCGGTGCACGCCGGGATCCGAACCCGGGCCACCAGTAGCAGAGCGCGTGCACTTAACCGCTAAGCCACAGGGCTGGCCCCTACAATCTTAAATTCAATTCAACTTCAACACAATTCAATTCAACTTCTTCATATGGGGAAAATCAAGTGGAGAAACTGCAGAACTGAAGAATTCGGTCAATTAAATGCATTCTCAGGCTCTCAAAACTACTCAATTCTTTTACTTATCCTTGGTCAACTACTACAAACCCTCATCTCTTTTCAAGTCCCTTGCCCAAATTCACTCCTGGCAGATGAAGTTAACTCATATATCAGTAAAAATAAAGGCCACTAGACTCCTTCAACTACCTAACCCTCTCCTCCTTCCTATACACCTTCACTTATCTATATCTATACATTTCCTCTTAAAGGAAATGGCATGGCTTCACCTATTTAAAGCTTATTCCTCCAGCTGTGTTATCTTATTCCCACCTTCTTGTATCTTGTAATGCTAATTATCCCCTCCTTCAGTATTTTCAACCTCTCTAGTATTTCTTACCATCAGCCTATAAATATGCTTATACTATCTGATTTTAAAGGAAGAAAGAGGAGAGAAGAAGGAAGGGGTGGGGTGAGGGAGAGAGAAGAGAAGAGAGAAAGTCCCTCAATTCAATCTCCTCCTATTTACAGCTAAGCTAAGGATTGGTATGCATCTAGTCTTTCTACTTTCTCTCCTTTATTTTATTCCTCAATTGACTACAATGAGGCTTCTACTACTATATCTGCTCCGTAAAAAGTAAATGGCATCCTAATGGCCAAATGCAATAAACATTGGAATTCAGCTCTAACACATGGCAAATGTATGATGTCAGGAAGTGATCAATAAATATTTCTTAAATAAACAAACATATGAGTAAAACAGTTCAGATCCCATGCACCCAAGTTTCCTGCCATCTAGGCCAGTACTCTTCTAGTAGATTAGCATTTCTTATAATCAAAGCAATGATTTTAAAAGACTACGTTTGCCACAGTGTGAAAAATATCAGGTCAAAAATTTGAAGTTTGGGGCCAGCCCGGTGGTGCAGCAGTTAAGTGCACACACCCCGCTTTGGCGGCCGGGGGTTCGGATCCCGGGCGTGCACCGACGCCCCCCTTGTCAAGCCATGCTGTGGCGGTGTCCTATATAAAGTGGAGGAAGATGGGCACGGATGTTAGCCCAGGGCCAGTCTTCCTCAGCAAAAAGAGGATTGGCAGATGTTAGCTCAGGGCTGATCTTCCTCACAAAAAAAAAAAAAAAAAAAAAGATTGTTTAAAAAAGTAAATAAATAAAAATAAATTAAAAATCAAAAATTAAAAAAAAAAATTTGAAGTTTGATGGTCCCAATAACTGCAGATTTCTTGATTGCCTTAATTTCATTAATTGAGTTGATTTTGAGGGGGAAGGATGAAATAGTCATATTGCGTTTTCTAGTTCTAATCTCCTGGAAATCACTGACCAAATTCCAAAATATGCATCTTTGTTGCAATGGAAAGTATGCAATATTGCCTATGTAGTATTCTTGCTGAAAATGTTTAACCTGAACCTAATCATGAAGACATAATCAGGGGCCGGCCTGGTGGCAGCATAGCAGTTAAGTTCACATGCTCCACTTCAGTGGCCCAGAGGTCGCCAGTTCGGATCCTGGGCACGGACCTATGCACCGCTCATCAAGCCATGCTGAGGTGGCATCCCACTTAGAGCACATAGAAGGGTGTCTAACCATGACATACAACTATCTACTGGGGCTTTGGGGAGAAAAAAGGAAAAAAGAAGGAAGATTGGCAACAGATGTTAGCCCAGGGCCAATCTTCCTCAAAAAAAGAAAGAATCAGACCAATCCAAATTGTGGGAAATCTACAAACAAGCGGCATGGACTCTTAAAAAAGAGTCAATGTCCTGAAAGATGAGAAATGACTGGGAGACTGTTCTACATTCAAGGAACAAAATGAAAAATAAAGACCAAATGTAATGTATGACCCCTGATTGGATCTTGGATCTGAAAAACAAAAATAAAAATATAAAGAACAGTTTGGGGGCCGGCCTGGTGATGTAGTGGTTAAGTTCACACACTCGGCTTCGGCAGACCCAGGTTCACAGGTTCAGATCCCGGGTGCACACCAATGCACCACTCGTCAAGCCATGCTGTGGCAGCATCCCAAATAAAGTAGAGGAAGATGGGCATGGATGTTAGCCCAGGGCCAATCTTCCTCAGCAAAAAGAAGAGGATTGGCATCAGACACCAGCTCAGGGCTAATCTTCCTCACCAAAAAAAAAAAAAAAAAAGAACAGTTTGAGGATAATTGGAGAAGTCTGAATATTAATGTATATTTGATATTATTATTATCAATATTAATATTACCTTTCTTGGGGATGATAATGGTATTGTAATTACGTAAGAGAATGTCCTTGTTTTCAAGAGATGCATGTTAAAGAATCTGTGGATGAACTCATGATGTCTGCAACATCAGATAAGCCAAGCGATGGAGAGAAAAATGCACATGAATGTGGTGAAATATTAATAACTGGTGAATCCAGGGGAAAGGTAATTCGATATTCATGTACTATTCTTTCAACTTTTCTCAAAGTTTGGAATTTTTAAAAGCAAAAGTTGAGGAAAAGAAGCAATACAATAAATCATTACAATGAGATCATAAATATACACTTACAAGATAAATGGGGGAAAAAACAGAAATTTCAAAATGTACTATGTAAAACTATCATAAAATACTATAAATGGAAGAAGTCTATTACGTAGTTATAAAAGCTGTCCCCCAAAGATGCTGCTAATTACGATCAAGCACTTGTTTACTTTTTTTAAACTTCTATAGTGTATTCAAGAATAAGACACAAAAAGCTATCAATTTTCATTAAAATAAAAAGAACCAAATGAAATTTAAGCTATATATTTTAAAAAATAATTCTTGGAGAAAACTGGAACACGTTACCAAAGACTATTATAGAATTGGTCTCTTTGATTCTTTTGAATTTAATACTTAACTCTAATAACAAGAAGCAATGGGGGAACAAACGACGCTGAGACAACTGGATACCCAGATGCAAAAGAATAAAATTGTAATTCTGCCTTAAACTATATATAAAACGAAACTCAAAATCGGTCAAAGACCTAAATGTGAGAGCTAAAACTCTTAGAATAAAACAAGGTGTACATCTTCACGATCTTGGTTAAGGCAATGGTTTCTTAAAAAGAACATCAAATGCACAAGCAACAAAAGGAAAAACAGGTAAGTTGGACTTCATCAAAATTTAAAACTTTGTGCTTCAGGAACACTATAAAGAAAGTAAAAAGACAACATAGAGAATGGAGAAAATATTTGCAAATCATATACCTGATAAGGTCTAGTATCCAGGATATATAAAGGACTCTTACAAATCAACAATAAAAAGACAAATAACTCAATTTAAAAATGTGCACAAGATTTGAACAGATATTTCTCCAAAGAAGATATACAGATGACCAATAAGAACATGAAAAGATGCTCAATATCATTATTCATTAGAGAAATGCAAATCAAAACCACAAGATATTACTTTATACCCACTAGAATGGCAATAATTTTAAAAAACAAAACAGAAAATAAGTGTTGGCAAGGATATGGAGAAACTGGAACCCTCATACATTGTTGGCGGGAATGTAAAATGTAAAATGCCACAGTCACTATGGAAAACAGTTTGGTAGTTCCTCAAAGACTTAGAGTTACCATATGACGCAGCAACTCTACTACTAAGTATATACCCAAGAGAACTGAAAACATATTGCCTGGAGTAAGGCAAACTACAAAGTTTGAAGGCATAGCCCTCAAGACTGCCCTCTCATCTACAACCAACCAAAGTTTGGGTAGTTTGCAAAACCACCCTCAGGTTCAATAATTTTTCAGAAAGACCCACAGAACTTACTGAAAGCTCTCATACTCACATTTACAATTTATTACAGGGAAAGGTTTATTACAGTTTACTACGTAAAGCTTATTACAGTTTGTTACAGATTAAAATCAGCCAAAGGAAGAGACTCATAGCAGAGTATGGGAGGGTTCCAAACACAGAGCTTCCATTGTCCTCACCCATGGAGTCAAGATGCAGTACCTTCTTGGAATCAATGTGTGATAATATGCAGACTATTGCTAACCAGGGAAGTTCATCCCAGCTTCAGTGTCCAGAGTTTTCATTGGAGCTACATTACATAGGCATGATAGAGTGAATGACTGCCCACATGGTTGAACTCAGTCTCCAGGTCACTTAATACCAGTGTGACCCAAAGCCCCCACCCTAAATCACATGCTTGGTCTTTTTAGTGTGACAGTCTCCCACACTACCCCCTCCCCCCAACCACACTAAATAAGGACAATCCTAGCAGGTATGACATAGATTACCTCCCAGAAGCTGAGGGCAAAGGTCAGACATCTTGCTGGGCAAGGCCAAAGTCTTTAATACACATGTTCACAGAAAAGCTTGTACACAAATGTTCTCAGTAGCATTATAGCCAAAAATTGGAAACAATCCAAATATCCATCAACTGATGAATAAATAAATGTGATATATCCATACAATGGAATATTATTCAGCAATAAAAAGGAATGAAGTCCTGATACATGCTACAGCATGGATGAACTGTGAAAACATATGCCAAATGAAATAAGCCAGACACAAAGGCCACATGTTACACGATTCTATTTATATGAAATGTGCACAAAGGGCAGGTTCATAGAGACAGAAAGTAGGTTATTGGTTGCCAGAGGATGGACAAAGTGGTAAACTGGGAAGTATGGGGATTCTTTTTGGGGTGACAGAAATATTCTAGAATTAGATACAGTAATGGTTGTACAACATTGCGAATATATTAAACCACTGAACTGTACACATTAAAGTGGTTAAAATTCTGAATTTTATCTCAATTTTTAAAAACATATTGTAGCTGGGGACTGGCCCCATGGCTTAGCGGTTAAGTGCATGCGCTCCGCTACTGGCGGCCCGGGTTCAGATCCGGGCACACACCGAGGCATCGCTTGTCCAGCCATACTGAGGCCGCGTCCCACGTACAGCAATTAGCAGGATGTGCAACTACGACATACAACTATCTACTGGGGCTTTGGGGAGAAAAAGGGAAAAAAAAGGAGGAGGATTGGCAATAGATGTTAGCTCAGGGCCCATCCTCCTCAGCAAAAAAAGAGGGGGATTGGCATGGATGTTAGCTCAGGGCTGATCTTCCTCACAAAAAAAAACCGAAAATATATTGTAGCATCCTTCTCTCAAGGAGCTCACAATCTAATGTTCACAATCTAATACAAAAGACAGATCACTCACCCTTGTGACTAACATACAGAACAGATTAAAAGTACTAAAATTTACTAAAGGACACCAGAAATTCAGCACCTTTGCCTGGAGGAATCTGGAAAAGCTGTATGGAAGAGGTGACATTTCAGCAGGACTCAGAAGAATGAATAGGATTCTAATAGGTATAAAAGGGGAAAAGATAATTTACAGTCAACTGCCATACAAAATTCTCATCCCTACCCTACTGTTCTCCTCTTTCTTACCCCTACAATCTACTCCTGACCTTTGACTTCACACTCATACCTACCCCACCCACAAATCCTCGTACTACTCTGCCTCTACATTTACTTATTTTCACAGCTGGAGAAGAAGGCTCAGTCAATAAAACATATACACGCAGGCAAGTCCATGAAATATGGTTCAAAAATTCCTATTACTCTTACTTACAGTAAAAGTATAGAAGAAAAGATGGTATTATACAATCACCATTTGGCAATTACCTTAATAATAACTGATGTGGGCAAGAATCATCAGTGGATGCTGTATTAGTTTTCTACTGCTGCTTTCAAAAATGTCAATTTCATGAAACACCAAGAAAGACTGAGGAACTTTTCCAGATGAAAGGATACCAAAGAGACATGACAACTAAATGTAATGCATGATCCAGAATATTATTTTTCTATAAAGGACATTTCTGGGACAATTGGTAAAACCTGAATAAGGTCTGTAGATGAGATAATAACACTGCATCAATAAGAGTATTATATCAATGTTAATTACCTATTTTAATAATTGCATTATGATTGTATAAGAGAATATCTTTGCTTTTAGGAAATATAGAATGAAATATTTCAGAGCAACTTTCTCTTATTTTCAAGTGGTTTAGAAAAATATTATATATAGTTAGAGATATCTACACACATGCACAAACACACACACATAGAGAATACATACATGGATTCTTTTGCCAACTTGAAGAGAAAAAAAAAATCCTATTGGCATAGTTGATAAACGAAAAGCATAAGAAAGCTGAAGACAATTGTGAAGAGGAAGAAATTTCATATGAAGTTTAAGTCAAGGTAATAGGAATTGCTCAGTCTAGAAAACTGAAGATTGAGAGGAAACAGGACATTCACTAGAACTAGAGGGGAAAACTGAAAGTTTTTAAAAAGCTTTTAAATGGAAATATCATCTTAGTAACTAATTGAATTTATCACTCTAAGAGGTGACATAAACAAAAATGGTGACATAAAATAAATTTAAGAATTAGACAAATTCAATCATAGCAGGTTATTAAGGAAAACTATATTTTAGCACATATTTCTAAACTTTAGAATTTGATATCAAAGAAGGCAAAAATGTTGCCCTTTGGTATTACAAAAACATTCCTGAACTGGTTCAGTCAATAACTTAAGTCATTAATAAATATATTACTCTTGACATTCTTACACCTATATACAGTTCTAGTTCAAGAGAACTATCTAGTTAGGGGAATTAAAATTTTAAAGCTAAAGTTTTTTGGTAGTTTCAGATAACCTATATCACAAAGAATGCTTTTAGCATATGTAACTAGAAAGTACAAAGGACAAGGGCCTGCCCAGTGGCTTAGCGGTTAAGTGCGCGCACTCTGCTGCTGGCGGCCTGGGTTCGGATCCCCGGCGCGCACAGATGCACCACTTCTCTGGCTATGCTGAGGCTGCGTCCCACATATAGCAACTAGAAGGATGTGCAGCTATGACATACAACTATCTACTGGGGCTTTGGGGGAAAAATAAATAAATTAAATTAAAATAACTGTTTTTAAAAAAAAAAAAAAACAAAGGACAATAACTTTTAGAAAGCATATTTAACAGATAATTTATTTACACTTACCTGTTACTTCTTTTAACTGATTTGTTCTGCCATGGTGGATCTATCACAATTACATCATATGTTTTCCTACCTGAAAACAAAGATACAATTTCACAAAATATCTTCTTTATGTGATCACTTTAAACACTAAACATGTTCTTCAAAACTGAAGTGCATTCACTACAAACACAAATATAATGGAATGTAACAAAAGGATTTGTGGTATTTATTCAAATAGAATAACTTACCTAAAACAAAGTAAGAGATTTCCCTTGTAATTCAGTACCTCTGGGATTTTAACATAATTTCACCTATTGTTATTTTACAAAGACTACCTGAAAATAACTACAGCTTACCTAGCTAGACACCAATAACTTGTAAATGCTCTATAAGTCTTAATATGGCCTTTTCAAACCTAGGAGAGTTGTTTTGTTTTGTTTTGTTTTTTGCTTTACTCGTTTTTAACTTTTTATTTTGTAATAATCAGTCTTATAACTGATATATTGATTATAATAAAATTTCCTCAATTGTCTACTAGTGTCCTTTTTTATGGTCCAGGATCCAAACCAGAATTACACATTGCATTTAGTTGCCACATCTCCTAAATCTCCTCCAATCTGGGAAAGTTCCTCAGTCTTTCTTTGTCTTTTATGACCTAGACACTTTGGAAGGCTACCGGCCAGTTTTATAGAATGTCCTTCAACCTAGATTTGGTATTTCCTCATGATTAAATTTAGGTTATTTATTTTTGGCAAGAGTACTACCTAAGCAGTGCTGTGCCCTTGTCTGAGCAACATGTACAGGAAGCCAAAATGTCTCACTATTGGTAACACTACCTTTAGTTACTTGGTTAAAGTGTTGTCTGTCAGGTTTCTCCAGTTTTCCCTTTTTAATTAATAAGTATCTTTATGAGGAGTTACTTAAAGACTGTAAATACCCTGTGTCTCATCTTTTCACCCACTCTTTTGATATCCAATTACTATGGTGTTGGCCAAATGGAAATTTTCTAGTTCCATCATTCCACCCTCATTTATTAATTGGAATTTTACGGTAAGGAAGAGCTGTCCCTTCTCCTGTTTTTATAAACCTAGGTATATTTTTGTAAATGTACAATCTCATAAGTAATCAAAAGAATGCAAATTAAAATAACAAGTAACAGTTTTTAAACTATTAGAGTAACAAAGATCAAAAAGAATGGAAAAAATGTTCAGAGCATAATTTTCTCATTAATTTGTTATCCTGTCATTTACCTTGAAGAATTTATGACATTGTGATATGAATAACTACTCATGTGTAAGATGGCTTGATAGCAATTAAAAGAAGCTTTTCATTAATAAGCTATGTTATTTAATAACTTAAAATTTTGCTATAAAATGTCCAAATAACAATAAATAGCAGAGTAAATTCAATTTGATCAATACGCCTCTTACCTAACTCATCCCTTAGAATATTATAATAGTTATAATTTATTAAAAACATATAGGCCGGCCCCATGGCGTAGTGGTTAAGTGCATACACTCCACTGCTGGCGGCCCAGGTTCGGATCCTGGGTGCACACCGACGCACTGCTTGTCAGGCCATGCTGTGGCGGCGTCCCATATGAGGTTGAGGAAGATGGGCACAGAAGTTAGCCCTGGGCCAGTCTTCCTCAGCAAAAAGAGGAGGATTGGCATGGATGTTAGCTCAGGACTGAATCTTCCTCACAAAAAAACAAAAAAAAAAGGTGCCATAAAAACATAAATCACTGAGATAAGCAACTGATGCAGATTATCTCATTTTTTTTTTTTTAAAGATTTTATTTATTTATTTTTTCCCCCCAAAGCCCCAGTAGATAGTTGTATGTCATAGCTGCACATCCTTCCAGTTGCTGTATGTGGGACACAGCCTCAGCATGTCCGGAGAAGCGGTGCATCGGTGCACGCCCGGGATCCGAACCCGGGCCGCCAGCAGGGGAGCGCGCGCACTTAACCGCTAAGCCATGGGGCCGGCCCGCAGATTATCTCATTTAATCCTCAAAATGATCCTCAGAAGTAATTATTATCATATTCATTCTACAGATTAGGAAACTGAGGCTCAGTTTTGTGGAGTGAATAGCGCAAAGACTACAGTTAGTTAAGCTTCAGAATCTAAATTCAAACTCAGGTCTATGGGACTGTGGACTTCAATATTTAAAATTTTTAACTTTATACAGAAAAATACGTCAAGAAATTTTAGACAACAAAATTGAACATTAGCCTGAAGTATAACCTAAAAGACTAGGAATGGTTTGGGGATAAATATTCATATCTGAAGTGTTTCTAATTTGCTATAAAGAAAAGTTAAATAAAGTTACTTGGTCAAACCCAATTGTATCCTGAATTTCTACAAATGAGCAGTGACTGTATTTGCTCTCTTGGGGACTAGTTAGTTTTTGACCCTTTGTTCATAGTAAGAATTTGAAAATTATTTTTAAATCAAAAGTCAGTACCTAAAATTGAATTTAAAGGAAAAATTAGGGGCCGGCACAGTGGTTAAGCGCGCGCACTTTGCTTCGGCGGCCCAGGGTTCACAGGTTCAGATCCCAGGCACACACCGATGCACCACTTGTCAAGCCATGCTGTGGCAGCACGCCATATAAAGTAGAGGAAGATGGGCACAGATGTTAGCTCAGGGCCAATCTTCCTCAGCAAAAAAAAAAAGAGGAGGATTGGCATTGGATGTTAGCTCAGGGCTGATCTTCCTCACAAAAAAAAAAGAAAAAAGAAAAGAAAAATTACACTGGGGCTAGCGCAGTGGCATAGTGGTTAAGTTCGTGCATTCCACTTCAGTGGCCCAGGGTTCGCAGGTTTGGATGCTGGGCGTGGACCTACACACTGCTTGTCAAGCCATGCTGTGGTGGTGTCCCACATACAAAACAGAGGAAGACTGGCACAGATGTTAGCTCAGGGCCAATCTCCCTCACCAAAAAAAAAGAAAAATTACACTGAGAAAATTGTTTGCTGTATCCTCATAAATGTTGACCCTCATTTAACATTCAGATTAGCTCTTGACTTTTGAGGCCACAGAAAAATTATCTTTTTCTAATAATAAACATAAAAATTACTTACAGTTCAGAAGTGGGTGCATATAAGAAATGTCAGACAAAAGAAAACTGCTTTTTGGTGGCAGCAGGTATTTCTGTCCCATTAAAGTAATCATTTTTGTAAAGCTAGAGTTGTTTTCAACAACTCGTGAAAATAAATCCTGCTCTGTAACCATATCATCTTCCATCAATTGCAACGTCTGAAGTTCTATTTCATTCAGGGAAGGCAAATGCTTTGCCATTTCACATAATTCTGACAAATTGCAAGTATCAAGTGGTAAAGTAATGCGCTCACTACACTTGTCCTGTTTTTCAGGAAGTGGATGAAGAAAGCCACTTTTAAGACCTTCTTGGATTAACTGTGAAGAACCATCCAAAATGAGCCCCCTGATCTGTAAGAAAAAAATTTTTAAGTGCATTAAAAGGTCACTGACATTAAAACAATCTTCTAAATTGTTCTGAATATCATACTTTGAATATCTGAATTTATGGATTGAAATCAACATTCTTATTGCTTACAGTAAAACAATTCTACACTACAATGAACAGATAAGAATGTGTGAGTATGCCTTTGAACTGCTGTTTCCTAATTGTAGAATGAAACAAATCTCACAAATTCACTTACAATAACCAAACAATTTATATAAGAAAATATATCCTTAAAAATTTATAAAATAAATTTTATAAAATTTGATAATACAAATGTTTCTAGAAGAAAAGAGAATTTCTAATCTATAAAGAGAATTAAGTTTAAATCACAACATTTAATCTTAAATTTTTCTAGGGATCTAATTTTAAAATGAACATATGCTTGGAGCCAGCCCAGTGGGGCAAGCGGTTAAGTGCGCACGCTTCGCTGCGGCAGCCCGGGGTTCGCAGGTTTGGATCCCGGGCGCGCACCGATGCACTGCTTGTTAAGCCATGCCGTGGCGGCGTCCCATATAAAGTAGAGGAAGATGGCCATGGATGTTAGCTCAAGGCCAATCTTCCTCAAGAAAAAAGGGAAGGATCGGCATCAGATGTTAGCTCAGGGCTAGTCTTTCTCACAAAAAAAAAAAAAAGAACATATCCTTGATTTAATAAAATAGTGCTTGAATTGTAAAGAAAGAAAAAAGTAATTGTTAAATGAACATATAAACAAAGTTCTGCAAAAATACAACTACAATAATTATAAAATTAAAAGCCAAGTTCAGCTTCTGTACAAGATGGAATACCAGAGATCAGATTAACCTTTCAGATTACTTTCTTAAAACGTACAAAATGTAATTTTTAAAAAAGAGTTTTAGACCTTGGTTGGATTTCAAGTAGTGCAGAACAGTGGTCCCTAAAAAAAGAGAAACAAATGCTTGCTCCAGCTTACTGCCTTGAGAAAGTTTCCAGGCAGGAGCGCAAGGAAGTGACCCATTCAGAGTCCAAGAGTTTCTCTGAGCTGAGGAGATGGAGCTGGAAAGTCTAGAGAAGGTAGCTAGAGTTTGCAGGGCATGATACCAGAGAGGAGAGAGCTGTGTAGAGACAAAGCTCCTAAGAGCTGCAGATCTACTCAAGTCTCCAGCTGAGTGGTGATCAGCACACACATGTGATGAAACTACCCAAGATCAGGGAAAGAAAGAGATGAAATGATCAGAGGGTACAATTTGCAGAGCTCACACAGGGCTGGGAATACTTAGTGCTCCCACCAGCCAAAATGGAAAATCTCATAACTTACAGGGCATCAGGTAGAGTACTTGGAAGGGTATTGCCTCAGTAGTGGTGGAAGAAAATAGCTCTAGACTAAAGTCTGCTCTGGTCCAAACTAAAAAAGCTTAAAGAAAGTCTCAAAACTTTAAAGGAAGTCTCAAAAGGATCAACCAGTTTCAAGTTAACTTTGTCCAAGAACAAAGCTCAAGAATATTTACAGGAATATAAATATATCTAGTACCTACAAAACTAAAATTAAAATGTCTTACAAAAAATAAAAAATTACCAGGAATATAAAGAAGCAGGAAAATGCAACACAATATAACAGGGAAAAATCACTCAATAGAAACACACAGGAATGACACAATTAGTAGAAAAAGTTGGATAGGTTTACTCACAGCCCATTTTAAAAGATTAGGGAAAAAAAGTAGAAAAGGATATTAAGGCACTTATTATAACCATATTCATATGTTAAAAAATGTAAAGAAAAAAACAAGCATGTTAAGAAGAGACATAGAAACCATAAAAAAGACCAAATCAAGATTTTAGAGATGAAAACTACAATGCAGAAATGAAAAATACATTAGATTGGATTAACAGCAGACACCGAAGAAGAAAAGATTAGTGCACTTGAGAACAATGCAATAAAAGTGTCCAAAACGAAGGTGAAAGAAAAAATATTTGAGGAGGCAATGGCCGAAAACTTTCAAATTTGCTGAAGACTACAAATTCACAGATCCAAGCTCAACAAACAGAAGAGGAGGAGAAAACTACATTAAGGAACATCATAACCAAATTGCTGAAAATGAATGAGAAAGAGAAAATGTTCAAAGCAGCCACAGACTTTCACTTCCAAACAACATGGAATAAAAGGAACAACAGCTTTCAAGACACTGGACATCTAGCAAGAAAGGACAGTGAAAGAAATCAGGTAAGCCCTGACTGCCCCAGCTAACTGCCTGGAGAGTTTCCAGGCCACAGGAAAGAAGAATCTGGGCAGAGCCTGGAAGAAATCCAGGGTTGAGGAGACAAAGCTGAGAATATGAGGAGGCCAAGACAGAGTTTACAGGACAGAGTACCAGAGAGGAAACAGCTACACAAAGAGAGAACCCTGTAGATCTGCAGGTAGTCACACCGGAGAAACTCCCCTAAGTACTGATCTGCTCAAGTGTGTGAGGGAATTAACCAAGGCCAGGAAAAGGGGTTCAGCCAAAAGGACTAGAAGAATCAGTGCCTGGAGCTCCCACACGGCCAAGAATAATGCCTGTTTCCAACACTCAGATGGAAAATCTCATGATTCACAGGGCAATTAGGAGACAATTCACCATGGGTCTCTGTGTAAGCAGAGGCACTGACAGTTTTTGATCTGGAATAAATTTTCAAGGATATTTGTACAGCATAGAGGAAGGAGATTGCATCTCCTTCCAAGGCAGAGGGCAGATTTGTTTGCTGTCCAGGTTAATAAAGGCTCCCTCTAAAGCAAAAGGTTGGACAGGTTTGTTTGCAACCCATTTAAAAGATTGGGGTTCCCGAAGCTTGGAATTCTTCAGCTATAAATCAAATCTACTGCATGTACAGCATGCAATGAAGCTGCTTGGCATCATCCATGTGGGACCTGAGGTACATGCTTCCTGCTATGCTGGGAGCAATAAAATCCTTATTTTAACAAAATCTTAGATCCAAACCTATTTTAATAAAATCTTAGGTCTAAACGTGCTAACTTGTTAGCTTCCAAATAGGGTAAAATCTCAGACCTGTCACAGTTCATGACAGGGGTACTGGGTAGATCAGACAGATCTTGCATCAGTAAAAGGGAATAATTAGCCTTTGACTAAACACCACTCTAAATTCACCTAACAAAATCTACTCAGCAATTGACAGACCATTTAAACCCAAAATCTCTAAACACAGAGAAGTTCTGAATAACACTATCAACCAACTGGATCGAACTAACAGTCATAGAACACTGCATCCAACAACTATAAAATATATATTTGAAAAGAATATATAAAAATAGCACATGGTATAGTCACAAAGATAATTCATATGCTGGACCATAAAATAAGGCTCAATACATTTAAAACGATAGACATTATCCGCGTATATTCTTATACCCCAACGGATTTAAGTTAGAAATCAATAACAAGAAGATACACAGATAAACCTCAAATATCTGGGAATGAAATAGCACACTTCTAAATAATTCATATAGGTCAAAGATGACATCACAAGGAAAATTAGAAAATATTTTGAATTGAATAAAAGTAAAAATACAAAATATCAAAATATGTGGAATGCAACTAAAGCAGTGATTCTAGGAGAAACTTACAGCCTTAAGTGCTTATATTTGAAAAGAAAAAGATCTAAATTCACTGACCTAAGGTTCCACTTTAAGAAGTTAGCAAAGTAAACCAATAGGAAGATAATAATAATCAAGAGCAGATATCAACAAAATACAAGAGAGATAGTAAAGAAAATTAACTAAGTTAACAGCTGGTTCTTTGAATATACTTGATATCAAATCATGTATCTGAAGGGATTGATATCCAGAATATATAAAGGACTCCTAAAACTCAAAAACAAACCCAATTTAAAAATGAGCCAAGGACCATTAACAGACATTTCTCTAAAGAAGATATACAAATGACCAACAGCACAGAAAAAGATGCTCAACATTACAAACCATTAGGGAAATGCAAATCACTACCACAATGAGATACCGTTCACACCCATTAGGAAGGCTATTAAAAACAAAAAAGAAAGAAAAAGAAAATAACAAGTATTGGAGAGGATATGGAGAAATTGGAACCCTTGCACATGGCTGGTGGGAAGGGAAAATGATACAGCCACTATGGAAGACAATATGGTGGTTTGTCAAAAAATTAGAAATAGAATTATCATATGATCCAACAATTTCACTTCTGGGTATATTCTCAAAAGAAGTGAAAGCAGGGACTCGAACTGCTATTTGTACACTCGTGTTCATGGCAGCATTATTCCCAATAGCCAAAAGGTGGAAACAACCCAAATGTCCATGAATAAACGAAGAGATAAACAAAATGTGGTATTTACATACTACAATTGAATATTATTCAGCCTTCAAAAGGAATAAAAATCTGATACATGCTACAACATGGATGAACCATGAAAACATTACACTAAGTGAAAGGAGCCAGACATAAAAGGACAAGTATTATATGATTCTAATCATAGAATATATAAGGTACCTAAAATAGGCAAATTCATTAAGACAGAAAGTAGAATAGTGGTCACCAGGGGCTGAGGGAAGGAGAGGTGGGGAGTCATTGTTTAATGGGTAGAATTTGAGTTTGGGATGATGGAAAAGTTCTGGAGATGAACAACGGTGATGCTTGTATAACAAAGTGAATGTACTTAGTGCCACTGAATTGTACACCTAAAATGGTTAAAGTGGTAAATTTTATGATATGCATATTTTGCCACAATAAAAAATAAAATCCAGCAGAAAATTTGGAAAATAATACACCATGATCATTTGGAATATATACTACAAATGCAAGGATGGTTACATATGAGGAAAAATCAAAGGAAAATATCAGGAGAAAAACCATCTATTCAATCTCCATAGATGCTTAAAAAACATTTGATACAATTCAATAACTGTTTGATAAAAACACTCAATAAATAAGAATAGATGGAAACTTCCTTAACATGTTATTTCTAACTCAGCCCAAAACCCAGTATTATGTTTAATGAAGAAATCATCCCCACTAAGCCAGGAACAACACAAGGATAGATAATCTTACAAATATTATTTAATATTGTACTGTATTTCCAGCCTATACAATTAGAGAAGAGAAATAAATTAGAGATATAATAATTGGAAAGGTGTAAGTAAAACTATTAATATTTGCAGGAGTTATAAGTATTACTAGGAAAATCCAAGAGATTCAAAAAAAACTACTGCAACTTAACAAGAAATTTGCAAGACCTTTACAAAGAAAATTTTACAGAATGACAACACAAATTTAAACAAATGGAAAGACATTCATGTTTTGGGGCAGAATCATTAATATCTTAAAGATGTCAATAATCCCTTAATTTAATTTATAAGTTTAGCTTGATGCCATAAAAATTTCAATAGGTTTTCTTCTAACTAGATATTAAAATTGATCCTAAAATTCATATAGGAAAATAAACAAACAAAAAAACAGGAAAACTCTGTAAAAGAGGAGCAATGAGGAGAGAATGGGAGGGGAGAGGGATGAGTACTCCCAAATATCAAAACATATTCATATTATAAAATCTCAAAAGAGACTGGCAAATAAATAGACAAATAAATTTAAATTAAATAAGACTTAAAGTCCAGAAATAAACTCAAATACATATGTGAATTTAGTATATCTAGCATCTCAAATCAGCAGGGAAAAACTTGATAAATGATAGCAGGATAAATGGGTAGTCATCCAGGAAAAAAAAAAAAGTTGGATCCATACTTCACACTTTATACCAGAACGAAATCTAAACAGATCAAGTATATAAATGTGAAAACCATAAATGTTCTAGAAGAAAACATGGGAAAATTCTTTTAAACCCTTGAAGATGGAATACCTTTCTAATTACAACTCGAAAATCCAGAAGCCATGAAAGAAAAAGATGAATAAATTCAACTAAATAAAAATATAATATTCTGTGTGTGGCAAAAAAACATCATAATTAAAATTAAAAAGCCAAGGGGCCGGGCCAATGGCAAAGTGGTTAAGTTCACGCACTCTGCTTCAGTGGCCCAGAGAGTACAGACCTACATATCACTCATCAAGCCATGCTGTGGCAGCATCCCACATACAAAACAGAGGAAGACTGGCACAGATGTTAGCTCAGAGACAATCTTCCTCACAAAAATAAATTAATTAATTTAATTAAAACGACAAATTGGTAAAAATATATTTGCAATTTATATCATAGACAAAGAGCCAGTTTCCCTAACATATAAAGACCTCCTATAAATTAATAAAAAGGAAAACCCAATTTTAAGTATGCAAAAGAAACAAACAGTTCATTCACATAACAAGAAATACAAATGGTTATTAAACATATGTAAAAATGCTTAACTACACTCATAATAAGAGAAATGCAAATTAAAACCGTACTGAAATACTACTTTTTACCTATCAGATTAGCAAAGATCAAAAACAATGGTAACACACTATGACAGTAAGGATGTGGGAAAACAGGCAAAATTACATATTTCTCGTGTGCTAATAAGATGATACAACCTCTATAGCAGCAATTTGGCAAAATCTATCATCATTTTCAAACCCTCTAACCCAGGAATTCAACTTTTTGAAATTTATCCTGCAGATACACACATACGTGTGGAAAATGGCATGCGTATAATATATCTAAATGTCAGCAATTAAAAACTAAATAAATAAAAGTATGAAAGACAATGAGATATAAAACAATTTGTAAAGTATGTTTCAGTGAAGGGAAAAAAGCCAGGTGCAAAAGTCTGTGAAGTATACTACCATCTAAATAAAAACAGGAAGGGGAATACATGTACATACTGTCTTTCGTATAGGAACACCACCACTGGACAGATACACTGAGAGGAGGAAGCAGGTGACTGAGGGTTAGGGATTAGAGGAAGACTTTTCACTGTATACTGTTTGTACATTTTAAACTTTACCATATGAATGTACTCCCTATCCAAAAATAAATAAGATTAATATTAAATAAATTGAATAAAATGCAAATCTGATCATGTCATCTGTTTTCAGAAGCTTCCCAATACCCTTAGAATTAAGTCTAAATGTCTTAAAATGAAACCTTACATGATCTGCTACTTCTTATCTCCCCAGTTTCACTTCTAACCACTCTCTCCTTCATATTCCACAGTCCAGCCATCCTGAATCTTTTTCATTTCCTTGAAAAAGTCTTATTCCACCTTGTTTCTGAACTATTAGCAAATGCTATTATTCTCTAAGCCTAGAATACTCTTCATCACCCCCTTTATATGATTAATACCTACTTGTAAGGACTCAGCTTAAACAAAATCACCGCCTCCATAAAGCTTTCCTTGACACCACCCTCAAGTTTGGGTTCGACACCCATCCTAGGCGCCCTCATAGTATCCCAGAATTCTCCTATGATAGTGCTTTTTATACTATACAGTAGTTTAGTTTAATTGCGTCCCTCAGGAACATAAGCAGTTCTGAGATAGAAGGACTATATCTGTGAACCTCTCCTGAAGTCCTAGGGCTGACATGGTGTCTCGTATACAGTTGGCAACAATGAATATTTGTAAGTAAATTGAATTAATTTAGGGCCGGCCCTGTGGCTTAGCGGTTGGGTGCGCGCGCTCCGCTGCCGGCGGCCCGGGTTCGGATCCTGGGCGCGCACCGACGCACCACTTCTCCGGCCATGCTGAGGCCGCGTCCCACATACAGTGACTAGAGGGATGTGCAGCTATGACATACAACTACCTACTGGGGCTTTGGGGGAAAAATAAATAAATGAAATTTTTTTAAAAATTGAATTAATTAATGAGTGAGTGAATGGATAAATGTATAAATGAACAAGTGAACTAGAAAAGAAGGAAGGAAGGGGTACAGGTAGACAGATTCAGAAAATAATAAGGCAAGCTCTACTCCAGGATTTTCCTTAATATATGTTTTTAAAGTCACCTACATAGCTTGGCTATTAACAGTCCTAGTACCAACCTTTTTAAAAGTTCATCCCTGAATGCTACAGCAAATAGATTCTAATTTCTATAAAATTGTTAATTGATAATAAAATGGCCATATACCATCTTTATTCAAACTTATTACCAAAGCTAAAAAAGCTCTAAATTAGATTTTGCAAATATTCTGTTCTATGACTTTTTAAGAGTTTGATTCCATTCTGCGGCACACATTTCATAATTTATAATTATCATTAACAATCACAAGTATTTAGCAGTCTGAATATACATAAATTCACAAAATTCTATTCTCTAATTTAACCTCTTAAAGTAAATTATTAATCTTTCTTATATAATATCAGACTCCGGATTTTTGCATATTTCTGCAACTTAATCTTGGAAGTGGCATTCCCAGGCAACAGGCACATTAATAAAATAGAGTAGACTTTTGGTATTGAAGGATATAGCATTTATGTATTCAGCTATCTTCAATATATTTAAAATCCAATGTATTAATGAAAACTACAATGAGATACCACTCCAGCCCCATTAGGATGGCTATTATAAATATTTTTAAAAAACAGAAAATAACAAGTATTGATGAGAGTGTGCAGAAATTGGAACCCCTGTGCGTTGCTGGTGGGAATGTAAAATGGTGCGACTGCTGTGGAAAACAAGTTTGGCAGTTCGTCAAAAAGTTATACATAAAGTTACCATATGATTCAGCAATTCCACAACTGGGTATATACCCAAAAGAATTGAAAGCAGAGACTCAAATAGTGTACACCAACATTCATAGCAACATTATTCACAATGGCCAAAAGGTGGAAAGAATTCAAATGTCCTTGAACAAGTGAATGGATAAACAAAATGTGGTACAATGAAATATTATTCAACCTTAAAAACAAATGAGGGGCCGGCCCGGTGGCACAAGCGGTTGGGTGCGCGCGCTCCGCTGCGGCGGCCCGGGGTTCGCTGGTTCGGATCCCGGGCACGCACCGATGCACTGCTTTGGCAGGCCACGCTGTGGCGGCGTCCCATATAAAGTGGAGGAGGATGGGCACGGATGTTAGCCCAGGGCCGTCTTCCTCGGCAAAAAAAAAAAAAAAAAAAAAAGAGGAGGATTGGCGGATGTTAGCACAGGGCTGATCCCCTCACAAAAAAAAAAAAAAAAAAAAAAAGTAAAAAAAACAAATGAAATTCTGATGCATGGGTAAACCTTGAAGACATTGAGGTATGCTCAGTGAAATAAATTAGATACAAAAGGATAAATATTGCATGATTCCACTTATATGAGATACCTAAAACAGGCAAATTCAGAAAGACAGAAAGTAGAATAGAGGTTGCCAGGGGCTTGGGGAAGAGGGAAATGGGGAGTTATTGTTTAACGGGTACAGATTCTATTTGGGATGATGAAAAAGTTCTGGAGATGGATAGTGGTGATGATGGCACAATACTGTGAATGTACTTAATGCCACTGAATTATACACATTAAAATGTTAAGTTTTACGTCATGTATATTTTACCACAAAAAAGAGAAAGAAAGAAATCTAATGTCCTACCATCACATTAATTCAACATGTCTAAACATGTCTACTTATTATCATCCCTCCTAAGCTGAATGCCAACCCCAATTTTCCCATATCAAAGGTGTTACTTAGAGTGTTAAGCTTAAAATCTGTGTACCCCTTGTTTCCTCTCATTTCTTTAACGCCTAGATCTCACTTACCTCTACGTTCTAGAAATACATCCTTCACGTTATTCATGCTTTCTTCTGCCACTATCTTAGTAAGTTGTTTTATCTACGGGCAATAGACTTTAAAACTTACAAAATTTCTAAACTTAACAAGGATAGCATAAATTTACTTATGTTAAATATGTAAAATATAAGTATACGAAGTTTTAATAAAAACTGGTTTGAACTGTTCATTACTATAAAAGTAACAATAAATCACTCCATTACTAAATTCTAACCTTGATCAAAATAATTGCTTAATTTTTAAGAACATCCTTATTTATACTGGCTGTTCACACTACTTCACATTAATCTTCCAATGTCATCAATGAACATTTTACACCTTACCTTTGTATGGTATTCCATAGCATCCAATTCACCTTGATTGAAAACAACACATCTTTTACGCTTCTAAAGAATAAATTACACGGAGAAAATTATGTTGCCATCTATCACAATATTGATATTTTGAAATATATTAGTATTTCTTTTTTCTTTATCACATTTTCCATATTGTATATCTCAGTCTTTAAGAGGTGATAATTGACTATTGAGGTCAAAATCAGGAAAGGGTATGGACTCAAATATTAATAATTCTCAAATAATAATATTTTTTTATTATTATTATTATTACCACAAACTTAATGAGTGGTAAAAGGTCGTCTCAGCCTTATCTGCTATTAATAAGAACTAGTACCATATGATAAAATGCAGCACTGACATCCATGGAACACAAGGAAACTGAAACTGTATACTAAACAGTTATTAGCGTTATGTATCAGTTGATATATATGGTATAATTATACTCGACTTTCTTCAACTCTAAGGAAAGGAACTATCCACATGCTATGAACAAAAAAAAAAATCCCAAGGTACTCTGAATAGCTCTAGGATTGATCCGAGGTACAAATCAGATACATTAACACTGTTCTATATCTATTACTCCAAAGAAAAGAACATGCAAGAGAGCGTAAAATAGAGCATAGACTTTGCACTTTTTATTGCTGAAACCCCAGTGCTTACATGGTGGCAAACTCCTAGCAGGCTAACAATAAATGCTTGTCGGCTGAATAAATAAATGGACTTAAGGTTAAGCGAATTGTACGATTTGCTTTAGCATATCAGAAATAAGGCAAGCTTTGTCAAGATAACATTCCTTACATATGCTCATATATTTTCCACATTAAAATGAGAAATTGACCCAACATAAGAGTCTAAACATTAAAAGACGTCCAAACTAAGTAAACTGCACAGTCTTTTACAAATGCTTGTTACTATTTGAATTAGTAATAGTAATGATAAATTATCTATATACCATTTTACTGAGATCTCAGACACACTATATATTTTCTTTTCTATGCCTCACGCATAGCAGATGATATTTGTTGAAAAGATACAAGAAATCACAAGAATATTAAAAGTTCTACTTCAGGTATCTCTAACAATGTAATAAATTATCTCTATTACTTTCCTTATTCTAATTGTCAACAGGCTTTCTTATTTAATATCTTTATTCCTCACTCAATTATAAGATCCATGAGGGCAGGGACTTTGTTTATCTTGTTTTATCCCCATGTGTACAACAGCACAAAGAAAGATCTCAAACATTTGCTGGGTGAGTAATGAATGTTATTCCTATCTCTGAGAATGTTATTCCTATTCCTATTAACAAAGAAAACGTTAATATAATCTATCTTAAATGAACTTTGTATAATCACCTCTGAACTCTTCAAAGACATAAAAAGTATTAAAGCATAATTAATTTGATCCTGTATGGCATTCTCGAAATATTACTAAAAGATTGCACCAGTGCATATACAAACATATATACTTCAAGAACATATACATTTTCCATAGGAGCTTTCTACTTTTATCACTAGAAACTTTTCAAAAATATCACCCTTCTTCCAAACTTTTATTACATCACCTTATCCCCAAGAGATAGATCTCTAAAAATCTCCCAAAAATCTATACACTGCTTTAGAATTTTGCAGAGAAAGAAGCATGTTTTTGAACAAAAATAGGTGCAAAAACATGCAATTAATACAAACCTAAGAAGAAAGGGTTATTTTGTTGTTTAGTTTTGTCTGTTTGCTTAATTTACAGAGCATTCACTTATGAGCCAAATTTGCTTACTTTTGAAATAACCAAATTTGGTCTTCTAAGAATAGTAGAATGTTCGGAAAGAGTTAAAAATTACACTGAATATGCTGAAGCCTTCTTATGCTTTATTGATTATTCTTTATATTTAGTAAATCACAAGATATTTGAGATATTGGAATAATAAATTTCTTTTGTGTGTTCTGTAGAAAAATAAAAATTTCTTAGAAGTTTCTACCTTTCCAATAATAGAAATGAAGTTTTCTTTTTTAACATCATTCATCAGATCTTCCTTTTCATTCTTTTGTTGACATTCTTTGTGAATAGCTGAAGTTATATAAGGTTTGGTGACATCAAATAGTTCAGATCGAAAAACATATTTTTGTATGAACATTTCACAATTTCCTCCATGATCACTGTCTGGCTTAGTGGTAGAGTCAGAAGCAACAAATGTAGCAGGGGCTCCAAAAGAGGACACAGAATCCATTTGAAGAGAATTAAAGCGGACAGAAGTGGACTCATTTTTACTGCAACATGCTTCATGTTGTTGGTGAAGTTGATAGTTTATCTTGTTAATGAAAGAAAGATGATCCAGTAACCATCCTGGTGACAGCTGGTGCACCACAGACATTCTCTTCCTTAAAAAAAAAAAACTCTGGGAATTAGGGACTAGAAGTAAAACCCAACTTTTCATATTATGTTCTTAAATGTCCTCTATTTCAATGAAAATATATTTCATATACACAAGTATACGTGATGTACATGTATATAAACTTGACATGGACACAGAAAAGAATTTAACATTCATGATACGTTAAGGAAAACTGCATTGTTTTCATATAAACTTTTAATTTCGGGGTTCATAATTCAAAATTTTCAACCAAGTTGGCAAAAGAGGGTTAAAACCTGATCTTATTTCTGGAATTCCAATTTGGTCCTCCTATCTTCCTGGGCCCTCCACAAAACCTCCTGCTTCATTCTTGGATGTAGCCACTAGGTCCACATCCTCCTAGTCAGGAAGTCATTGAATCCTTAAAGGGTGAGAATGTCCTGTCAAAGCAAAGAATACCATATTACCTATGTGAATTCACCCTTTTTAATGAGATAAAGCTAGAGAGGGTCACAGATTTTCAAGAGTTGTTAGCAGGCCGGCTGTTCTTTTTTCAAGCTACATTTACCACAGTAAGTCAGCCCATTCTCCAGTATCATTGCCCTACTTAACCTCTGCTACCAACGGAGTGCAAAAAGGGTAAAAAGAAAGATTGGTCTAGGCAGAGCAAAATGCAATTTTAAGAGCACATCAGAAGCATTCAACTCTAGCAAAATTGCAGAGTCCAAATCTCTAACTGGTTCTGAGCGGTTCTCCTCCAGCAACTAGATTTTTCATAACTTCCTTATCTTTTTTCAAAAGACGGTTTTCAGTTCTGGATATTGCTTACTAAATCTAGTGTAGTGGAGAACTTGAGAGCACGACAGAGGAAGACATAATATATAAGTGGTTAATAGCACAATTAATAAAGGCAGCATTTAGATTCAAACTTCTAACTCCATGTATTAGCAATATGACCATGGACAAGTTATTTGATTTCACTGAGCCTCAATTTCATCATTTTTTATGTCATCTTAGAGGGCAGTTTAGAGAATTAAATGAGATAATCTACATGAAGTGCTGTACACAGTGCCTGACACACAGCAACTGCTCAAATAAATGCTACAGGTGGTGGTAATCCCCATATTGGTCCTCCCTTCAGTCACCACTTGTGAGGAGGTCCTGTAATTAGTAAAAGATAGAAATTTAGACGAGAAGACTGAAACTCAGGAAAGGTGACGTGTCCAAAATTACAATTCTGTTAACGGCACAACTGCCACAAGAACCAGGTACCCAGACTCGGGCTCTGAGCTCTTCTCCCACCCCGACCGCTCTCCAGCTACCGGGCAGTTCTGGCCTCCGAGTTCAAACTCAAGGAAGCGGCGAAGTCCTATTTTAGTAAAGTAAACCACTGTGCTTAGCGCGCCTCTCACTAACTCGCTCCTACTTCTCTGCTCCACACCCACCTCACCCCCACCCACTTGGATTCCACCTAACTTCTCGCAGGCCACCACTAGAGGACCGTGAAACCCTAGCGAGCAAATTCCGAGCCCGAAGGCTAGCGGCGGCCACCCCGGCGCGATCCTCGAAGCCGACTGCAGCCACAGTCACTATCTCCTACCTCACCGCGTCCCTCGTCAGAAAAGCGCATGCTGCCTTCCCAGGCTTGCATCATGAAAACAAGCACCCATCTAAAGAGCGGTCATGCAAGACGCCTCTTTCAGGGCAAACGAAAAAAATTTCTCCTTTTCTAAGAGTCAACGGGCGCGGCCATGTTGCTGTACGGAAAAAGCGTTTCCCGAGGGATCTGGAGCGCTGTGCCCGCTGCTCAGCGACGTAGAGTGCTCAGGTTTTCAGAGATAACTTTTAAAGGTCTTACCAGACTTCGTAGGGGCCGCTTACATCGACCAGGAGACGCTAGCGTGCCGGGGAAGGAGGCGGGGCGCGACCAATACGCAGAGTTCCCGCGACGAGAAGCGGCGCATAAGAGTTGCGCACGCGCGCGCACGTGCGTGATGACGTCAGCGCTGGCGGAGATTTTAAAATTCGAACGGCGCGGGCGGGTGGAGAAAGGAGTTGGTGTTTTGGCGGCTGCTGTCTTGTCCCGCGGGCACTTGTACGGTTTACAGAAATTCGGTCCCTGGGTCGTGTCAGGAAGCTGGAAGAAAGGTGACTAATGACTTTGGGTTAATTTTGTTCCGGCAGAACTGTTCTGGAGAGAGAACGCGTTGGCGCCGGCAACTTAAATTTAGAGGCCCTGAGGGACGACGTTTTATTGTCCGCTGTTGTGAGAGGCCTCTGGGCCCAATCTAGGCGAGACGCTAGTTCCCTGGAGTTCAGTAAATTTCTGCTGACAGTGATTTCCCAAAGGAGAAGGAGAGGGCCTAGTAGGGGATACTGGTGGGGAGAAGAGAGGCTGGAGAGAGGAAAGGGGGAAGAATTGATGGGAGCAGGGAGAGGAATGACAAGGTGAGGAACCGTTTGGTGTGTTGCGTTTGAGATGCTAATGTAACATCCTAGTGGCCGTGTAAGGAGTACATCTGGAAGTGTTGATCTTATATTTTAAGTGGAGATTCGGAGTGGACATATAGGTGAGAGTGGAAAAGTTGGATAGATGCAGAAGTGAGTATTGAAGGAGATGAAATAGGTGGCCAAACCAAGAAGGAAAGAGTGTAATAAGTTTAAAAGACAAAGGAGGGACGGGGACGGAAAAGGATAACCACAAATGTCCACTTGTCCTGGAAGCCAGGGCAGGACCAGAAAAAGCTAGGTGTTTAGTGTCTAATGCTGCAGAGGTGAGATAGGATCAAAAGATTTGTCAATCATGAGTATCCTAGGACGTAACAGTTTCAGTAGATGTGAAGAGAATGAGATGTGAATGTGGTCTGAGAAAGTGGAAGCAGTCTATAGACCATTTTGTGGACTAGATGATTTATCTTTGTTGAAAGGGAGATTAAAGCAAGAGGGGCAGGAATTGAAGAATATAAATGGGAAATAATGGGTCAAGGACAGAGTAAGAGAAGTGAACATTAGGAAAAGAAAACTGAATTGCTCTATTCTCTGAGACCAAAGAAAAGAAAAGATCTTGAGATAGTTCTTGTCAGGTAGCCTCCGACTTCCCAGTGAAATAGGCACAGCCCACAGCAGTGATGTAGTCTGGGTTAGAATTCAGGGCTTTAACTACCGTAGATACCCTTGTGAAGGCAGGAATCATACTTTACTCATCTTTGTATCATTTGCATTGCCTTGCACACGGTAGGCATTTAGTGAGTGTTTATATGTGTGGAATATTTTTAAATGAAGTTAAATAGATATTCCCTGCAAATGAGGACTTCACCGTCATGAACAGGTAAAGGTAGCCCAGGCAAGATTATCTTGAAGAAACAATGAAACTTGGCTGCCTTTGTTTTTGAGGATCAAGATAATAGTTGGTGCTTAATGTACCATCTTTGTCTGGAAAGATTTTTTAATACTGAATTCATGAATGCAGATCATAAGCATGAAGCGCAGTTCAGTTTCCACTGGTGGTGCTGGCCGCCTCTCTATGCAGGATTTAAGATCCCAGGACTTCAGTAAACAAGGCCTCGGGCTCCATACCCCTCAAACGTAAGTACCTCATGCCTTATCGTCTTGGGCAAAGAAATCTGTAAAGGGGTTAATACAAAGATGTGGTATGAGTGATGTCATGATGAATCTTGTCTTTCCCAGTGCTACCTAATTTGGGATCAATGAAGGCTAAAAGTAGGTATGTTACTAGGTGTTGTGTTTTATCTCATTTGTTCCTTAAATTCTCAAAGCCACGTCCTTTGCCAGGCCACCCCTAAAAGGACTGTTAATTCCCCTGCGGCATTTTTTCTTTCTCACTTTCCTCCTTTTTAATTTTTATTCATTCTCATAACAGAGCTGCTTGTTTGAGCAGGCTCTGTGCTATAACTTTCAGTTTACTGAGGTGTATCCAAGTAACAAAGTTCTCATTCGAGGGTATTGTTGGCTCTACTGATAAGCTGCAGTTTAGTAGCAGCCTACAGAACACCAAACTATTTCCTCAAGTTTCGCTAGAAAAAGATGTCCAAAAGAACTTGCTATCATAAACTAGTTTTTCCCTAAGAGTGATTGTCTTCCAATTAAGAGAAGGCCATTTGTAAGCCACTGTATAAGTCTGTATCAATCCTTCTCTGATACCAAGGATTTGCTAAGTATTCTTAACTTACTTAGGTTTACATAGTATGAGCCTCTGCTACTTTTAGAAAATTAAAATATTTATGTATTTTTTCTTCTGAAATCAGAGAAATTTTTTGTACTGTTGCATATTACATACCCCAAAAGATTTATGCCTTGAGTTGTGTTAGAAGCTAAAAGGTTGCCATTGTCAATGTTTTTCGTCTGAAATCTAGATAATGTATGTTCTTAAGTGTAGCTGCATTCTGATAGAGTTCTTTTTCTTCAGAGAAAAAATTTTACAGGTGGCTATCATCCAATGATTGAAAATATCTATTTTTAAATTTTTTCTTTTCCTTTAAAGTTGTTATCTATAAATGTACATATTTTAAGGTAATTGAAATCATAATGTAAATATGGTTTTTTTCTGAGTTCTTCTTAACACTTTAGTGTTATAACTTATACTATTTTGTTAGCCTATCCCATTTATTACAGCTGTGATTGCTGCAAAAATTTTCATGATTTTGAATTATTTTTATAGATAATGAAGAAGAGATGTTGATTCCACCATATTTCCAAAAGTTTCTTGAACTAATCTTTCTTTTTTTGCTGGGAAAGATTCGCCCTGAGCTAACATCTGTTGCCAATCTTCCTCTTTTTTTTTTTTTCCCTCCCTCCCCAAAGCCCCAGTATATAGTTGTATATTCTAGTTGTAAGTCTTTCTAGTTCTTCTATGTGAGCTGCTGCAACAGCATGGGTACTGACAGATGAGTGGTGTGGTTCCGCTCCCGGGAACCAAACCCGAGCTGCTGAAGCAGAGCACACCAAACTTGAACCGCTAGGCCATCAGGGCTGGCTCATTCTTTTTTTTTTTTTTTTTGTAAGGAATATTAGCCCTGAGCTAACATCTGTTGCCAATCCTCCTCTTTTTGCCGAGGAAGATTGGCCCTGGGCTAACATCCGTGCCCATCTTCCTCTGCTTTATATGAGATGCCGCCACAGCATGGCTTGACAAGCGGTGCGTCGGTGCGCACCCAGGATCCAAACCTGCGAACCCCAGGCCACCACAGCGGAGCTCGTGCAGTTAACCGCTATGCCACTGGGCCGGCCCCTGGCTCATTCTTATATTTATTTTACAGAGTTTGTTTTTCTCCTTTTCTTAAAGCAAAGAGAAGCCAGCCTTTGGAAAGCTGAATATAAACAGACCCACATCTGAAAGAAAAGTCTCTGTATTTGGTAAAAGGTAATGATATTTTTTATTAGTTTTAATGAAAGGATTCTTATAACCATGCCTTGGCCTAGATGCTCTCATAGTACGAAAAGTTAGAGGGCATCGTCCCTTTCAAGAGAAAGTTGTAATCTAGTTTTCCTTTGTTTTAAATGGTTACAATGGTTTTATCTGCTTTAGATGGTGCTAAGAGATATGTCAGCACATTCGGGCCACTGTTTCATTGTTACAAGTGAATAGTTGATTGAAAATTCTATACCTAGCTTTCAGATGGTACGGAATCATAGCATTTTAAAAATAGGAACTGTCGTCGAGTCCAACATTTTAGTCCCAGAATTTTTTATACTCTTAAATATTAAGGATGCCAAAGAGCTTTTATTTTGTGGGCTATATCTGTTGATATTAACTATATTAGAAATTAAAATTGAGAAAATTTTAAAATATACATTAATTGAATTTAAAAGAACAATAACCCATTGCATATTATCATTATCATAAGTAACCTACTTTATTTTTTTTTTTTTTTTAAAGATTTTATTTATTCATTTTTTCCCCCCAAAGCCCCAGTAGATAGTTGTATGTCGTAGGTTCACATCCTTCTAGTTGCTGTACGTGGGACTCAGCCTCGCGTTGGACGGACAAGTGGTGCCTTGGGGCGTGCCCGGGATCCGAACCCGGGCCGCCAGCATCAGAGCGCACGCACTTAACCGCTAAGCCACGGAGCCGGCCCCAGTAACCTACTTTAAATTAAAAGAAATAGTTTTTTTCAAAAGCAAAACTATTTCAGTAAGAACAGTGACATTGTTTTACATTTTTGTAAATCTCTTTAATGTTTGGCTTAATATAAGATACCTAGATTCTCATATCCATCTCTGCATTCAGTCTGTTACAATAGCATATATCATATAGCCAGCCTCTAGAAAACTCTACTATACACTCATGAGAGAATGAGAATGAAAGAGGCAAATAACATCTTAGTTTTACTATGAAAATAATTTTGACTTCTCAGATCCCCTAGATCACACTGTGAGAACCACTGTCTAGAGTAGATCAGTGGTTGCCTGGACTGGAGATGGGGCAAGGATTTACTGTTAGTGTATAAGATTTTGGGGATGATGGAAATGTTTGATGTTTTGATTGTGGTAAAGGTTACACAGGTGTATGTATTGTCAAACCTCATCAAACTGTACACTTTAAACAGGTGCATTTTATTCTAAACAAATACACCTCACTACAGTTGATTTTTTTAAGAAATGTTCGACCCCAAAATTGAGAATCTATTCTTTTCTCTCACCAAAACAAAACATAACTTTGTTTTAAGACAAATCTGTTTATTCAATTGTTTTGAAAATATTTGGAGATGAAATATTTGTTACCTTGTGAAAAGTCTTTGCCATGAAAGCAAGTTAAACTTTCTGGTATTCATTCCAGTTGATGAGAAATCTTAAGGCATTTTTGTAATGTAACTTGCTTCTCAGAGCTGAACTTCAGAGCTATTGATGATGATAATTATAAAATCTAACATTTGCCGAGCATTTTTGTAAGCCAGAAATTGTCTTAAGTGCTTTATCTATATTAACTCTTTTAATCAATCCTCAGAACTGCCCTGTGAGTAGATACTATTATTGCCTCCATTTTATAGATGAGGAAATTGAAGCACAGAGAGGTTAAGTAATTTACTCAAGGTCATACAACTAGTAGCAGAGACAGAATTTGACACCACAGACTCTGGTTCTAGACCCTATACTCAAACTGTAGGTTGAATGATGAGTATTTTGATTGGTTGGGAAATTCACTTATTATTTAAAAAGATATCTATTACTGTAATTTTGTGTAGAATACAAGCTGAGTCTATGCATATATCCTTTTTATGGTAAAAAATATTAAAGATTAAATAATAGCAGTATGTTGAAAAGTGGTTCTCAAATTAGCAAATTCTCAGGGGAATAATTAGCTAAGTAATCAGGGCAGTGGAGTGAGAGGGCCCAAACTAAAGAACTTTTAGAACCTGGACAGGAGACAACTTGAAAGCAGCAAGCAAACTTGCAGGGAGAAATGAAGTTTTGATGAATAGAGTTCAGATATTATAGCAATGTTCATTGTAACTCAGTTTTGTGGCATCTGTCTAATAAGGAAAATTATTGATCCAAGGATATTTAATAAACTACAATGGTCAGCTAAATTGGGCCACAAAGATAGGCAAAAGGAGCCATGATAAAGATTTAAACAAATAAGGTTTTGTTTTGGGAGGAAGGGTTTGGAATGAAACATATATGCTGTAGCAATTGATGACTAAAAAGTAGCAACATATATATTTATGGTAAATAACAGTCAGATACATAATATTGCCTGACACAAAAATGTGCATGAGAAAAAGCACACACAACCTGTTTTAACATCTCAAAGGCAATTTTCCTACAAGAAATAATGGCAAATAAAGGGGTTGGGAGTGAAGGAGCAATCCTGGAGGGGTAAATAGGATGGCGAAAGAACTTAGATTATTGAATAGACTGTAGAATGATTGGTGCAGAAGATCTAGTGGACTCAAAATGTACATTCTTAGAGGATGGTCTATGGTGTTAGTAATGCAAAGCACCAGAAGTGTATTTTTCTTCTCATCTCATTTTATACTTGACTCTTTATTATTTGCTCTTCTTCTCTGCTTTAAATAAGAGGATTCTGTTTCATTAAATAAAAATTGAAGGATTGAACTTGAATGTTTGATGCGGATGTTAAAATATAAAACTGCCTTGACATAATTTAGACTTAACCACAGAAGGAAATAGTTTTGACTGACTTTTTAAAAATATGTTTCCAGAACTAGTGGACCTGGATCCCGGAATAGTCAATTTGGTATATTTTCCAATTCTGAAAAAATCAAGGACCCAAGACCACTTAATGACAAAGCGTTCATTCAACAGTGTATTCGACAACTCTGTGAGGTATTTTGTAATTTTAAATATTCTAAATTGTGAGTGTTCTGTTAAATATTTTCCAATAATTTTTCTATTATAAAATATTTGACATTTCATAAAAAATTTTGTAGTTTCTTACAGAAAATGGTTATGCATATAGTGTATCCATGAAATCCCTACAAGCTCCTTCTGTTAAAGACTTCCTAAAGATCTTCACTTTTCTTTATGGCTTCCTGTGCCCTTCGTATGAACTTCCTGACACCAAGTTTGAAGAAGAGGTTCCAAGAATCTTTAAGGATCTTGGGTTTGTATGTTATATTTCTCATTAGCCTAGAGAGATAGTTGGAACACAGAGAAGAATCAAACTCAATAAATTCGTAAAGATTTTGACTTAGAGAAATAATATATTTTAAGGTGGTTCCTGTGGGCAAGATGTGTAGGATAAATTGAAAAAGGCAAAAAAACAACAGTTTGGAGGTTATTACCGAACTATAGGTAAGGCCCTCAACTACTAAAGTGACAAAGAATAGATAGGATGAGCTAGATAACACAGATTTTATAGAAGCAAAAAAGACAGGATTGAAAGCCTGGTGAAAATGGGGTGAGATGAAGTCAAAAAAGGCTGTGTAGAGTAAACACGGGGAGGAATGGATTTGAGGATGAGGAGTACATACATGTGGGTTATTTGGGGTACATTGAATTTGAGAGAATAAGCGATCTTTTAGAAGTCCAGCATACTGGTTGTAAATCAAGTTCTGCAGCTTAGGGGTATATGTATAAAGTAATCTGCAGAGAAGAAACCAAAAAATACACAAGATCATTTGAGAGTAAGATGACTAAGAACAGAATCTCAACAAATATCTTACTTCTAAACAAGTCAAGACTTTAATATATACACGGAATTTTTTTAATGTAACTTCTTGCTTAACTTAGCCATTATTTTTACAAAATTAACATATTAAGTTAGCTTATTTTTTCTAATTTTCCTAGGTATCCTTTTGCATTATCCAAAAGCTCCATGTATACAGTTGGGGCCCCTCATACATGGCCTCACATTGTGGCAGCATTGGTTTGGCTGATAGACTGCATCAAGGTATTTGATTTCTCATGTTAAAATGTATACATAGGAAAGTTTTTTTCCTATAGAATAGAATAGATATTTCTATTTCTCTCCCAATCTTGCTTTTGCCAGTTATCTCAAAGTCTGTGTCAGTTTTCATTTTTCAAGGCACATTTGATTTTAAGTTCTTCAAACTGTTAATACATGATTCTGGAGGTAAGGGGAAGGAAGTACCATGTTGGCAAGATTATTTGTTTTCATGAGGTATTATAGCTCAAAAAAAAACGAGTCAGTAGGAAATTATTTCCTCCATAACATTCATTTGTTTTCTTCCATTTTTTTTAATTAAAATCCGTATTCATTGCAAAAACTTTTGGAAAATACTGAAAAACATACACAGAAAGTGATGTACGGATAATCTCACAACAGAGACAACAATTTAAAACATTTCCTTGGGATATAGTTTTAAAGGTGCATTTTTGCTGCACAGATTATGTATGGTTTTTAAACCTTTGATACATATTGACATATTTGCCTCCAATTAAAAGTTCATCAACAATGTATGAGCATACCCATTTTCCCACACCATAGGCATTATTGTTTTAAAATCTTTACCCACTTGGGACCTGAAAAATAGCTTGTTTTAGTATGTATATTATTAAAGAGATTATGTTTTTATATGGTTTGTCATTAATACTTCTTTTAACTTATGTGGGCTTTTTTGATCTATTTTATATTTCATTATTTGCTTCTGCTCTTAATTTGAACCTTTATATATTGAACTCCTTTATAGAAAGCTTATCAATGTTTGTAATAATTGACATGACAAGCAAAAACATAATTTTTTCATTGCATTCTTTTGTTTTTAAACTTGAACTTTTTTCACATTTATTATAACAGCTCATTCGTGTCGTTTGCCATTTTTCTTTTTTATTGATTTGCAGGAACACTATTTTGTACATCAGAAATAGTTGAATTAGGGGCCGGCCCAGTGGCACAGTGGTTAAGTGCGCGCGCTCTGCCTCGGTGGCCCTGGGTTCACAGGTTCGGATCCCAGGCACACACGGACGCACCACTTTTCAAGCCATGCTGTGGTGGCATCCCATATAAAGTAGAAGAAGATGGGCACAGATGTTAGCTCAGGGCTGATCTTCCTCACAAAAAAAAAATAAATAGAATTAGGGAAATTAGCTGTTATGTATATGGTGCAAATATTTTTTCCCTTTTTTTTTTTGATTTATGTGCTGTGCTTTGACTGTTCAGAAATGCAAATTTTTGTCTAATCTAAACCAGTCTCTTCCTTTTACAGCTTTTGAGTTTCCTGTCCTACTTAGTGCTGGAATCCTTAAAACTAATACTATTCCCCTGACATTTTCTTGGCCATCAGCAAGCCCTTAACTAAATGTAGGCAAGCACTGGGTGGATGGATTTTGACCTAGGAGATGTCCTGGTACATTCAGCACCACCAGTTCTCAAGATAGAAGTAGAAATCCAATACCATAGTTCATTAATACAACTCAAGTTTTATTAAACTTTATGTATAAACATTTATGTATTCAATTTGTCTCTCCTCAGTGATACTCATGGATATTGTGAAACCCCCTCTCTGCTCCCACCACCAAATACCCCTATTGTCACTAGAACACTTTACCCTTGTTTGCCTAAGCAGCATATGTCATTGTTATGTGTTTGGGAGATAGCATTTCCACAGTGATACAGAAGTTCATGAAGTACCCACTGTGGCCTCTGTCGGGGAGGGACCTCTTGAAATGCCTCCAAGTCCATTATATAGGTTGAAATTTCCTTCTTCATATCTTGGTTTGCTTGAGATGGTGGAACTGAACACTATAGCGTTGTAAGAATCAATGAGAGACCATAGATTTCTTGTTAGGATTATCTTTCCTGCTTAACAGAATCCTAGAGATTTAGCCACACTTTGGATGGCCTTCTTTACTCCCTGATGTTTAAAAAAAATTCTTCTACTTTTTTCCCTAGTATTTTTATGGCTTCTTTGTATTGTGTTTAAATCTTAAACCATCTGTGATTTATTTTAGCATTTCATTTTGTTGATCATTTCTTTTACTTTGCATAAGCATTTTAGTTTCTCTCTCTCTGTCTCTTAATATTTACTTTATATAATTAGGTGCTCCAGTGTTGGTTGCATAAATATTTACAAATGTTATATCTTCTTGATGGACTGACTCCTATATCATTATATAATGACCTTTGTTGTCTCTTTTTACCATTTTTAGTTTAAGGTCTGTTTTGTCTGATATTAAGTATAGCTACCTGTCATTTTTTTTGGTTACCATTTGCTTGAAGTATCTTTTTCCATCCCTTCACTCTCAATCTATCTGTGTCTTTAAAGCTAAAGTGAGTCTCCTGTAGGCAGCATATTGTTGGATCTTGTTTTTTTATCCATATTCAGCCATTCTATGTCTTTTGGTTGGAGAGTTTAATCTATTTACATTGGATTGAACTAATTAAGTAATTTTTAAAGTAATTATTGATAGATAAGGTCTTACTGTTGCCATTTTGTTAATTATTTTTTGACTGTTTTAGAGATCTGTTGTTCCTTGATTCTTATCCTGCTGTCTTCTTTTGTGATTTGTTGACTTTTGGTATCAGTATGCTTTGACTTCCTTATCATGTTCTTTTGTGTAACCACTTCATGTTTTTCCCTTGTGGTTGCTATAAGGCTTACATAAAATATCTTAAAATTTGTAACAACTTATTTTAAACTGATAACTTTGATAGCATTATTAAACTTTACACTTTTACTTCTCATCCCCCTTACGTTTTAGATTATTGATGTTACAATTTACGTACTTCTTATATTGTGTTTCCAATAATAGATTTTTGTAGTTATGGTTATTTTTAATACATTTGTTTTTACCTATTAAACTAGAGTTGTAAATGAATTACACACCACCATTACCATATTAGAAAATCTGAGTTTGACTATATGTTTATCATTACCAGTGAAATTTACCCTACTTTTACATATTTTTACAATGTTCATTAGCGTCCTTTTACTTCCCCTCAAAGAACTCTCTAGCATTTCTTGTAAGGCAGGTCTAGTGGTGATGAACTTCCTCAGCTTTTGTTTATTTAGGAAAGTCTTTATCTCTCTCCTTCATTTCTGAAGGACAGCTTTGCCAAGTATGGTATTCTTGGTTGACAGTTTCTTCTTTCAATATTTTGAATATATCATCCCATTCTCTCCTTGCCTGAAAAGTTTCTGTTGAGAATTCTACCAATAGTCTTATGGGAGTTCCTTGTATGTAACTTCTCTCTTTTCTCTTGCTGCTTTCAAAATTCTTTCTTTGTCTCTGACTTTTGACAGTTTAATGACAGTGTGTCTGAGCATAGCCCTATTTGGGTTCAACCTCCTTGGGCTCCTTTGGGCTTCATGGATCTGGATGTCCACTTTTCTCCCCAGGTTTGGGACGTTTTCAGCCATTATTGCTTTAAATGTACTTTCTATCCCTTTTTCTTTCTCTTCTCCTTCTGGGATTCCCATAGTGCAGACATTGTTTCTTTTAATGATGTCCTGTAAGTCCCATAGGCTTTCTTCACTCTTTTTCATTCTTTTTTCTTTTTTACTCCTCTGACTGGATAATTTCAAATGTCATGTATTCTAGATCACTGATTTTTTTCTTCTGTATGGTTGACTCTGATTTTGAAGCTCTCTATTGAATTCTTCAGATCAGTCATAGTTTTTTTCAGCTCTATGATTTCTTTTTTTTTTTCTTAATTTTTTGTTTATTGCAGTAACATTGGTTTATAACATTGTATAAATTTCAGGTGTACATCATTGTACTTCTATTTCTGCATAGATTACATCATGTTCACCACCCAAATACTAATTACAACCCATCACCACACACACGTGCCGAATTATCCCTTTCGCCCTCCTCCCTCCCCACTTCCCCTCTGGTAACCACCAATCCAATCTCTGTCTCTATGTGTTTGTTTATTGTTATTATTATCTACTACTTAATGAAGGAAATCATACAGTATTTGACCTTCTCCCTCTGACTTATTTCACTTTGCATAATACCCTCAATGTCCATCCATGTTGTCACAAATGACTGGATTTCATCGTTTCTTATGGCTGAGTAGTATTCCATTGTGTATATATACCACATCTTCTTTATCCAGTCGTCCCTTGATGGGCACTTAGGTTGCTTCCAAGTCTTGGCAATTGTGAATAACGCTGCAATGAACACAGGGGTGCATATATCTTTACACATTGGTGTTTTCAAGTTCTTTAGATAAATACCCAGCAGTGGAATAGCTGGATCATATGGTAGTTCTATCCTTGATTTTTTGAGGAACCTCCATACCGTTTTCCATAGTGGCTGCACCAGTTTGCACTCCCACCAGCAGTGTATGAGAGTTCCCTTCTCTCCACACCCTCTCCAACACATGTTGTTTCCTGTCTTGTTAATTATAGCCATTCTGACAGGCGTGAGGTGATATCTCATTGTAGTTTTGATTTGCATTGCCCTGATAGTTAATGACGTTGAACATGTTTTCATGTCTGTTGGCCATCTGTATATCTTCTTTGGAGAAATGTCTGTTCAGGTCTTTTGCCCATTTTTTAATTGGGTTGGTAGTTTTTTTGTTGTTGAGATGCATGAGTTCTTTATATATTTTGGAGGTTAAGCCCTTATCAGATGTTTGGTTTGCAAATATCTCCTCCCAATTGTTAGGTTGTCTTTTTCGTTTTGTTGATGGTTTCCTTTGCTGTGCAGAAGCTTTTTAGTTTGATGTAGTCCCATTTGTTTATTTTTTCTATTGTTTCTCTTGCCCGGTCAGACATGGTGCTTGAAAATATGTTGCTAAGACCGATGTCGAAGAGCATACTGCCTTCGTTTTCTTCTAGAAGTTTCATAGTTTCAGGTCTTACATTCAAGTCTTTAATCCATTTGGAGTTAATTTTTGTGTATGGTGTAAGGTAAGAGTGTACTTTCATTTTTGTGCATGTGGCTATCCCGTTTTCCCAACACCATTTGTTGAAGAGACTTTCTTTTCTCCATTGTATGTTCTTGGCTCCTTTGTCAAAGATTAGCTGTCCATAGATGTGTGGGTTTATTTCTGGGCTTTCGATTCTATTCCATTGATCTGTGTGTCTGTTTTTGTGCCAGTACCATGCTGTTTTGGTTACTATAGCTTTGTAGTATATTTTGAAATCAGGGTGTGTGATACCTCCAGCTTTGCTCTTTTTTCTCAGGATTCCTTTACCTATTTGAGGTCTTTTGTTGTTCCATATAAATTTTAGGATTCTTTGTTCTATTTCTGTGAAAAATGTTGTTGGAACTTTGATAGGGATTGCATTGAATCTATAGATTGCTTTAGGAAGTATGGACATCTTAACTATGTTAATTCTTCCAATCCAAGATCAGCTCTATGATTTCTGTTTGATTTTTTTTTTTTTTTTGAGGCGTTGGGTTTCTTTGTTTAACTTCTTTTGTTCATGCATTGTTTTCCTAATTTCATTTAGTTGTCTATGTGTTCTTGTAGTTCACTAAACATCCTTAAGAGGATTATTCTGAATTAGATTGTTCATAGATCTCCATTTCTTTAGGGTCAGTTATTGGAGCTTTATTAGTTTCCTTTGGTAGTGTCATGTTTACCTGATTTTTCATGATCCTTGATTCCTTACATTGGCATCTGTGCATTTGAGTGAGCGATCTCCTCTTCAGGACTTTACAAGTTCGCTTTGGCAGAAACAGTTCTTCCAGCAGTCAACTCAGTTTGGATTTCTGGACGTGTCAGCGGGTAATGTCCTTGGGCAGGTGGGGCTTGCTTATTTAGGGTCTATTTTTGGGTGAGATCACTGCCTGAGCTCTGAGATCTGAGGTGTGGGGGTGGTGTCACGGGCTGAAAACAGTTGGATAAGACTGCTGGGTTGGTTCCCTGCCCAAGCAAGGCTGTAGGATGGACTCCATGGTTTCCTGGGTTCTCTAGTCAGGCTTCCTAGATAATTGGGACTGGGTAATATACTCAGCAGTAAGCAGGGCTATGAATTAGCTTCCCTGCCCTGGCAGAGCATCAGAACAGCCCCAAAGCCTGCATGGCTCATTGTTTGGGATCCCAAATCAAGCAAGAATATGCACTGAATTCTCTGGCCAGAAGGAGCCACCAGTTTTGCTCTGCAGGTGGTGAAAGCCATGGGCTGTGCTCTCTCTTCAAGTGCCACTGTAAGTGGGCTAAACAGCCTCCCTGTGCTCTGCTTAGGTTCCCTGGTCATGCGGGCTAAAGGCTGTAAAAAGCATTGGATGGGACTACAACTTAGTTTCCCTGCCCGGGAGGGCTCCCCATACATGCTCCAAGGCTGGCGAAGCTCTCGTTTAGAGATCAAATTAGGTAGAACTGGAGGCCGTCCCAGTAGCATAGTGGTTAAGTTCACGCACTCTGCTTCAGTGGCCCAGGTTTCGCGGGTTCAGAACCTGGACACAGACCTATGCATCACTTCTCAAGCCATGCTGTAGTAGGTGTCCCACATACAAAAAGTAGAGGAAGATGGGCACGGATGTTAGCCCAGGGCCAATCTTCCTTAGCAAAAAGAGGAGGATTGGCAACAGATGTTAGCTCAGGGCTAATCTTCCTCACACACACACAAAAAAAATTAGGTAGAACTATGCACCAAGTTCCCTGGCTTGACAGGCCACCATCCTAGCCCTGCAGATGATAGGGCTGCCAGCCAGGTTCTCCGTTTAAGTGCCACTCTCGGAGTTGTAGGATAGGCTACACGGGTTTCTGGAAGCTCTGGTTAGGTTTCTTAGCCAGGTCAGGCTGGAGGCTGTATTCAGCTTTGGACAGGACTATAAATTAGCTTCCCTCCTGGGTTGGGGCTGCAAAACAGGTCCCACAGCTGGCAAGGCTCTTTGGGAATCAAATCAGACGGAATTGCATGTTAAGCTCCCTGGATAATGGGGCCACCATCTTGGCTTTGCAGGCACATAGCCTCTGGCCAAGTTCTTTGCTCAAGTGCCACTGTAATCAGGGCTGCAGGGTGGGCGACAGATTCCTGTGAGATCTGGTTAGGTTTCTGGGTTAGCAAGGTTGGAGGCTGTATTCAGCAGTGGGCAGGGCTATGGATTAGCTTCGCTGCCTGGGAGAGGGTTGGGGGGACAGAACAGGCCCCAAGGCTGGCAAAACTCTTGTTGGGGAGGTAATCAGCCAGACCTGTGCACCAAACTCTCTGGCAGATGGGTCACTGGCTTGGCTCTGCAGATGAGCAGAGCTGCCAGCCAGGTTTTCTGTCTGGCAGGACCAAAAGCTACACTGAGCAGTAGATGGGGTTATGAATTAGGTCCCTTGCCGGGATGGAGCGGGAAAACAGGCTCCAAGGCAGACAAGGTTCTCTGTTTGTGGTGTAGACTTCAGCTGACCCATGCCCCAAGTTTCCTGTCCAAATGGGGCCACTGGTTTTGCTCTGTGGACAATTAGCTCTGCCTGCTTGGCTCTTCGCTCTAGTGTTTCTGGGCTAAGCTGCTTAGCAGTGTTCCAGCCAGGCTTCTGGTCGGGTGGGATTCAGAGCTACACTCAGCAGTAGGGGGTGCTATGTATTAGTTTCCTACCTGGGCAGAGGGGCAGACCAGGCTCCAGGGCCACCAAGGCTCCTTGAGGTCCTAAATCAGGCAGATCTGTGCCTCGCCAAGTTCCCTGGTCAGACCATCACTGTCTTGGCTCTATAGATGAGCAAAGCCACTGGTTGGGACCACTACTTGGGCGATGCAAGTTGGAACTTGGTCTGCCAAGATCCAAATACTAGTTGCTGCAAGCCCCTCTACCCTCTTTCACAATCCAATTCCCAGTGATCAAGCCTCAGAGATTCCCCCGAAATCCTGGTGAGGCGAGACCAGAAGGGACCCACAACGCTGGAGGAACTGGATGTCCACCCTGGGCTCTCTTCCCACTGGAGGAATCGGAGGCTCAGGGGTACCCTCTCGGTTCAGTGCTGCCAGGCCTGAGGGAGGGGCCATGGGGTCAGCGTGTAGCCCCTCATCTTACCCTTCCTATGTGGTCCATCTCGATCTCTGTGGTGCATGGGGGTGCTTCAGCCTCACCCCTGTGTTCTAGGATTTTCACTGTGGTACTTTGTCGGTGAATAGTTGTCAGTTGCTCTTGTGAAGAGAAGCGAAGTCGGGAATGATCTATTTCACCATTTTGGTGACTTTACCCCCTTCACAGTTTTGAATTGTCACCGATATATTCTTAAACCTATTTCTCTCCTCTGTTTTCCTATCCCTGCATCATGACCATTCTAATTCCTATAGCTTTCTAATATATTTTGTCTAGCAGAGGAAGACTTATTGCTTTTCACAATTTTCCCAGCTATTCTCTCTCTTTAAATTATTTTTTCAAAATCCAAGAGGTATCTTGTTGCGATTATTTTTATTGTTATGGCATTGAACTCATAGATATATCGGGGAGAGCTTGCCATCTTGACAATATTTAGTCTTGTCATTTGGGAAAGTGATAAATCTCTCTTTAATTCATATCTCTTGCTCTCAGTAAAATTTTGTGGTTTTCTTCATATCAGTCAACACATTTTTGTTAAGTGGATTCCATGTGTTTTGTTTCTACTATGCACAGGCTTTTTCCTTTTTTTTTTTTTTAATTTTATTTCTAAGGTTATTGCTAAGGTTTTCTTCATATCAGTCAACACATTTTTGTTAAGTGGATTCCATGTGTTTTGTTTCTACTATGCACAGGCTTTTTCCTTTTTTTTTTTTTTAATTTTATTTCTAAGGTTATTTTTGTATTTACTGCCCTTATTGAATTACCTTATTACTACTGTTCTCGGTTGATTTCTATTACTACCACTGTTTTCAAATGAAATATTTTCTGTTTTGTTGTTTAGTTATGATATATTCAGATAGAAGGTAATGTTTTTCATGTTGACGTTTATTCATCTATTTCTAATTTTTATCAAAAATGATCCTTGAAGGTTATCATATGCTTTTGCAGGCTCTATTGAGATTATTGTTTTTCTCTTGGCATATTCATGATATATTGGTTCCCTAATAGCATTTATCTATTGTTTATTATTCCTTTGCTATACTCTTGAATTCAGTTTGTTAATGTTTTATAAATAAAGTTTTATTTCTTCCCTCACTCCCAGTATGCCTCCTAGCACAAAGCTTAGCACATTATAGATCCTTATTACAGTGTTTGAGTGATAGGAGTTTCACCAAAGTTACCCTCTCTCCTGTACTAAGGAGCATGAATAGGAGCTCCAAGAGCTCCAGGTTAGCTTTTTGGTTAGTAATCAAAGTGGGCTAGGGCCTTACTTATCTCAGATCCCTCTGAGCCCATCCTTTTTTAATCCTAAAGGATTTAGTTACTAAAATATCGAAAGGATTATATTGTAAGGCTCAATAAAATAACCTCTAAAGAGACTTTCAGTCATGCAATAATGCAAATGCTTCTAAAAGTGATGCTAAAAACAAATTTGATAAAACATGAAAGCTATGTGTTTTTCTCATAAACTTAATCAACTTAATGTGTTGCTTGTGTACGAATTAGTTACATACTGCCATGAAAGAAAGCTCACCTTTATTTGATGATGGACAGCCTTGGGGAGAAGAAACTGAAGATGGAATTATGCACAATAAGGTACTTTACATAACCATAAACATTAGAGTTATCCTGATATTATTAACTAAATGTGTCACTATTGAAATTAATATATTGTTTTGTAGAGCATGTCTTTTCGCTTCCTGAAAAACTTCTAAAATTGATTTTTTAAAATATAAGTCTGTGTATTTACTCTTGGAGTCACATTGTAATTTCCTAAAATTGACTAGGCACAGAAATTTGAAAATGTTAACTAAGTAAAAAATGCAAGGCAATTAGAATTAAATCGTAACATGTTAATTGTTGTATGTATAGATGTAACATTTCTTTTCCTCCCCTATTTTTTAGAATGTAGATATCAATACTGGCAACATTTTTTAATATAATTCTTTGTCAATACAAAATATAATAGATTGGGTCTTAAAATATTGCATTTGGATTTTTTTTTGTTAGTTTTCACTTGGCCGTTTTCATTTGGCCTTTTTGTTTGTTTGTTTGTTGTTTTTGGGTTTTTTTTGTGAGGAAGATCAGCCCTGTGCTAACATCTGCCAATCCTCCTGTTTTTTTTTGCTGAGGAAGACTGGCCCTGGGCTAACATCCGTGCCCATCTTCCTCCACTTTATATGGGACGCCACCACAGCATGGCTTGCCAAGCAGTGCGTTGGTGCGCACCCGGTATCTGAACCAGCGAACCCCAGGCCACCGCAGCAGAGCACGTGCACTTAACCGCTTGCGCCACCCGGCTGGCCCCTCATTTGGCCTTGTTGTTAGGCATATTAACCCTTAGATCAGAGTTGCCACTTCCAAAGTGATTGAGATAAAAGTAAACAGATGGTCTAAATTGGTTCCCAAACCATACTGTATAGGAATTTAAACTATGTAACTAACCCCACTCTATTCCTAAAATACACAAATTTATATATCCAGCTGGAGGAATAAATTTAGTGCAAATTCCTAATTTAAAATCAGTCCAAATTCCTTGGACTAACTCCAAGGAATAAATTTATAATGTTGAGATTAAACACTAATGTCCCCTAGTGTATGTAAAAGACCAGTCACTCTGCCAGGTGCCTAAGAAGAAAAACCATTTTCTGCTCTAATTCTAATCTTCACTCTTTGGAGCATTTGTCATAAAAAGAAAGTAGAAATAACTTTGGTCTCATCTTTTATTACTACGTGGGAAATAGTTCAAAGATATGTCAACTGACTGGCGTGGTATCATTGCTTTTTTTCCTTTTTTCCCAAAGAATAACCATGTCCCTTTACTACCTCAGCAGTGATCCCTGCAGAAGAAGCAGCTAGAAAGCCTTTGATCCTACTCTTGAGAGAATTCTCCTCCCATGTTGCAATATGTGTGCTGGACTAGATTTATTTATATCTCAGTTTTCACCCAAGTACAATTACACCACCACCTAATTAAATATTAAATTTCTTGACGTTCACCCTAAAGGCTTAAACCAGTAAAAGTTAATCTTGCTAGTTTAACTATTATTTCAGGTGACAATATTTAGAGAAGCACTTTGGAAACTATAAAGTGCTATTTTTAATTAAAGAGAGTTATCAAAGTATCCAACTTGACTGGATTCTGAGCCTCAGCTTTGTGGGTCCCGAAACTTGATTTTCTTTTAAATCTGCGAAATCAAAATTGACCTAGCTTAAGGAGACTGATTCACTCTTTCCAAATATATAAGAGACTGATCTGAAGTAGAATGAATGTATTACTTTACCATCAGTGGTCCACCTTTCCAGTTGAAGGAATACTCATACTGCCTATTCAGGGTACCCCTTCTGTGTCAACCCAGTAATGAGAAGGTTGCTTAGTAAGCAGAGAATCAGTGCAAAGGGAACCGGTTTGTCTTGAGGGATATTTATTTCATGTAGGCTATGGAAAATTCTGATCAGCCATCCTTGCCTCCTAACAAAGTATGCATCGTCAGTGACCAAAACACCTCATAACTGCAAGATATAGTGTTACTTTCTCTTGGATAAATATTAAGATTGCTAGTATTCTACTGTTTAGATCTCTCCTAACCCTGCCACTTTTTAGCCTGAAGTTACAATGTAATTACAGCCTTTATTAATTAGGTTCTGGTTTTCACAACTAGATCTGCGGTTTAATTGGACTTAGATGATCAGCAATTTATTTAAATTTCTCGTAAGGTAGAATTATCCCTAAAGAAGATTAAGTTTGTGCATTTTATGTTGAATTATATTTGTTAATAAGCTTCCTTATTTGACCTTCTCAAAATTCTGAAGGTATGGTTTCTTTACTTTTTACTAAAAGTCACCTCTATCCAAATTTAAGTGTTATTTTCATCTTCGTTATTCACGTTAGAAGCAGCAGAATGAGTAAGTCTGTGCAGCGTAATTAATGATAAACCCTAGATTATCTCTCTTTTATAGGAGTTCATATAGCTACTTAGTATTCCTGACTTTTTATTTTTTTAATTCAGATTTAAATTTCCACTTAGTAAAGTGAGACTAAGTAGAGAATCATGGCTTTGTTTTTTAAATCTGCTTAACCCAATCAGTTGTTTTTGGACTACACCATAAAATGCTATGAGAGTTTCATGACTGGTGCCGACAGCTTTGAAGAGATGAATGCAGAGTTGCAGTCAAAGCTGAGTAAGTGTTCCCATTCCTAGTGTGCTTGCTCTTCGTCATTTGTTTAACTTTGTTCATAGAGTTGTAACTTATCTTACCATGCCCAATGTTTATATGAGCTACTCACTTTAACTGCATTTAGATGCCTACTGATTTTTATCTTCATTGTTTCTTTGGTGGAGAGAAGTAATAATTAAGCAGAAAGAATACTGGTGTTGGAGTCAGACCTGAGGCATAGCCCTTTACTGGCTGTGTGACCTTAACGAACTACTCAACTTGTCTGATAAAGTTTTGCAAGATTAGATGGCCATATATATTAAGTATCAAACCTGCTACAGAGAAGCACGGATGATAATCAGCAAATGTTATTCCTCTTGGGGGATAATTTCCCTGTGATATCCTTGCTTTACTCTTTGAGAAATTAAAGCACCAATTAGTCAAAAGACCAAAGGTCTCTTTCAAAATTTTTGGCAGAAAGTTAATGGGCCATTATTTTTCCAAAGAAAGAAATTCTTTATTTCTCTACTCAGCTATAATCTAGTGACGTTGAGTATTTACTGGCTAACTCTAAATGTTCCAGAGGTATTATTTTACATTGCTGTTCCTTTTATTGAAATAGTCTTGTATATAAAATGCCGGAGTGATAGATAAAATAGATAAATTTAAGATGTGTAAAGCTATTCCTCCAAAGACAATGGAATCAATCAAAACAGGAGAATATCACCTTGCCACTATTAGCACAAAGGGTGAAAGCATTCCCTCATGTTCCCATGGGTTATACCTTCCCGAAGAGTAACGAGGATAATTTCAGCTTGTCCACATGAGAAAGAGAGCAAGGTAAATGATGTTGTTTTAAAAGAGGAAAATTCGTAGTGATCTAGATAATTTCAGCTTGTCCACATGAGAAAGAGAGCAAGGTAAATGATGTTGTTTTAAAAGAGGAAAATTCGTAGTGATCTAATACCCAAAGCATCTAGTGAGTTCTTTGATATTTCTGTTTATAATTAAGCATATAAATGGTATTCATTTATTTAAACAATACTTATTGTATACCTACTGTATTCTAGCCACCATTTAGGCACTGAGGATACAAAGATGAAAAAGAAGTCAAGATCTCTGCCCTTATGAGCTTACATTTTATTAGTCAGAGACAATAATTAAATGAACAACTATGAGTCAAATGGTGATAAGTGCTATGGAGAAAAATAAAGCAGGATAAGGAGGTAGAGAGTGTAGTGAAGGGAAGGGTTTGCTATTTTAGGGAGGGTAAGATATCCTTCATTGATAGTGTTTTGAGCAAAGACCAGAAGGAAATGAGGGAGAAAGCAATGGTGAAAACATGGGAAAGAATGTTCTAGACAGATTTGAGATCTTATAAAGTTTTTGGGTTTTGTCTCCAGAGGATTTATTTAATGTAGATGCTTCCAAGCTGGAATCATTAGCAGCAAAAAACAAAGCATTGAATGAACAGATTGCAAGACTGGAACAAGAAAGAGAAAAAGAACCGGTTAGTAAACATGCTTATCTTCAGTAGGCATACACACTTACTTAGCTCTTTTGGACTCTTGGGTCTCCTTAGAGAATACCAGCTGTTTCTTTATCAAAAAATTTTTTTAAAAAAATATGTTAACGAAATAAACTTCTTAAAAGTTAAAATTTTTTACATAGGACAGAACTCCCAATGAAAACATGTTTGGTATCTCTGGAGCTTTGTTTTCCCTTGTGATCTATCAGTCTTGAACTAATGGTGTTCAGAATATGATGAAAGAGTCTTACCTATTTACATAAGACCAAAAAGATCTTCTGAAAAGTCCCCACGTTATATGCTTCTAGGGAGTGCTATTTATAAGAGGCCCTGAGTTTTGTAGTTAGTGAAAAGGGAATGGTAATAAGTGGGTTTATATAATATATTGTATCCTAAGGGCTTTCTAAAAGTTAAATGATAATATCCAGTTATCTAATTTTATTTTGTATATTATATTACTGAAGCGCCCAGACTATTCTGTAAAATATCAGATTTTATATGTTTGTGCTTTTTTATTCTGGCCCTTGACTTTTTTCTATCCCAAACTGATTTCTTGAAAAGTACATCTTCTTAATTAGGTAATAGTAATAAAGTCGCCTTTTGGTTCTTTTGACTCCCTCTAAAAGGGAAAAGAAGACTCTAATTTACCTTTCTCTAATATTGCTGTACTTTTAAGTAAAGTATGGAATGATTATTGATGAGAATAACTAATTTAATGTTCTTTTCTTTTAAAGAATCGTCTAGAGTCATTGAGAAAACTGAAAGCTTCCTTACAAGCAGATGTTCAAAAATATCAGGCATACATGAGCAATTTGGAGTCTCATTCCGCCATTCTTGACCAGAAATTGAATGGTCTCGATGAAGAAATTTCTCGAGTAGGTAAGCACAACTAATGCTAGAAGAGGTCATTCAGAGTCGGATAGGGATATGTGTGGGATTTATCACATAGAAACAGCTTTTTCATCTATGTCTTTTTTCCTTTAATGGCAAATGGCTGTAGCAGGCTACCAAGTTTTCAGTGCCTTCTATATTAGTTTTCTGAGGCTGCTGTAACAGTACTTGGTGACTTAAAACAACAGAAATTTATTCACTCACAGTTCTGAAGGCTAGAAGTTCGAAATCCAGCAGGGCCACACTTCCTCCGAGGACTCGCAGGGAGAATCCATTCCTTGCCTCTTCCAGCTTCTGGTGTCTGATGGCATTCCTGAGCTTGTGGCCTTGTCACTCCAATCTCTGCCTCTGTCCTCACATTGCCTTCTCTGTCTCTCTCTCCTCTTTTTTTTTTTTTTTTTTTTTTTTTTTTTTGTGAGGAGATCAGCCCTGTGCTAACATCCGCCAATCCTCCTCTTTTTTTGCTGAGGAAGACGGCCCTGGGCTAACATCTGTGCCCATCTTCCTCCACTTTATATGGGACACCGCCACAGCATGGCTTGCCAAGCAGTGTGTCGGTGCGCGCCCAGGATCCGAACCAGCGAACCCCGGGCCACCGCAGCGGAGCGCGCGCACTTAACCACTTGCGCCACCTGGCCGGCCCCTCTCTCTCTCCTCTTTTGTCTGTGTTAATTTCTCTCTGCCTCTATCTTTTAAGGACGTTTATGATGGCATTTAGGGCCCACCCAGATAATCCAGAGTAATCTCATCTCAAAATACTTAATTTAATCACATCTGCAAAACCTCTTTTCCAAATAAGGTAATGTTTACAAATTCCGCGGATTAGGACTTCACATCTTTAGGTGGCCATTATTCAACCTACTACACCTTCTGAGATGTTTTCAGGCACCTGGCTTTTTGAAGCCAAAAGGGATCTAACCTAAGAACATATGCTGAATATAAATATATATTCTATTCCACCTTGTAGTTAATAAGCCAGCTTCTTAAATCTCTGCTGGCCTCAGTCTACTATAATTTTCTTATCCTCCATCACTACCTCCTAAGCTACTCTGCAGCTTATGCTGATTGAAAATAAGATGAAAAGATGCAAGTACTACAATTCTTTGGAAGCAAAAGTCCAACTAAAGAAAGCTTGTTTATATTGTGTGTTCCTAACATTTTCATAAACACATACCAATCTTAATCATAAAACTCTGAAAATACTGTGGCACATGAATTGATTGGTATTTCTCTGGTGCCAGAAGGAGAGGAAATGTCTCTGGTGCCAGAAGGAGAGGAAACGAAGGTATCTACAAATTGCAGGGCTTTTGGACTGCAGCTTACAAAATAAAAACTGTGTGGACCTACTACGCTATTTTCCCACATCTTTACCTGCTTCAATTTTATTCTTTTAGGATTTTAAAGCTATGTCTGTTCCACATAGGAGTTGTGTAGATAGTCCTTAAGATGTTTGCTTTAACTCTTAGTCTATAGAATATTGATCATCTGTCAAGTCAGGGATAATAATTATCCAGGTTATTTGCTGAATTGGTTTATTTTTTTCCAAATAACTCTGACTACATATATTAGATTTGTTCTGAATCAACTCTTTAAATAGTTTACACTTGGCCCCTAATGTTTGTTCTCCATGATGGCAAGGAACCATAGACTCATTTCCTATTATAGCGATGTTTGTAATGCAGTTAAATCAATACCATATAATTTTAATACTTTATCTTTCTTATTGGTATTTAGTCAAGAGAATTTTCACGCTTCCTACTTTTGTATTTTTTTCCAATAATTGCAAACTGAGTAGATGAGAGAGAAATACTTCAGCAACGATTTGCCGGTCCAGAGTGATTTAGTTTGAAATAATAATTTGATAACTGTTAACCTAAGATGTTTTTATTCTGCGTGTTTTAACTTTCTTGATTATTTAAAGCCGTTTATAGCCAAGAGTGAATGAGACATTTGAACTCTATAGAAATCGTACATTGTGGATTTTTTGTGCAGATTCCTGTAATAAATGTATAGTTTTACTTAGACCAACCATTAATTTATTTTTATTTTGAGCTCAGGTGGGAGTTTCCCAACTACAGTGCTACGACTGGGTTATAACAAAGGCACGATCTTGATCCTCTCAGCACTCAGGATGATTCTCTTGGCACGTTTGGTCATGAGCGTCCTCATCCATTTATCCCAGCCTGCTTAAAAATACTGTCATATTTTTTATAAACTATGAGTCACAAAAGGTTGGAAAATTCTATTCTATGTAACCCCAAATATTTTAAACCTTGGCTGATAATTTGCTGTTTGTATGTACCATTTTCTCTTGGTACAATATAGTCATTCTTGATTACAAATTTTGGTAAATAGACAAAGCAAGAACCTAACCTTTATGGTTGTTTAATATCTGATGAAACTGATATTGAAAATATCAGTGAAGTAAGAATAACCTGATGTATTTTAATATAAATATTTTATGTTTGTGAAAAACTTGTGGATTTTCTGACTTATTGCAGAGAATCATGCAGGAGTATTAAAAGCTTTTGAACTGAACACTGACAGACTATCTCTGTTAAGTGTAATGATTCTTAATCATAATCATTATGTGTGGGGCCATATTTTTTTCATGTAGCACTTTCTGAAAACTATAGCAAGCCAGTAGGGAAATAAGTTTCTAACATAAAACTTTAATTGTATCATCTTTCAAGAATGTTGTTAACAAAGTGGAATCAAACAGAATTATCCAAAAAAAGAAGAGAAAAATATATATGTACATAACTTGGAAATTTAGACATCTTAACTCTATTAAGTAATGGCTTCAATTTCTTTGTAGGAATTGAAGGAACTTAAATTTATTTTTTTCAATGCAGAACTAGAATGTGAAACAATGAAACAGGAGAATACTCGACTACAGAATATTGTTGATAACCAGAAGTACTCAGTTGCGGACATTGAGAGAATAAATCATGAAAGAAATGAATTGCAGCAGACCATTAATAAATTAACCAAGGACCTGGAAGCTGAACAACAGCAGTTGTGGAATGAGGAGCTAAAATATGCCAGAGGCAAAGAGGCGGTATGTCATACCATTTCCAGAGTGGCAACTCATCAGAGCTCACTTTTGTTGAGGTCTATTCCTATTAAGAAGAGCTGAGTGGGTAGAATAAATTGGCTAGAGGTAAAATTTTTTAGCATTGACATTCTGCTAAAATAAACTCATCCCTTTATGTCAATTCAGCAACATCCCAATTTCTCTCAGTCAAATTTAAGGTGGTTCACTAACAGTGAACCAACAAATTCGCAAAGAAGTCTCTAAGGCTGTGAAAATAACTTTCATAAAGCCCCTGCCTTTTATTCTAGAAGAGGATATGAGTCACCTCTTCATTTACCTATTCACTACTGAAACACTTATTTAACAACTGCTATGTGCCTCTTAACCATGCTGGGCATAGAGGAAATAAAGATAAAAAGGCATAGACTCTCCCCTCAAGAAACTTCCAGGGCCGGCCCCATGGCTTAGTGGTTAAGTGCACGTGCTCTGCTACTGGCGGCCCAGGTTCGGATCCCGAGCGCACACCGATGCACCGCTTCTCCAGCCATGCTGAGGCCGCATCCCACATACAGCAACTAGAAGGATGTGAACTATGACATACAACTATCTACTGGTGCTTTGGGGAAAAAAAAGGGGGGGAGGATTGGCAGTAGATGTTAGCTCAGAGCCGGTCTTCCTCAGCAAAAAGAGGAGGATTAGCATGCATGTTAGCTCAGGGCTGATCTTCTTCACAAAAAAAAAAAAGAAAAGAAACTTCCAGTCTAGTTGATACTTTTCTACCATGAGATCAGACCTCCAACAGATGTTTGCACAGGGTCCTGAGGAAGCATATAGTATACCTAACCAGATTTATTGTCAATGGTGTGGGGAGATGGATGAGGTAGTTTTTAGAAAGGCTTCGTTGAAGAGATAACACCTGAACTGAATTGAGAAGAATTAGCATGGCAAGGGTAGGGGAGTCAGCAAACGAAGTATTTGGGAAAGCTCAGAGAGAAAAGAGCATGATGCACTCTGGTATCGTAAGCTTTTCAAATGGCTGGAGCTTAATAGCAAGGGATGGGGGCACATAGCAAAAGATGGCATCAAGGGATCAAGGGATAAGCATAGACCAGATGGTGAAGATCCTTTTCATGTTTAGAAGTTTAGACTTTATCCTGAAAGCTCCAAGAAGCCGTTAAAATTTTTAAACAGATATGATTACATTTCAGAAAAATCTCATTTTTGGTAATGTGAAAAATCGATTGGAAGGGAGCAAAATAGTCGGATAAGGATCTGTGGCAGTAATGTGGTAGAAATTACAAGCTGAATTTAGATAATGCTAGTGGAGATTCAAAGATGTGAGTAAATTCTGACAATTAGGAGGTAGAGTGAATAAGGCTTGATGAAAGAAAGGAGAACAGTCAGTGTCTGGCTTGGGCGATGGGGCAAGCAGTAGTACCACTCATTCAGGAATAGAAGAGAAGAAGTTGCGAGTCCGGAATGGGGATGGTATGCTGAACCTGTTGTGTCCAAGGGGCATCCAAGTGAAAATAACTAATAAGCTATTGTTATATGGGGCTGGACCTCAGCATAAAATATCTGAGTTTGTAACATAGATTTGGTAAAAATCAGTATGCATTGTGATTGATGTATTACAAGCCACAAGGGTAGATGAATTCACCAAGGAAGAATGCATAGAAGGAAGATAGAACTCTGAGAACACCAGCATCTTAGAGTAAAGAAAGTCCCCTTAAGAGAGGCCTAAAAGGAAACTGAGGACTAGAGAGAGATCAAGAGAATAGAAGCTGAGAGAGGAAAGAGTCAGGAAGGAATTAGCAGTGTCAAATGCAGTAAGAGGATTAAAGTTTCTGTCAGATTCAGTAGCAGCAGTCACTAGTGACCTGCATCAGAACCAAATTGACTTCATTTTAATTTTATAAGTACTACATTCATTATCATCTTAGCCAACATTGTTGAAAGTGGGCTTACTGACCATATGAATTTCTAGATATTAAAGTTTATCCTGATTTTTGTTAGCAATCTTTTATAAATGTTCTATACTTCTGCCTTACTTAGCTATACACTATTTACTCTTGCTTTTAAATGTTGCTCTCAGTACACATGAACTTTTTCTTAATGATTCAGCATAATCATGGACATGACACCAGTGTATTCTAAAACAATATAATAAGTTAACAGTTGTCTAGGAACATTTTTCCTATCATATAGTTCCAACAGTGATCTTTTCTGCTGTTACAGTATTTGCATTCCTAAGAAAACTTATGTAAGTTAAGACTTTTCTTTTTTTCAGAAAAGGTAAGAAAGCATGTCTTTAAAAAGGCTTTTTTTTTTTTTGATGAAGAAAAACAGACTAGAGAGTTTCAGACTTAAATTTTGGTTTGAAGTTTTTCGCCGTAGTATTTTCAGTTATAATGTTTGTTCATTGGTAGGTGTAGTTCTAAAATTTAAACCTCACTGAGAAAAATTTAGTCTATATCTTTTGCTCCAAAAGTAATGGGGTTTTTTTGTCCTATTCCTCCAGCACTTTCCTTAGTACAATTAAAATTTAAAAAGTAGTTCAAATGAAGCAGTTGTTTTTGCCTAAGGGGGCAATACTGTTTTTTCTTCCTGGTCAAATTATAAGGTACATTATAGGCATAATGCAAATACTTTCTTAGGTTTTAACTGTTTTGTATTATTCAAAATCTGTATTTTACACACCTAAATATGTAATTATTAATATGGAATGGGCAGTTGAATATGAGCAGTAAGCATTACCTCCTTTTTTGGCCGTTTCGCCATATTTTTGCTTTGCCTTAACCGTCTGTACTCCCTTATCCTCCTGACCTTCTAGGTAATCTTTGTCCCTGTGTATTAAGGAGAAAAACATACATTTATAAGAAATAGCCTGTGATGGTGATCCCAAAAGTCTTTGAACCTAGAATTTGGTAAACCTATGTTTTAGCTCTGGACTTGCCACCACATGCCTATGTGACCTCAACGTGTCATCTAACCTCTCATATCCTCAATTTCCTTATTTATAAAATGAAGTGTGGTTAGACTAGATCGGTGAATCCAAAATGAGTTATTTCAACAGATGTTAATGAATATATTTTCTCTCTAAAGCACTGTGTGGGAAAGGGGAAGTTAAGAATCTCTAGACTAGGAAAACTGAGTTTAGCTGAATTTAGCTGTGTGAATGCTATTTTTGATTGAGAGGATCAGGCTGAAAGAAGAAAATTATCTGGGAAGTAGGTAAGCAGTAGCCTAATGAGGGGCCAGAGTAGGGCCATGGACAGTGAGAAGAAAGCCTTAGGTACTGGGTAAGAGAGATATTAAAGAATAGTAACAGAATGTAAAAGTTCAATGTAAACATTTCATTAGCTTTTTTTCTGGACTAATTTTTTTTTTTTTTTTTTTTTTGGTGAGGAAGATTAGCCCTGAGCTAACATCTGTTGTCAGTCCTCCTCTTTTTGCTGAGGAAGATTGGCACTGGGATAACATCTGTGCCCATCTTCCTCTACTTTATATATGGGACACCTGCCACAGCATGGCTTGACAAGAAGTGCATAGATCCACACCCGGGATCTGAACCTGCAAACCCTGGGCAGCTGAAGTGGAGCGCGGGAACTTAACCACTACACCACCGGGCTGGCCCCTGGACTAATTTTTATTCTGCATGCCACCTCTGACTCGTAATAGCCTTCTGGAGCTCTATGATGAGATAGACATTGAGGCTACATCTGGACTCATCATGAAAGTGTGATCGATTTTCACTGTCTGAAATGGTTGTGAGAAGGAGAAATGTGCCACATATTTGCTCTCTCTGCAGTTAAGCATGATAAAGTGCATGGGCTTGTGAAAGCTGTTTTCAGTAGATACATAAAATGCTAGAGAAGAACAGAAGAAACTACCCTTAGGACTATTTAGTGTAACGACAAATAGGCCCACATACCTTAACAGTCCCTTGAGAGCTACTATATTACAAATTATAGTTATTGAAATGATTTCCTGATTCATGAATAAGAAATCCTAAATTTAATATATATGTAGTATTGCTTTTGAGAGCTGATAAATTTTTAGAAATTGCAAATTAAGCAAATTCTAGTGGGTGCTCTTGCCTCTGCATTCTTTCACTCAAAGTATTCCTTTTTATGGATAGGTAACAGCAGTGAGGAACTAAGTGTATTAAATAGACGAAACAGTATAGAAATACATTAGCTAAACTCTGCAAATTCATTTATTTAATCAAATATCAAGTATCTACTATGTGCCCAGTACTGTTATAGGTGCTGGGGATGTAGCTGCTTTCATGGAGCTTACATTCAAGCAGTGGAGATGAAGAAATAAATAACATATGTCAGGGCATAGTAAGTGCTATGAAGAAAAATAAAGAGAATAGAGAAATTGGGGGTGGGTAGCTATATTAGAGGGAAAGCCTTTCTGATGATGTAATTTGAACAGAGCCTTGAAAGAAGGAAGGAGACCAGAAAAAGTAAAATGTGTTACTAAAGTATTTTTATCAAAACAGTTAAAATAACATTTTGAGACTTAAATGATTACATTTCACTTATTTTGGATAAATGAAATGTTTTTTGTACATTGACAGAACTAAGGTTTGTTTGTTTTTGTCTCATAATTTCTCTATCTGGCACTTTAAAAAGTGAATTTTGGGGGCCGACTCATGGTGTAGTGATTAAGTTCGACACGCTCCGCTTCAGCAGCCTGGGTTCATGGGTTCAGGTCTAGGCACAGACCTATACCACTCGTCAGCTGTGCTGTGGTGGCGACCCACATACAAAATATAGGAAGAGTGGCACAGATGTTGTTAACTCAGGGCGAATCTTCTTCAAGCAAAAAGAGGAAGATAGGTGACAAGATGTTAGCTCAGGGCAAATCTTCCTCAAAAAAAAAAAGTGACTTTTAGTTAATACCTAAATATGGACTCTTATTCTAAACTATTTGTCAGATAATGGAAGAACAGTAGTATATGCTTACTAATTAATTATAGTCTTAAAATTATCTTACAAATTTAGTGAATAAATCTTTCATTCTTTGTATTTTAAAACTGCCACCCTTACTACTAAAAAATTACTAAACTACCGAAAAATAGACATAATGTTTGTGTAAAATTACAGAAATGCCAATTGAAAATCACATGGAATGGGGCTGTTTGGATATTTTTAACATTTCTTTTTATGTTCTCTTCTTACAGATTGAAACACAATTAGCAGAGTATCACAAGTTGGCTAGAAAATTAAAACTTATTCCTAAGGGTGCTGAGAATTCCAAAGGTTATGACTTTGAAATTAAGTTTAATCCTGAAGCTGGTGCCAACTGCCTTGTCAAATACCGAGCTCAAGTTTATGTAAGTGATCATGAGCGCTTCGGAAGGTTTTTAAAAGATATGATTGATGTCTGGTTCCTATATCTGTAAGTAAGAGTTTAAACTTCAGCATGTCCATAACTCAGGACTAAACATAGAAATATAATACTGAGACTTTTTATCTTCTTCTTGGTAGTAAAAATCTCTCTATTGTCCCTTACTCTTTAAATTACAAAGCCTTTTCTTCTTCTCTACCTACTTTATCTATTCAACTATCCAATAAAAAATCTGATTATGTACAAAATAGACACCAGGATTATAAAGACAAAAATGACCTGACTCTTGCTATCAAGTTGCTACTAGTCCCCTCGGGGAAGAAAGACATAAATAAATAAATGCCATACACATGCTTTATTAGATGTCTTTACAAGGTATGGTAGCAAGATCACTTCTTCCCAGAACTGAGAGAAAAATCCTCACAGAGATGATGAACCTGGAACAAAATCTCAATAGAAGAGGTATTTATGGGAGTGGTCTATGGAAAAGAGTTTCAGGCACAAGGACACACATGAAGGCATGAAATATAATAGAACTTTAAGTAACACTAGCAGTCAGTAGTGAGAAATCAGCACCTAATTTTCAGATATGGTCAAAGATGTAATTTGGGGAGGAAAATTTTTAAATTGCTCTGTTGCAACTTCTCTATTATTCACAGATTTTAGTGTTTGAGTGGCTCCCCAAAAATGTCAGTTTTCAAAATACTTAGTTTTTGAAAGGAAGAATGTCAATGAAAGTCTAAAGCTTTTCATTTTTTCCCTTGAGAATCATTCATTCATTCAATAACTTATTTATTGAGTACATACAATATTCCATACCAGCTACGTACTGGAGATAAAATGCCCAGAAAGATACAGTCCCAACTTTCCCAAAGATTGCAATTTTTTTTTTTTTCCTGAGGAAGACTGACCCTGAGCTAACATCCATGCCCATCTTCCTCTACTTTATATGGGATGCCGGCACAGCATGGCTTGACAAGCAGTGCGTCGGTGCGCGCCGGGGATCCGAACCGGCGAACTCCGGGCTGCCGCAGCGGAGCGCGCACTCTTAACCGCTTGCGCCACCGGGCCAGGCCCTCAAAGATTGCAATTTATTAGTGGACAGACTTTGATTAAATAAAGCTAGACTCATTTTCAATAGAAAAAAAAATGCATTCAGTAAACAGTGTTTTACTCAATTGTTTCTTGAACAGTAGATAGCTAGGAAGGTAGGTAGATGGATGGGCAAGCAGACAGGCAAGCAGACAGAGTTTACTCACCACCACTTTGAATAGTTTGACATGACTGGTGCAAGAAAATAATTACCTGAATCAAATCTCTGTAGAAAAGATTACATAGTGCCAAAAGAATACAGACGCTCAGAAAAGAAGGAAAATTTTTTTCTTTGATCTCTGGAAATAGTTTTACATAATAAAAGAACAGTAAAAATAGAAATAGCATTAAAAAGGTGCAACCCCAAATAAGTAGTATTTGGAGAAAAGTTCTTAAAGAGATTAAAGAAGTCATTACATCTTTCAAAAAAGAGAAGACAAGGGCCGGCCCCATGGCTTGGCGGTTGAGTGCGCGCACTCCGCTGCTAGCGGCCTGGGTTCAGATCCCGGGCGCGCACCGACGCCCCGCTTCTCAGGCCATGCTGAGGCCACAGCCCACATACAGCAACTAGAAGGATGTGCAACTATGTCATACAACTATCTACTGGGGCTTTGGGGAAAAAAAAAAAGGAAAAACGAATTAAAGATGACCCTGGAGTTTAAAAAAAAAAAAAAAAAAAAAGACAAAATTAAAACTCAGCAATAACTTCTAAAGACCTACTGAAAACATAGTAATATACAGAGTTTTCTTTTGGAGTGATGAAAATGTTTTGGAACTAGAGGTGATGGTTACACAACATTGTGAATGTATTAAATGCCACTGAATTGTACACTTTAAAAGAGTTAATTTTAAGTTAAATTCATTTTAACTTAATTATTTCAGTTTAAATTATTTTAAAATATGAGTTTCACCTCAATAAAAAAAAATAATGGGAAGCAATGAAATACTGTGTTGAAATAAAGTCAGTAGAATAGAGGATAAACATAAGAAATACAAGTAGATAAAAGCTTCCAGGTTGGTAAACATATGGAGCTACAGGGAGAGTGACATGCCCGGAGAGAGTGGAAGCTCTGCACCCCTTCCCAAATACCTTGCCCTATGCATCTCTTCCATCTGGCTGTTCCTGAGTTATATCCTTATTTAAATGAACTGGTCAACATTGGCCTCTTCTGGACACCCACCTTGCTTTATTCATGGAACAACCCATCCTGGCAATCTCTCTGCAGTAGTATATCGAGATCTTCCTTGTTCCTTTTGCAGCCTTAAAGTCCTGCATTGTGTTGCTTATTCAACCAGTCCCTGTTGATGGACATTTGCCATGTTTCAAGTCTTTTGCTGTTACAATTGAGTTACAATGAATAGCAAAAAGAAGAAGAAATACAAGCAGATAATTTTTAAGACTAAACAGTTGAAAAGGATTAAAAGAAAAATGATGCATCTGGAAAACATAGCATAAAAATACAACCTACCTATAAATTGTTTTTGAGAAAGATACTGCATTAAACTAAGTGTACTTATAAAATGTTTAAATAATAGCAGTGAATTTCCAGAATAGATAAGCAAATCTAGAATTTTGCGAGTATTCAAAAGCAGAAGCAAGTTATACTCTGTAGTTATAAAAGTTACATTCAAAATTAGTTTTATTTTCTTATTGATGGTGTATTAATTTAGATTAAAAACATCATGACTTTGCTTTTTTTCTCTAAAAGTGGTTCCCCCTATCATGAAGCATGATAGAAATTTTGTAACTACATGAGTCATATGTAACCCACATCCCTATGTATTTTATAGGTACCACTCAAGGAACTCTTGAACCAAACTGAAGAAGAAATTAATAAAGCTCTAAATAAAAAAATGGGGCTAGAGGATACTTTAGAACAAGTAAGTAACAAAACATAGAATTAAAAGCAAAAATAAGATTTTTTAAAACTTAAATGCGATTTGTGGTTTCTGATTGCTGAGGAATGAATTTTTAATAAAATATGAAAAATGAGAGTTGGGTATACCCTTGACTTAGAAACTTTTGAAATAATTTTTGTTGTTGTTGTCGCTGAGAAAGATACACCCTGAGCTAAAATCTGTGCCAGTCTTCCTCTGTTTTGTATGTGGTTGGCCGCCACAGCATGGCCACTGACGAGTGGTGTGGGTCTGTGCCCAGGCACCAAACCTGGGCTGCCAAAGCAGAGCACACCAGATTTAACCACTAGGCCACAAGGCTGTCCCTGAAATAATTTTTTAAGTAACCTAAACATCCTAGGCTTCGCATATCATTGATGATGAAGTGTTATGAAACTGAGTGAATTTCCCTTTTTTTTAAATGGAGAATTGCCTCCTTTAACTTGAGGTAATTTAATAATATCCTTTTCTATACTAAAAGGGATTGTGGTGGCTACTTGTAAAGTGGGTATGTACTATTTGGGGTTAGAGACTAACTAGCCGTGATAGATTAATACATTTCTATTTACCAAATTTTTCATTCCAGACCATGGAATGCAGGGGAACTCAAATTTAAATGCCTATAGAAGTCTATTTCCAAAAGTAGTTTACAGAAAGTTCCTGCTTCTGAGAGACTTGAAACATAACATCATCAGTATCCCTGAGAGAGAATACTACTACTGTATTCAATAACCTTTAAACATTGTTATAGATTAAGAAAAGTTAAGAAGCTATTTCTCAAATGCAAACAAACAGCATTGTTTGTATAACACCAAACAATTAAAGGAAACCCCTAGTTAATTGAACTCTTCAAGAACTATTGTGTTCTGGCTAACAGATTTCAAGATTTCAGTAGTCCCCCCTTATCCATAGGAGATCCATTCCAAGACCCCCAGTGGATGCCTGAAACTGCAGATAGTACCGAACTCTATATATGCTTTTTCCTATACATGCATACCTATGATAAAGTTTAATTGATAAATTAGGCACAGTAAGAGATTAACAATAATAATTAATAATAAAATAGAACAGTTATAACAATATAATACAAGTTATTATAGATCTTAGCAGCCTCAGCATACGATTTTTTTTTTCTTTCCTTATTAAGTCAAGAACTTAATGCACTTTTACTAAGGGCCATTACTAAGTAAAATAAGGGTTACTTGAACATAAGCACTGCGATACTGTGACAGTTGATCTGTCAAGATCAACCAAGACAGCTACTAAGTGACTGACTGGCAGGTAGAGTATACAGTGTGGATACAATGGACAAAGGGATGATTCACGTTCCCGATGGGACAGAGTTGGATGGCGCAAGATTTCGTCATACTACTCAGAACAGCATGCAATTAAAAACTTATGAATTGTTTATTTCTGGAATTTTCCATTTAATATTTTTGGACCCCAGTTGACCACAGGTAACTGAAAGTGCGGAAAGTGAAACCACAGGGAGGGAAGAATACTGTATTTTAGTAAACTCACAGTGTTAGCATTTTGAAGAACAGGTTAGAGGTTCACAAGACTAGAGACACACGATTAAGAGACTTAACAGTATCCTAAGCAATCAATGGTAAGGACTCAAACCAAGGCTATTACAGTAAAGATAGAGAAAAGAGATTTAAAGATTGAAACAACATAATTTAGTGGTCTCTTTGGATGTGAAAGTTAAGGAAGAGAGAGCAATTAAGAATATCCACATGTCCAGCTTTGGTATATGGTATTAAAGAAAAATTATTCATGACACTTGTTAAAGGCAGTAAGGCAGACTTTATTCAAGGAAGGCTATTACAATGGGGTTTTGTAGTAGTTGAGAGAAATTGGGCTTAACTACGAATACAACAAAGAAAAGTGGGAATTTATAGCCAAGAGGTACGGTGGAGATCAGTGGATGGAAAATTACTGAGAGGAAACATCTAGAGGTATGGGAGGATTCTGGCTAAATTAACCTAACAGGGTTCTTGCTGAAGGCAGGTCAGGGTGATCAGACATCATCTGGGGGTTGGTGGAGAACGAGGAAACTGATCAGATATTGAAGATAGGGGATTCTGGTTAAACTGACTTAGCAGGATTCTTGCTAAAACTGGATAATACAGAGGTAAACATGGAAGCCCAAAAGTCAGCCTAGTTGAGAAGAGTTCAGAAGAGCCTGAGTAGTTTGGTCAAGGAGAGAATCTTTGTTAGTGGTGATGTTCTAGAACCTTGATAAAGAATACAAGAAAACGGGCCGGCCCTGTGGCTTGGTGGTTAAGTGCGCGCGCTGCAATGCTGGTGGCCCGGGTTCGGATCCCGGGTGCGCATCGAGGCACCACTTCTCCGTCCATCCTGGGGCCGAGTCCCACATACAGCAACTGGAAGGATGTGCAGCTATGACATACAACTATCTACTGGGGCTTTGGGGGGAAAAAATAAATAAAATCTTTAAAAAAAAAAAAAAAAAAGAATACAAGAAAAGAGTGTAGAAGAAAGAATTTCAGAGTGGGATATGCTGAATTTCAGGTCTCTGGGATGTCAAATTAGAGAATGTCCAGTAGGCAGTTGGAGTTTGGAAATATATAGATATAGATGGATATTTCTTAGCATGCAGGTAGTTAAAGCCAGGAGATCTCCCAGGTGTGAGAATGAGAGAGCTCTCCCAAGTGAGCAGATGAGAATATAGCCAAGATCAGAATCCTGGGAGAACATTTACATCCAAAGTACAAGCAGAGAAAGAGAAACCTATAAGGAAGAGTTAGAAGGAACTCCCAAGTCTTAAAGAGGAAACCAGGAGTTTCCATGGTCTTAGAAACCAAGGAAGGGGATTTCAGAAGGGAGTGGTCAGCGACTACAAATGTTACCCAGATGTTGAATAAGATTAAGTCTGAAAGGTGCTCATTGGCATTAGCAAGTAAGGTGTTTCTGGTGACATTTGTAAAAGCACTTTGTGAAGCAGAGGAGCCAGAAAGCATATTACCGTGGATTGAAGTTTGAACAGTAGAAGAGGAAGATACTTATGTGATGAATAGTCTACTCTTCATGGACTACTACACGTTAGACTAGTACGCATGTTTGAGTCTAAGGAAAGCAGGAGATGGAATGGTAGTTAGAAAGTGGTATATGGGAAAGGTTTCTGTTTTTTGTGGTTTTGTTTTTGGGTTTATTTCTTTTTTCACGGGGGAGGGGGTTTGGTTTTAAAGATGAGAGAGTTCAAGGGAAAGAGGGTCAATTTAAAAAAATTAGGAACAAAAGGGATTGATGGACTTGAATGTGATCTGTGAAGAAATATGAAGGCACAAGATCCAGAGAGTTGCTGGAGGGGTTGCTTCTCTTCATGAGGAAAATGGGTGCCCTGCATCCTGAAACTGACGGGAAGGAAGGAGGAAAGTTCTCATACGAATATGTTGGTTGTGTTGCGCGGGGGAAAATGCCCTTTCTTCCCTTCTTGAGTTTTTATGGCTGGACTAGTAATAAAATTGACACAAGACTAGATTAACAGGAAAAAAACCCAGTTTAATACGTACGTGTTGGAGATCATAAAGCAGTGATGCTCGAAGAGTGAACAAAGTAGACAGTGTATATATCTTTTACACAAAGAAACAGTGAATTTGTGAAGAATTGACAGGACAAAGAAACTTAGGGTTAGGGTTAGGATACGTAATTAGTGAGGAATTTAAGCAGAGTTTAGGCTTGAGGTAGTAAATTAGCAAGGTTTGTTCATGCAGGTTTCTCAGCCCTGAATTCCCTAGCTCTGGTGATAAGGATGCAGGGAGAGCACCTCTCACATGGGAGATTTTTTTCGTGCTTTCAGCGGGAACAGAGACAGGAGGGTCAGAATGCCCTTTTTGCCTCTCAAGTAACTTTAATTGAAAATAATCAATATGCTATTGTGGGATATTTTGGAGTGACCTACCCTGGGCCCCAACTGTTGGAGGCAGGAAGTGATGGAATTCCAGTCTAGTGGCTTCTGTCTTCTTAATGATAGAAGGGAAAAAATCATCTAATTAAAGTAATTAATGATATCTTCTTTGCTTATAAGCATCTTGAGAGCTCTTTATTGAATGAATGAATGAATGAATGAATGAAAGAAAAAGAAATACTGGAGGAAGTATGCCAAATACTAATAGTGGTTCTTTTGGGTTGCAGAATTATTGGTGATTGTTATTTTCTTTAATTTTTCCACTATTGACCACAATGGAAATGTGTATTTTTGTAATCAGGGGAAACTGTTTAATTAATTGATGAAACTTTAGTAAAGCTGACATGGAAAGTAGAAGCTGCTCAGAGGTAAGTAAACATAACTTTGACCAACCGTGAGGGCCTAGTGGAAGTTCTGGTTTTTTAGGTGTCTGTTGGTCTTACAGCAGGTGAGTTTAATGAAACAACTTGTTTAACTTAATAGTTACTTCAGAAGTAACATATCTTTAAAGTGGAAGCAAAGTTTATAGCTTCAGTAACTCTAGTCTTTAAAATAATTAGAAAGGCAGGTGGTATAGAAAACATTCTTGGACTTAGAACATCTAGTTTTGAGTTCTGGGCACATGCTAGTTGCATGATCCTGAGTAAAGAGCAGTCTTTCCAGCTGACTCTTTTCGCTTGTCAAATAGGAAAGGAACATCCCTCACAAGGGACTTTTGATAATTAAATGAGAAATATATGCAAGTTTCTTTAATAAGTGTAATCATTTTTGTCTTTTGCCAAATAATAATAACTTCACTAAATTTTGCCCAAAACATATGTATATAATTCTTTTAATTTCATGTAAGTGTAGAATCATCCTTTTAAAGAAAGATGTCAGCTTATTTATACATTTTAACCCTATCCTGCAGGAAATATCTTCCTCTTGGTCTAGCTGGAAAACATTCTGTATTAATTACCGGTATCAACTGGTATCAGCACTTGTCAACGGGAAAGGAACTTTAGAAACACTTTTTTCCTTCAGTTTTGGTTTCAACATATCTTAAAGCTCAAGCTTTAACAAGATTAAATGTGGTTATTTTATTACTCTTTGAAAGAATGTGTTGACTATAACCAGTTAGCAAACATTATCCAGTAAAATCAATATGAATAGTTCTCTTTAACATCCCAGAATGAACACACAAGTGGAAAGCTAGATAACTAAAGTCTAAGTAAAGCTAGACTTCAAAATAGAGAGCAAAAACAATTTATGTTTATTAATATAAAAATATTAATAGTATATGTAATGTTTATATAATATGTATTAGAGCTTAAAAAGCACTCCCACAGCTACTAGCAGAAAAATGGATATTGGTATCCTTATTTTACTGAGAATTAAGCCAGACCTTTGATTCTTAACTAATGCCCTACTATACTGCTCTGCATTTAAACATTATACATTAAAAAACATGTTTCCTTGAAATTAACTCCTCTTTGGGGAATAATAAATTTCTTGGACAAATAATAGGTGAGAGTTCAAAAGGACCAGAAGAAATAAAATGGTTCAGTTAGTTGATTGATAATATAAAAGTTCTTTAACTTATTAAAATTTTTTTGATGTATAGTTATGATTTCTCAACCAAAGTTTTATTCCCCAAGTTAAATACAATGATAACAGAAAGCAGGAGAAGTGTACGATCTCTGAAAGAAGAAGTTCAAAAGCTGGATGATCTTTACCAACAAAAAGTTAAGGTAAGACCTTTGCCACAGTTTGTATAGGTTAGCCAAAGCTATGTCATGAATTGATTGACTAGGCACCTGTTCTGACATCGAACTGAACTTTTTAAGCTATGTCCTACAACTTGCGTTTTAGTTTAGTCTTCTCTTCCCAAGTGTATTGTAAGGAGTTATTTTGTTCTTTTAAAGGACTTTTTTCTGGAACAGGGCTACCTCACCATAGAACATGTTTTCTGTCCCATTAATAGTTTATACTTGCATATGTGATTCAGTATCCTTGCAAGACGAAAACATGTTTTAAACATAATCTCTTCTACCTTTTTATAGAGATTTAGTGTTAAGTACTCCTAAAGCTTGAACCCCAATAAGGCCTTTTATATATGTGATTGCCTATAAAGGGTCATTGCAAAGGACTATCCTGGCCAAATTCCAAAGACCATTTGCATGAAATCTAAAATGTGGGTCAAATAATAAGATTCATTTCCAACCACCTCTAACCCACCTTCTGGCCAGCATTTTACTTAGAGAAGTACTCAGATGACTGTGCATTACCACTTATACAATTTACATGAAAATTTTAACCACACCAATTTTTTTTTTTTTTTTGTGAGGAAGATCAGCCCTGAGCTAACATCCGTGCTAACCCTCCTCTTTTTGCTGAGAAAGACCGGCTCTGCGCTAACATCTATTGCCAATCCTCCTCCTTTTTTTCCCCCAAAGCCCCAGTAGATAGTTGTATGTCATAGTTGCACATCCTTCTAGTTGCTGTATGTGGGACGTGGCCTCAGCATGGCCGGAGAAGCGGTGCGTCAGTGCGCACCCGGGATCCGAACCCGGGCCACCAGCAGCGGAGCGCGAGCACTTAACCACTAAGCCACGGGGCCAGCCCCACACCAATATTTTTTACTTAGTTATACCAACAAATTATCAGGAATTAAAAACTTTTCTCTTGACCTGTATTATATTTAGGGCCTATACATTTTTTTTAAGCAGTGTGAAATTTTTAGAAAACACACCACAATAATATGATCTACGTGTGAAATAGGAGGCATTTGGTAATCATTTTGTTGTTTCATATGTCCTCCATGACAATACACTTGAGTTTATTCTCTAAAGCACTTAAATGAAAGACTTTATCATATTTCATCTTGAGAAATCTAAGAATTGATGAATTGGGGCTACTTTGCCTGTACCTAGTTAATACATATGTGAAATAATGGTAGTATGAAAGTTATCCACGTTTTGACCTATATAAAAGGCCTCTTTGATGCTCATGTAAAAAATTTAAATCAGAGTATCAGAAAATTTCCTGCAGTACAGACTTGAAAATACTGCTGAATGAATTCTATACAGGCCTGTTGAAAGGGTCACATTTATGTTTACAGTATAAAATTCCCAAAGAAGCATTTTAAAGTCTCTTACATGTAAAGCATTAAGCATCCTGAGAATACAAATGATGATGCAACCTGATTTTTTTTTAAATGCTTTACATAAATTTTTTTTAATCCACTTGGAGTATATAGAATGTAAATATCAAAAAATCATAACCATGACTTTATCCTGATAGGAAGCTGAGGAAGAGGACAAAAAATGTGCCAGTGAGCTGGAGTCCTTGGAGAAACACAAGCACCTGCTAGAGAGTGCTGTTAATGAGGGCCTCAGTGAAGCTATGAATGAATTAGATGCTCTTCAGCGGGAGTAAGTTCATCTCGCCAAGATTTATGTTTATTTTCAGATTAATTATTTAACATTTCTGTAAAACTAAATTATGTTTGCTTTAATTTATATTATAGAGCTATTTGGGGGAGAGGGAGTAGTGAATATAACTTAAGCAGAACAGCTTATAACTTGAGATACTTTCCCTAGAAAAACACGTTCTGCTACTATTATAGCTATTGCCCCCTAAGAAATCATTCATTTTTAGATCTAATTAATAGATGGCTTTTAGTCCCTGGAAACAAAATCTTAAAATCAATTCAAATAACTGACTATTTTTTAGTAAATTTTAACAAAATTCCACTAGGCTTTAATAAACTCCACTAAGTTCATATTTTTAAGATATATTTCTTAGAAATTATGTATATTATATAGTAAACTATAATTATACTATAAATTGTACAGTTAGTCTGCTGTAACACAACCTGTGCCATCATAATAATCACCACACTGTGCATAATCATGCAGTAAAAGTCACAGCACTTATGGGAAAATTCGAATTGAGCACAACACTCTAAAAGTCTGTCAGTGACACCCATAAGCAAAAGATGGGAGCCTAGTAAAAATGTTAGCACAATTGTACACATGTTAAATGGTTAAGAAATACATAAATGCTACGATAAATATGACGGTTTACCTTAAAAAGACCTGAGGTTTGCCTGGGGAAATGGGCATTCAGAAGGGTTGCAGCTTGTGAATTATCGAGAAGAGGTGGAAGGAGGGTTATCTGAATCAGATGGAAAGTTGTAACAGCAGATGTGGATGTGTGTGGCTCATCACATAGGCAATGAACTGAGAGAGCTGGTACATGTTTGAGGTGTGTGTGTATGTATTTTGTGTTTTGTGTATTCCTTTACATCTGGATTCAGCTGAGTGCAGTTTTCTGCATTCACCTAGTATTTCTAAGGAAGAAACTGGCATAAGCAAATACAAAATTTGCATTATGCTCAAATTTCTACCTAATATATCAATGCTGTTGGAACAAATACATGTTTCCAAACAACCGTTATAGCAGAACTGACTGTATATTATAACATTTCTTAGAAGTTCTTAGTTATTAAATTATACATTGTTAATTTCCTGTTGGTTTCCCCTATAACTTTTTTTTTCTTTTTTTGTGAGGAAGATCAGCCCTGAGCTAACATCCTTGCCAGTCCTCCTCTTTTTGCTGAGGAAGACTGGCCCTAGGCTAACATCCATGCCCATCTTCCTCTACTTTATATGGGACGCCATCACAGCATGGCCTGACAAGCGGTGCATCGGTGCATGGCCGGGATCTGACCCGGGGCTGCCAGCAGCGGAGCGCGCGCACTTAACTGCTACGGCCCCTCCCCTATAATTTTAAAACTCACATAGAAAAAGCTTTAGCCACATTATGTAATAACTATAACTAAAAATAGTGACATTCCTTCATTAAAGAATATTCTGCCTTACTGTATATAATTCTCTCGTGCAACCTATATCAAATCAATATACTGAATAGTTAATCCATAGGCTGAATGTATATTTATATTAAAATATACTTTTTTAAGTCTTAATTAAGTGGCCCTGAAATAACTAAAAAATCTTACTTTGAGGTTAGAAGTACAACTCTTAAAAAAATCACACCTCTTCGTTTCGTTATTTGTAGCCTAGAGATAGTAAACTCACTTGAAGGTTTTCTTTGGCTTGCAGTTTTTGTTTTGAGTTTGAATGCCTAAAGGTAAGACTTCTACTCTCCCATTCAAATGTATTTAATGTCTTGCCTCTGAAAGCATTTAAGTTTACAATCGCTTTGGAGACTCAGGTTAAACCATTTGCTCCCAAGCTTTGTATGTTAAAACACAAGGTTTTGGTGCTGTTTTGTTTTGTTGCTTGCAAAGGATCTTTGAAAATGTTTTTATTTCTGTTTTAATGATTGAGAAGTGGCCCTCTATGAATTATACATAGAGCAAGCAGCACATATATCAATCAGAGTCTGGTTTAATTGAATATTAGGAGAAGCAATGAAAAGGAGAAGCAAGCTAACTAGAACTGATATATTAGGTTTGTTTCTAGACAACTCAAACAAGAGTTTTTATTCCACAGATACCAGCTTGTTGTGCAGACCACAACTGAAGAAAGACGAAAGGTGGGAAATAACTTGCAGCGTCTTTTAGAGATGGTTGCTACACATGTAGGGTCTGTGGAGGTAAGTTTGTGAAGGTCTTTCCCACATTCTAAGAAAGCTTTTTAAAACTTTGATATATTTCTGTTTTGTTTCTGTGGAAATTAAATGTTATTTCTCTGGAAAATATGATCTAGTAAAAATTTATCAGAAGAATCCTGCCAAGCGGTGTGGTAAGGGGATACCTGTGCATTTTATAAAGTAATCTGTTTTGTTCACATAAACAACATACAATGATATTTATTACATCAACAGTATATAATGATGTTGTGCCAGGCCACATTCTACATACTGAAAACATATTAGTACATTTAAGATTTCATTAAGATTTAGATGAAAGAGTATACGTTACAACAAATACTTTTCCTTTCTGTTAATTTCATATAAACACAGAATAAAGTACTTCAAAAACATGAAGTTTACCTTATTCCCACCTTTCGCATAGCTTGAAAGTCAACAATGAAACTGTTTCTTCAACCAGCTGTACAGAGTCCAAAAGCTAAGTTAAATTGCTAAACTCGAAAATTCTTGGGTAATTTATCAGGTGATAATGTATTTCCAGTTGTGAATGGTTTAAGGGAAAAAACTCATATCATATTAATAGGGCTCCATTTATTGAAAATAGAGCGTGTGATAGCTTATTTCCCCTCATCTCCCCTGAAAGACGTTGAACTGCTGCTTTCTTGCGCCAGTGCTCTTCTCTTCTTGGTGGTAAGAACAAGAACATCCTGGATACTACATCAGAAAACCTGGGTTCTACCCTCTTCTTCCTAATTCAGCCACTTAGTGGCTTTATAACCTTTCATGGATCCTTTTTCGACTAGTATTGTTCATCTGAACCACAGACCGGAAAATGATTTGAGTGATTACTTTCTCATTCTCCCAAGGAGAATGAGCACTTACTTTGCACCGTGCGAAATTCACAATTAGCCAGTAAAGTATGGAAGGAGCATAGAAAGTCAGCTGATCATCATTAAAAGCTAATGTGGGGAAATTTTACAAGTAAGGAAATTGGACTAAAGAAAACAGAGGAATTTGGATCTAATGGTATTTTTAGATGGTATATTTTTTCTCTGGGGCAAAGCGTTTCTTAAGCAGTTTCTGCTTGGAGCCCCATACAGGTCCTATATGTGGCTTGATGTTCTAGATCAGGGGACAACAAACTGCAGCCTGCAGGCCAAATTGTGCCCACAGCCTGCTTTTGTAGATAAAGTTTTATTGGAACACAGCCACTTCATTCATTTCCGTACTGTCTGTGGCTGCTTTCCCACTGCAACGGCAGGGTTGATCTGGCTCACAAAACCTAAAATATTTATTACTTGGCCCTTCACAGAAAAAGGTTGCTGGCTCCTGTTCTGGACTCCTACCTCCCTGAGGGGCACAAAATCATTTCTTTTGTCTATTTAGATGTTCCAAAAATAATTATAAAGCTATAATTAATACATTGTAGTATTGATGCATACAAACCAATCTCTCTGATTAGGAGTCCAGAAATGAATGCGTGAGCATAGACAGGAAACTGATATAGGAGAGAGAGAGTATTGCAGAATAGTGGGGTAAAATGAATTGTTCAGTTAATAGAGTTGGATTCCTGGCTTAAACCCTAGACAGAAGTCAGTTCCAGACGGATTAAGAAATTAATGTGAGGCTAAATTATTAACTTTTAGAAGAATTATAAGAGACTGTCTTTACACTTGAAGAATTGTAAAGGAGTTCTTAAATTAGACACGAAAAGTACAAACCACAAAGGAAATTATTTATAAATTCGCTTTATTAAAATTAAGATCTCTACATCAAAAGGCATAGAGAGTAGAAAGACAAGCCACAAAATGATAGAAGATATTTTTAAAAACAACTGATAAAGGATTAACATCCAGATATATAATGACCTCTGAAACATAAATAGGGAAAGTGGGCAAAGGACTCAAATGGGAATTTCACAAAGAGCTAATGTGGCAAATAAACGTATGAAAAAATATACCAATTCCTACCCTCAAGAAATTGGCCAAAAAAATTAGTTTTATAGTAGTAAGTGCCAACAAGGATGTGGAGAAATGGGAGTTCTCATTTATGCTGCTGGGATTGTAAATCCATGTGACAATTTTTGAAAGCAATTTGGCAATCCCTAATAAAACTATGCAGTTCCACTCTCGGTGTTTAATTAAAGAAATTTTTACATTGTGTGCTAGGGTACTGTACTGAGTTGAATAGTATCTCCCCAAAATTCATGTCTATCGAGTATCTCATAATATGACCTTGTTTGGAAATAAAGTCTTTGTGGATGTAATGAGTTCAGATGAGGTCATACTTGATTAGGGTAGGCCCGAAATCCAGTGACTGGTATCACTGTAAGAAGGCCATGTGAAGAGAAGGGAGAAATTAGAGTGACGCAGCTATAAGCGAAGGAGTGCCAAGGATTGCTGGGAACTGGCAAGGAAGGCTTCTTCTCTAGAGCCTTCAGAGAGAGCATGGCCCTGCCAACATCTTGATTTCGGACTTATAGCCTCCAAAACTGTGAGGGAATAAATTTCTGTTGTTTTAAGCCACCTGGTTTGTTGTAATTTGTTACACAATAATATTTGAAATAGTAAAAAAGCAAATAACCTGGTTATTAGTTTCATATTGCTGCAGTAACAAATTACCACCAACTGCTGGTTTAAAACAACACAGATTTATTTTCATACATTTCTGGAAGTCAGAAGTCTGAAATGGGCCCTTTGGACTGAAATCCTTGTCGAGTTTCTAGGGGGGAATCCATTTCCTTGCCTTTTTCACCTTCTAGAGGCCACCTACTGCCCTTGGCTTGTGGCCTCTTCCTCCATCTTCAAAGCCAACAGCACAACATCTTCTACTCTCTCTGACCTCTTTTCTGTTCTTATATATCTTGTCTGACTCTCACAGTGCTGATTCCCTCTTACAAGGACCCTTGTGATTACTTTTGGACCCACCAGGATAATGCAGAATAATCTCCTTTCTCAAGATCCTTAACTTAATCACATCTGCAAAGTTCCTTTTGCTATGTAAGATAACATATTCATAGGGTCTGGGGATTGGGACATGGACATCTTTGGGGAGGCGGCTATTTAGCCTACCACAGCTGGGAACAAACAAAAATCCATTGACAGTAAAATGGATAAGTAAATATTGATATATTCAATAGAATACTATATAGCGGTACCTAAATAAACTATTGCTATATGCATTAGCATGAATGAATCTTAAAATAGTGAATGAAAAAAATGTCATAGAACATTACGTTTAATAAATAAATATGAAGGTTAAATCCAGGTACCACTAAACTAGTATATTGTTTAGAGATACATACGTATATATCTGTATCTGTGTGTGTGTAGAAAAAGTATAAAGAAAAGCAAAGCACTGTTCCGGAGAGTGGTTGTCTCTGGGGAGAAAAGAGAGGGCATGTGTTTAGGAAGGGGCCCAAAAGGGGCCTACATGGTGGATACGGGAGTATTCCTTTTATCCCCATTCTTACAAATGTTACAGTCTTGTTTGTAAGTTTCACAAACACTTTAAAAGAAATTAATGTTTTTACATTAACAATTGCTAATTGTTTTCACTAGAAACATCTTGAGGAGCAGATTGCTAAAGCTGATAGAGACTATGAAGAATACATGTCTGAAGATCTCTTGGAAAATATTAGAGAGATTGGAGACAAGTATAAGAAGAAAGCTGCTCTGCTTAAGGCTCCTGATGAATAAAGATAAAATGTGGATAATGTAAGCAAGAACTTTATTAATAGTGTAAATTTTGAAAAATCCTTTGTAAATTTAAAAAATCTGTAACATATCCTATACCTCTCCTTAAAATGAAGTCTCATGACCATATTCTCCCAAGCTTGTGAAATATTTTTATATCTTTTATAAATCTAGTTCATTAAAGTATGTATAACCTGAAATTATGATAACTTGTTAGATTGTTATCTTTAGATGTGAAAGACCAGTTATATTATGTACCTGGAATTAATAAAATTGTATCAGTAAAGTGTGTTTTTTCCCTGATTTCTCTGCCTAACTTCAGATGGTTAGAAGATTGGTATTTCGGTCTAAACTGGGAGTCAGCAAACTAACTGTGGGCCAAATCCTGTCACGCCCATTCATCAACGTATCATCTATGACTGCTTTCACACTACAATAGCAGAGTTTAGTATATGCGACAGAGACCACATGGCCCCAAAGCCAAAAATGTGCACTGTCTGGCCCGTGACAGAAAAAGTTTGCCAATCCCTGGTATAAACTATACAAAGTTTGGTACTGTCCAACTAAAAAACTTGAATGACTCTGGACACTCAGTCTAACCCACTCCTTATCCAGGGGGAAAACTGAAGTTCTTTCTGGCTTCATGCCATCTTTTCTCTGAAATAAGAAAAACAATATGGAATGTGAGAATCAGAAAAAGTAATAAATAATCTAGTGCAACCTCCTCATTTTAGAGATGAGAATTCTTTCCTGGAGAAGTTCTGATTTACCTCAGATCACACCTTTTAGTAGTGGTAAAAGCCACACTGGAACTTACTTGAACCAGTGCACAATCCTGAGTAAAGCCACAGGAGCCATGAAATATGAATATTCTGGATGGGGAGGAAGGGGTGTTAGAATGTGAGATTTTTAGACAGATCTAAAGTATCAGGAGGCTCCTCAAGTTGAACTAAAATCTGCCTCCAGTTGAACTTTCTATTCCTTAAACTTTGTTCCAACTCTAATGCAAGTCAAAATGAAGATTGTGATAAAATGAAATATAAGCAATACAATGTAAGAACCCAGAATGGAATTCCAGCAAAGCTTTACGAAGGGAGGGCATTCAGCCTGAGAGAGTGGAATGAACAAAGGTCATAGTTGGGAGACAACTGATATGACAAGATTAATAGTTACCAATGTATTCAAGAATCTTGACTACTGACATCCAATAGAACTTTCTTCAGGGAGGGAAATATTCTGTCTGCACTATCCAATATGGTACCAGCTGTATGGGTCTATCATGTACTCAAATGACACATATGTATAAATGACAAAGACTCAGAGCTTTGCCATTCAAAACATGGTGTGAAAACCGGCATCAGCATCACCTGGGAGCTCATTAAAATTGCAGACTTGGGACTGGTCCGGTGGCATAGTAGTTGAGTTCATGTGCTCTGCTTCGGCAGCCGGGGGTTTGCAGGTTCAGATCCCAGGTGTGGACCTATGCACCACTTATCAAGCCATGCTGTGGCAGGCATCCCACACGTAAAGTAGAGGAAGATGGGCAAGGATGTTAGCCCAGGGCCAGTCTTCCTCAGCAAAAAGAGGAGGATTCGCAACGGATTAGCTCAAGGCTAATCTTCCTCACAAAAAAAAAAAAAAAAACTGCAGACTCTTGGCCCCACCCCAAACCTACTGAATCAGAATCTGCACTTTTTATAGTTTATTGACATAAACTGTACATATTTAAACTTAAGTTTTGACATATATATACCCCAGTAAAATCGTCACAATCAAGCTAATGAGTATATCCATCACCACTAAAAGTTTCCTCATGGCCCTTTACAATCCTTTCTCTTGCCCCTACATGACACCTGCCCCACAATCATCCCCAGGCAAGCACTGATCTCTTTTCTGTTACTAGAGATTAGTTTGCATTTCTAGAATTTTATATATATAGAATCATACAGTATGTACACTTGTAGGGCTTCTTTCACTGAATATTTTGAGATCCATGATTATTTTGAGATCCACATTGCACTGTATATCAGTAGTTCATTCCTTTTTATTGCTGAGTAGTATTCCATTCTATGAATATATTGAGTTTGTGTATCCATTCACCTGTTGGACATCTGGGTTGTTTATAGTTTTTGACTTACAAATAAAGTCATTATGAACATTTATGTACAAATGTTTGTATGGACATGTGCTTTCATTTCTCAGGTAAACACCTAGGAGTGGAATGGCAAGTTCATATAGGGTAGGTACATATTTAACTTTTATGAAACTTAGAAAATGTTTTCTATGGGACCGGCCCCGTAGCTTAGAGGTTAAGTGCTCACGCTCCGCTACTGGCGGCCTGGGTTCAGATCCAGGCGCGCACCGACGCACCACTTGACCGGCCATGCTGAGGTGGCGTCCCACATACAGCAACTAGAAGGATGTGCAACTATGACATACAACTATCTACTGGGGCTTTGGGGAGAAAAAGGGGGAAAAAAAAAGTTTTCTAAAGTGGTTGTACCGTATATTCATACCTGAACTGTATGAGAGTTCCAGTTGCTCTACATCCTTATCCACATTTGCTATGGTCAGTCTTTTTAGTTTTCGCCATCCCAGGGGTGTGTGGTTCTCTCTCATTGTGATATTAATTTGGATTTCCCTAAAGACCAACAGTGTTAAGCATCTTTTCATTTGCTTCTTTGTCAGCCATCTATCTTCATGGTGAAATGTCTCTTCAAATATTTGCCCATATTTTTACTGGATTGTTTTATTACTGATTTGCAAGAGTTTTCATAGATTCTAGATTCAAGTCCTTTGTCTGATACATGTTTCATAAATATTTTCTCCCAGCCTGTGACTTTCCCTTTTATTTTCTTAATAGTGTCTTTTGAAGAGCAAAAGTTTTTAATTTTGGAGAAGCCCAAATTACTGCTTTTTTTAATACTTTCTGGATTTTCTGTAGTATTTAAGGAATCTCTACCAAGCTCAAGAAATCTTTGCCAACGTCACTATTATTTTCACCTATGTTTTATTCTAGAAGTTTTATAATTTTGACTACTGAATCAAAATCAGAATCCAAATCTGAATTTTAAAAAGTTCTCCAAGTTGTACATATGTACATTAAAATTTGAGATGTGCTACTTGAAAAGAAAAAGTCATCAGTAGTTAATATATATATTATCCCTAATGTAATACTATTTAATAGTGATTTTAGGAATGATAGAAAAATCATACTAGGTTCAACTGAATTGTTAGCCTAGGCACAACGTGGGACGTGTTCAAGAGACAAAAGTGATCAGTGTATTTGCAGGGCACTTTTCACTTAACATTTTTTACCTCACTCGACAAGTTTTCTTTTGAATTCCTAAGGACGTGCTTATCTTCAGAACTAACATCATTGAGGTAGATATTATTCCAGTTACAAACTCCAAGAATCCTACAGTCAGAAAAGGCTTTAGATATCATTCAGTTCAACCTTCCAACCAACGAAGAACACCTCCCATAGCTTCTTTGTGGATGGTTACCTAGCCCTTGTCTGAATACTTCCAGTGATAGGATTTTTTCCAAATTGCTCGTTACTTCAAACATTTGATGGTTGAGCAACGCTGTGCTTGCCAGGAGGTTCTATCTTGTATTCGGCCAAAATCTGCCTTCATGTAACTTTCGCTAGTTCTATCTTTTTCTCATAGAAGAGTTGGGTTATCATAGTTGCCAGTTCCATTTAGGGACATCAATTATCTATTATTGTTTACCTTATGTTTGATCCTATGTTTGATTAAATCAATCTTTCCTCAATTGGTTTTTTGTTTTTTCTTTTGCTGATAAGGAAGATTGGCCCTGAGCTAACATCTGTGCCAATCTTCCTCTATTTTGTATATGGGATGCCGCCACAGCATGGCTTGATGAGCAGTGCATCAGTCCGCACTGGGGATTCGAACCTGTGAACCACAGGCCACCAGAGTGGAGCACACGAACTTAACCACTACACCACTGGGCTGGCCCAGCCCCAGTTGTTTTAATCTCTTTGTTATTTTACCTTGTTTTCAATGTTATTATTTTAAGCCTTTCGTCTATAGAAGTATTTCTTTTTTTTTTTTTTTTTTTTTGCTGAGGAAGACCAGCTCTGAGCTAACATCTATTACCAATCCTCCTCCTTTTTTTTTCCCCCAAAGCCCCAGTAGATAGTTGTATGTCATAGTTGCACATCCTTCCAGTTGCTGTATGTGGGACACGGCCTCAGCATGGACAGAGAAGCGGTGCATTGGTGCACGCCCGGGATCCTAACCTGGGCCGCCAGTAGCGGAGCGCGCGCACTTAACCACTAAGCCACAGGGCTGGCACAGAATTATTTTTTCTTTTATTTAATTTTTAATTTTGAAATAATTTGACTTTCAAAAGTTTTAAGACTAATACAAATAACCCCTTTCACACAAATTCCCTTGCTAATATTTTACTGCATTTATTTATCATTTTCTCCCCTTGCTCTCCCTATTTATCTGTCTTGACCCACATGTAAGTTGCAGACATGCAAGTTTACCTCTTTACCTCTAAATACTTCAGTGTATATTTCCTAAAAACAATGACAATTTCTTGTATAATCATAAGACAATTATCAAAGTCAGGAAATTAATATTGGTACATTAGTATCTACAGAACTTGCTCAAATTTTGCCAATTGTCCCAATAACGTCCTTTATTAGGATTTTTTTTTACTGGTCTAAGATCCAATCCAGGATCACACATTCCATTTAGTTGTCAAATCTATTTAATATCCTTTACACTGGAAGAGTTCCTCATTCTTTCATTTCATGTCTATGACTTAGCATTTTTGAAGAGTCCAGTAATTTATAGACTGTCCCTCAAGTTTTGCTTAATGCGTTCTCATGATTAGATAGGGTATGTATTCCTCGCAGGACACCACAGAAGTGATGTTACATTCTTTTCACTACATTATATCAAAAGGTACGTGATGTTTATTGGTCCCATTAATGTTAACTTTAATCATTTGTTTTTGGTGGTATCTGCAAGGTTACTGTTTTCTCCTTTGTAATTAAGAAGTGGGGAGGATGCTTTGAGACTCTGTAAATATAATATTTATCATCAAGCTTTTACCTACTAGTTTTAACTTGTATGTCTCTTGAATGAATTATTGCTATGATGGGTGCCAAAAAGTGATTTTTTTTATTGAGATATAATTGACATATTATTTTAGTTTCAGGTGTGCAACATAATGATTCCATATTTGTCTATGTTACAAAATGATCACCACAATAAGTCTAGTTAAGATCCATCACCACACATAGTTACAAACTTTTTTTCTTGTAATGAGAACTTTTAAGATCTACTCTCTCAAATATACCATATAGTATTATTAACTATAGCCACCGTTATGTACACTGTGATTCTTTAATTTCCAATTCTGTTATTCATTTCTTCTACATTAATCAGTTGGTATTCTGCTCTAAGGAAGAACTTTCCCTTTTATTTATTTATATATATCAGTATGGACCTGTGAATTCTTATTTTAATCAATGGGTTGTAATCTGTAACTATCATTATTTATTTTGATGTCTAAATTGTCCCAGATTTGACCAGTGGGAGCCCCTTCAGGCTGGCTCCTGTGTTCTTTTCTGACATTTGTCCATCGTTCTTTGAGTATCTCCTTGCTTTCTGGCACAATAAGATGTTCCATGCCCATTCTGTACTTTCCCTGCCCCATCCCTGGAGTTGGCCAGTTCTCCAAGGATGCCTGGTCCCTTTTAGTGGACAATAATATTTAGAAACCAAAATCTGAGCACTATGTGTGTTCATTGCTCCTAAGGTGCCAATGCCTTAGGCCTCTTCAAGGACAGGGCTAGAAAATATAAGTATTCACATACATACACACAGCTATATTTATATTTCTCTCTGTATTGATATATTAAAAACCATGAGTTCATACCAATATCTCCAGTTCCAATCCAACACCACACAGGTGCTTGATCTTGGAAACCAGAACATAGGCTCAATAAGGAAGAATTCATTGGCTTAGGGACACTTTTCCAGAATGTGGGATTTAACACCCTGGAAAGGACCCCAAAGGATGGGGCTAACTCACTCTGAGGTGGCTCCTAGGAGGCTGCAAAATCATGGCTAACTCTCAGCAAAGTAGAAATGCCTGAGTTGCCCTGGCAGAAAGTAAAGGAAGGAACAGACAGACTGAGGGAAGTGAGCGCACTGGAATACATAATGTAAAGCCAGAAGAACACCCAGTGTTCCACAGGAGGACACTGAGGACACCCCATTCGTTAAGGCCATAGGGAATGACCTGGTGAGGGGGCAGCAGCATCACTAGGAAGTTCAATGGTGGCTCCTCTGCAGGCTGGAATGACAGTGGGAGAGGCAGGCACAGAGCTAAGCTCATGAACATCCATGGGGATGATGGAGCCCAAAGTAACAAAGGCTATGAGGCTGCCCACAGTGATGGGCAAGGTCAGAAGAGTAGTCAAGGGGCTTAATCTGAAGAAGTTGTGGAGGTGGTTAATAGAGATGGTGTCCCTAGGGATAAAAAAGGACAGAACTATGTTAACTCTCCCACCCTCTGTCATAATACAGCCCAAAGAAATAGAGACTGCCTTGACATCATACTGATTCAACAAGGGTGGGGTTTTTAATCGTTTTTTTTTTTTTAGTTAATAGACTATTTTTTAGAGCAGTTTTAGGTTACCAGAGAAATTGAACAAGAGTGCTTTTTCACTCTATAATAAACAAAAAACAAGAATGTCAAAGCAGAGGCCTAAGGGTGGTCACCTCTATAAAAAGCCACAATACCTTGCTCAGTTCCCAGATCTGGGCCATTTTCAGATCTGAAACCCAATGACTGAGGAGGTAGCTGAGTCTCTAGAAGGAAGGACCAGCAACAACATGGCAGGTGTATAGTGTGATGATTCCACCCGTTCTTCCCCAAAGAGACTTAACAGCCACTTACCTGAGTGATTGCACACTGTGGAAAGTGGATTAACCAGACAGTTTTAAGACTACTTGATACAAGATCTGACTTGACATTGAAAAAGAGCATCACCACGGCCCATCTATTAGAGTGGGGCCTATGAGGACTAAGTAATTTCGTGAAGTCCTCGCCAAGATCTGGCTCATAGTATACCCATTGGGTCTGTGGACCCACCCAAAGATCATTTCCTCAACCCCCAAGTAGATAATTGAAATTGATATACTTGGGATTTGGAGTATACCCCACGTTGGGTCCCTGGTATATATAAGAAGAGCTATTATAGTGAGGAAAGCCACATGGAAACTACTGAAACTGCCTGCCTGGCCAAGATAGTAAATAAAAATAACATCATATACAAGGGCACAATGACATGTTGCTGGCACCTAATGTTCTCACCTGACAGTGGAAGACCAAAATTTGTTGTCATCTCTTAAAGAATTGAGAATTGTGTACAAAAACTTTGCATAAATTAAAAGTATCAATAAATTTACAGGTGTAAATGCAAACCGTTTTCCAATTCCAAGCAAGTAATAACCCATGGTATTCTCGTGGGAAAACATCAGGTAAGAAAGGATACTTGGTCTGAAGGCTTGGACTTTCCCAAGCCTGCTAGACTAACAAGACAGAAATGACAACTGGTTCAAGAACTCTTGCCAGCCTCTAGAGAAATCCTGTACTAGTCAGCTCTTACACATTAATACCCTGCACAGATCAAGAAATCGATGGTCTCATAGATTCTCACCAAGCCAGGAAGTGACCAAACCTTGTATTCTAAGGGTTTCAATCAAAGATATAGTCAGAGTATTAAACATATACCAAGGGAACAGTTAACTTGAACACAACATCAAAGTCAGCAACAAGTTCTACAATCCAGTGCTAATATCAGATACAAGCTTCAAGGACAAATTTCCTTTCAAAGGGTATTCCAGTTTCATGAGGCTAGCAGGAGGTGGGGCAAATGTATACTTCTGAATTAACTCCAGCAGCAAATACCATGCACCTGCTCGCAGTCCATTTACAAGCATTCGCAGTGGACAACGGAGGAGCCCGACTCTTCTCACTCTTGCTTGCTCATCTGTAACTGCTGGAAGGTGGACAGCGAGGCTAGCATGGAGTCTTGGATCCACACTGAGTACTTGCATTCAGGAAGAGCGATGATCTTGATTTTCATGTTGCTGCGGCCCAGGGCCATGATATTCTTCCGCATCCTGTCCGTGATGCGGTATACAGTGGTCTCACCAGACGGCACCAGGTTGGCGGACAGGTCTTCTCCGACGTCAACATCACACTTCATGATGGAGTTGAAGGTGGTCTCGTGGATGTCACAGGACTCCATATCCAGGAAGGAGGGCTGGAGGAGCACCTCTGGACACCAGAACCACTTGATGCTGATGGTGATCACCTGACCATCAGGCAGCTCATAGCTCTTCTCCAGGGAGGAAGTGGACGCAGCGGGAAGGATCTTCTCCTCCAAGTTCAGGGCAATGTAGCAGAGCTTCCCCTTGATGTTGTGCACGATAGTGGTGGTGGTGAAGCTGTAGCCATGCTCTATGAGGATTTTCATGAGATAGTCAGGTCCCAGCCAGCCAGGTCCCGACTCAGGATGGCGTGGGGCAGGGCATAGCCCTGGTAGATGGGCACTATGTGGGTGGCCCCATCCCTAGGGTCCATGACAATACCAGTGGTGGAGACAGAGACATACAGGGACAGCACGGCCTGGATGGCCACATACATGGCCCAGGTGTTGAAGGTCTCAAACGTGATCTGAGTCGTCTTCTCTCTTTTGGCCTTGAGGTTCAGGAAGGCCTCAGTCAGCAGGTCCGGGTGCTCCTCGGGGACCACATGCAGCTCATTGTAGAAGGTGTGGTGCCAGATCTTCCCCATGTCATCCGAGTTGGTGACGATGCCTGCTCCATGGGGTACTTCAGGATCTGGATGCTACACGTGCTCTGGGCCTTGTCACCCACATACTTGTCCTGCCCCATGCCTGCCATGATACCTTGGTGTCGGGGCACCCGACGATGGATGAGAACATGGCTAGGGGACATCATCCCCAGAAAAGCTGGCTTTGTGCATGCCAGAGCCATTGTGGATGAGCAGCAATTTCTTCTTCCATCGCTATCGGTGAATTGGCTGGAGGAGGTGGAGCGTAGCTGGCTGTGGCCAGTGACTTTACAAGTTTTTGTATGTTGTTTTCATTGTCTACAGTTTCAGTTAGTGGTTTCTCTTCATTCAAAGAATTGTTTAAAATAGTTTTAAATTTCCACATGGAAGGAGTTTTGTCCTCCTAACTTTTATGAATTTCTAGTTATATGGCGTTGCGATCAGAGAATGCTATCTTTACTATTTACTGTTTGTACTTTGCTGAGGTTTTTCTTTGTGGCCTAATAGTTTTTGTGAGTGTTCATGGGCAATTGAAAGGAAAGTATGTTCTCTTTTTAGGACATATAATTTGATATGTTATCAATCAGATCTACCTTATCAATTATACTACTGTTTCCATAATTTACATATTTTTTAGTTATTTGATCTTGCATAGACTGAGAAACAGAAAAGTTAAGTAATTTTACCAAGTTCTCAATAGTAAATCATAAAATTCTTTAGTAAATGGCAAAACTGAATTCAGGCAGACTAACTTCAGAACCTCAACTCTTAACCATTGTACCATGCAGACTTTCATGAGTATTGATTCGATTTTTCTCTGTGTGGTATCACTTGGGTGTCAAACCATTCAGTAGGAGGAAGAGAGATCTCCCAGGGGAACAACTTGAAATCAATCAAAAGGATTATGAGGACACAGGAGTTTGCGAAGCAATTTAGCAAGGTATCCAGGAAGTCAGGTAATTCTCCAAAGAGCTGAGTAATTGTGCAAAATGTAACATGACTAGAGCAAAAGGAACTGTAAACTACATGGAACGTGGGTCAATGAAGTTGCCAAGGGTGTGGCGTACTTAGCAAGGGTGCCATGTGGTGGGCAGGTAAGATGCAGGTAAGTTTGGGATGGTCAATGGCTAATATCAAGCAACTGAGTGAGCGGGGAACAAGCTCCACCAACAATCGGTAAGAGGTTGTGTATGATAGTGGAGTAGTTTATCCCATGCAGACCTTCCAACCTCTGGGGAGGAAGATATCGGTTCCGAAGCAGGAGACTCCACCCACCAGACAATTGCAGAGTTAAGATACAAATGAGGAAGGCCCCTGAGCTGTTTGCCCATGAAAGGGAGGTGACGGTTCCATTGTGGTAGAGGGTGGGGTAATGAGTAAGCTCTCCACTGGCAGGTCTTCCAGCTAACTAAGAAAGGAGAAAGATGTCTCTGCTGAAGAAGCTAGTCTGTTCACTAGCAGAAATGAGTCCATGTTAGGAAAGTCTTTGGGCATTATGTCTAAAAGAGGATACAAACAGAGCAGTGTCGTTATAGGGAAAAATTACTCCCTGCTTATCTTTTGGCCTCAGAAGTAGAAAGAGTGTCTGATCTCTACAAATCAGAGAATAAGTTAGTTGTCCAGGCCCTGAAGAGAAGGCCCTTAGGTACTATGCCCACAAGGATGGAGAATTCAAAGCTCCACCAATATGCTGCGAGAGAAATGGAAAGGTTGTAAAACAGATTCTCTAGGTACCTGACAACTTTGAAGTAGGGAAGATGAGATTAGATCTGATTGAGAGACTTGGTTTTCTAGGCACCAAGAGGGTCAAGGTCCAAGTTATTTGGACCCTGGAGAAGGAGTTCCAGATCTGCTCTCATACCTGCACCCTCATGCCTCACATCCTGGAAGAGGAAGATGGAGAGGTGAAACAGCTGGTTATTTGACATTGTCCGTTCTCGGGCAAACAAGGAAAGAGGTAGAATTGAATCAGGCCAGAAATGCAGTTGGCAGTGGAGAAGGAGGAAAGGCTGAATTGGCTCTGACACATCCAGCAGGAAACCTCAGGTGGAAGGTAGTGGTCAAGTAGTAGGTACAATCCTAAATCACCCTGTAGTGGATGCTCTCAATCTGTAGATGAAGAGAAGGTGAGTAAGCGGGGAATTTAGAACTGAGAACAGCATATCCTGGTGTCTTTCCTTAAGGAAACCTCTGTCCTGAGGCAAAGAAAGGGAATTTAGGGAGTTCCATCAAGAAAGTGGGAAAAATGTGGCTTCCAGGGGAAGGGAGAATAAGGAGACTCCAATTCTATGGGGCAGTCCCTCTGAGCATTGAAGAAGCCACCCAGAGCCAACAAAGTCCAGTTAAAGCCCATCAGCCAAAGAAAAGACCACCAGGCCATACCTATAGAAAAAAGTTGGGTTTATTGAACTTGCTGCAGTTAGGAAGAACTGGTCATGGGATGTCTCAGTCAGACAGAGTGGGGTTTGAGTTTGTGCCGGTTGTTTCTAAGAAAGGATGGATTGTTAGTCATTTTTGCAACTGCAGTATAGCCTTAATTATGTTTGCTTAGAAACTTTGTTTTGTTGGCCTGTCTGTGTCTTGTTGAAAAGATTGTTTATCACAGTCTGACTGCTAGCAGAGTTGCTTTGCTCTTTCTCAGGCCCTAATTAGAATTCAGGCTCCTAGTTGCGGAAAGTAATTTGGTTGACTAAAAGGATATGGAAAAGCCTCAGTAGAGTTGTGGCTCTAGAGGAGCACTCCAGGAAAAATTCAACTGAAACGGAGGAAAATGGAGAATATGGCTTGTGTGGAAGTAACAGGCTGCTCAGCAGTTGTTGAAATACCTGAGATGAATCTTACCTCGGATACCCAGAAGCTGTTTCCTGCACTTCTGTGGATGCTCTGTTCTGTGAGAAGACTTAGGCACATGGAGAGAGAACAACAAAATTACACTGAGTATAAGATACCATGTACTTCCTCTTCCTGTTGTGGTTAGCTTTGAGCTAGAACACCTTGAGGAATTTGGCTTTGAGTTGCAAGCAGTTTTTCTCTTAGGCTAGCAAAATTAGAGACAATACACTATTTAGTATAAACTTCCCTTTGTTCTGAAAAAGCAACTGGGTTGGACAGATTTAATTTTGTAAGGCAAAAATGTTCTCTAAAATGGAAAGTGTTGAGATACTGTGAATCTAAAAATCTAAAATGTTCATGGGACCCTGTAAACTATCGTGTGTGTGTGTGTCTGTGTGTGTGTCTGTGTGTGTACTTGTGACTCTGCTCGACTTCTTTCTTCTTTTTCGAGAAGCCTTTTTTTAGGTTTAGATCACAGGAACAGGAGGAGGGACACACCCAACAGCTGTAGAAGCAGGAAACATCCACTATAAAACTGAAAAACAAAACATGAAAATTGAGAGTATTTGTGCGTATTTTGTTCCAACTAACTTTCTTGAAAAAGTCCACATTTCGTCTATGTATGATTAGGAATGGCGATGCTTGGTTCCCTTTGTGCAATGTATTCAGCGTGATTTAGGCAGTTTTATCTCTGTAAACTTATTGTTTCCTTTGGAGAGATCTTTTCTAGATCACATTTCAGAAGTATTAAGAGCTAAGTCCCATAGGACAGCAGGGAGGCAATTATAGGAGTGATGTACACCTCAAGCTGGAGGAGAGTCTGAAGAGGAACCGGCCTGGGCTTGGCAAAGGTCAGCTTGAATCCAACTATTGATGGGAGTATTTAGAACTAAAAAATATAGACTTTGAGGAATGTGAAAAGTACAAGCTGTCCCTGTTTTTCATAATTGATATGGTTATGTAAAAGTGAAAGAGCTACTTGCTATCATATCCGTGTATCTCTTGTGAGATGCTGCATTCCAACTCAGTAACAGCCTACTGCCCTGTAAGAGGAGGATGAATAGAATACAGTTTTCTGGGAAGAGCTTAGTGCTCTTTCAGGAAAGTGAAACCTAGATAGCCAATGGAAACTTAGTCCAGGGGGGACCTTTGTTTCTCCCTGGGCTTTGTTTAGGCACTCCATTTGAAATAAGGTAGATGTGTTCGAGGAACCACTGATTATCAGGGGAAGACAATCTCTGCTCATTTGAAGGCAAGGGCTATAAGCTGCAAATGAGTCAGCTGTATTTTGTAAATCCGACTATATATTCTTTTCTATATTCATCGTCCTTTTTGTTCCCCTTGGTCCAGTGTTTCTCAAAATGTGGTATTTGGACTACCTCCATTAGAATCACCTAAATGTTGTTAAAAGTAAAAATTCCTAGTCCCATACTTGACTGATTCAAAATATCTGGGCATGGAACCTAGGAATCTGTATCTTAAACACCCCTTACAGGTTTTTCTTATGCATACTACAGGCTGAACGCCCCAACAGGATCTCAACTGTGCTGCCAGGAATTAAGGAGGGGCTCTGTGTTCATGAAGGTGATCGAGTCTGAGAGAGCTGGTGGTGGCTGCAACAGAAAAAGATTCTCAAGCGGAAGAGTGGAGCTTCAAAGTCCAGCTATTCTATAGAGGCTGTGTGTAAATTCTCCTTCTGTTGCCAACTGGGGAGCCTTTAGTTTGTTATTGCAGGAGATAGTGATTTCCTGTAGACTTTGATTCTTTATTGGGAAGCCTAGAAATACCTTTCTATTATTTGCCACCAGATGAAGACTGTGGCTTCCAAGTTGGGCTGCTATGAAATCCTTAAGAAGGTGATCTTCTTCGAGCCCGGCAATATCTTTCTGCAACTATTTGAGTAGGTCCCTCCGTGTTCAGTTCTCTCTTCTCCAAGTACTACAATGACTCCTCACCAACACTGTATTTGGAGCCTGAGACAAAGGTTGGAGACTACTGATCTGACTGCTTTGTGGCTTCACGGGGCCTCTGATGCAGCTGAGTGATCACACAGGGCCGAGAGGAGCCCCAGTAACAGTCAATACTTCCTCCTTTAATACTTCCTCCTTGCCTGACATGCCTGCCGTGCCCAACCCACTATATGCTTTCATACTGTCAGTCCCATCCTTCCTGCGTCCTTTCCTTCCCTCTGCATGATTTATTCATTACTAATCTCCCATAAAGCAAAACTGACACTTTGTTCTGCTTCCAGTATGATCAAGCACATCACATACTATAGTTAAAAAAATAATAATAATAACACATCTTGGCACGCTTAGATAAACCAAAAATAGTAGGGTCATCCTGACTGGTTCTGGTCTCCAGAATAATAAACCCCAGAAAATTTCCTGTAAACCTGGACTTTCTAAACAATATTTTCCCTGACTTTTGCTATGCTGGTGTCTGAAGACATGAATGACCTTTGTAAATATGATGGTTGTGTGAGAAAGCTGTTTTTTTCCCATCATGAACAGACTAATGTAAACTTGGCACCCTTGATAATTTTGTCTTTCTTTCCCTTTAAATACTTGTGTTTTGAATTTCATGAGCCAGTCTTTCTGGCTTCTTTAGAAAGAAGTCTGACACCCTCACACTGATAGCAAGTAAAGTTTGTCCTTCCTTTCTTCAAAGCAACAGTCTCTTGAGTCTTCCTTTGGCACTTCCTCCCAGCCCTTTGTATTGTGCTCTCCAGAATCCCTTCCATTGCCCTAAGATCACTTACATCTCTGCTCATCTCAATAATAGCTTCATCTACCCAGTGGCCTAAACCCCAAACCTGGGAGTCATCCTTGACTCCTACCTCTCCTCACTATCTTCTCTTATCTCCTAAAAGTCTTTCATATCGGTCATAACACAACTATGACCACTTTTATTTATTTATTCATTCATTAATTTATCTAGTTGTGTGTTTATTTTTTTAATCTGTTGCTTTTTTGAAAACATCTTTATTGAGATATAATAATTCACTTACCATAAAATTCACCCATTTAACGTATACAATTCCATGGCTTTTAGTATATTCACGGTTATGCAATCATCACCACAATCTAATTTTAGATATTTTTATCAACCCTAAAAGAAACCAGCACCCTTTATCAGTTAACCATAATCTCTTGCCTGCGTTTCTGTAACAGCCTCCAACAAATTACTAGTTTAAGCCCCTGTGATCCCTTCTCCATACCACAGTCAGAGAGAACTTTCTGAAGTGCAAATCTAAGCACGCCCCATCCTCGGTTAAAAACCTTCAATAGCTCCTAACTCCCATTGTCATCCTGATAAAGTACAAAATCTTTAAGGTGACTCCAGAGCCTTTAGAGATCGGACCTCGTTCTTAATTCAGGGATAAACAATGTTTTAAAATCAGCTGGGGAACATATGGACTTCAGAAAATCAATGGACCCCATGAATGTGTATGCAAAAGTTGATATGCGCTTGGACATGTCCTCCCCCTCCCCCGGGGGGGGGAGATGATAAATTACATTAAATTTTCCAAGGTTTAGAATATCTGGAAGAGCAGATTAATTAAATATAGTCTTGTATTGTTTGTATTTTTATTTTATCTATGGAGTGGGAAACACAATCATATTTTCAGAGTTTCAAGTTTCTAAAGATCTTTCTGGCCCAGGGGGTATGGAGGAGGGAGAGGCAGCCCTGGGGAAGGAAAATCTTACTTGGAAGAATAAGGTCTAAATGGAGCCCAGTTAGTTAAAATAAGGGTGTGGGGAGGTGATTGGTAGAAGAGGAAAGAGCTGGGAAGGGCCACGGTAAGCGGGGGAGAAGTCTATTGGAGGGTGGAGTGGAATGTCCGTGCCACAGCAAGGCTGGTCATTATTTCCTGGGCCACTTGCTCCTTGGGAGGATGGGGTGAGGGTGGGGGCTTTTTCTTGTTCATCTTTGAAGCCCCAGTGCCTGGCACAGGATAGACGTATGATTGGCAACAAATGCCAACTGGATTAATGAATAAATGAATGAATACTTCTAATAAAGCATCACAGTTATTTATTTTTCTGCCTCATTGATCCTTGTGCGCAGGATTTGTTGAATTGCCCTTAGTTGCCTAGCTAGATAGGGGTTAGGTCTGGGACTTGGGAGCACATGTTCTTCCTCCTAGGTAAGTTTTCTTGTCTCTAACACGTCACCTCTTTAATGCTGTATAAGTAAAAATATTACAACATGCTCTTCCTCTGAGTGCTTCTCAGAGGCTCATAAACCACAGTTTCTTTTCTGATAGCCAGTTTCATTTCTTTTTAGCCACACCTCTTATTGGTAAGCAGCATTTTTTTTTAAGCAGTGAGTTTCAAATATCCAAACTCATCCCCCTTTTATTTTAGGTAACTATAGATGTTTTATCTAATTTATTTAAAAGAGCACAAAAAAGTCTGTACTTTTGAATCTGCCGTGGTACTTAATGTTTGCCATGGCACTCTGATGTCTCAGTGGTACTAGAGGTCATCTGAAGAGGTCATCTGAAGCTTGGTGTATTTGCCAATATAGCACTTTGCCTCCAACTTCTAATTGATGGAAAAAAGCTCTGTTAAAACTGAAACTTTCAGAAAAAACAACTGATTTTGCCCAGATTTCAAGCAACACTAACAAATATTAGAATTTATTTTGAATTAGATTTATGATTCTTACCAGTCTATGATAAGTTTTCAAAACACTGACACACCTTAATATTTCAGCACTAAGGTCCATGGTTTTAGAGAATTTCAAGGAAATTTGACACTTGTGAATATACATAGAGGTTATATAGAGAACTGAATTAATGGAAAAATGACTCAGTTCACAATATGATATGAACCCCAAATGAACTTATCTATAGTGTATAAGTGTTCAGGCTTTGGAGTCAAATAAATTTGGATTTTAGTCCTGGCTCTGTCAATTACTAGCCATTTGACCTTGGGCAAGTGATTTATCCTTTATGTCTCAGTTTCCTCACTTCTAATATAGGAATGATATCTATCTAGCAGAATTAATTGAAATAAATGCCTCAATTACTCAATGAATGGCTGTTATTATTATGACTACACTCACAGTAGGAATATCAATCCTTAATGTATCAATCGGGGTTTTTAGCTACAAGGAAAAGAAATATCTCTGGCTCTTTTAAAAGCAGAAACAGTATTTTTGATTAGGAAACTGTATAGCTGGTGGATTTGCTGGGAGGTTGGCAAACCCAACTTGAAAGCTACATAGCCAGAAGCATAGCTAAAATCATGAACTGGTTCCATGAGAACACAACTGCCAGCTGCCCCTGGCACAGCGGACACCACTCCACTCTGGGCTAAGGGTGCCTTTGCTACCTCCGCTAGCTGGATGCTGCTGTCACTGCCCTGTTAATGTCTGACTGATCACGTGCATGCATCCCCGCAGCATGGGAGACTGGAACAAGGAGTTTCCGGCATTTGCAGCCAAACCTTCAGCCGGAGATGTGCTCTGTCTGGCACCCAGTTTTATATGATGGGGAATCCTCCAAACATAGGAAGGGATTGAGAGGCTGGGTAGCCAAGAAGATGTGAGTATGCAGTACATTTTCCAGGGAGCCACAAGTTTTGGAGATTGGCTTGACTCCTCTCTTTTTCACACAGCCCACATCTAATCCACTAGCAAATCTGTCAGCTTCACCTTCAAAATATATCCAGAATTTGACCACTTCCCCTCAGCTCCACCACTACTGGCCTAGATCATTATTATCTCTTGCCTGGGTTATTGAATCAGCCTCCTGACGGGTCTTTTGGTTTCTGCATTCGGCCCCTTACAGTTGATCTTTAACATGGAAGTCAGAGTAGTTCTCTTAAAAAATATGTCAGACTATATCACACCTCTGCTCAAAACCCTCCAGTACTTCCCATTTCACTCGGGGTGAATGTCAAAGTCATCACAGTGACCAATGAGGCCCTTTCCATTATGCCTTTCTCCCCCATTTCATCTCTCTGTTCTCATCCTCTGTTACTCTCATCACAGCGCCAACCAGACTCAAAACTCAGGATCTTTGCACTTGTTTTTTCCTCTGCCAGGAACATTTGTCTCATAGATCTTTACAACTTACTCCTTCACTTCCTTCAGCTCAAATGTCACCTTATCAGAAAATGTTCTCTGAACACCATATAAACTTGTGACCTCCTGGCCCTGGGACTCCCATCCTTTTAAATTTTTCTCCACAGCACATTGATCACCACCTGACATTCTGTATATTTAGTTGTCAAATTGTTTCAATCTCCCCCTATAGAATATGAGCACCATGAAGATAAAGAGTTTAATTTGTATCCTCGACATCTAGTTGGCACACAAATAAGAATTTGATGAATGAATGAATGATATTAGATCTTGAATAATTGTCACTTTATCATCTAAATAAGGTATAATCTGTACAAAATGGTGTCTGCACAAAATGGTGTCCTTCCTGAACACTGTTGCCAGAGTTATATTTTTAGGATGGATCTTATTATGCCACTCACACGTATAAAATTTTTCTATTGCTTCTGACTGACAATAGCCATCATTCTCCATTTGAGGTATGAGGGGATGGAGAAATCACAGGATAAAGCATCACATCATTCTAGTTCAGAGGATCAATTTTACTTTTAGGATTTGGGGGAGAAAGTTTCCAATTTTATTCCTCCTAAAAAGTTTTGCCACATGCATGTATATATACAAGCAAAATTAGCAGAATCACGTTTTTCTACTTAGTTCAGTGGTGTGAAAATCGTGAAAACCCAGGGAGGAGAAATTCTTATATAAGCAGTGAAGGATTAGAAGATTTGGTCCTTCTGTGCTGTTAGGGCACCTGGTCTATTAGTGCTGTAGTTGAATCAGAATACATAGGATAATCAAGAATAAAATGAAACCGGGTTTGTGGGGTCTCATAATGGACTTGATACGGAGGCAAAGAGCAGCTTTCCAAGCACCGCTACTTCTTTAGCAGTAAGCAATGCCAGTCAATTCAAAAAGCTTATAATGTACTCAGTTCCTCATTAAACTATAGGTTTTGCTACTGTGGAAACGCAGTTGACCACAATCTCAAGTGTCTCTTAAGTGAGAAAACATTGAACAAAAGGAGGAGGAAGTCATCACTTTGCAATGACACTTAAAAACCAACTACATGACACTCCTGAAGAAGAATAAGGTGAGGTGATTTGCTCTATAGGATATCCAAACATAATAAAGCCAGATAATTAGGGCAGTGCAATATTAGCAGAGAGGAAAAAAAATAACCAATAGAACAGACTAGAAAACCCAGAAACAGAAGCATGGATTTATGGAAACTTGGTATGTGACAAAGATACATAGGATATAGCAGGGAAAAGATGGACTGACCATTCAATAAATGATGCTCAGGCAATTAATTATTCATTAAAAAAATGAAATTGGGTCCCTTTTCGGTATCAGGCATAAAAATCAACTCCATACAAATTAAAAACTTAAATTTGAAAAATGGAAATAATTTAAACTTTAAAATCTGAGAAAATCTTGGTACTAGAGGAATTCTCCAAAAGAGACAAACCATAATGGAAATGATAGATAAATTCAATCATATTAATGTCAAGTACTACTACTGTTCATTAAAATGTCTCAGGAAGAAAGGGAAAATGCCACAAACTGGGGAAAGATATTAATAAGACATATAATCAACTAAAGTTTAGTAGCCATGATATTTAGAGAACTTCTAAGAATCAATAGGAGAAGTTAAATAAGCCCATGGAAGAATGGGCACAGAGCATGAACAGGCATTTAACAGAAGAGGAAACACAATTAGGAAATAAACATATGGAAAGATGCTCAATCACATTTACCAGGAGGGAAATGCAAATTACAACCACAATAAGATACTATTTCACATCCACCAGACTGACAAAAAATTTAAAAAGTAAAAAACGCTTCTAAGTGTTGACAAGGAAATGGAGCAGCAGTAACTCTTCTATACTGCTGAGAAATAATTTGGCATTATCTGGTACATTTGTAAATACACATTCTCTATGACACTTGACATATATCCTATGCAACACATCCACTGTATAAAAACATCAGGATACAACACATAAGTATTCATAGAAGACTAATTTTAAAAAACAAACAGGAAACTCAAATCCTGGAAATAATTAAAATGTCGACTGATAAGAGATTGGAAAAATTGTAGTGTATTCATATCAAGAAATACTAAATAGCAGTAAAAAAAAAAGAATGAATACAGCTACATGCATCAACATGATTGAATCTCACAAATATGTTGAGCAAAAAAATAGTTGCAGAAGAAGTATAAACATATGTGTGGTATTGTAATTTATAATATGAAATATATATTTGGTCTTGTCCACTGTTTCTGGCACATAGTCCCAAAATTTTTGGAATTTCTTAAATTATAAGCGTGATAAAGGTGCCTTTTGTATTCTTAACAAGACCCTTTCAATACATCTGAGTTTATGTCAACGAGGGGATTTTTGGAAAGCCCCTAAGGATGAGGGTTGATTGCCAGGGGAATCAACCAGAATTAGAGGGTTGGAACTTTCAGTCCTACTCCCCTACCTCCTAAGAAGGAAGAGGAGCTAGAAGTGGAATCAGTCACCAATGGCCAATGATTTAATCAATCGTGTATACATAATGAAGCCTCCATAAAAACCCAAAGGACAGGGTGCAAAGAGCTTCTAGGTTGTTGAACACATGGAGGTTCCGGGATAGTGGAGAGCACAAAGAGAGCGTGGAAGCTCCATGCCCCTTTCTCTACACCTTTCCCTGTGCATCTCTTCCATCTAACTGTCCCTGAGTTATATATCCTTTTATAATAAACCTGTAATCCAGTAAGTAAACTGTTCTCCTGAGTTCTGTGAGCTGCTCTAACAAATTAATTGAACTGTGAAAGGGGTCAACCTCTGATTTATAGGTGGGAACCTCTGATTTATAGCCATTGGATCAGAAGCACAGGGAACAACCTGGACTTGTGATTGGACTTCCCCATCTGAAGTGTGGAAGGGGGCCAGTCCTGTAGGACTGAACCTTTAACCACTAACCTGTGGGATCTGACACTATCTTTACGTAGAGAGAGTAAGCAAACTGTAGGATGCCCAGCTGGTGTCACAGAAATGCTTGATGTGTGGAAAACCCACACATCTGGTGTCAGAAGTGAAGTAGTGTTGTAACAGATTATTGAGAGTAGAGGAGGCACACAGCAGAAGTGTGTTGTTTTCCCTTTACAGTATATAAATTCAAAAACTTTCAAAAACCAAATAATGTATTGTAAACAGAAGAAAAAAATACCTACACATTTCAGAATAGAGATTGTCTCAGTAGTAGAGAGATGTCATTTTGGGAGGGGCATACTGGGGCCTTCAAAGTATTAGGAATGTTCTTTCTCTTAAGTTGGGTGGTAGCTACACATACGTTTGTCTTTTAACAGATATTTAGATTTTTAAATTTATTTATTTATTTATTTTTCCCCCACAGCCCCAGTAGATAGTTGTATGTCACAGTTGCACATTCTTCTAGTTGCTGTATGTGGGACGCGGCCTCAGCGTGGCTGGAGAAGCAGTGCGTCAGTGCGCACCCAGGATCCGAACCCGGGCCGCCAGCATCAGAGCGCACGCACTTAACCGCCAAGCCACTGGGCCGGCCCGCAGATATTTAGATTATATGTACTCTTTTGTATGTATGAAATATTTCATGATATAATTATCAAAATGTAAAAACAGATTGACCAGGAATGTGTAAAGTCTCTGTAGAACTACTGGCAACTCAAGAACTCAATAAATGCTAAGTATCATTTCTCGTATATAAAGAAAAAATTCAACTACATGGATTCTTGAAGGAAAAATGATCAGTGCTTTTAACCAAAAAGTAGAACCACAACCAAAGCAGTTAATTAAAACATTTTAAGGTGTTTTATTCAAAGTTGGTTTCTTAAGTGATATGGAAATTAAAGCTAATGCATCAGGAGAAAGTTGGTAAAGGCCTGTATCGCTAGAGATATATTTTGAGATATTAACATATTTTAACACTTTTTTCCTTCTTTGATTTTCCCTTAACCAACCACACCAACTCCCTACCCCAATTCAAGAAAATTGCAGGCTGTGTGCTTTCTTGTCCCAGGAGAACTTTGTCACAGGCTATTACTTTGGTAGCTCCCGAAGAACCATGCCTCCCATATTCTTGCCTGTGGGGCAGTCTTTCCCCTTCAACCTAGGATGGCCCTCTGACCCGCTTTAACCAATAGAGTGTGGCAGAAGTAATGCTGTTCCAATTCAAGTCCTAAACTTTCAGAAGGTCTACAATGGGAAGGTCTTCAGGGGAAGCCAGCCACCACATAAGAAGTCTGACTACCCTGGGATCACCTCTCTTTGGGAACTTCAGCCTAGCCATGAGGAGAGGCATGGGAGAGAGATCTGAAGGTCCTGGCCAACAGCCCCAGCAGAGCTCCCAGACGACAACCAGCACCAACTTGCCAGCCATGTGAGAAGGCATCTTGGAAGTGACTCCTCTAAGAACTGCCCAGGCTGTTACCATGTGGAGCAGAAAAGATCTAGTTCCACCAAGTCCTGCCCAAATTGCAGAATCATGAGCAAATAAAGAAAACGATTGTTGTTTTAAGCCACTAGGTTTTGAGGTAATTTATTATACAACAATTGATAACTGAAACAGGGTGCAGAGTAGAAAAGATACTTTCCTCCTGGGAATGTTTTTTCCTAAAAACCCAGCTCTTAGGGGAATGCAGAGGGTTTTGGAGAGGGGATAAAAATGAGAAAAGGACTTACAGACATTGATAGAGTGCCTTGAAAAAATATGAAGAGAGAAGGATTTTCTCCAGATTAAAAAAGATTCCCTTTAGCCTGGTAAAACGAGATGGTACTCCCGACTCCCCTAAAGAGCTATATAGTACATCTAGGCAGATAGGATCAAAAGAAGCCTGGCAAGTGATTCCCCTGGCCCAAGGGACATCAAAGCAACAGGTAGCCACCAGATCTAAAGAGGCCATGTAGACATGGATGAGCCTCTCCTCCACCATCCACAGCTTGGAACTTGTTAAAAATGAAAATAGAAGGAACCCCAAGATGTTCTCTACCCATTTGGTAGATTGGGGCTTGGTGTCATAAACTGTATCACAGAAAGTAGGTGTTTTAGCTGGCAAAGTCTGAACTCATATCAGTAAAACTGTCCTTACTTTTCCAGAAAGAAATATACTTAAAAAAAAAATTCAAGGGGCTGGCCTTTTGGCATAGTGGTTAAGTTCGTGTGCTCCGCTTCAGCGACCTGGGGTTCATGGGTTCAGATCCCACGTGTGGACCTACACACTGCTCATCAAGCCATGCTGTGGTGGCATCCCACATACAGAAAATAGAGGAGGATTGGCACAGATGTTAGCTCGGGGCCAATCTTCCTCACACACACAAAAAAAAAATTCAAGAAGATAGGAATATCTAAAAACTCACTTTACCAGCCAGCCCCGGTGGCCTAGTGGTTAAGTTTGGCATGCTCCACTTCAACAGCCCAGGTTCGGTTCCCAGGCACAGACCTACACCACTTGTCTGTCAGTGGCCATGCTGTGGTGGTGGCTCACATACAACAAGAGGAAGATTGGCAACAGATGTTAGCTCAGGGTGAATCTTCCTCAGCAAAAAAAATAATAATAATAAGAAATTAAAAAATAGGGCCGGCCCTGTGGCTTAGCAGTTAAGTCCGCGCGCTCTGCTACTGGCGGTCCGGTTTCGGATCCCGGGCGCACACCGACGCACCGCTTCTCCAGCCATGCTGAGGCCGCGTCCCACATACAGCAACTAGAAGGATGTGCAACTATGACATACAACTATCTACTGGGGCTTTGGGGAAGAAAAAAGAGGAGGATTGGCAATAGATGTTAGCTCAGAGCCGGTCTTCCTCACAAAAAATAAATAAATAAATAAATAAAATAAAATAAAATAAAAACTCACTTTTCTTGCCCTTTGTTTTCTAGGTATTTTTATTTTGGGGGAATTTAATCTCATCAGCAAATCCTAACAAAGCTGTATTTTTTTCCCTTCTTTCTGCCAACTATCCTATATCTGTAATACTTTTTCAAACTGGTCTCATCACAGTACACAGGTATGAATGCTACCCTCCAAATCAGCAGGGCATTTTGTAAGCTTCCCTCTACTGTGGGAGGGGACACTCAGGGGCTTGGCCATGTGACTAGCTTTGGCCACTGACATTAGCAAACATGATGCAGGCAGAGCTTTGATAGGCACTTGCACATTGGAGCTTTTTCTTTTGAAATTCTGCGACAGCTAAGCAAGAAACCACGGTGTCTTTTTAGAGATGCCTAATAGAGGAGAGTTGAGCATCAGTTCTCAACAGCCTCAGCTAAGTGCCAGCCATGTGAGTGAGACTGTCATGGACCATCAAGGCCATCATGCTGCCAGGTGACTGCTGCTGTATATGTGATCTCAAGTGAGACCAGCAGAACTGCCCAGTTAAGCTCAGCCCAAATTACAGAATCAGGAGCAAATAAATGGTTCCTATTTGAAGCGACTAAGTTTTTTTTTTTTTAATGTAAAACTATTTAGTGACCACTGTTCACCAATATTTACAATCAAGTAAGCAATATACAATGGATAACATTCTGATGACTACAAAGTTACTGTTTTTCCTGACTTCTGCTGAACCAGTAAAACAAATAGTGAAAAGATTGAGCCTACATGTAAGGAATGGGTTGGATAAATTAAAATTATGCCAATCAATAGTTTAGACTGCAAAAGTTCGTTCACGCATTTATGCTACTAGGTCCTAAACAGCAACACCTCTAATCATCTAATTGGTTTCATGAGCAAAAACATTCTGTGCATCATGATCTTTTAGTCAATATAGCACAAGGATTTCAACTTTTCTTAACGGAATCATTCTCTAAAAAGAACTTTAAATGCCCATTTAACGGGGCCGGCCCCGTGGCTTAGCGGTTGGGTGCGTGCGCTCCGCTGCTGGAGGCCTGGGTTGGGATCCCAGGCGTGCACCAACGCACCGCTTCTCCGGCCATGCTGAGGCCACGTCCCACATGCAGCAACTAGAGGGATGTGCAGCTATGACATACAGCTATCTATTGGGGCTTTGGGGGGGTAAAATAAATAAATAAATAAAATTATAAATGCCCATTTAAGCCTTGTTTGGCTAATTAAACACCCAGCATTTGTTTAGTTTCTTCATCTGAGTGGAGAGGTTGTTGGTAGTGATAAAACTTTTCCTTTCAGAGAGTTTTGCAAATAAACTGTTGCATTTACATGACTATAGATATAGAGAGGAGGAATTCTAAGATTGCTTTAAATTGCCCAATTTAAATTGTTTACATTATATTTAAATTACCCAATTTAAACTGTTTATATTTAAATTGTCCAATTAATTACAGAATCATCTATTTGATTTTAAAGGTTATGGCTTCAGGAAAATTTTCAGTTTAACTTGAGGTGACCTATTTCTTGTGTTGCTCAGAATGAGGGCATCCCAGAAACAACATGTACTTACTTACGGTTGTGAAATGCTGTTTTTGTATTGGTGACTGTAAAAAACCCCCAAAAACCCAACAACAACCATTTACATATGTATTTATGCACCCACACAAAAACAAACCCAGAACGGTCCCTAGGCATTATAGGTTAAACATAAGTTCTAATTTTAATTTTTTTTTTTGTGGGGAAGATCGGCCCTGAGCTAACATCTGCCAATCCTCCTCTTTTTGCTGAGGAAGACTGGCCCTGGGCTAACATCCGTGCCCATCTTCTTCTGCTTTATATGGGATGCCTGCCACAGCATGGCCTGACAAGTGGTGCGTTGGTGCGCACCCGGGATCCGAACCAGCGATCCCCGGGCCGCCGCAGCGGAGCGCCCACACTTAACTGCTTGCTCCACCAGGCCAGCCCCTAAACATAAGTTCTGATTGAGTAACAACTATGGAAATTTTTTCTAACATTTAGAAAAGCTGTTCTCTAATGCAGAAGAAATAATATATCATGGTATCAAATGTTCTTTTCCGATAAATGAAGCAACTACAGAAAGCTCTTATTTGTTCAAAGCAACCAGTGCTACTGATGGAAAAAAACAAAAACAACCCAACAACTCCCTCAGTACTACTCAAAATGAACATATCAAACTTGATTTTCATTAGAATGTAGCTCTTCTTCACACTAATAAGTCATACAACCAAAAACCAGATTTTTATATATATATAAACAATTATTGAGCATCTTCTGGACAAGAATGCCCAGGTTTGTCTCTCTTCATAAAAAGCAATTACAGGGGCCGGCCCGTGGCTTGGCGGTTAAGTGCACGCGCTGCGCTACCAGAGGCGCTGGTTCGGATCCCGGGAGCACACCGACGCGCCGCTTGTCCAGCCATGCTGAGGCCACGTCCCACATACAGCAACTAGAAGGATGTGCAGCTATGCCATACAACTATCTACTGGGGCTTTGGGGGAAAAATAAATAAATAAAATTATAAAAAAAAAAAAAAGCAATTACAGTTTGAGGACACTTCATGTTTGCCTCTTTTGCCAGCACCAAGTCGGCCTCATCTGCATCTTTCCATTTCATGAGAAACATTAATTCTCCACTGCTTGTCTGTGACACTGATCATTCATTCAGGATCAAGACTGCTGGCAAAGCATCTTGGTTTTTCAGCAGCATCTCTTTTCTTCGATTTGCTGTCATCAGATTCACTGTTGGATAAAGATTTTCTTGTTGTACCATCTTTTTGAGAATTAATAAATACTTCAATTAACTCTGGACGATCTAAATTTTCTTCAAGTTTTCAAGTATTGTCAGCAACTGTAAATCTCTTCCACTTAAGGAAATTCTCTACCTTCCTATTCATTACATATTAGTCCAATGCTTTTTCCACAACAAAATCTTCAGGCTCTACCTATTCAACTTTTTTACACTTTTCCATTCTGTTTCTTTCCCATTTTTTGCAAAGCAGTCTTACTGGGGGCCATTTTTAGTTGTGGACTTGAAAAGTTATTATTCACTGCCTCCCAGTGGCTCTGGTCTGGGTCTGTGGCATTTCAGATCATGGGGGCCACATTCCAGAGGGAGGACCATGGGGAGCTGTGCAAGAAGCCACTAAGTTTTGGGGTAGGTTGTTATGCAGCAGTAGATGACTGACACAGGGACATTTAAATATTTATACTCTATATGATAAGATGGCTAATGAAAATAAAAATTGAGAGTCAACTGAAGAGGAGTAACTGTGGGACTGGGTCATTTCAAACTTATTTATTTGTGATGAAAATTAAAGAACAAACTCATAATCCTTCTTTGCTGAAAAAGTTGAGGAGTTTCTTTCTGAGAACAAAAGTAACTGGCAAATGGTTCCGAAGCTGTTTCAGACTGCCATACTGCCACATAAGACGCTGATTCAGACTTGACCTCTCAACAGGAAGATACATATCAATGTTTCCACCAATAGTTGCCCATAATATTGTAGTCCACTACTCTGGCAGCATTTTGGATCTCTCCTTTTAGCAATTAACCTGAAACCTCTTCTAAAGACATAAAAAGAGTTTCTGTTTGTATCCACGTATTTGTATAATTTGGTATTACAGAGAAATGAGAAATTGCCCTGATGATGAACTTCTGGCCCTAGTCCCAATTTGATGAAACAGAAAGGCAATTCATTTTACCCGTTAACCAAAAATCAGAAAAACAATTTGTATTTTTCTCGAGTAATTTAAATCAAACACCATTACATAATGTGGAATAGAACGAAAAGTTCACATGAATTTGAAAGATAAAACATGAGACGTCAAAGAAATCCCTTAGGAATTGGGGGTTACTTTGGTCTCCATCTTCCCCCACTCTCCCTTCAGGAACATGAATGGCATCTGGCCACAACTTTCCTCTTCCTAATTTTATCTTCCACCATCTACCGCTCCATTCTCCCCACTTCCAGCTCTATTATTTATGTTCCCCCAAAACACATGCCTTCACACTTTTGTTCCAACTGTGTGTTCTACCTTTAATATCTTCTACGTCTAGCCAAGCACACACACATACACACACACCCTACGATTCTGGAACATTTTTATACGGACAAGCAAATCTAGGTTTCTAACATACACTAAGGATATGAGTCTATCCATAGAATTAACCATGCAGGTTTGGCAAACCTAGTAACAGAAATTACACTAAATATTACCCAAACTTTCGGAAAATTGAAAAATCCCCCCAGGCTGCTACCCTTTGGGCTTAGTGAATTTACAGGTCACTCTCAAGTACAAAATATTCACTAAATATTTTTAAGAACTGGAGAATAAATGACTAAACCTAGTTCTCCAACAATGACAATATTATTTGTTGTTGAGTTAGGGCACTACATGCCCAAGATAAGGATATTGAATGAAACGCAAAGGCTTTTACTGAAAGCGTACTATATGTTAAGCATTTTGAGAACATTATCTAAATTAATCCTAATAACTCTTTGGCGTAGGTGTTATTCACAATTTTCAGCAACAAGACGGCGGCGCTGGAGGTGAGGTCTGTATGGGGGTAAGATTCGGCTGTCTAGCCCCCCCAGCGCCCGGAACACCCTCCGTGCTCCAGGACCCTCCGAAGCCACCTGAAGGAGGCCGCGGTGACGTCACAGGACCTCGGTTCGACGTTCTCAAGCACTAGCTTTGTCTCTGTGGCCCACACTTGAGCCCACACAGAACCACTGGGAAATGAGGCGGAAAAGGGGACGCAGGGTCTCTTGGCGTCTTTCTCCCCCGCGTGGGGACCCGAATGCTCGCTGCGCAGCAAGCTCCACCGCGCGAAGCCCGCGGGCCTGACGCTTCCCGCCGCCGCGCTCAGAATGCGGCGGAGGTTTCCCCACCGCCGGCGCAGGGCCGGGAGCTCGAGGCCGGGCAAGCTCGGTCGGGGTCATAGCAAGGCGGGAAGGGACCAGAACCCTCTCGGCCGGGAGAAAACAGCCTCTTGGAAGAGTCCCCCCGCCGCTCCTGGGACTAGCTCTCCCGCCTCCGCTATCTGGTCGCCCCCCCCAGCTCAGGCGCGCCCGCGAAGGACCGCGCTTCCCTCCAGCTTCACGAGGGGAAAAGGGGCGGGCCCGGGCTCCGGCCGCCGAAGCCCCGCCCCGCCCCGCGCGGCATGCCGGATTCGCCCCGCCTCCTCCGCGCCGCGGGAGGCCCCTCTTCTTCCTGCGCCACAGTCCCCGGCGGTGGCCCTGGTTGCGGGTCGCCCCGCGAGACCCGTGTGGGCGGCGGCGGGCGCGGGTCCGGGCCCTGCGAGGAGCGCGCCTCGCGCCCCCTCCTCGCCGGCAGCGGCGGGCCGCGGAAGTGACGTGGTGCACGGGCAGGAGCTCGTTTGAATCGGTTCCCGGGTGATCCTCGCGCCTGGCGCTGCTTGGTCGCCGCCGCCGTCGCCGAGGGAGGAGCTGCAGTGCGCCGGGGTGGAGGCCTCGCGCCGCCCCGGGGGCTGGAGCTGAAGTCGCCGCGCGGAGCCCGGACCTCGACCCTGAACGCGGCGGCTGCGGCCGCCGGCGCTGCTGTGTTTTTCTCCTTTTCCCCAATATGGCAGCGGCGGGCGGCGGCGGGCCTTCGGTGGAGACTGGAGAGGGCGGCGGAGGCGACAGCTACAGGACGGTGTACTTGTTTGACCGGCGCGAGAAGGAGTCCGAGCTCGGGGACCGGGTGCTGAAGGTCGGGGAGAGCTCGGACTACGCGGGGTTCCGCGCCTCCGTGTGTCAGGTACGCGAAGGGCCGAAGGAGGGATGAGCGGGCAGACTTGGGGTTGGGAGGGTGACCAGAAACCCAAGTTGCTCACCAAGGGCAATAAACCTGTCACCCGACCCTGGTCCTGCGGTCTTGGCTTCTTTCTCCCGGGTGCCCGCCATGCCCCTGGCCGGACGGCAGGAAGCCTTGGGCCGGTCCTGGCCCCGGCCTCGGGGTGCAGAGCCGGCTCCTCCGCGGGCCTCCCTCCGCCCCTTTTACGGGGGTCTCGCTGCCCGGGGTCTCATTGGCCCGCGGCGACCTTAGCGACCTTAGGACTCTAAGGCCGTACAGCTCGCCTTCCAGTAGGGAAACCCACTTGTGTCTTTCTCGTGTGGAACTTTGTGTTAAAGAAGGGAGCAGAGTTATACCCGATGGCTCTGTTACGAGTGTTGCGGTGGTTGGAAGTTGTGAGAGTCCTGGGGTGGATGGACCTCAGGTTCCTTCAATGATGCAGTCATTTCCCTCCTGTCAAGAGGGTTTGCGGGCCCGCCCAGGCGGCTCCTTCCGAGGTGGGAACGGTTGTCCAGGCAGCTTCGTAGGTGGAACTGCCCTTGTGGTTTTCGGAACTCCAGCCCTTGGGAGTTCCTGAACTAACTCGAAGGGTGTCCATGGGTAGCTGCGGAACACCAAAGAAGTGTGTGTGTGTGTGTGTGTGTGTGTGTTTGATACCTACTACGTTCGTTTGCTGTAAAAAGTAATGACTGTGGAGGAAAACCTGCTTTAAGTGGGAAGTATGTTATAGCTATGAGGTGGTGGCGGTGCCCTTTAAAGAAGGGATATTGTCATGCCTTGCATTAACCACATGAGGTTGTTTTTAAGCTATAAAGAACATTTAGCTTCCAAGGAAAGAGAGCTTTGTGTGAGGCCGAGTTTTAACTTGAGTAGGCTGATGATTTAGTACTGTTAGGGAGACAGAACTCTGTATAGTTGCTGAAATGATTGAAATCAAGACCCATAGAATAAAAGCGACTTGAGAGCAAGGACTTGGATTTGTTCCCAGGTGTATTCCTGGTGTCTAGAACTGTGCGTGGCACATAGTAAATTCTCAAAATAGAATGAATATTTGAATGAAGACAAAAATGTATGAACTCGGAAGTGCATTCTGTGCCTGGATATAGCAGGTTCCTATATGTTTGAAAAGTGAATGAATGCTCATTTTTTTTGATGAATGTTTTGTATTCAAAACCATCTCAGAAAAAAAAGCTGAAGAAACTGAAACCGTCCCAGAAACCGAAGAAAGAAGAAGCTCTTTGTTTACTGTTTTTATTGTAAAAATATCAACACATTAAAGAAACTGTGGAACCAGTGGGGAAAAACTAAACTTTGACTCACTGTAAAATTTATAGCCACTGTTAGCACTTGGGGTTATTTCTTGGTATCCTTCTCCCCCGCTTTTTAAATAGCTGTAATACATGTTTATATTTTAATTTTTTCCCACTTAGTATTGTCAGTATTTTTCTATTTTAATGCAAGGCTTCATAATCGAAGTTTGAAATGGTTTGTTTAGTATCACTGTTTACATAACCAAATTGCTCCTTTTTGTCGACATTTACATTATTTTCAATTTTAAGTAATGTCACGATAAACATCTTTCAACCTATAGTCTTTTATGTCTTTATTTTTCTTTAGTTTAGAATTTTAGAAGTGAAATTCCTGGATCAAAGGTCAGGAACATTTTTAAAGCTCTTGATACCTATTTTTAAATTGTTTTTCAAAGAGGTTGTACTAATCTACCCTCCCTGTAGAAATAAACTCTCCCCTGTGAGAAGTCTCAGTAACACTGTTAGATAGATAGGGGAAGTGTTATTAGGCGTTTATTACAGAAGGGGAAACTCACTTTTGGAGATGGTGACTCACTTCAGTAAAACACTACAGTCAAATCAGAATTCAAACCCAGAACCCATATTCCTTCTGTTATACCACCCTGCCCCAAAAGAAGTTCTTCGTTATGGTGAACAGATATATTTATTCCATTCCTTCAATATTTTAACTTGAAAACCAAAAGAAGTATTTCCTTTGACTTATTTTCCCCTTTTTTCCTGCTTGAACAGATCAAGGTTAAATTTAATTAGCAGTGAGAGGGAAGAACTAGTAAGAATAAAACAAGGAAGCCTAACTTCTTTTTTTTGAGTATTTACTTTTTAAAGCATCATTAGATTATTTCATTTAATCCCAGAACCATGTCTCCATTACATACATGAAGAACTGAGTTAAGTTACTGAATTAAGTCCAAGGTTATACAGTTAATAAGCTGTGAAACTGGGATTGGAATCTAGGTCTGTTTGGTTCTAAAGCTTGTATTTTTCTTAAAAAAAACATCCACAGTGCTCACATTATTTACTAAAGCCTTCTTTTTCCTCGTTAGGGGAGGAGGCAAAATAGTGCACTAAAGTTTTTCATTAAAACTTAAGTTAAACCAATAAGTGTTTGTAGTGCTTATATGGATCCTAAACTGTTATTTGGGGAAAGCTCATCTTTTGGGAAAAGGGAGCGATCAAGAGGAAGGAAGAGGAAAGGGTAGATCTGGAAGAATACCTTAGACCTGTTAGAAGCAGCTGTTAACTTCATGAGCCCTTTTGACCTTGCAGAATCAAAGATTAGAAAATGATTCATTTGATTAGTTCTTAAATATGCCCAGACATTAAGTTGTGTGTGTGCAAACCCTCCTCCTCTCCACCTCCAATTTTGAAAAAATGACTACTTTTTGCTTTATGTGGTTTCACTATATCTTGTTATCCTACCATGGCACCTGTTATCCCATAGTACTTTTTAAAAATACTCTGTGCTCCTTGAGGGCAGGAGCCTTACCTAATAGTCTGTTTATAGCTGTTTAGATGAATCAGTGTCTTCCTTCAAAAAAAAAAATTTGTACATAGGGTACATTATGTTAAAAATTCCAAAAGATGAAAAAAAGTAGAAGATATATGTAGGAAAGAATAGAATGGTGACCTGCGGAGAGTTGTTAAATGGGAGTTGTCTCCCTAGATTCCTCACAAATCCTGAATGATAATATGACAGCATCCTTATAGATAGGAAAGGCTGCTTCTTATCTTGTACTTTAATGAAAGGTAGGATGTGTATTATTTAGGGTAGTGCAAACTGCTTTAACCAGTAACCACCCAATTTCTTGTGGAGATTTCTTAAGTGCAGTGTGGATGTTCCTGGTCTGTGGGTGATTCAGGGCCAGAGCCATTGGATATAATGCAAGAGCAATGCATTGAAGTGTGTATAGTTTCTGACTGACTTAATCCATGGGTGAAATTTAAAATGTTTGAAGGTTTTATGGACTGCAAGTAAAATTGGCTTTTGAGAGAAGTTGGGCAGCAGGTAGTTTGAAGCTGACCTAAAGACATGGAGGGCAGGTACTTTGTATTACTCAATCAAGGCAGATCCATGTGCTTTAACAGTTAACCCAAAAAAAGGTGGGATTGAAGTACTCTTATAAAAATGAAAAAGACTAGTCAAGACTCTTGCCCAAATAGAATGTTACCCTGCTTTCATGTAGAGAAAGGCAGAGGAAGTGCTATTATCTGTATTCAGTAGTTAGGACAATAAGATGAAAATACATGAAAGCTTTAGTTTATGTCTGATAAGGTAGATTTTAGACCAAAAATTTGGAGAGAGAAGGGTATGACATCTTGAATAAGAGGATAATGAGTAATGTAAAAATATTGAATTTATGTTTGTCAAATATCAGAGCTATAAAATATTTAGGAAAATTATGAATTCAAGAAAATTTTTATGCAGAATTGTAGATAAAGAAAACAAAAGGTAGCTTATGTGTCTTAATTGAGTAATAATAGAATTATGGAGAGATTTTATGGAATAATTAGATATAAACACTTTCAGATGTACACAGATCTTAAAAAGTCAATTTGGCACATAGTTTTTCAGTAACTGTAAAAACAAATTTTGTATTACAGGATGCATAAGCACATGATCTAACAGTTCGGACATTGTAGAAATAAAGTGGTAATGAACTAAAAAATAAAGACTTGTCAGTACACAAAAACCTAATAAAGATCTGTAAAGACAATTTTTATTTCTGTTAAGCAAATAGAATCTTTTCCTTATCAGTTTATGTCCGTAGCTTCATTTCTCTAGAGTGGAATTGCATAGGATATGAGTATCTTTAATTTTACTGAAGTATACCAAGTTGCTGTTCAACATGGTTGTACTGATTTTCAGTCTTATCAGTAGTCTGTAAGGTCCAGTTTCAGTATATGGAGGCCTGTATGTATACCAGGACTTAAAGTTTTACCAGCCTCCTGAGAATGATGATCAAGTAGTTGTAATTTTTCTGATAACTAGTGAGGATGAGCATCTTTTTATGTTTTCTAGTTTTTCTCTTAATGGCTTGTACTTTTTGTATATTCTCAGAAATTGTGTTCTCTGTCCTCTCAAAATTATTCCATTTTTCCTCTACAATTTTGGATTAATATGCAGTTGCTTTAATTCTCTTAGAATTTATTTTTGTGTTTGTTGAGATGGGGATTTTATTTTATCTATTTCTATACAGGTAACTAGTTGTCTCAATATCATTCGTTAAACAGTTTATTCTTTCCCCACCAATTTGTAATTTGCCAAGCTCCCTGTGTATATATGTGTGGTCTATTTTAGGGTTCTCTATTCTCTTCCACTGGTCTATTATAGTATATTTTAAATTAGAAATTTTTCTTTTAAATTAGAAATTTTTCTTATAAAAAACTTCAAACATAAACAAAGAGATAATAGTATAATGAACCTACATATACTCATCACTCAGATCCAACAGTTGTCTTTTTATAGTTGGTTTGCTTAAATCAGGATCCCAACAGAGTCCTCATATTGAACTTTTTTATGTTTCTTAATTCTTTTAAAATTTAGAGCATTTGAGCACAACCCCCTTCCCCTAGTCTCTTTTTAGCTTTTCTTGCCATTGACCTGTTGAAGAAATCAAGTAGGTTTTTCTTTAATATTTCACATTCTGGATTTGTCTGCTCCTTTATGGTGTTTTAACTTGTTCTATCTCCAATGTATCCTGTAAACTAGAAGTTATTTTTAAAGATTGTAATCAAGATTTAGGTTCAACTTCTTTGGGGTGGGGAGGCAAAGAATTCATAGGTGGTGCTGGTACTTGATATTACATGACAGCAGGAGTCATGTAATGTGTGTATATTTCACCCACTCTTAGCAATGCTAAGATTGAATTAGTGGGATTCAGGTGGTTTTAGCTGGATCCCTCCATAATAAAGTTTTGATCTGATGGTTCATCCATTGATGGTAATATTCTGGTTGCCATTCCTCCTGTATTTATTAGCTGGAATTCTTTAAAGAACAACTTTGCCTCATCAGCTAGAGCTAATTGGTTACCCTGAAATACAATTGGTACAAGAAAGTGGGATAAAATGCTTTATTCTTTCTCTTTAATTTGTCAGTGTTCAGAGTAAGGAGTTGGTCCCTTAGTTTTGGTGACCAGTAGTCACTATTTTTAGTATCACTATTGAAGACTTGAGTATCATTAGTCTAGACTTTTTTAGTTGTCTTTGATGGTAAGGTTGTTCTAGATTAAGTAGTCTTATCATTACCTGAAGCAGAAGTCAGCCTTCTGTCTTAACTGTTTGTACATTGTTGTACAGTCATCCCTTGGTGTCCGTGGGGGATTGGTTCCAGGATGCCAAAATCTGTGGATACTCAGGTCCCTTAATATAAAAATTGTGTAGTGCAGTGAATACAGTTGGCCCTCCATATCCGCGGGTTCGAAACTGTATTGTTTAATTTTAGAAAGAGCATGTATCTTTTAATTTTAAAGATATGTAAAATTTTAATGAAAATGTTAACTCATTTTTCTAATTCTCATTTTTTGGTAAGTTGTGAAATTTCCGTTTTTCTTGTGTTCGTTGGTCATTTATTTGTATTTTCTTCTTTTGATTGTTCATGTCTTTTCGCTTTTTCTCTTTATCTTCATCTTTATTTCTGAAGGTTTTTTTCCTCCCAAGGATGGTAACTCTTTGTGTCCTGTTGCAGTTCCCTCCTGTGATTTATAGTTTGCCTTAATTTTTAAACGTTATTCTTTTTGAAGGGGTTATAATAGATATAAAGATTCTTTAATATAGATATCCTGCATGACATAGCTATCCTTACCTCAGTGTTATAAAATATTAACTTCTATTTTCTTCTAGTACTTTTGTTTTTACATGTTTAAATGTTTAATCTATATGAACAGAAGTGTTATGTTAATACTTTGCTCTAAATAAGTTTAGTTATATATTGACATGAAATAATATGTCTTTGTCTGGGAGGGTTCTGCTGATGTTAATAACTTTTCAAAATGTCCCACCTAAGCACTCATGTTCCTAGGTGGCATATAATAGCAGAAAAAACAACCGTGTTAAGCAACTAGGTAATTTATAGATAAATTTGTGCTTAATTATGCAAAGGCAAAATTTAAAAATATCAAGACTTAGGTTTCTTAGACAAATAAATGCAGTAATTGTTACAAGATTATAATACACTATCAGTATTTTCATATTCTTGTAAACTTGAAGAGTGCATTTATTTCCTTTGTGTAATCATTGATTTTATTCTTATTATTTTGGATAGACACTTGGCATTTCACCTGAAGAGAAATTTGTTATTACAACAACAAGTAGGAAAGAAATTACCTGTGATAATTTTGGTAAGCAATGTTAAGTTCATGCTTTCACATTTAATATGTTCTGTACATCATGGAGCAGTAACTATTTTATTACATAGGTAAGCATCTAAACACTATTGATGATTTTGGTTGCTTTGTTGGCCTGAGGTTGGAAACTGGCTATATGTGTGCAGTTTGTGCGGAGGTCATATTTTTCAAGCAAGATTATAGAAGGACAGTTGATATCATTTGTGGCTATGGAAGATGAGACCTTGCCCAGCCTAGCCACAGCTCTTCTTTGTGGGCCCTCAAGAAGCTAATTCTCCTAACCAGCTTGGGTTCTTCCATTATCTTTTTTTTATCCAATTAGAGTCTAAGACCTGCCAGTTTTTCATGCCTGATTTCTTTTGAATTTAGCCATGCTTCTCCATTCATGTTGATAGCACTCTAAAGTAGTTTCTCATCTTATTTCCAGTGATAATTTAACTTATTAAGAATTGAGTGTTTCAGATGAGTGGAAGTATTTGGGTCTATTCCACTGATATTCTTTTTTTTTGTATATTTTTTAACTTTTTCATTTCATTTCATTTATTTATTTATTTTTGTTGAGGAAGACTGGCCCTGAACTAACATCTGTTGCCAATCTTCCTCTTTTTTTGCTTGAGGAAGATGAGCCCCGAGCTAACGTTGTGCCAGTCTTTTCTCTATTTTTGTTTGTGAGTGGCCGCCACAGCATGGCTGATGAGTGGTGTAGGTCTCTGGCTAGGATCTAAACCCACGAACCCAAGCTGCCAATGTGGAGTGTGCAGAGCTTTAACCACTATACCATGGGGCCGGCCCCCTCTGCTGATATTCTTAACAAAACATAGCAGAATTTTTAGATCAGTCCATTGTTTGGAGGTTTGCCTATACCATCTTTAAAGTTAATTCATAGATAAAATTTGCATACTCATAGTTGTAAATTTATTGTGTTTCTGATGCTGGCTTAGCACTTAAGATATTACCTCTTGATTACAGATGAAACTGTTAAAGATGGAGTCACACTATACCTGCTACAGTCAGTCAATCAGTTACTACAAACAGCTACAAAAGAACGAATTGACTTCCTACCTCACTATGACACACTGGTTAAAAGTGGCATGTATGAATATTATGCAAGTGAAGGACAAAATCCTTTGCGTAAGTATTCCATTTATACTAATTTTGATAAACTATTACTCTTCTTTGTCCCCTGATCACATGTCCTATTCCTTCACTTTAAAAAACTTCTCTCTTTCTACTTTATTAGAAGACTATAACCAGTTGTTGTGAGCTTCCTTACTTCACCCTCTTCATCACAGTATATTTCTTTTTCTGCCTAAGTCATCTTACTTCAGAGTAAAGATACCTCTCCTTTAAAACTAAACTAGTATTAGAACTTATTTCTTTTCAACTCGTAAGAGATCTTGTACCTACACATCTTTCCATCTTCTGTATACTCTCGTCCCCTGATTTATTCTTCCTGGCTTCCTATAGACCTCTCCCAATTGAGAACATATTTATTTTGCCGTGCACATTTGTATAGCTGAACTGCACAAGTAAGAGGTTTGTGTTGTGGTCTTCATTTCTTTATCATTTCGTTCCACCTTTACTCTTGCCAGTTCTTATCCTCCCTTTGGATTATTTGCTATTGATCTTTACAAATCAGTTGATTTAGAGAGTCTGGATTGTACCAAAGTGTTTAATACTACTTAGATGTTCATTATAAACTTTCTTATTAAAAATATTTTTCCTCATTGCATATGCATTATAGTTTGTAGGAAATTAGAAAACATAGATAAGCAGAAGGAACCTAAAGAACATCCATATCTCTACCACCCAGATATAACCACCACTAGCACTTTGGTGTTTGTCATTTCAGACTTTTTTATATTGTTTACTTCTTTTTCTTTTTTAGTGATTTTTTATGATGCGTACTTTTTTGTGTGTGTGTGTGAGGAAGATTAGCCCTGAGCTAACATCCATGCCAATCCTCCTCTTTTTGCTGAGGAAGACTGGCTCTGAGCTAACATCCGTGCCCATCTTCCTCCACTTTATATGGGACGCCGCTGCAGCATGGCCTGACAAGCGGTGCATCGGTGCACACCTGGGATCCGAACCCAGGCCGCCAGCAGCGGAGCGCGCACACTTAACTGCTACGCCACAGGGCCGGCCCCTGATGCATACTTTTTTAACCTACTTTTTAGTTTACAATAAAATGAACATCTTTAACATACAGGCATACCTTCTTTTATTGCACTTTAGCTTTGTTGTGCTTCACAGATACTGCTTTTTTACACATTGAAGGTTTGTGGCAACACTGCATTGAGTAAGTCTGTTGGTGCCATTTTTCTGACAGCGTTTGCTCACTTCATGTCTCTGTGTCACATTTTGGTAGTTCTCGTAATATTTCAAACTTTTTCATTATTATTATATTTGTTATGATGATCTGTGGTTGTGATCTGTGATGTTACTATTGTAATTGTTTTAGGGCGCCACAAACTGTGCCCATATAAGACGGTGAATTTAATAAGCATTGTGTGTGGTCTGACCACTCCACTGACTGGCCGTTCCCCTGTCAGTCTCCCTCTATTCGAGCCTTCCTATTCCCTGAGACACAACACAATTAGCCTGTTGAAATTAGGCCAGTTAATAACCCTGCAGTGACCCCTAAGTGTTCAAGTGGAAGGAAGAGTCACACACATCTCTCACTTTTAAATCAAGAGCTAGAAATGATTACACTTAGGAAGGCATGGAAAGCCGAGATAAGCCGAAAGCTAGGCCTCTTGCACCAAATTAGCCAAGTTGTAAATGCAAAAGAAAAGTTTTTGAAAGAAATTAAAAGTGCTATTCCACAGAACACACAAATGATAAGAAAGCAAAACAGCCTTATTGCTGGTGTGGAGAAAGTTTTAATGGTCTGGATAGAAGATCATACCAGCCACAGCATTCCCTTCAGCCAAAGCCTCATCCAGAGTAATTCTGTGAAGACTGAGAGAGGTGAGGAAGCTGCAGAAGAAAAGTTTGAAGCTAAGAGATGTTGGTTCATGAGGTTTAAGGAAAGAAGCTGTCTCCATAACGTAAGTGCACGGTGAAGCAGCAAGTGCTGATGTAGAAACTATAGCAGGTTATCCAGAATATCTAGCTAAGACAATTAATGAAGGTGGCTACACTAAATGAGATTATCAGTGTAGACAAAACAGCCTTATATTGGAAAAAGATGCCATCTAGGACTTTCCTAGCTACAGAGAAGTCAATGCCTGGCTTCGAAGGACAGCCTGACTTTCTTGTTAGGGGCTAATGTGGCTGGTGACTTTTAGTTGAAGCCAATGCTCATTTACCATTTGAAAATCCTAGGGCCCTTAAGAATTATGTTAAATCTACTTTGTCTATACTCTGTAAATAGAACAAGAAAGCTGGATGACAGCACATGTGTTTATAACATGGTTTACTGAATATTTTAAGCCCATTGTTGAGACCTACAGCTCAGCACAAAAGATTCCTTTCAGAATACTACTGCTCATTGACAAGGCACCTGGTTACCCAACAGCTCTGATGGAGATGGTACAACAAGATTAATGTTGTTTTCATGCCTACTAACACAGCGTCCGTTTTGCAGCTCATGGATCAAGGATTAATTTTGACTTTTAAGTTTTATTATTTAATAAATACATTTCCTATGGCTATAGCTGCCATAGATAGTGATTCCTCTGATGGATCTGAGCAAAGTAAATTGAAAACCTTCTGGAGGGCCGACCCCGTGGCTTAGCGGTTAAGTGCGCACGCTCTGCTACTGGCGGCCCGGGTTTGGATCCCGGGTACGCACTGACGCACAGCTTCTCCGGCCATGCTGAGGCCGCGTCCCATATGTAGCAACTGGAAGGATGTGCAACTATGACATAGAACTATCTACTGGGGCTTTGGGGCAAAAAAAAAAAAAAAAGGAGGATTGGCAATAGATGTTAGCTCAGAGCTGGTCTTCCTCAGCCAAAAGAGGAGGATTAGCATGGATGTTAGCTCTGGGCTGATCTTCCTCACAGAAAAAAAGAAAACCTTCTGGAAAGGATTCACCATTCTGGATGCCATTAAGAACATTCATGATTCATGGGAAGAAGTCCAAATATCACCATTAACAGGAGTTTGGAAGAAGTTGATTCCAACCCTCGTGGATGACTTTGAGGGGTTTAGGACTTCAGTGGCGGAAGTAACTGCAGATGTGGTGGAAGTAGCTAGAGAACTAGAGTTAGACGTGGAATCTGAAGATGTAACTGAAATCCTGCGATCTCATTATAAAACTTAAACAGATGAGGAGTTGTTTCTTATGGATGAGCAAAGAAAGTGGTTTCTTGAGATCGAATCTGCTCCTGGTGAGGATGCTGTGAAGATTGTTGAAATGACAACAAAGGCTTTAGAATAATATGTAAACTTAGTTGATGAAGCAGTGGCAGGGTTTGAGAGGATTGACTCCGATTTTGAAAGAAGTTCTACTGTGAGCAAAATGTTATAAAACAGCATCACATGCTACAGAGAAATGGTTCATGAAAGGAAGAGTCAGTCAATGTGGCAGACTTAAAATTGTTGTCTTATTTTAAGAAATTGCTACAGCCACCCCAACCTTCAACCACGACAGTGATCAGTCAGCAGCCATCAACATTGAGACCCTCCCCAGCAAAAAGGTGATGACTCGCTGAAGGCTCAGATGATAGTTAGCCTTCTTTAGCAATAGAGTATTTTTTAATTAAGGTACGTACATTGTTTTTTTAGACATAATGCTGCTGTACACTTAGTAGTCTACAGTATAGAGTGAGCATAACTTTAATATGCACTAGGAAACCAAAAAATTAGTGTGACTCACTTTATTGTGTTATTTGTTTTATTGTGGTCTGGAACCGAACCCACAATATCTCCTGCTATATACCTGTTTATGTCAGTATACGTTTGTTTTTAGTGGTTGCACAGTATTTAGATACCACAATTTATTTGAAAAATGTTCTATTATTAGACGTTTAGGTTATTTCAGGTTTTTTTATTGTTACAAATGACTGACTATTCTTGTGGCTGAATCTTTGTGCATATCCTTACCTTTACTGCTACTAGTACTATGACTGCTGTCAGCTACAGTGCCAGGCACTGTGCCAAGTGCTTTATGAGCATCTCTCATTTAATCCTTAATCCTCTGTGGTAGCTAATGTTAGGTAATGACCCTGTTTTGCAGAAGAAACTAAGGCTGAGAGATTTTAGGTAACTTGTCAAAGGCCGACCTGCTAGTAAGTGTTGGAGCCAGGATTTGAACCAAGCAGGGTGACTTCAGAGCTTGAACTCATAAGCAGTATATTTATTACCTCTGACATTGTTCTTTTCATTCAAAAAAAGTTCTTATTTCTCTCATTTTAACAACATCATAATCTTACTCCTTCCACTACCCAATTTTTTGTTCCTGTTTGCAGTAAAATTCCTCAAAGGAGTTGATTGTATTCACTGTCTACAGTGCCTCTTCTCTCATTGTCTCCTATTCACTCTCCTGTACTTATTTTTTTCAGGTCATCGATGACTAAGTCCAGTGATCAATTTTCAGTTCTCATTTTACTCCGGGCATTATTTGACACAGTCTATCACTTCTTCCTCCTTGGTATAATCTTCACTTGTCTTTTGAGAGACCACACTCTTTGTTTTCTTCCCATCTCACTGGCTGCCTTCTCTCTTCTCTCCCCACCTTCTTAATGTTGAAGTGCCTCAGAGCTTAGTTGTTGGTCCTTATTTTCTCATACTTCCTGGCTTGGTGATCCCATCCAGTCTCATGGCTCTAAATACCATCTTTTTAGCGGTGACTCCCAATTGGAGGTGGTGAGAAATGGTCATTTTTAGTTAAATACTGAAGAAATACCAGACTTATCTTCTGAATTCCAATTTTGTCTCTCCAGCTGCCCATGTGGCATCTCCACTAGAATATCTAAGATGGGAACCCTGATCTCTTCACTGCATCTTATAACTACACATAGTTTTCCCGTCTAGATTGATCATTTCTCTGTCTTTCCAGTTGCTTAAGCCAAAAATCAAATTGTTTCTACTTTTTCTCATACATTTCATTCAATCTGTCAGAAAATCCTGTTGGCTTCAATGTTTATCTAGAAATGACCATTTCTTGTCACTTTGTTGCTAACACCAGGTCTGAGGCACCATTGTATCGCCTAGATTATACAGTGGCCCCTTAACTCGTCTCTGTCTTTTCATGCCTGTCCACATAAGGTTTGAGAAGTCAGATCGTGTTATTCTTCTATTGAAAGCACTCATGGCTCCCCATTTCACTTAAGAGTAAAAGCCACAGTCTTTACAATTACGTACTTGGCCTTAGCGGCTCTGCTTTGTACCTCTCTGAGTTTGTTTCTACAACTCTTCTCCTTGCTTGTTCACTCCATTTCAGTACCAGCTTTCTTCTCAGCATAGGGCCCTCTGCCTGGAATGCCCTTTCCCCAGATAGCCCCTCTCTCATTCCATCACCTCATTTAAGACTTGTTTATCTGTTACCTTCTCAACAAAACTTACCTTGATCACCTATTTAAAATGACTCTTTTCTCCATAGCACATACCACCTTCTAACATACTAAAGAATTTACTTATTATGATTATATTTAATTTCCCATCTTCTTCCACTAGAATGTTAAGTCAGCAAGAACAGGACTTTTGTCTGTTGTGTTAAGTTCCTAGAACAATGCCTGGCAAATAGTAGGTGCTTAAATATTTGCATATTGAATGAATCTTTAATTCTCTCTCTGGGGATAAATTTCTAAATGTGTAATTGTGGAGTCAATAGATATATTCATTTTTGAGACTTTTGATATAGATTGATTACCTTCCAGATTGGTTGTACCAGTTTTCATTCCTACCATCATTATATGAATAAGCAGAGAATCTCACCGTTTAAACTCTTGCTTTGATTTCTGTGACTTTACATTACGTTCCTGGGTCTTTCCTTGCTTCTGCTTCCTTTGTCTTTGGTGCTGCTTCTGGTTATTCTTGACTGTGTGGTGGACATTTCTTCAAGTCACGCTGATCTTTCTTTTTATACTTTTCTCTTACTTAGTGAACTAATTTAAGCCTTAGCTATTCTATTTCAGTGAAGCAAAAATCTGTATCTCTGCTTATCTTTATTCTCTCAAGTAAGCACAATATCTGTTCCAGCTCCAGATGGAACACCTCTACTCATTGAGCTTGATACAGTGGTAGGGCATCACATCTAAAACTGCATTTTTCTTTCCTCCCCTCTAAATTCTCCCTTTATGAGAAATATAACCATTTACCTAGTTTTCTAGAGCAAAGACTCAAAACCATCTTGGATTTCTTTTTCTTTCTCCTTTTATATCCTATTAGATTAGATACTAAATTCTAATCATTTCCTCCTTCCAAATTTCTCTTAACTCGTTTTTCCTCCTATTTCCTACAATGTCCCTTCTTCATTTTCTAGAGTTATTACCCTCAGCCAGATCCTTACAACTAATTTGTGGTAACTTCTTTCTAACTAGTTTATAAATAGCCATCTCGTAAATGTTGAGAGTGTGGAAGTTCTTGTTGGAGTGCTACTCTGTGGATTAGTTACAGCTTTAGTTAGGTTAAGCTTCAGTAGAAGTAAGAGACATAAATTTGGTATATTGCCCTTTTTCATTAAGGGAATAAAAGTAGGAAATAGTTTGAGTAGTGACCTTGAATAAAGGAGAATATTAGGAACAATGCTGAGTCAGTGATAAATTGAATGTCAACTTGGTTGTGTACTAGGAAATCAATAGCAGTTCTGTGTCAATTAAGCAGACATATTCTGCCATTTTACAAATTACTGTTAGTCATAAAGTTTCTATATCTAAATTAGCTCTTAGTAGACACTTTTATAGTTGCTTTATATTTGCCCCCATGTCTGTAAATGTGCTTACTTTTGACTTGTGCATGATGTAATTACGTACCACAGACTACTGTTTGATTTTATGGTTATGGTCTTTGGTTTGTCTCTTATGTCTGTATGTCTGTCTTTAGATTATAAATTTCTTGAAGCCAGGAATCATGGCTGCTTGACTCATGCCGTAGTAGTGCCATACAAATACTGGTTGATGACTGCGTTTTTATGCTGGTGGTGATTGGTGATGATGCCTTTATTACGTATTATATCGTTAGGATCAGGATAATACTCTAATTCTAGCTCTTTGGAAAATAAAAGTGATGGCTTAAGGTGCTTCCAAGTTTCTTCTACTTGGAACTTTTATGTGAGGTATTTGGGAGGGAAACGTTAAGCGATATGTTTCTCATTCTCTTCCAGCGTTTGCTCTTGCGGAATTAATTGACAATTCATTGTCTGCTACTTCTCGTAACACTGGTATTAGAAGAATACAGATCAAATTGGTAAGAAAATAATACAGTAAAGCAATTTAACTGTTTTAGAAATACTACAAGTTCATTGGGGAAAAATTAGAAAATTAACTAAAAGTGGAAATAATTATCTGATGTATCTTCATTGTTAAGATTTTTCACATGCCCTTTTTTCTATGCATGTCTGTATACATGTATGTATGATCATAGTGTACATTTTGTTTTTTGTGATCTTTTACTTTCCCTTAACAATACGTTGTAAACATTGCCATATCATGAATATTCTGCAATATAATACACCATTGCTGCAGTTTGGTTTATTGACTATAATATAAATTATGTAATCAGTCTACTATTGTTGAACATTAAGACTTTTTTTCCTGTATTTTTGACATTGTTAGCAATGCTGGCATGATGAACATCCTTATAGGTCTTTGTATATGTCTCTGGTTAGTTTCTCAAACTAAATTCTGAGAAATGGAATTTCTGGGTTAAAGGACATGAAGAATTCTAAAACTTTTGATTCATACAGCTGAAGTGCCTTTCAGAAAATTGTATTAATTTGCAATTCCACCAGCAAAGTATGAGTGAGCCCATTGAATCGCTTTTTTTATATTAAACTTTTCATGGTTTTAATATTGATTTGACTTTTCCTGTCTTTTTGAACTTATTTTATTTCGTAGCATTTTGATGAAACACAAGGAAAACCTGCCGTTGCAGTGATAGATAATGGAAGAGGAATGACCTCTAAACAGCTTAACAACTGGGCCGTGTATAGGTTGTCAAAATTTACAAGGCAAGGGGACTTTGAAAGGTTAGAAAACCTTACTCACTTTTTTAATGGGCAGCTGGGTATTTTAATAAGGATAAGAACTGATTTCTTTAAATTATACACGATATGTTGGAGATTTTGATGTTACCAGCATATTTATTCAGATTTTTATATTATAGAATTTTTGTGATCAATACTTAGAAATAGTCAAAACTACTTAAATCATATTGTGCCCTTCCACTGAACGATTCTTTTTGCATTTCCTGAGGTATGTAGGAGTTAGGTTGATAAGTTGAGTACTTCGGAGCTTTTCCCCCTTTCCTTACTGCCTTAAGTTTGATGGAAGCTGTGTAGTAGCTAGAGCGGTAGAATGGTTTTAAAGATTTTATTTATTCATTTTTTCCCCCCAAAGCCCCAGTAGATAGTTGTATGTCATAGGTTCACATCCTTCTAGTTGCTGTACGTGGGACTCGGCCTCGGGTTGGACGGAGAAGTGGTGCCTTGGGGCGTGCCCGGGATCCGAACCCCGGCCGCCAGCATCAGAGCGCGCGCACTTAACCGCTAAGCCACGGGGCCGGCCCAGTAGAATGGTTTTAAAATAGGCTTTCGAAATCACTTGATACCACTTGCAAAATGTTTAACAAACCACATGTAGTTCTGCTGAGCTCATTATTGCTCTACTTTCAGGGCTCTGCATTACAAAACATTCACAGCGTTAGGGAATAGAATCTAGTCAGGAGTTTTGAATCAGAATATGTTTGTGGAGAATACCCTGAATGAGACTGTCATAGAGGAAACAAAATATACTAGAAGCTGTGAGGGATATAAAGATTTAGGTCCTTGGGATATTAGCTGAATTCTATTAAGAGTAATGACCCACAAGTCTTTTGATATTTTAAGATATGTTGTGTACTTTGGAAAACATACTTGGGAAGACTCTTCTTGGCATTCTTGTTAAGTAGTTAGTATTTGTTCATGTCCTGTTTTGGGCCGGCCCGTGGCTTAGCGGTTAAGTGTGTGCGCTCCGCTGCTGGCGACCCAGGTTCGGATCCTGGGCGCGCACCGACGCACCGCTTCTCCGGACATGCTGAGGCCGTGTCCCACATACAGCAACTAGAAGGATGTGCAACTATGACGTACAACTATCTACTGGGGCTTTGGGGGAAAAATAAATAAAATAAAATTGTTCATGTCCTGTTTTGCTCTTTGCTGTGTCAAGGAAAGTCAAATTTAAGGATCAGTCTCAATAATATGTCAAAAATTAATATAGTTAGCACATTTGTCTTCTCATTTCTGAAATTTCAGCCCCCTCAGAATTTTCATCAAATTTGTAGACTTAACAGTGCCATGGTGAGAGGCAATATAGTGAAGAACAAGGGCTCTGGAATCATTTGGCCTGATTTGAATTCTAATCTTACTAGTTGTATGACATTGTTCAAGGTATTTCTCTTTGTCTCTGTTCACATATCTGTAAAATGGGAATAATGGCTCATAAGGTTTTGTGAAGACCAAGAGAGTTAGTACATGTAAACTTTAGGATAGAGCCTGGCACATGGTAAGCAGTCAATAAATATAAGATATCATTTTGGTTATTACTTCTCATTGTTGGCCTCAGACTTTTCTTTGTTTTTTTTTTTTTTTTTAAATTTTTTGTTTATTGCAGTAACATTGGTTTATAACATTGTAAAAATTTCAGGTGTACATCATTGTACTTCTATTTCTGCATAGATTACATCATGTTCACCACCAAAATACTAATTACAACCCATCACCACACACATGTACCCAATTATCCCTTTCACCCTCCACCCTCCCCCCTTCCCCTCTGGTAACCACCAATCCAATCTCTGTCCCTATGTGTTTGTTTATTGTTGTTATTATCTACTACTTAATGAAGGAAATCATACGGTATTTGGCCTTCTCCCTCTGACTTATTTCACTTTGCATCATGGCCTCAGACTTTTCTACAGCCATTCTTCTTCACTGTTTTTATGAGTACTTGTCACTTCAGAGATTTATAAAATAGCCATAGAGAAGGCAAAGACCACTGTCTTTTATAGTCTAAAGATAGAATTTAGCATATGATAGAAATATTAGGTAGAAGGGAAAGGAGAACAGGTGGTAGATTGGGCAAAAAAGTTAGAACAGTGTTAGTTAAATCAAGTGGAAGAGTAGAAAGAAGTAGAGTCTACAGTTTATTAAAATAAAGTTAAATCTGGGGCCGGCCTGGTGGCACAAGAGGTTAAGTGAGCGCACTTTGCTGTGGTGGCCTGGGGTTCGCAGGTTTGGATCCCGGGCGCGCACCGACGCACCGCTTGTCAAGCCATGCTGTGGCGGAGTCCCATATAAAGCGGAGGAAGATGGGCATGGATGTTAGCCCAGGGCCAGTCTTCCTCAGCAAAAAGAGGAGGATTGGCAGATGTTAGCTCAGGGCCAATCTTCCTCACACACAAAAAATAAAAAAGTTAAATCCTAGCTGAATACATGGAACATTGATTCTGATTGTAGCAGAACACAAACTTTTAAACTTAATCCAGATGTTAGGGAAATTTTGTTTAATATTTGGTGGAAATCTGCCTGTTGCTGGCTTTGGTTCTAGCTTTATAGGTATTGTGTTAATAAGTAATAAATTGTTATAGTTGTTATGTACTCGTACTGTCTTTGAGTCCAGTGTCAGTCCCTTGTCCCACTCCAGTTTCTGTTAGCATCAGATATACTCTCTCACTCCCCGTCTTCTACTCCTGTAGAAAAGGTTATCAGTTGCTTTACTGCTTCCAATTTAGTTTTTGCTGGATACAAGGATGGATGTCACAGGAGACAGACTATGGACGAAAAGAAAGGACAGCCTAAAAGTGCAAAACAGCTGTCTTGGCCTGTAGCTTACGTTGTAGTAGAGAGAATAACAGAAGTAAACACACAAAAAAATTTAAAAGCGTTTCAGTTATTGATTATTGCTGTTAAGAAAATATCGAGTAATGTGTTAGACCCTGATGGCCGGCCATCTGCTTTCAGTAAGGTGATTAGAGAAGAGGGCAGCTTCTTTTAGGTTGCATTTGAGTTGAGGCTTAATAATTAGAAGAAAATGCTCAAATGAGGACCTGGGGGAAGAGTATTCCGAGTAGAAGAAAGACCAGCAAAGACAAAGACCCTGAAATTGTGATCAGCTTATTTTGTTTGAGAGACAGAAAGATCAATGTGGTTAGAATATAGTATATGAAGAGGAGAATAGAGGGAGATGAGGTGAGAGTTCTAATCTGTCAATATTCTTTATAACTCTTACTGACCGTGGTACTAAGTAAGTAAGTTGCAGACTTTATGCCATTTCACTACTTAATACTGTAGCATGTATCTACTTCACAGGGATGTTCTCATAAATAACCATAATGCCATTATCACACCCAAGAAATTTATTATTGCTTCAAAATAGCTAATGTCCATATTCAGATTTTTTTCTCTTTGTCGTATCTCTCTGGTCTCCTTTATTCTATAATAATTCCCCATGTTTGTGTCTTTCATGAAATTGTCATTCTTTTTGTAGAGTTCAGACTAGTTGTAGAATGTTCCACAGCCTGGGTCTGAGTGTTTCCTAGCCCTGTTCTTTTCCTCAACATTTTATGAACATTTTCACATATGCAGAAAAGTTGAAATTCTGCAGTGAATACCCAGATACTTACACCTAGTTTCTACCATTGAAGTTGCTTTACTACATATCTATTTACTATTTATCCCACTAACCTTCAGTTCAATTCTCATGAATATGTGGAGCTTTTAAAAACCATTGTGGACCTCTCATTCCTCAGCGTTTCTTTGTAAGTTTTTGGCCAGATTCTTGTTTGCTCCCAACTGATTTCATTGCCTTAGTTAGCTCTGATGATAAACAATTGCCACTGATTGTTTTGGACAAACGATGCAGGGGAAAAAGCTGTTCACAGTGAGCAAATTCTGACTTACGTTAAATAAAGACACCCTGTGAGTGGGGGTTCCTGGGAAACTGTCAGATCTAATAATGACAGTTCTGTGGAGAAGGGGCTCTTGGGGAACTCCAGACGTAATCCAGTGACTCCTAAATTGCTAGTTTTCACCATGCTTGCAGGACTGTTGGTTTTCAAGGCTTCTGTGGAGCTGGTGAGAGGGGAATAGGATAAGGCATGTTAAAACATTACGGAGCTAGCTCTTCTTACCGAGATTCAGCCGTGTGTCTTGAATAAACACTCCTTGGATTGGTTAATTTTTAGAGTTCTGAAAAAGTTGATTTTGACAACTTTTGGGGCTGTTCTTACTGTTTTTATCAAGCAGTAGATCTTCATAGGTCCTTTGCCATTCTGGAAGTGCTCCCTCTATTAACTGATTTTTGACAAATGCATACACCTGTGTAATCCAAACCCCCTATTAAGATATAGAACATTACATGAACCTAGAAAATTTGCTCATAACTTGGGCACTATTATAATCATTGCCCTAGAAGTTACATTAGATCTGTAGAACTTAATTGTAATACTGTGTGTTCATTTAGTTATTTTATGGAAGAAAGAAGAGTGACATTAGTTAGGTCTGCTGGATGGCCATAATTCAGGTATGTGTTGGGTCAGTGTTACTTTCTGCACTTTCAACTTGCTCAGCAATTAAAAGGCTCTCAACTCAGGGAGCCATTTTTGGGAAAATAAATATAGCATGCCACATGGCCCACTTCCCAATGCCATTTTTAGGTTGTAGGAATGGACTTCCAACAGGATTTTTCCCTAATTTTCCTAAAGAAAAAGCTTGTCTTCAATATTTTTCTGCATATTAAGGTGAGCTTTCATTTACTTTCTGATATTTGTATTTACTTGAATTTAGAGAATGAGTATGTCACATTTAGACATTCTACATTAATTTGGTTATATTCATTGTGTCTCTCAGATTTATTCCAGAAACTCTAAAAGAGATCTGTGGCCATTTGTAAGTTTTGTTGGAAGTGAAGCTTTTTTCATTGTGGCTGTTTTTTTCCCTTTGGTAGATTTGAGATAGTGAGATATAAATATACGTATGTAGTCACTCTACTGTATTTCCTGGCAATCACTTTTATTGTTTTTAGTTTCTTTTACTAATTTGATCATCTCTCTTGTTCCTTTTTCTTACTTTCAATACTTTTTATAACTTGTTTCCATGAGGATTTTGCTTCTTTCCTAATAAATACTCATGTCTCACAAAGATAGAGTGTCGTCTTATATTGTATCAAGAATATGAATGAGATATTTTTGAAAACTTGTTTTGGACTGTGACATAAATTTATTCCTGAGGGAAGTGACTTTCTAAATTCTCCAGAAGACTGCTTCTATGATGCAAAATTGTTTCTCAAGGTCTTAGATTATTTTTCGGCTTTTATCTATCTTCATGAAGGGATATTTATATAGCCCTTGAATATGGATATAGCCTTGAATATGGATTTTTCTGGACTCATTTATAGAAGTCTGAAACCTACTGGAAATTGGTATTTTTCAGCCTTATTTGCCATGACAAGGTTTTTGCCTAAGTTGGGTTTGCATGGATGGTTTGGGTTGAAAAAGGAGACTTACTGCCTAGTGATTGTATGTCCATTCCTAATCAGTGAACAGAATTCTTTAGTTTTGAATTAGATTAAGTATGTATGTATTTTATCTCTGAGCGTCCCTCTCCTTAAACTTTTGTGTACTTCCCCATACGTTTTTTAAGAAGAATATTTAGGGGAGGGTATTTTCAGCCTGTTTCCCAGAAGTATTGCCATAGTAATTCAAGTCTTAGAACCCATTTATTCTTTTTATTTTTCTTAATAGACATTAGGTCCATAGAATTTGATTAATAATATTCTTGGTTTATAAAAATTTATCAATTTAGGCCTAGCTCTTTTAAAGTTTATTTATTGAAAAATTTAATAAGTTCAATAACCAGAGTCTACCACCCAATCCAATAAGTAGAATATTTCCTAAAACTTACGTCTGTGTGCTCCCTTATTCTGTTTCTTTTCTCCCCACCAAAATTAAGCATCTTGAATTGTTTTTCTTTGTTTTTTAAAAATATGTATATCCAATTTTGCTTTTTTTTTGATATTATGAAAAAAGGTAATCATACTTTATGTATGATTATGAGGGACTTGCATTTTCACTTAATGTTAGGTTACTAAGGTTACATCTTTGTGTGGGTCTGTAGTTCATTCTTTTTCATAACCATGTAATCTTTTGTGCATACCGAAAAGAAATCACACTGTATTTATCCATTCTCCAGCCAGTGAACATTTGGCTTCCTTTTGTGAGCAGTACTGTCTTACCTATGGGTGGGTGGGTGGGTGTGTGTGTGTAGTGTGGTATGTTGTGTTATATATGTTTCCTGGTCCCGATCTATGTAAGTTCTTAGGTGTATGCCCAAGGGGAGGGAATTTGTGGGTTATAAAAATGAATGTTCCAATTTAAAAGGTAATGGCAAACTATTTTCCTAAGTGACTATTAATTTATACCTCTACCACTTATGCAAGTTTGACAGAACTCACTTAGGAAACCATTTGGGTCTGGTATGTTTTCGTGGGAGCAATTTTTAACTGTTGCTTTGATTTCTTTAATAGAGTTCTGAGACTATTTAGGCTTTCTATTTCTTGTTGATTTAGTTTTGGTAGGTTATATTTTACTAAGAATTAGTCCATTTCATTAAAGTTTCAAGTTTATTGGTGTACAGTTGTTGGTAATGTTTTCAAAGAAACTGTTCACATTGATAAATTTTCTGTATTGTTTTTCTGTCTTCAGATTCTTTGATTTCTGCTCTTATCTTTATTATTTATGTCCTTGCTTTCAGTTTATTTTGCTCCTTTGTAGTATTTTGAGGTGGAATCTTAGATTATCGATTTGAGACCTTGTCTAAGATGACTGTTTTGTGTTATAAGTTTTCTTCTCAGAACTATTTTTGCTGCGTCTCACAGGTTTTGATATGCTGTATTTTTCACTTTCATTCAGTTCAGAGTTATTTTTATTTGCCTTGCAACTTGCTCTTTGATCCATGGATTGTTTTAGGAATGTGATGTTCAGTTTCCAATTGTTCGCAGTAGATTTTCTTGTCTTTATGTTCATTTGCAGTTTGATTTCATTATAGTCAGAGAACATAGTCTCTGTGGTTTCAGTTCTTTTAAATTTGTTGAGATTTGTTTTACGATCCAGAATATGATCTATTTTGGTGAATTTTCTATGTGTCCTTGAAAAGAATGTGTGTTTTGCTGTTGTGAGGAGTGTTCTGTAAATGTTACTGGTTAGATTCTGTTGGTTGGTGATATTGTTCAGTTCTTTTATCTCCTTGCTGATTTTCTCTGTGTTGGTGACTAAGAGAAGAGTATAACTTATTTGCAGCTTTGTTTATTTCTCTTTTCAGTTCTCTGAATTTTTACTTGGTGCATTTTGAACTTGTGTTATTTTGTGTATACACAGTTACAATTATGATTTCTTGGTGAACTGACCCTTTTATCATTAGTAATGCTACTCTTTGTCCCTGGTAATTTTCTTGCTCTGAAGTATATTTTATGTGATATTAGTATAACCACTCTAGCTTTATTTTCATTCATGTTTGCATGGTATATCTTTTCTTATCCATTTTTTTTAAAACTACCTATAACATTATATTTGAAATGAGTTTCTTGTAGACAGATATATAGTGGGATCATTTTTTTATTCACTCTGCCAATTTTAGTGTAGTTGTACCATTACATTTACCATAATTATTGATATATTAGGACTTAAGTATGTCATGTTTTAACTTTTCTATTTATTCCCTTTGTTTTTGATTTCCCTCTTTTCCAGACTTTTTGTGGTTTACTTGAACATATTTTAGTGTACTATTTTCTTTATAGTGGTTTTGAGTATATCTTTTTTTTTAATAGTTGCTTTAGGGAATACTGTATACATACATAACTTAGTACAGTCTACTAGTATGGACATTTTACCACTTAAAATGAATTGCAGAAATCTCACTAATTTACGTAGGTCCTATAACTCTCTCCCATTTGTAATTTAGTTTTCTGAAGTATTACTTTGGCATACATTGAGAACCACATCAGACAGTGTTATTTTGATTTCAGTAGTCTTACATAATTTTAAAAACTCAGAAGGCAAAAAGTAGTCTTTTACTACCCATGAATTTAATTGTGCTTTCTTCGTTTCCTGATGATATTTAATCAACTTTATCTGATGTTAACATAGCTACTCCAGCTTTCTTTTTATTAGTGTTAAAATGGTAACTCTTTTTCCAACCTTTTAACCTACTATCTCTTTATATTTAAAGACAGTTTCTTTTAGGCAGCATATAGCTGTGTATTAAAATTTGACAATCTCTCCCTTTTAATTGGGATGTTTAGACCAATTACATTTAATGTGATTTATTGTATGTTTGAAGTTAAACTTACCATCTTTGTTATTTGTTTTTCATTTTTCCTGTTTTCCTTTTTTTCTGCCTTATTTCAAATTGAGTATTTTGTCTGTGTGTGTGTGAGATTCCATTTTATTTCCTTTGTTAGCTTGTTAGTTGTTACTCCGTTTTTTTTTTACTGGTAACTTTAGGATTCATAGTATACACCTTTAATTTATCACCGTCTATATCAAGTATTATTACACCATTTCACATTTAAGTACACCGCGGTAGTACCATCCATGTCATTTACCCTGTCTTGATCTTTGTGTTTTTGTTTTTATACATTTTACGTTGATATATATTACAAATATCAAAGTATATTCTAGTTGTGTTGCTTTAAACAGGATTCTTTCTGGCTAGTTAATTAACCCATCAGTCACCTCACATATTTATCTTTTTTTTTGGTGAAAACATTTAAGTTATACTCTCAGCAGATTTCAGTTATACAATACAGTGTTATTGACTGTAGCCATAATATTATACATTAGATCCTCAGACCTTATTCATCTTATAGCTGAAAGTTTATACCCTTTTACCTACCTCTCCCTATTTCTCACGCTACTCAGCCAGTCAACCACTTCTCTACTCCCTGTTTTTATAGTTTGTCTTTTTAAGTATCTTTTTCTTAAAAATATGGTGAAAAAAGTGTAACATAAAATTTGCTATGACCATTTTAATGTGTACATTTCATTGGTGTTAATTATATTGACAATGTTTTGCAACCATTACCATTATGTATTTCCAAAATTTTTCATCCCCACCGCATAACTGACTCTGTGTCCATTCAGCAATAACTATTCTCCCTAACTCTAGCTGCTGGTAACTACTATTCTACTTTTTGTCTCAATGAATTTGCCTGTGCTAGGTACCTTATTTAAGAGAAATCATACAAATTTGTCATTTTGTGTCTGGTTTATTTCTCTTAGCATAATGTTTTCAGGGTTCATCCACGTTGTAGCATGGATCAGAACTTCATTTCTTTTTTTGGCTGAAGTGTACAGCTATTTTGTTTTCTATTCATAGGTTAGTGGACACTTGGCTTGTTTCTACCTTTTGTCTCTTTTGAATAATGCTGCTATGAACGTTCGCATAAAAGTATCTGAGTCCCTGAGTCAATATATGTTTACTCACATATTTACCATTGCTGGTGGTCTTCATTCCTGTTTAAATCCAAATAGCATTGTTTTAATTCTGAAGGTCTTTTAACAGTTTTCATAACTCAGGTTTGCTCTTGATGAATTTTTTCAGCTTTTGTATGTCTGATAAAGTCTGGATCTTTCCCTCCCCCTTTAAAGATATTTTTACCAGGTAAAGAATTTTAGGTTGAGTTTGTTATAAATTTCAATATGTTAAAAATATCACTCCATTTTTTTCAGGCTTGCATAGTTTAGATGAGAAAGCTGTGGTCATTCTTATCTTTGTTTTTCAGTATGCTTTGTATCTGTTTTCTCTGACTCTTTAAGATGTTCTTTTTATTGTTGGTGTCTGGACATTGTCTGGTGTTGGGAGGGCATTGTAAGTGTGCATGCGTGTTTTGTGGGGTGGTGTGTTTGTGTATTGTGTGGAGTTTTTGTGTGGAGGTATTTTGTGTGTGTTGTGTCGGGGCAGGTTTGTGTCTGTTGTGTGGAGATAGGTTTGTGTGTAGCCGTGGCTTTGTATGTTGTGAGGGGGCAGTTTTTTTGTGTGCTTTGTTTTATAGGTCTCGTATTGCAGTGGCTCTCCTGGTCATTGTCTTTATGTTTATTTTGATTATTGATATATAGAGTGATATATAATTTATACCAATTAAATTATTTTTATTTATCCCATTATTTCTTTGTTTTATTTTCTCTGTTTTTTTAATTCATTGTGTCTTTTTATTGTCACTTTTTTCCCAAAATAATACTTTTGTTGTCTAGTATTTCAGGTCTGACTTTTTATAAATCTCACAATTTATACACACTATTTTTTTGTAATGGCATTTAAAACATTTAACACATATTTTAAAAGTTACCTTTGTACTTACCATATTATGATAACCTTTCATCTCAGATTGTGTTTGTAGAAACGTTCCTTTAGAGCAAATCTGTTAAATTCCCTTGGTTTTTATCTGTAAATTCTTTATTTAGCTCTAGTTCACAATTCTAGGTTGATGGATTTTCTCTGGGCACTTTGGAAATAATATTCCACTGTCTTACAACTGTTGTTATGCTAACCTGTTTTATCTCTCACCCTGTTTTTTAGTTCTTCTGTTTTGTTTGTGGTGTTTACTTTGATGTCGGTTTATTTTTTTAATGTATCCTGTTTGAGCTCTTTTGGCCTGAATCTGTGGAGCCATGTCTTTTAGTGGTTCCAGAATATTTGCAGCTCTTATTCATTCTCTCTTCTCTTTCTGTAACTACACTTAAACTTGTGTGAGATATTTTCCTTCAGTCATTCATGTCTTTTAGACCCACTTTGATATTTTCCCTTCCTTTTATTTCTTTGTTTCTTATGGGTAAGTTCTTCGAATGTCTTTGTGTTCTCTAATTCTTTCCAGCTAAGCCACATCTGCTCTCTACCCTTTCCATTTAGTGTAATAGTGGTTCCAGCCTCATCCCCAATTCTGTTTATTTCTGATATTGGGAAATGGTGTCCCTGGAGACCTTGCCTGTATTTTGAGAGACCAGGGATGCCTACTCTCCAAAGTGTTGTTATAGTGCAGTTAGAGTGTCATACAGAGCTCTTCATCTTCAGAGCTCATGATGCATGGAAATAATCTCTTTACTATAATTCTCATTATTCTTTAGACAATATTTTAATGAGTTTTGAAGTAGTAAATAACTTTGAAGGAAAGATTGTAGAGGCGTAAGAATATATAAGGATACAGATATTTATTTATTCCTGTTTGCTGAGAGATTTTCTGATTTAGTTGGGTGGGCCCAAGGATTTGCATTTCTTAGAGCTTCCCAGTGATACTGATGCAGTTAATCTGGGGAATAACTAAACTTGGAGAACTGCTGGAATAGATGATGTCTTTTGATTTTTAGCTCTACTTATTTTACCTTTGACTTGGGGTATTATCTGGCTTTGGGATCATTTTATTAACACTTAATAAAAGTGCTGTAACAATTTCCTTTGGCCGCTAAGAGCTTGTTTAAAATCACTGCATTAATGTGATGTTTTATTTTAGTGATCATTCAGGATATGTTCGACCAGTACCAGTGCCACGCAGTTTAAATAGTGATATTTCCTATTTTGGTGTTGGGGGCAAACAGGCTGTTTTCTTTGTTGGACAATCAGCCAGAGTAAGTAAAAAGTTTTCTTACAAATGAAAGTTCATCAAAATATTTTGAGGTTGACTCTGTCTAAATGTGTTAGCCAGTTTAACTTTTAGGAATTTTTAAAATACTCTTTAATATTTAACAGATGATAAGCAAACCTGCAGATTCCCAAGATGTTCATGAGCTTGTGCTTTCTAAAGAAGATTTTGAGAAGAAGGAGAAAAACAAAGAAGCAATATATAGTGGATATATTAGAAACAGAAAGGTACAATACATTTTAACTCATTAATTATAAATTTATTACTTTGGATGGGTGATGGGACAAGAATATTTATTCTAATTTCTATCTAAAATACTAATGCTGTTGCTTTAAAAACTTGAAGGTATGGAATTTTGAAATTAAATTACTTAATTTTCATTCTTTTTCCTTTAATCATCTGAATAGCAAAAGTGATTCTTTATGTGCTTTCTCAGGCTGGAAGTCTTCAGACAACAAATTTTCTCATAAAGCCGAGTTAGCTTCCTGGAAATTGCCTGTAAGATTGTAAACTTTTTTCCTTGCACTGAGTTTGAGTTTTTACATCTTTGTTATGTAATAACCACAGAACTAGAGTAAAAAATGGTGATAGGGTAATAGACTTTTAGGAAATCAGAGCTGCAGAGAAATAAATGATCAATTTATTTCTGTTATAAATTTGCTTTCAAATTCTCATTTTAATAAGCAGAATGTTAACAAATTTGAATCTTGGTGGTGAGTACATGGTGTTTCTTGTATTATTCATTCAACTTTTCTCCGTTTGAAACATTTTAGAATTTTTTTATTTTAAAATATTTAATTTTTAGATTTTTAAAAATTCTTTTCTGATTGTACAACAAATTGTAAAAAGTTTTATAATCAAGTGTAAGGAAAAATAGTCTCAAATGCCAGAAAAATGTATTTATAACATATTTAGTTGAATTTCCTTCTAGTCTAACTTTTTTATTATATACTTTGCTTGAGCCCACATTTGTAAATTAACATTTAGAGTATTTCTTCATTTTATAAAATATTTTGGCACACAACACATTTTTAATAGCTTCATTGTATTTCTTTGGTTGAATGTACTGTAATTTATTCTGTTGAGCATTTAGCTTATTTAAAAGATTTTAGTATAATTATAAAGACATTGCCATGAATATCTTTGCATAACATTTTGGCTGAATTACAATTTTTTTCTTAGTAAAGTTTGTTAAAATTTTAATAGCTGTTGACAGTGAATTTGAACTTTATAAATATTCCTGGTATATATTACAAAATCGCTTTTCTGAAAGGTTGAACCCAAATCAAATACACTCCCAACAGCAGTATATGGAAGTGCCTATCTGATCATTTCCTTATTTTTAAAAAGAACAGGGAGGAGGAAGGAGGAAGGCAGCAAAATGTTGGCAATTTAATAGGTGAAACCAGTACCTTTTCCTTCATTACTAGTTGGCTGGATTTTTTTCCCCATGTTTATTAAATCAGCAACTTTTATTTTCTCTATAATTTAACATTCTCCTCTGTCCAGGAAATTTCTGCATTTTGGTCATCTCAGTTTTTCCTCTTTAAATTTGTTGCATTTATTTAACAATTTACGTATCTTAATGTATTTACATAACAGTATTCCATCTTATCTTTTCCATCTTACCTTACCATCACAAAGCCTTATGAAGTATATTGGTGGAAATATTATTTGCCATGTTAAAACTGGTGAAAAATAGGAATTGAGAATTTACGTGATTTTCAAAACTGTATACATATGATAAAGCTTGGATAGAACTGAGGTCTCTTGATTCATCATTTCTGACAGCTTTTTCTGTGTTTTGTGCTTAGTTCATCCCAGCAAACATTTCATGGGTACCAGTTGGTCCCTGGTTCTTTTCTTTTTCTGACCATTCCATTCTAGCGTACTTTTTCTGGCTCCTCCTTTATCCTTGACCTGGTACCAGTTATTAGAGTGTGTATGGGGTTGGTGGTTCTTGATCTATAACCAGCAATCTTGCATTTTCTGTGTGTGTGTGTGTGTGTGTGTGTGTGTGTGTGTGTATTCCACTTAATATCAGCAGTTTTCAAATCTGTATTTCTGGCTCCTCCTTTATCCTTGACCTGGTACCAGTTATTAGAGTGTGTATGGGGTTGGTGGTTCTTGATCTATAACCAGCAATCTTGCATTTTCTGTGTGTGTGTGTGTGTGTGTGTGTGTGTGTGTGTGTGTGTGTGTATTCCACTTAATATCAGCAGTTTTCAAATCTGTGTGTGTGTGTGTGTGTGTGTGTGTGTATTCCACTTAATATCAGCAGTTTTCAAATCTGTATTTCTTGCCAAGACTTTTCTCTTAAGATTGAGCCACTGAATTAGGCTGGACTCCGTAAAACAAACAAACCATTCTAGGCAGTTTAAACAGAAAAGGATTTAATAAAGGGAGTTACATGCTTACATGATTATTGGAAGAGTTGAAGGAATGAACTCTAGGCTGAACCTTACAGAATGGTGCCAGGACACTCCAATCTGACCTTTAAGAGATGCTGCAACATCTGCTATAATTACGTCCCTGGAGGACCACCGCTGGATCTGAAATTCAGAGACACTACCTTATCTGTGATCTGTTGGAAAGGTCTTGCTGCCACAGTTTCTCCCGCACTGGAACACAGAATTTCTGGGCGTAACCAGTGCTGTATCAGTGCTAACACTTGAAGCTAGAACTTGGATACTGGTCTTTCGGTACCTTGCATGATAGAAAACCTTCAAGAAATCTCAGGAAATGGCCTCTGCCGCATTTTCCCCTTCTAAACCTTTGGCTAGTACATCTAATGGGTGAAGCCTAGTTTGCATTCACAGCCCAAAAGGTAAGGGAGTCTGAGAAATAGACTTTTATGGCTTTCCATTTTCTGCAGCCCAGAAGGGGATGATAAAAGGTGGTACGAACGGGTGGCTGAATACCAGCTGATCCTATCTAGCACACTGATTTCCGATTTCAATTAGATGTCCTTCTCCAGATGTTCCATAAATAACTCACTTTTAGTACATCTGAAATTTAAAATATTATTGATAAACTGTTCTTATTTTCTCTTTTCTCCTTTCTCCTTTTTTTTTTTGCTGAGGAAGACCGGCTCTGAGCTAACATCTATTCCCAATCCTCCTCCTTTTTTTTTTCCCCCAAAGCCCAGTAGACAGTTGTATGTCGTAGCTGCACATCCTTCCAGTTGCCGTATGTGGGACGTGGCCTCAGCATGGGCGGAGAAGCAGTGCGTCGATGCGCACCCGGGATCCGAACCCGGGCCGCCGGTAGCAGAGCACGTGCACTCAACAGCTAAGCCACGGGGCCCGCCCTCTCCTTTCTCCTTAACTACCCTTTTCAATTAACAACATCCCCTGGCCAAGTAGTTAATAATTGTAATCCTTGTTGTTAATCATTCACCGCATTTAATTCTGTCTTTTAAAATAGTTTCATCTGCCCTCTCTTCCACCCATTTCCACTGCTTGATTCAGCCTTTCCAGCCTCCTCTTTCATTATATGTTTATTATATATTCTGAACTACCTTGTTTCCCTTATTCTCTCAAATCTTTCATGTTCTTTTTGGTCTGGAATGTTCTTATTAAGTCATCTGTTGAGGAAATTGCACCTTCTTTTTAACTCTAGCTCTTGGTTCCTGTCTTTATAATGGCACATTGTTTTGTAACTGTTTCTCATCTCCTACTAGATGGAATTTGTAGGGAGGAAGGGCAGTGTCTTATTTATCTTGAACCCTATCTTCCTTGTGTCCAGGTTCAGTCATAGGACTTAGAAGGTGCTTGATAAATATTTGGATAATGAACCTGCATCATTAGTAAACCCAAGCTAATCTACTAACTCTCAAAATGTATAAAATGTAACTTGTATATTAGGTATTGTAGCTGTAGTATTAGTGATTTAGTGTGTAGCGATGCATTGGAATGGTTATGGTTTTGATTTATTTTTTATTAAGAAAGTAATAACAACATGCTTATTAAAAAAATAAAATCAACCAGTTTCCTAGACAAAGTAGTTCAGTGTGTATCTTTATCTTTACAAGTTTTTATCTATAGAGCAACATGCATAGTATATAAATGCATATATATAGATGCATGCAATTTATATATATATGCGTGCAATTTTTGACACATGTAGACTCAGAGTGAAAATTGAGAAGTTTGTAATTCTTGTCCTCAAACACTTCTCCCTTCCTCACTTCCCTTCTGGCAAGCTATAGATATTCTCTGAAAGTGAACTGTGAGCCAGGATGATTTTACTCCCTTTTACGCACAGTGCCTTTGGCCTAAGCCAGCTGGGTTCAGGTTGTATCCTAATTTTCTTGAACATGGAGGGCTGGGCATTGGTCCTGACCAATTTAAGTTGTAGGTATCCCAAGCAAAGACTCATTCCAAACTGGGGTAAGTGTCCTCAGTTTTTCTTGACATTCTTTAAACTCAGTACAGTCATGCACCGTATAATGACGTTTCAGTCAAGGACAGACTGCATATGTGGCTGGTTCCATAAGCTTAGTACTATGTGGCCTAGATGTGAGGCGGCTATACCACCTAGGTTTGTGTAGGTACTGTAGGGGAGGAAGAACTTTTCTTCTACCCCTCTAGGTTCTTTTGGCTAGTTGAAGAATTAAATTGACGTGAGACGGATTAACAGGAGAGAAACAAAAGTTTAATGACACGTATACACAGGAGAAACCCATGAAAACCAAGTAACTCACCAAAATGACCAAAACCTTCACCTTAAATGCCATCCTCAGCTAAAGAGGAAAGATGTTGGGGGTGGGGAGAGTCAGAGACTTGAAAGGGAGGAAGACAATTCACAGGTAGGTGAAAAGGAGCAAATGTTTGGAAAACAAGTGTTTGGCCACACAGGAACAGAGGAACACAGAGGGGAGCTCAACAAACAGGCTTTTGTATTTTTCTCCCTGTCAGTTCATGTTATGCTAAGGTGATAGCTCACTTTCTGCGACAGATTGTTATATATGAATTGTTTAAGCCAGTTGGGGAGGTAACAAAAAAACTTTGAGTTTTTTGTTTCTTGAAAATAATCAGCCTAAAATAATCCTCATGTTAGAGAGAGACATTTTGGAGTGGCAAATTTTATTCCCTGTCCGTACAATCTGTGATGTTTGCACGACTATGAAATTGCCTGATGATGCTTTTCTCAGAATGTATCCCCATCAAGTGATGCCTGACTGTGTTTATTTTTCTTTACTTTTTCCTTTATGATTTTAAAATTGGTTCAGCTTATGGTATAGGATACTCCTTTATGTATGCCATTTTAGCAATTGTTGTAAAGTTTTCTGTCCTTATAGCATTGTCACACACTCAGCTGATTTGCATTGGGTCATTTTCCTTTAAAAGTTTATTGAAGTCTGTATTTGAAACTATCCAAGTGAATCACATTAAAAGTCAATGTAAATGTTATTTGTATAATTATAATTAAGGTGTACGTAATCTGTTTTATTTATATTCACTCTTGTAGCCATCTGATTCTGTTCACATTACAAATGATGATGAAAGATTTCTACATTCTCTTATCTCAGAGGAGAAGCAAAAAGATAGCTTTACTGCTGTGGTTATCACAGGGGTACAGCCAGAACACATACAGTACTTGAAAAATTATTTCTATGCTTGGACAAGACAGTTAGCGTAAGTAATTATTTGTATTTGATTCAGGACGTGTTGCTACTTATCTTTTGTAAGACAGAAAATATTACAGATACATTGATGCCTCTTGGCTTCTGCTTTGCTCCTGTCCCATTTCCTTCCCTTCAGTACAGTAGCTGATACTCTCATGTAGCATTAAAACAGTTCTTTATTCTGTAAATATTTATTGTTCACCTGTAATGTATTGGTCATTATTTGAGGCACAGCCTTTTTGACCTCTATGATAAAATTTAAAATAAACTTAAGAATTCATCAAATTCGGCACCATCAGTCTCGTATCTTCCTTTTGTGCTTCTTCTCTATAGCACCTATCATAATCTTCCATACCATGTATTTTAGTTATTTTTTTGTCTGCCTTCTGCCGTTGGAATGTCTTTTTTTATCCACTGCTATATCCCCAGTGTATCCTGTTACATAGTAGATGCTCAATTAATGTTTATTCAATGAATGCACCAAGTCTCTTAACATTAAAAAAATGCATATATGCCTGTATAACATATTAGTAATACTGAAAATAAATCTTTGTGTATTTATTTCAGGAAAACTTTTAGGAGGTATAAAATTCCATTAGACCAAATTGAAGGAATATTTATTTAATGGCTCTAAGTCTTTGGTACATATATAGACAGACCATTTACTGGATTGTTTTGTAATTTGTTGGTCTGAATTTTGCAAAAATGGGTACATCTGCACAAAATTCATGTTTTTTTTTTTTTTTTAAATCTTCACATTTACCCAAAAGGCTATTACACTTAATTTGAGAGTCTCTATTTTATACATAAATTTGTATTATACAGCAGAGTTAAAAAATTTTTATTTTATGGGGAGATAAATTTGATTTTAGGTGTACTTTTTTTCTTCTTGAATATTGATATTTATTGGCCCTGTAACCCAAGAGTTTTAAATAGGACTTTGGAATTTTTCTTCTCTTCATATTTTATTAGCTACTTTATAATTATAATTTCTCTTAGCTGAAAGAATTCAGTGTACATAACACATAATCAGAACATACTCTTGCTCTAAAAAGAATAACGTATAACTTGAACCATTCCTTGAAACAGATAGTTGCTAAGCTATTTGTAGCACTTTTAATGTATGGTTATAAACTTATTAATAGAATATTATTATATGTAATAATAATGTATCAACATAATAATGTTGATTATGATGTTAACACTTGAGATGTCTGAAGAAAGATCTCAAGATTTTCACTGCTTTCCTTTTATCTCTGTAGTCTTTTAAACAGTAGCTAGGATAATTAATTATTTTTTAAAATTAAAATTCATATAAAGGAATATTGCAAATTCCTGTTTGAGGAGTAACTACAGATGTGATATGTTTTAGCCCTGAATACGTTCATCAAAATGTAATCTTTTTTTAACCTTTACTTAAAAATAAAGTAGCAAAGATTTCTGAAGTGGTGGTTTTTGATGGGATAATGTTGATTGTATTAGTTTTGTTTGGGGAATATTGGTATAAGATTGTTTCAGTGCTATGGGAGAGGAGAGATGAGTTATAGAATGATATTCACATATTGTGGAGATAATTTAAAGATATGCAATCCTGTGAGTCCTATCTAGAATATCCCTGACAAGTAGAATTATAGCCTTTGTCTTCTAGTTTTTATTTTCTTGATAAATTGTACTTCTTGGAAGTGTAAAGTATGTGGGCTTTGAAGTTGGAAAGGCCTGGATTGAAGCCCTGCTCTCCTGAACTCTAGGTCTGTAACCTTAGATAAATTATATAAACTCCTTGCACCTCAATTTTTATATGTATAAAATGAGATGTAATAATAACTGCATCTCAGGATTGTTTTTACTATTAAATGGGATAATAGTTTATCCCTGAGTTTAAAAATGGTTAATATAGTGCTTGACACTTAATAGGTACTGCCAAATAGTAGTTACAAAATTTTTGGGTAGAAGATTATATGAACTGTAATTTTATGTGAATTAAAATTATAAAGTTATTCTTCTATATTTTAGGCATATTTATCATTACTATATTCATGGCCCCAAAGGAAATGAAAAACATACATCAAAAGAAGTTGGACCTTTCAACAACATTGATATTGAAGTAAGATAAAATTTCTTTTTAAAATATTATGAATTATTAGGTATTTGTTCCAGTTCCAAGTGACTCTGGATAGGAAAAATCAGTCAATAGATAGATAACTCTCTCCATGTGTTTTACCAAAATACTTCGGTAATTTGATATCCAAGTATCATTCCTAGATACAGTTTTCTGGAACCTTTGTTTATTGTAGTATTTGGCTTCTCTTTTTTTCTGTCTTCTATAGAGATATGAGTTGTTGCTGAATATCATGTCTCAAAACAGGGAGGAAAAGGGACATAAATAGTTTCCCTTTTGTTCACAGAAGTCTTATGATGGTGAAGTAAGATTTAGAAGCACAGAACATTTCAGTGTTGAATTCTCAATGTCCTTGCCCACACGTTAGAAGGAATTTCACATACATCGTTGTCCCCCTTCCTACCTCTAGCGAGAAGCTTTGAATTAAGTGTGCTCATGACTTATCTGTCCTTCAGCTCTGCTTTGTTCTTTCTTTGCTTGCTTTCTATTTTTTAGTAGTATGTTCCTTATTGAGATACTACTTACAGCTATTTATCCCATATATAAATATGTATACATTTCATTAAGCTAGAGGATTAGTTGTACAAATAAAAGTAGTTTTTGCCTATTCTGTTGGATCATAGCTGAGAACAAAAAGTAAAGTCATCATAGAATTTAATTATTTTTGTTTTATTTTTATTTTAGATTTCTATGTTTGAAAAGGGGAAGGCACCTAGGATTGTCAACCTAAGGGAAATGCCGGATGACATGCAGACGTTGTATATAAATACAGCAGCTGATAGTTTTGAGTTCAAGGCTCATGTTGAAGGAGACGGTATAGTGGAAGGGATTATCCGATATCACCCTTTCTTATATGATAGAGAAACTTACCCTGATGATCCATGCCTTCCACCAAGTATGTTAATCTGTTATCTTAGCTATAAAATGGGAAGTTGTGATTTAGGATAGTAGTTTGTTTTTTTAATTATTATTATTAGTTGGGCTGTTAAGGTTAGATAAATTTTAAAACTTTTTCCCTTATGCACATCTTCTTAAGTTGTTAGATATTTGTAATTTTTATAGTTCTTGGGTTTTGCATAGATTGACTTCCAGATGAATAAAGCACTGGCTTTAAGAAACATATATTCTTTTATTGTAGATTTCTTACTGAACTGAACCTTTATATATTTCCCATATTGTCTTCCTGTTATCTTTGTAGGTATTTATAAAGAAGTTTTAAATTTTATATAGTCATATTGGTTTTTTCTTTATCCTTTCTGATTTTTGTCTTACTGTAGAAAGCCTTCTTATACCCTAAGATTATGAAAATATCTTGTAGTTTTTTGAAATCATTTTATGTTTAGATCTTTAATGCATCTACAACCTCCTTTTTTGTGTGTAGGATGAAGTGGGGCTTTTTTTTTTTTTTTTTTTTTTTTTTTTTTTTTTTAAAGATTTTGTTTATTTTATTTTTTCCCCCCAAAGCCCCAGTGGATAGTTGTGTGTCGTAGCTGCACATCCTTCTAGTTGCTGTATGTGGGACTCGGCCTCAGGATGAACGGAGAAGTGGTGCCTCGATGCGCACCCGGGATCCGAACCCGGGCCACCAGCATCGCAGCGCACGCACTTAACCACCAAGCCACAGGGCCGGCCCAAGTGGGGCTTTAACTTAATATTTTCCATGTGGGTGTTCAGTTTCCTAGCACCAGTTATTGAATGTTACGACTTTTGCAATAGTTTGAAATATCACTTTTATATGTTAAGTTCCATGGGCCGGCCCCGTGACTTAGTGGTTAAGTGTGGGCACTCCGCTACTGGCGGCTTGGGTTTGGATCCCAGGTGCACACCGACGCACCGCTTGTCCGGCCATGCTGAGGCTGCGTCCCACATACAGCAACTAGAAGGATGTGCAACTATGACATACAACTATCTACTGGGGCTTTGGGGAAAAAAAAGGAGGAGGATTGGCAACAGATGTTAACTCAGAGCTGGTCTTCCTCAGCCAAAAAGAGGAGGATTGGCATGGATGTTAGCTCAGGGCTGATCTTCCTCACAAGAGAAAAAAAAAAAAGTTCCTACAAGTACATAGATCTGGATTCTTTATTATAAGATGTTGATCTATTTTGTATTTTTATACATCAGTAATGATACTCTTATAGCTTTATACTGTATATTGATATTTATAGGGCAAGACACTCTTTTTTGAGAAAATTGTTAATCTTTTACCCTTCTAGATAAACTTTGGAATCACTTTGTACATTCACTTTAAAAAATCCAAGTTTGGGGCCAGCCTGATGGCGTAGCGGTTAAGTTTGCACACTCTGCTTCGGCGGCCCGGGGTTCAAAGTTTTGGATCCCAGGTGCGGATCGATGCATTGCTTGTCAAGCCATGTTGTGTAGGCGTCCCATATAAAGTAGAGGAGGATGGGGACGGATGTTAGCCCAGGGCAAGTCCTCCTCAGCAAAAAGAGGAGGATTGGCAGCGGGTGTTAGCTCAGGGCTGATCTTCCTCTCACACACACACACAAAAAATCCAAGTGGGATTATTGGGAGTACGTTGAATTCATAGATTAACAGTATTAAACTTTCTCATTCAGAATACTTGCTCAGTGTATCCTTAGGGTTTTGAGTTCTGGAACCAGATTTCCTGATTTGAATCTCATCTTTGCCACTGTCTATTTTGTAAACTTTAACAAATGACTGCCTACCTCAGTTTCCTTGTCTGTGAAATAGGAAGTAATAGTTCATGCCTCACAGAGGTATTGTGAGTGTTAAACAAGAAACTGCTGCGAGTCCTTAGAATAGTGCCCAGCACTATTTAGTAATACATGTTATTACTCAGTGGCTCTGCCTCCTATGATGTCTCTGGCCCCTTTTTAATTTGCCATTTCTAATTTTTGTATACTTGTAGACAAAAAGATAAAATTCTTCAAACGATGTCTTAAAGTAAGAGCCAATAAGTTGTGTAATGATCAGAGGGATTCTCTAAGAGAAAAATGATTTGGTTTGATTGAAAGGAACTTTTGCATAAGGACTTCTTTTGAGGGTTTTTGTGGGGAAGGAGGCTTTATTTTGGGACAACCTAATGCTAGAATAACTGAGGTGTTACTGTATCGGGATCATAATGACCAATCCTAACTTATCTGGGTATATGAAAATGTATTGCTAACAAACATAAAAATTTTATAGACAATGGTGCTAATTATGCTTTTGATGCTTTATAACATATAATTCTAGCTGTATCACCTGAATCTGATCTTTGAAAATTTAAGTTTATATAATGTAAACTTAAATTCGGTATTATTGATTAATTTGCCCCAACTAGGTAAACTTCCTTCTACTAGATACCGTAGATTTCCCAGATGATTTTTACGTGAACATACTGGTTCTGACAGAATTATGAAACTTATTTTAGACAGGATTCAAGCTTTTATATTTGTAGGGAACAGAGATTCTGCTATAGTGCATAATCTCTTTGGATGTATGACTCTTTTGCTCTTTAAACAACTTTTAAAGATTGCAGGCTCGGTGGCTAGTGTAGTATTCCTAGCACAGACTGATTAGTATATTAGTAATTGTTGACTTTTATTTATTTATTTATTTTGTGAGAAGATCAGCCCTATGCTAACATCTATCAATCCTCCTCTTTTTTTGCTGCGGAAGACTGGCCCTGGGCTAACATCTGTGCCCATCTTCCTCCACTTTATATGGGACGCCGCCACAGTGTGGCTTGCCAAGCAGTGCATAGGTGCGCACCCGGGATCCGAACTGGTGAACCCCAGGCCGCCGCAGCAGAGCGCGCACCCTTAACCGCTTGCGCCGCCGGGCCTGCCCCTAATTGTTGACTTTTAAATGAGAAACACCATTGGTAATGTGGAACCACTTTGAACATCTGCTTTTTTGAGGACAAACTAAGAATAAAGCTACCTTTAGGTTTTATAGAACGCAATGTTAATGATCAAATGAGGTTTTGTTAGCATTTCTCTGAAGCAACTTTAACATTTTACTTATAGAAATTGATTTCTCAGTGATAAAATTGCATATACTTTATAGCAATAAGCACTTTGTTCCACTTACTCCTGTGCTCTAGAAATAAGAGATGAAGATGATGATGACGATTGTTTCATACTTGAGAAAGCAGCAAGAGGGAAGAGGCCTATTTTTGAATGTTTTTGGAATGGACGACTAATACCATATACTTCTGTTGAAGAGTAAGTTTTGACTTTTGCTGAAATTTTGTCATTTTATAACCTAGTCTTTTTACTAACTAATATTTTGTTCTGTTCAAGCTTTGACTGGTGTACTCCTCCTAAGAAGAGAGGGCTTGCACCAATTGAGTGCTACAATAGAATATCTGGTGCATTATTCACTAATGACAAATTCCAGGTCAGCACAAATAAATTGACTTTTATGGATCTTGAGCTAAAATTGAAAGATAAGAACACCCTTTTTACAAGGATTTTAAATGGACAGGTATGATTTTAAATATCAAGTTTTGAATATTTGCAAATGTTCTATTTTAAGTACAACAAAAGTCACTAGTAGTATAGATTTATACTGACATTTTGCATACTTTTCATTTAATCAAAAGAGTGTGTATAAATTTTTCTTCATGAGCATTTGTGTGTTCACATTACTCAAAAAATTTCAAACTGATTAGACCATGTTTGGATGAAATTTACAGATCTTGATTAGATCTTAATATCAAGACCTTGATGTAGTAAATAGAAGTTACAGAAGCATATCCATTTGATAAGAGTATGTAAGAACAATTTTATCTAATACAAGGGCTATGTTTGTGTATTAACAACCTAAATAAGCAATTTTAATCTAATCTTGAGGATAAAAGTGAGGTAGAACTGTGAAATACTTTGGGCTAAAAGGTGATTTGAGATTCATCAGTATTAAAATACATGCATTGATTGATAGAACAAGAATAATAAATTTTTTAAAAAGTTAAATGGGACTGGTGTACTAGTGTACTCTTATTCTACCCAGATACCTGAGAAACTTGTACCTGATACTGCTCTTTTAGTAGTTTAATGTTGAGTTGCCAATAGATAGATGCATTTATTGTGAACCTAAAATTACTGGGTAGTAAACAGAATACATAGCATATAGTATTTGTAGTCGGTCATTCCTACAAGATGTTGCAGTTCATTTTGCTGTTAATAAAAGATTCTGAATCATAGAAGATTAAGATATGTTTAAACAATTAACCACTGAGAAAAGTCTTATTTGTACTTAGATATGGTACACTTGGAATTCATTTTATAATATGGTATTAATTAGCCAACATTTGTTGAACAATTTGGTCTTTACAGAAGGTAATCCACCATAGGTTACTTCTGTTTCTTTGTTACATTATATTTTTAGAATATGTATATTTTCTAATTTTGGAAAATTTCAAATACACGGAAAGTTGAAAGAATGTTACAATGAATACCCACATACTCCTCTCCTAGATAAACTGTCATCTTGTGACACCTGTAACATTGTTTTTTGACACATTATGGAGTTTCTGGATTTAATTAATGCATCTGGTAGTTTGGTTGATAATGAATCTTGAGATTTATTTACATTTTAGCTTAGAACAATTTTACCTAAGAAAAGGGCTATATGTTGCAGTGCAGTATAAAAATTTGGTAGGCAAACTGTCCCATTCCTAGTTAATAATTTTAGTATCCTTGTCAAGCTGACAAAGTGACAACAGCAATATGCTGATTTAGGAAGGAGTTGGTACCTGGGAACAGGATTAGGGTGAAGATTTCCTTGAAACTGTATGCCATTTTTTAATCTTTACTATGTCTATGTGTTTTGTATTTAAATAACTTTTTAAAATCAAATTTTTTGTTTTTTAATGATTAAGATATTGACCCTCTAATTGCAAGCTGTAAAAACTTACGCTGAAATCATTTTTAATTTTGCCCCATTTTCATTTGGAAATGATATGTTATGGAGTAAGGTATATAGGAAGAAATGAACTTCTATAACTATATTGTCTTCTGTGAAAGCGTGTAATGTGGAGATTGTCTTCGTTATTCATTCTCCTAAAGACAGGCATTAAAGTAGTATATAGCAGGTTATGCTTGAGTATAAATCTCTCTACACTGTGTCCTAGTAGGGTGAAGAATGATAAGCAGTAACACATTTTCTTCTTAGGTATTGTTAGAAAACACTTAATTTTTATTTTATGATTTAATCTTTTTGAATAGGTAATATGTATATATAATATGTGATTAAAAGGAAAAATGTGTTTTACATAGCGGTGTTTCTCAACCTTTTTTTCATTATCACCCTCATAAGGAGCCTTTTTTAGACTCCCCCCCCCCCAATCACTACCCCAGTGATATTTTAATGCCATAGATATACCATATATATGTTTATGTAGTATATATGTGTAGGTCTGTTGTTGATACATAAAAAGAGATTTTTATTGCCTTGTTGAGAATATGCATGGTTCACAGTGAGATTTCCTCTTACCCCTTTCTCATAGCCAGCTAGTTCTCCTTCTCCTAGGCAGCCAGTGTTCATCATTTTTTTCGTGTATCCTGGGATGTAAAGCAGGGAAAGAAAGCTGTGTTGTTGGTATTGACCATTGAGACTTTGGTTCCAAGGCTGATAGCAAAGATTTCCTTTCTTTAGTAATGGTTTTATTAGAAAGCTAAATTTATATAGGAGAAAGATCCAGCAAAATATTTTAGTTTCTTAGGTTTTCTGGGGTGGAGTGTATGAAGGGAAAAATGGAATGAATGGCAAGTGTCTGTGGTTATATTTGTTTAATATAGCTGTATTTCATAGAACATTTAAAAATTTTACAGGAGCAGCGAATGAGAATTGACAGAGAATTTGCTCTATGGCTGAAGGACTGTCATGAAAAGTATGACAAACAAATAAAATTTACACTTTTTAAAGGAATAATTACACGTCCTGATCTTCCTTCTAAAAAGCAGGGCCCCTGGGCCACATACTCAGCAATAGAATGGGATGGAAAAATATACAAAGCAGGACAGCTGGTAGGTTTAACTTATTTTTAGATTCAATTTCTGATAGAATTTCAAACTAAATTACATGTATTAGAATTTAACAGCAACCAAAAATAATATAGGTATTGGCTTCTCAGGAGTCAGGAAAGAATGAGTAGGCTAAACTGATTTTAATTACATAATTTAACAGGACATTTAAAAAAAAACTTGTTTGTTGCCAAAGGCTCATTTAGCAGGTTTTTATTGTTTCTTGCACTAAACTTTACTCAACTGGAGATTCTCAATTTTTTGTGTGTGTGTAATATGAAGTAGTGACTTTATAGCAAATTTTTATTCAGTACCTGTGGCTTGCTTGTAAGTTACCTTGCTTGTTGACTGCATTGTGGAGAATGCAGAGATCTAGGAGATGTGCTTTGTCCTTAGGGATATTACAGCCTAAAAACAGAGATAACCTAAACGTAAATAATAATAGGTAAGAAGGAGATGAGTGCTATGAAAAGAGAATAGTGCTTTGGCAATTTAGAAGGAGAGGAGAGAATTTTCTCACTTTGGATGGACTGGGAGAAGAGAGTAAATCATGAAATTCTTTGGGCAAGATATGGCATTTGTGTGGACCTTGAAAGAGGTTGAAGCTTAGGTTTATACAGATAATTACAAAGGGCATGCATTCTCTCCATAAATGTGAGAGTCATCATCATATATTTAAAGCTTTAGAATTGGGTGCGGTCACCTGAAAGTAGTGTGTCTGGCTAGAGCCTTGCTTTTCCAACTTAGAGGTTAGAATGAAAAAGAAGAGCTGCCAAAGGAGAATGAAAGGGATAAGCTGGTAAGATAGAAGGAAACTAGGAGAATATGGTGTCTCTGAAGTCAAGCGAGGAGTTACAGGAAGAACGGAGTGATCAGTTTTGTCAAATTCTTTGTGGGGGTTGAGTAAAATGCTTTCTCAGAGAGGATAATCTGAACATAGACAAAGACACAGGTAGGCGTAGCAAGCAGTAGAGTTGGGTTGTCCTGCAACCTGTTGTGTGTATGTGAAGAGAAATAATTTAGAAATGAGGCAGAAAGCTAGATTGGGTATAAACTCTTAGAGTCTTTTTTGGGAATTTCTGAATTGGACTAATTGAAATTACCTTTAGGTTTTTGAAGCTATGTAAGGAAAAATATGACAGGCAGTTTTGAGCTAATTTATTTGCAAGAAGTGATAACTTGTTGGAGTTTATAAGTCACTGTTCATAGTCTGAAAGCAGGATTTTATGGGGGAAAAAGGTTTGAGGTATTTTGATATTTATGGTAATTGACTTTGAAGGACTTACAGGCCTTTTAGACACAATCATAGCTGTGACTTTTATGTATGAAGAAGCTGCTGTGACTTTACAAAGATATGTTAAGAATAAGTGAACTTTGGGGGCTGGCCCCATGGTGTAGTGGTTAAGTTCACGCACTCTGCTTCAGCGGCCTGGGATTCGCAGGTTCAGATCCTGGGCGTGGGCCTACACACTGCTCATCAAACCATGCTGTGGTGGCATCCCACATACAAAATAGAGGAAGATGGGCACAGATGTTAGCTCAGGGACAATCTTCCTCAAGCAAAAAGAGGGAGATTGGCAAGAGATGTTAGCTCAGGGCCAGTCTTCCTCACCAAAAACAAACAAACAAAAAAAGAATAAGTGAACTTCACAAATATGACTTTATTAGAAAATCAGAATGCCTTTTTCATTAATTTTCTAATGATAGATACCAAATTTTTTTTCCTTGTATAAAATAGTCTGTGAAATAATCATTAATATTAAACCTGTTTCTCTTAGTATTAATACTAACACCTGTTTTAAAAACTAAACATTAGGTCAAGACGATCAAGACACTTCCTCTGTTTTATGGAAGCATAGTAAAATTTTTTCTTTATGGTGATCATGATGGAGAAGTATATGCTACAGGAGGAGAGGTTCAAATTGCAATGGTAAGACAATGAGTAATAACTATTTATTGAATGTCTCTTGGTATACTTTTGCTTCAATGCTGAAATAAAGATTCAGTATTATATTTTGCTTGCATTTGGTTTTTGCATTGGATCAAGTCGTTTTAGCCTGACTTTTTATGTTTCATATTTGATGTTTTTAATAATCTATAGAACTTAACATCTGTATGCCCAGTGTTTAACAAACATACATATTATTGCTAGTTATCACAGTAATTTTGTAAAGTGCACATTTCATCCAAGGCTCACAAACTAGTAAACACTGGAGCCAGAATTCTGTCTCAAGGATGAGTAACTCCTGAACTGGAGGGAGTTTTACCCCTATACTATGCTCTTGTTAATATTTGAATGATATTTAATTAGGCCTAAGGAAGTTACTTGAAAAATGGAAATAAACACTGTGGTATAATGTAATTATAGCTATTATGATTCATATACTTAGGGTAAAATATATTTCTTTGGAAGAAATGAATGTTTTCATCGCAGCTGAGTTTGAATAGTTTTCTTTGAAATGTTGATATAAATTTATTTTATGTATTCAGGAACCTCAGGCACTCTATGATGAAATAAGAACTGTGCCAATTGCAAAGCTGGATAGGACGGTTGCTGAGAAAGCTATAAAAAAATACGTGGAAGACGAAATGGCTAGGTAATTCACATTTCAAAATGCATGATAAAAATAACAAAAATCAAGAGGAATCATAGTGCTTTTAACTCTTCTTGAGTGAGTTGTTAGAATATATTCTTCTAATAGGGCATTCGTAGTCTTAGATGTATGTATTGTGACAAACTTCTTGCCATTAAAAAAAATTGAGAGCTTTAGGTATAAAAACAGAGTCCTATATTTGTTTTATAGAAAAGGGAGGAAATTTTATATATCTAACATGACACTATTATCGGCACTGTGATTAAGGTATGTTAAAGAAAAAAAAAAACTTTGGCCTACAACTAGGAAAAAATTGTAATAACTGCTGAGAGGTAAAGATTAGTATAAAAGAAGTAAAAGAAAGTAGAAAAACAAGACTTGATTTGTGGCTCTTGTATAGCTAATGATGCGGTCATTTTGATTCTTACCGGATCTCAGTGGTAATTCTTCTAAGAGTTTATCCTGGCTCGCAAAGGTAACTTGTACTGTAAATGAATAGGAAAATCACAAAAAATTGACAGTTCCTGGCTCTAATTACCAAGAGATTTTGTCTTTCTTTTCAGTAGACACAGCAATGGTTAGGGAGGATAAAATTTTTAGATTATTAATCATACAGAATTTCAGATTTAACCTTTCAATATTTTGAAAGAAATATATATTTATCAGAAATAAATATTAAAATGTGTAGTAACTTGTGTTTTTCTAATTAAGACCATAATTAACACAGTTCGTGAAATGTTAATATGCTGGTTTCGTAATAGGCTCCCTGATAGATTGTCAGTAACTTGGCCTGAAGGAGATGAATTATTGCCAAATGAGATTAGGCCCGCTGGAACACCCATAGGTATGTTTTTGGGTTTTTTTCTTAATACTGAAAAATGCTTTTCTTGTGTCTTACATTTTGAATATATAAAAGACCATGAAAAATTAAAATGCAATGTGAAGACCTAGCAGATTCATCACATTCTTTGGGTGTAACTAAAACGTTCTTATTTTAAATTTTGGACTGATAGGTGCATTAAGGATTGAAATACTGAATAAAAAAGGGGAAGCAATGCAGAAGCTTCCAGGAACAAGTCATGGAGGGTCAAAGAAACTCCTGGTTGAGCTCAAAGTTATATTACACTGTAAGTATACAAACTAATTTGGATCTTTAATATTGCTCTTAAATGTGTAATACAGATTTTAATATCTTCATATAGTCATTGATGATCTAGCAATCTGATAGACACAATGGATTTGATTCAAGTTAGGAATTTCAAGTTTGTTACAGATAATTTTGAGTTTTTTAATTGATAATTTTCTGAGTTTTTTTTTTTAAACACTTTATTCTGAAGTTTCCCATGTAGGTAACTGTGGACCAAAATAAAGATATGGTATATATATGTATAGGAATTTGTACTGGATAGGAATTTAGATTAGATAATCCTTAAGACCCCTTCTAAGTAAAAAATACTGTGGCTCCAGACCTGTGGACCGAAGGTACTTGGTTCAGATAATAGGGCTGACCCACTTTTTGGTAAAGGGAAAATAACTGGGTGTTATTGCTCAACTTGTATTTCCCTAATTTGGATCACCTTGTTTGTTAACTTGCTTGTCCATTGTTTCTGTCTTAGCTGCCTAAAACTATTTTCTCTTATACTTTCAATAATCTTTTCTATCACTATATACTTGTGTGTCTGGTATATGGATTTTGAAGATACGGTATTTTATTCAATGTGTTTATTTCCAACATTTAAAAACTAGTTAGTGATAGTGTATTACTTTCATTGTATGAGTGTCTTATTAGGTCTCTCAGCAGCATTGAACAGTTTGACTAGTTCATTTTACTGAAATACTCTTATTTTTGGCCTCTGTGACACCCTATACTGTATTTCTCTAACTTTTCTTTTTTTGGTGGCTTAAAACAGCATACATTTATTATCTTAGAGTTCTCTAGTTCGTATGTCCTAGATGGGTTTTACTGGGCTAAAATTAAAGTGTCAGCAGGATTGCATTCCTTCTGGAGGCTCTAGGGCAGCCTTGCCTTTTCTACCTTCTGGAAGCTGCCCACATTCCTTGGCTTGTGGCCACTTCCTCCATGTTCAAAGCCACCAGTGTAACATCTTCCAGTCTCTCTCTGACTCTGACTCTTCTGCTTTCCTCTTATTAAAAAAAAACTGTAGATGTATATATTTTTAAATTCCAAAAACATTTTTTATTGTGGTAAAATGTATATAACATAAATTTACCATCTTAACCATTTTTTTAATTGAGGTAAAATTGGTATATAACATTATATAAGTTTCAGGTATGCAAATTATAGTTTGACATCTGTGTACACTACAAAGTGATTACCACCAGAAGTCTAGTTACCATCTATCACCATAGAGTTGACCCCTTTTATCCATTTTGCCCAGCCCCTAACCCCCTTCCTCTCTAGTGACCAGCAGTCTGTTCGCTGTAACCATGAGTTTGTTTTTGTTTTGTTTTGTTTGTTCATTTGTTTATTTTTTTAGATACCACGAATGAAATCCTATGATATTTGTCTTTCTCCGTCTGACTTATGTCACTTAGCATAATAACCTCAAGGTTCATCTATGTTGTCACAAATGGCAAGATTTCATTCTTTTTTTATGGCTGAGTACTATTCCATTGTGTGTGTGTACCACATCTTCTTTATTCATTCATCCATTGATGGACACTTAGGTTGTTTCCATATCTTGACTATTGTAAATAATGCTGTAATGAACGTAGGGGTGCATATAATCTTTTCAAATTAGGTGTTTTTGTATTCTTCAGATAAATACCCACAAGTGGAATAGCTGGATCATATGGTAGTTCTATTCTTCATTTTTTGAGGAATCTCCATACTGGTTTCCATAGTGGCTGTACCATTTACATTCACACCAACAGTGCACAAGGTCCATCTTAACCATTTTTAAATGTAGTTTAGTGGCATTAAATAACATATACATTGTTGTGCAATTATTATCACTATCCATCTCCAGAACTTTTTCATCATCCCAACCTGAAACTCGGTAGTAATAACTTCCCATTACCCCTTCCCCCCATCCCCTGGTAATCACTGTTCTTCTTTCTGTCTCTGTGAATTTGACTATTTTAGCTATCTCATGTAAGTGGAATCATACAATATTTGTTCTTTTTGCCTAGCTTATTTCACTTAGCTTAATATCTTCCAATTTCCCCCATGATGTAGCATGTGCCAGAATTTCCCTTTTTCTTTCTTTTTTTTTTTTTTTGTGAGGAAGATCAGCCCTGAGTTAACATCCCCATGCCAATCCTCTTTTTGCTGAGGAAGACTGACCCTGAGCTAACATCTGTGCCCATCTTCCTCCACTTTATGTGGGACGCTGCCCCAGCATGGCCTGACAAGTGGTGCGTCGGTGTGCGCTTGGGATCCAAACCCGGGCTGCCAGCAGCAGAGCGCACGCACTTAACCGCTACGCCACGGGGCCGGCCCCAGAATTTCCTTTTTAAAACTAAATAATATTCCATTGTATGTATATGCAACATTTTGTTTATCCATCCATCTGTTGGTGGACATCTGGGTTCCTTCCATGTTTTGGCTGTTGTGAATGATGCTGCTATGAACATTGGTGTGCAGATATCTGTTCCAGTCCCTGATTTCAGTTCTTTTGGATATATACCCAGATGTGGAATTGCTGGATCATATGGTAATTGTGTGTGTAACTTTTTGAGGAACTGCCATATCGTCTTTCACAGTGGCTGCGCTATTTTACATTCTCATCAGCAATACATGAGTGTTCTAATGTCTCCACATCCTTGCCAACACTTGTTAGTTTCTGTTTTTTTGGTAAATCATCTTAGTTGACATGAAATGGTATCTTACTGTGGTTTTGATTTGCATTTTCCTAATGATCAGTGAAGTTGAGCATCTTTTCGTCTGCTTTTTGGCCATCTCTGTATCTTTGGAGAAATGTCTGCTCAAGTCCTTTGCTCATTTTAAAATCAGATTTTTTGTTATTGTTGAGCTGTAGGAGTTCTTTATGTGTTTTGGGTAATAATCCTTTATCAGATAGATGATTTGCCAATATTTTCTTTCACTCTATGGATTGCCTTTTCACCCTATTGATGGTGTCCTTTGATGCAGAAAAGTTTTAATTTTGATATAGTTCAATTTGTCTATTTTTACTTTTGTTGGTCTGTGCTTATGGTGTCATACCCAAGAAGTAATTGCCAAATCCAATGTCATGAAGTTTTTCTTGAATGTTTATTTCTAAGAATTTTACAGTTTTAGCTCTTACATTTAGTTATTTGATCCGTTATATAAGATCAAACTTTTATATAGATTAATTTCTTCTCTTGTCTGTGGTTTACTTCTTTTGCATATGGATATCCAATTTTCCCAGCACCGTTTGTCAAAAAGACTTTTCTTTGCCCGTTGAATGGTCTTGGTACCCTTGTCAGAAATTATTTGACCGTATATCCAAGGATGTATTTCTGGGCTCTCTATTCTATCGTTATAACGGTACCACACTGTTCTGATTACTGTAGCTTTGTAGTAAATTTTGAAATTAGAAAGTGTGAGTTCTCCAACTTTGTTCTTCTTTTTCAAGATTGGGGCTGGCCCAGTGATATAGTGGTTAAGTTCGCGTGCTCCGCTTTGGCAGCCCGGGGTTTGTGGATTCGGATCCCAGGCATAGACCTACACACTGCTCATCACACCATGTTGTGGTGGTGTCCCACTTACAAAAAATCAAGGAAGATGGGCACAGATGTTAGCTCAGGGCCAATCTTCCTCACCAGCAAAAAAGAAATTGTTTTGTCTGTTTGGGTCACTTCAGATTCCATATGAATTTAGAATAGGTTTTCTGTTTCTGCAAAAAATGGCATTGGCGTTTTGATAGGGATTATATTGAATCTGTAGATCAGTTGGATGTTCTTGTCATCTTTTTTTTTTTTTTTTTAAAGATTTTATTTATTTATTTTTTCCCCCCAAAGCCCCAGTAGATAGTTGTACGTCATAGTTGCACATCCTGTTAGTTGCTGTATGTGGGACACGGCCTCAGCATGGCCGGAGAAGCGGTGCGTTGGTGCATAGCCGGGATCCGAACCCGGGCCGCCAGCGGCGGAGCGCGCGCACTTAACCGCTAAGCCATGGGGCCGGCCCCTGTTATTGTCATCTTAACAATCCATGAACATGATTTTGTATCCTGCAAGTTGGCTGAATTTGTTTATTAGCTCCAATAGTTTTTTTGTAGAATCTTTAGGGTTTTCCACATATAAGATTATGTCATCTATGAACAGAGATAATTTTACTTCTTCCTTTCCAAAATGGATTCCTTTTATTTCTTTTTTTTTTCTTTGCCTAATTGCTTTGGCTAGGACTTCAATACTATGTTGAATAGAAGTGGTGCAAGTGGGTACCCTTGCCTTGTTCTTGATCTTAGAGGTAAAGCTTTCAGTCTTTCATCATTGAGTATGATGTTAGCTGTGGGCTTTTCATAGCTCTGAAAGATTCCACACATGATCTAGCCCTGTCTTCCTCTTCAACTTCATCTCATAACATTTTCATTCTCACTCACCATACTCCTAATCATAATTGCATTCCTTTTATTTCCATACAAGCCCAGCTTTCCCACCTCTGGATCTTTGCACGTGTTTCCTCTGCCTAAAATGTTCAAACAGCAAATATTTGATAAGTTCTTTATTTCTCAAGTTGTAGATTGTGTCACTTTCTCAGAGTGGCTTCTGAGTAATAATAATTATAGTAATAAGTATAGTATTAATTATAGATATTCTCTATTACCTTTTTCTAGTTTCATATTCATTCCCTTAAATTGATTTGTGTAACTTGAAATTTTTTTATCTGTTAAATGTGTCTTTGTTCTCTAGAACAAGGATGGAAAAGGATTTGTAAAGGATTAGGTAGGAAATATTTAGGCTTTGAGGACCATAAGCTCTTTGTCACAGTTACCCAACTGTCATTCTAGCGTGAAAGCAGCCATAAGCAGTAAAAGTTTGCAGACTTTTTGCTCTAGAAGGTAGAATCTCCATGAAAGCAAAAGGATATTGTTTGTATTCTTCACTTTTTTCTGGTGCCTGGTATATAGGAGGTAATTAATAAGTATTTATTGCATAAATACATAAAAAATAAGACAGTTTGGTCTTTTCTAGAGAACTTCTGATAGTTGTCTACTATTTAATTTCATTACAAATTTATAATTGCAGCATTTTTTAATTAAATTTTTAAGTTGTGAATGAAATAAAAATAGAATTATGTAATGGGCTTCGATATATAGCAGTTAACCTAACTCAACAATTATTGAATATTTGGTTGCACTTGCCTCATGTGTTTTTTTTTGCAGTCAGTGAATCCCAAGTGCATGTATCTCTAAAACCGTGTATTTTCAATTATCACAGTAATTCCTTGGTATCGCCTAATACCAGTCCAACTTAAATTTCCCTGATTTTTCTAAAATCGTAACCTTTTATGGTTGTTTTTTTTGGTAATCGGACACATGTATTATATTTAGTTATTATATGTTTTAAGTGTCTTTTCTTCCAGAGTAGAGCCCCCTCCTTTTTTTCCACACCAGTGATTTGCCGGCAGAATTCAGTTGCTTGTACTTTAGAGTGTTTCATATATTTCTGTTTGTTTCTTTGGGATGTTGTTTAACTTGTTCCATTATTTGTTCTATATCCTGAAGACTGGAAGTTAGCCTTAAAAGCTTAAATAGATTTAGGTTCATCATTTTTTTTCCTAAAGCAAGAATCAGTGCTTCATAGCTAATCTGTGTTTTTTATGGTGAGGCGCATGATGTCTAATTGGTCACACTTTTAGTGCGGCTAGGATGGATCACTGAATTCACTTGGCTAGTATGATTATTAAGTTCGCCTGTCATTCACCATGTAATCATTTCATCTATTAATGGTTTTTGCTTGAATTAGTTATTTGGTATGCATAATGGTGACTTTTATTTTCTGATTCTTTCATTTCCTAATTTATTATCTTGAATTCATCTATGAAGAAATTTCCTTTAGGTCATTGGTTTACTCTGAAACACAGCTTTTACAGGAAAGGCAGTATAAAGGCTTAATTATTTTTCTTCAAGTACAAGTTACCAGTCAGGAATTGGTGGTGTACAGTAATGCCCAGTGAGCAGTTTTTGTAGTGTTCTTTTGAATTTATGGGGTTTTATATATTTGACATGCTTCATTAATTTTGATGCACCTTCACGTTGGCTCCTCTATCCTTCTGATGTGATCCTTTTTGTCTTGGATGCAAGTTTTCTTGCTTTCTGGCTCAAGATGTCCTGGACTTTTTTTGTATATGTTCTACCCTAGAGCTGGATTCAGCCGTTGCTCCTGGTTCCTTTCAGTGAGGAATGGTATTTAGAGGCCACAATCTGAATGTTAAGATTGCTCATTGGCCCTGGGTGAAAGTGCCTCCACGCTTTTTCAGTTGATAACTAAACATGAATATTTGTGGAAAAGAAGAGAAAAACTGAATTCATATTGATGTTTTGGGTTTTCATTTAATCACTTTTATTTTATGCTTCTATTTCATTTCTTTCATGTTGAAAATCTTGGGTCTTAATAACATTAACAATTACTTATTTGCTTTATCCTACAATGTAGTTAAATAGTTTCAAAATAATAATACTAATGTAATTACTAATAATACTATTGAATTAAGTTTGACTTCTTTGCAGTTCTATTTGTCCTTAAAATATATTTTGCTCTGTGTAAATTGTAAAAAAAAAAAAAAAAAAAAATTATTCTAAAGTCACTCAAAATCCCTCCTTTTATTGTGGTCGTGTCACCTACTTGATATATACATTCTGGTTTTGTTTCTGAATTGCTTTGTTTTAATTTCATTTTTTGAATATTTGAGTCATTTACATAATTCCAAAGTCAAAAATAACAACAAGGAATATTTCAGAGAAGTGATGTCATCCCTCTACTCTGTTTACTTCTTCCTCCCTCTTTAGGTAGTAATTTTATTAGTTTTTGGCTTATCTTTCCTGTGTTTTCTGTTGTAATGCTAAGCAAGAACAAATATATTCGTATTTCTTTGCCTTCCTTAGAAAAAAAGGTAGCATACTTGATTTATATGTATATGTATATGTTTTCACTCCTTGCTTTTTCTATTAACGATGGATCACTATAGAGATTATTCAGTATAAATAAACTATGTTATTTTAATCTGGAAGAAAACTTAAGGAAAGTGATTTTTTTTTTTTTTTAATAAATTTTTTGTTTATTGCAGTAACATTGGTTTATAACATTGTAAAAATTTCAGGTGTACATCATTGTACTTCAGTTTCTGCATGGACTACATCATGTTCACCACCAAAATACTAATTACAACCCATCACCACACATGTACCGAATTATCCCTAGGAAAGTGATTTTTAATATCACAAGAAAATTATCTCTATTGTTTGTACTATTTAAGCTTATTTATAGATACATTTTTAAAAGACTGAAAATAAAGGAATTTTAATGAGCTGAATGACTACATCTTTATTAAGCTGTTTACTTGCATAGGATAGCTTTAGAGCTTTTTGAAATTTCAAAACAGTTTTTTTAAATGTACAGCAAATAAAGATGTTTGATGCCACTGTGACGTTCATATTCGTATTCTGTATTCAGTTTCTCAAGGTATAAATGTTTCTTTTTTCTTTTATTAAGCTTCAAGTGGAAATAAAGAAATAATTTCACATATTAGTCAGCATGGAGGAAAATGGCCTTACTGGTTTAAAAAAATGGGTAAGTTATTCTCAGTGTTAAAAATTATATCAGTATTATGTTGACTTGATTTTTAATTTCTTCTTAATTTCTCCAGAAAATATTCAAAAGTTGGGGAATTATACACTGAAATTACAAGTTGTATTGAATGAAAGTAATGCGGACACTTATGCAGGAAGACCACTGCCATCTAAAGCAATTAAATTTTCTGTTAAAGGTAAGCAAAACACCAATATATAACTGTATATGCTAAAGGTGGCACTTTAAGTCAATGGGGAATAGATAATTCAGTGAAAGATGTTTGACCAATTGTGTAACCATCTTGATCTTAAAATAGTTTTGTAATTCTGCTTGATAATCATATTCCAGCTAAATTTTGAAGACATCATTGTTTTCTAGCTTCCATTGTTGCTGGTCTAAAGCTGTTCTAATTCCTGGTCTTTTCGTGTGAACCCCTCTGCTCCTGCCTCCCAGTCTTCCCTCTTTCCCAATCCCCAGATGTTTGGGGAATCTTTTTTTGGTCCCAGTTTCTGAAATTTTAAATTCTAGAAATCCTACTTGGATTACTTTGATTTCCTACCCTGTTCTCTCTTTCTACACCATGTAATATTAAGATGGTGGACCTGTTGACTGGTGTACTAATATTTTTTTCTAGTTTCCATCTCTTGGTTTTATTGTTCTGCTTTATGGGAGACTCCATTAACATGGTGTTCTACACTTCATTTTGAGTTTTTCCTTTCTGCTATCATTTTTTAGTTTCTAAAATACTTTTTATTCTCTCATTATTCCCTTTTCAAAGCATTCTCTTCCTACTTCATGGATTCAGTATCTTTATTAATTCTCTGAGCTTGTTAATAATAGTGACGGTTTTTCTGGACACTTTTTTTTTTTTTAGTTTTTATTTATTTGTTTCCCCCAACGCCCCAGTAGAGAGTTGTATGTCATAGTTGCACAGCCTTCTAGTTGCTGTATGTGGGACGCGGCCTCAGCATGGCCAGAGAAGCTGTGCGTTGGTGCGCGCCCGGGATCCGAACCCTGGCCGCCAGCAGCGGAGCGTGCGCACTTAACCGCTAAGCCACGGGGCCGGCCCTTTCTGGACGCTTTTAAACTTTTTTCATAGTCTGTTTCCTCCATATTGCTTTTCTTTGTGTTTACTTTGGATTTTCATGTTAGATACTCTCCTAATGACTGGTGATTGGCTCACATTTAAGAATAGGACATTTGAAAGCTTTTATTTCACTTGGGGAGATTATGATATGGAAATTTTTAGGTTTTCTCTCTTTGACTGTTCAGATTCCCCAGAGTAAAGACTTCCAGTCTCTGGCTAGGAGGGTAAACACCTGGCTGCCAGTATTTTGGGAGCCAAGCTGGGGAAGACTGTTGGAGGTTTCACATTTGGTATATAATCTTGCACTTGATCTTCCTATTTTCAATAAACTATGACACTTTTTTAGTGTCCCTCACTCCTTAGACCTACTCTCAGAGAATGAACCTTCCATCTATTGCTGGGGCTGAGGAAGGCAGTTGACTGACTCTAGGTATTGAGGCGTGGGGACCTGGGGAGCTGTTTCTTAAACAGATTCAACAAGTGTTCCTTTTTTATTTCAGTTTCACTCCAACTTGATACAGCCATTCCTGAGATCTTTGGGTGTCCTATAGTGTGAATTAGATTGGTTCTCTGCTTGCTTTGTTGTTGATTGAGGATTTGAGGTTCTTGGGTCTTTCTAAGTTAGTGACACTTGCCCGTATGTTCTCTGGCTTTTAAATTCTATTACTACTGTCTTTTTTTCTTATTCATTGTTTTTGTGGATTTAGGCCTCTGGAAAAAAAAAACAAAAAACTATAGTATTATTATTATGGCATTTTGGGAGAGAGCTGATCTAAGTGCCTGTGATCACCTTGCCTTTCATCAGAAGGTCCACCATGAAGATGGTTTCTTTTTGTGTATATAAATCTTCCACATTCTTTTAACAGCTGTAGAACACATTCCATAGTATGGACGTGCTGTAGTTTAAGCAGTTTTCTGTTGATGAACGTTTCAGTTTCCAATTTTTTGGCTATTACAAACTATATTGCTATATGGGGGAAAAATTATGTTGCTTTGTGTACATGTGCTAGAATTTCTCTGGGTGGATGGATACCAGGAAGTAGAATTGCCCAGCTGAAGTGTATGTGCTTTAACATTTTAAATATATTTACTGTCAAATTGTCCTACCAAAAGGTTATGCCGTGTACCCTCACCAGCAAACTATGAGAGTTCCAGTTTCCCTTTGCTTATTCCTGGCTGACCTCTATGTTTATTTTAGCCTAGTTGGTGGTTAAGTTATTCCTTTAATAGATTGTGCACCTCTTCTGGCCTTTATTGGACATTTTATGTCATCTGTGAAAGCCCGCTTATTTGCTGTGCCCATTTTGATAGTTTGAAGCTTTGGTTCTCAAGTTAGAGCTTGTATCTGAATCACCTGGAGGGCTTATTAAAACAGGGAGTTCTGGGCCTTACTGCCAGAATATCTGACTCAGTAGGTTTGAGGGGAGCCCTAGAATCTGCATTTCTAATAATTTCCCAGGGATGGCTGAAACTATTAGACTAGAGACCATACTTTGAGAATAGCTAGTTTGTAGGAGGTTTTATGTATTCTGGATTTTAATCCTTGATTGCATATGTTGCAAATATTTTCTCATATAGAGCTTCTCTTTTAACTTTGTTTATTGAATCTAATAAGATATTTTAAACTTCATCAGATATATTCTTTTATTCCTATCAATTACTGTGTTTTGCCTTAGCTTTTCCTGTGATAAGGTTCTAAACATATTTTTTATTCTCATAATCTCTACTTCTAGAATTTTACTTTTATGTATAGTATGAGATAAAGATCTAACTTTATTATTTTCCCAAGTGGATTATAGATATAATTTATGTAATTTTTGCACAGATTTAAAATGCTATCTTTATCATAGTCTAATTTCCCATGTATAAATAGATCTATTTCTGACCTACAGTTAATTTTCTGACCAGTGAATTTGCGTTTCATTTCTATCTGTTCTTTTGTTTGTTTGTTTTTAAAGAGGGTAAGCCAGAGAAATTTTCATTTGGTCTTCTGGATCCTCCTTTTCGTGTTGGAGTCCCATTCAATATCCCTTTGGAGTTTCAAGATGAATTTGGTCATACTAGTCAATTAATAAATGATATTCAGCCAGTTCTTGAAACAAGGTAATTTGAAGGATCAACTTGTATTTGGCTTTTCATATTTGCTAAGTATTCACTCTTCTGTTAGCCGAAGTTATTTGTATGTGGTTAACTTCAGTATTATCATTTAAGATGTTTAGTGGATTTTATGATACCTGGGGGATTTATTAAGCCCGAAGCTATCCTCTGTGCGTAGTGTCATATATAAATTGCTTCACTGAAGTTTTCTTAACTGAATTTAATTGCTTCACTGAAGTTTTCTTAACTGAATTTAATTGCTTCACTGAAGTTTTCTTAACTGAATTTACTGTTAAAATTCTTAGGTGAGACTGATAACTCTTACTACATTTCTCTTTGCAAGTATGTTATGATGTCTCCTGGTGATTCTGTTAGTAATACCATGTTTATTTTGCTGCTGTTTGCTTAGAAGTTATGGCCATTTAAACTTAGTGGTATTGCCTACTAGCAGACTTTTTAACCCGCTAATGCAGTTTATTTTGGTTTGTTTTAAAAACCGTAGCAATGAAGTTTGTGCTTTCCATGGAAATTAGAGTCCTTCCTTAGAATTTACCTTTACTTCATAGCCCTTTAGAGTGATGTCATTGGTTTATATTAAGAAATAGCTGTTAGAAACTTAATAGTGTGTCCAGTGATGTAATTGAGGATGTTCATTATTTTCCGTTGCCTCTTTTTGAGGTGCCTAGGGAGAAATTCTTGATCATTCTAAAAAGCAAGAATGTTAAGTATTTCTTTTTTGCATTGGCTGTGAAATTTGTCTTTTTGGGCCCACTTTTTATGTATGCTTTCTTTTGTTGTCTATATGTGTCTTTTTCCCCTTATGGTCTAATTGTTTACTCTTTCAATCATTTGAGCATGTACTATATTCTAGACATTTGCTAGCTGGAGATAAAGAAGTGAATAAGGACATAGTATTTGCCTTCTGGAAGCTCACAGACTAGTGAGGTGTAGATAGTTTAGTGTTTAGATTTATACTGTGGTCAAGTTCCTGAAAAGCAATACATAGTTATAAAAAAAATATTCGAAATGAATTTTTCAATTTTATGTTCCCTGAAGTTGGAAGGAGTGATTCTTATCTTCTGACTTACTGCATTCATTGGAAGACTAAATGGTAATGGAAGAGTTGAATACTTAAAAATAAAACACTAAAAGTATCCTGTCTAGTCCCAAATGGAAAATATTAGTGCTTTAGTCAACACTTAATTATCACTTATAACTTCCATCTTATCCTTGATTATAGAGTAGTCTTACATATGAAGTCTGTCACATATACGTATTGATATTTAAGATGTTGGAGTTTAAAAAAAATCTTGGCAGCATGGCCATGTGAATTTATCATCAATAAAGTAAGACCATTATCTGAGCGGATTTCTTTGTTCTTATCGTGTTTTTTTGCTGTTATCTAGATTTATAAAAGTTATTCACATATATCGCCTAAAAGAAGCAAATCCTTTGATAAGGCTTGTTATAAAAATGAACACTTCCTTCTCCCTGTGCCCACCCATAATCCACTTCTGGGAGAACCACTGTCAACTTTTTTACTTGAATCTTGTGGTAACTACTGCCATATTTCTCAGTGACTTTTATATTGCTACTTCTTGATACTTCACTTTTAGGCATTAGCTCTTGACTTATGGCTATGGAAGATGAGGACATACTCTCTTGTTGCCATTTCTATTACAAATAAGCCTCCTTCCTGCTTCCTCATTCTTCAGTAAAGTTATATTCTGGCTTGATCAGCATTTGGTTTTATTTTATTATAAGTATGTAAATGCTAGTCATGTTCTTTCCTTCCTTCCTTCCTTCCTTCCTTCCTTCCTTCCTTCCTTCCTTCCTTCCTCCCTCCCTCCCTCCCTCCCTCCCCTCCCCTCCCTTCCCTTTTTGCTGAGGAAGATTGGCCCTGAGCTAACGTCTGTGCCCATCTTCCTCTGTTTTGTATGTGGGGTGCCACCACAGCATGGCTTGATGAGCATTGTGTAGGTCTGCACCCAGGATCTGAACTGTGAACCCTATGCTGCAGAAGCAGAGCACATGAACTTAACCGCTATGCCGCTGTGTTGACCTCTGCTAGTCACTTTCTTTATTGCACAACTTTGTTGTTACTATGCTTTTTTTCTTTGCTAAGTTTGTTACAAGTTAAACCCTAAACTCTTCGCCAATTGCCTGGTCTCTTCTCAAGATGTTTAAGTACATGGATAATATATCAGTTTCATATTCTTGGAGACATCTCTCTTGGAACTTGTGATGTGTTCCAATTCCTGAGTGGTAGCTGGAAATTTTGTGGTGTAGATTGGTTTGCAGCTTTTTCCATTGCTGTTTTAGAGTTCAGTTTTCCTGGGACTACTAGGTCATTTGCCACCTGTCTATCCTGTTTTCTAGCAGACCAGTTTTCTTGTCCTTGTCTCTTCTTCTCTTTTTTATCTTTCCCTTTAATAGTAAATAAATCTCTTTGTTTTCATATTCCTGAGGTTTAAAGAGATAGTGAAAGTAGATGTGTGCGCCTTTAATGTGCCATCTTTCCCAGGGAGTCTATTTTATCTTATATGCCACTTTACATCTTTTTTCAAAAAAAGCATGTTGTTTAATTTTTACAATTCAGATAATACCGGTAAATATTTAAATTCAGTTTTTCAGAAAAAATAGGCTTTTTCTTTATCATGGTGTGTTTTCTTTGTTTTTTTCTCACCTTACTCCTTGACAGGGTAAAGTGTTTACACTGTAAGGATCTGCACATGTTCAGAGGTGATTTAGGAATCAAACTGCTCATGGTAGTAGATTAGGGGATCTCAGTATATATTCTAACAAGGTTATAGCATCACAAGGCTGTACTTGATTATTTGGACTTTATCTAAAATTGCCATTTAGTTTAATAGGTGCCAGAATTCTCTAAAATCCTGCTGGCTGAAAGATTTAAAAGAATCTGTGGCAAAGTCTGAAGAAATCCTTAAAACTGGCCTATTTGGGTATTTCCTTTTCTTAGGCTTATATACATGGTCTAGCATTTGATTATTTCCTACCTTTTGTCTTTACTAATTCAATATATGAAGTTTTACATTTTACAGTGTATCTTGTTTATCATTTGCAGTATTTGGCCCACTGGTATCATTTATTAATACCTGTTGGATCATTTTTCTTTGTAAAAGAAATCCATGGAAATTTGCTTTTGTTCAATTATTTCTTCCTATTTTTAAAAATTTTATTTAAAAAATGAATTACACATGTAAATGGCATATAAGAAAACAAAACACATTTGCAGCTTATTTTAAGTAATGGAGGGGAAGTTAAAAAATAATTTATTTTTTCCAGTGGTTTATTTTTGCAATATGAAGAAATAACCAAGGGACCAAATTGTGTAATTCGAGGTGTTACAGCTAAGGGCCCTATCAACTCTTGTCAAGGCAAGGTAAGCACTGTACATAAATGTTATAAGACATGTTTATTTCTTATATGGTAAAAATGAAATTGGAAATTTTAAATTGAATACTTATTTTTTTTAACATGATGACAGTAATGTTAGGTACTTAGGAATTAATCAGGATCGTGTCACCTGACTTATCATTGATATATCTGAGAAAAATCAGCATGTTTGCTACTGTTTGTTAAACATTTATTAGTTAAATATTTTTCAACTGTCTTCTTCATCTTCAATCCAGTCTTTTCATATTCAAAGCCATTTTTTCAACGTAGTTATCCAGGACCATGTTGTTTCTTTTTTCTCTCTCTCCAACTTTTTCCATCCATTTTTGAATATTTTTCTTAGAACAGAAACAAAAATATGAGCAACTTAGGTCACTTGAATAAACATATTGGGTTTGGTATTTGGATAAAGGAAGGTGTTTTGGGAGGGATAAGGTTGGGGAAGGTGAAGACATAAACTCCAATAAGGTAATTTTTCAATTAGGTATATAAAGCAGCTGATTTATATATAACACTATGGCTAATAACTTAATGTTACCTTTTTTTTTTTACCGTATAATTACCTTCATTATATATTTAAAAATTTTTCCTGTCAAAATGATGTTTAACATAGAGCATGTGAATTTAATTAATTAATACTGCATTATATAATCAAATTAAAGTTCAAGTTCTGTACATCTTTCTGAATTCAGATTTTCCTGGACAAAGAACTTGAATTCATGGAAAATTTGTCTTTCGTAAGATAAAACTCACTAAAAAGATTTCTAGATTTTTAAAACCTTTTTTATTTTGAAATAACTTTATATTTACAGAAGAGCTGGGAAGATAGTATAGAGTTCACATATACTCTTCACCCACCTTCTTCTATTAATATCTTATATATTATACCATCATATATTTATCCAATCTAAGAAATTGACATTGATACAATACTATTAAAAAAACTATAGTCTTTATTCACATTTCCCCTGTTTTTCCACTAATGTTCTTTTTCTTTTTTTTTTTTTTTTTTTTTAAAGATTTTATTTATTTATTTTTCCCCCAAAGCCCCAGTACATAGTTGTCTGTCATAGCTGCACATCCTTCTAGTTGCTGTATGTGGGACGCGGCCTCAGCATGGCTGGAGGAGTGGTGCTTCGGTGCGCACCCGGGATCCGAACCCGGGCCGCCGGCAGCGGAGCGCACGCACTTAACCGCTAAGCCACGGGGCCGGCCCTAATGTTCTTTTTCTATTCTACTATCTAATCCAGAACACTATGTTGCATTTGGAGATTTCTAGATTTTTGGTTTTTTCCACTTCACTATTTTCCCACACTTTTTATAATGCCGTTCCTGATTCTAATCATTATTCAGAGATTATGCCTTTTAAATTTGAAGAGACTTTTATCTATAAAGAAGCAGTATGTCAGTTTTTTCAACCCGTATCTTTTAAATACATGTATCTAGAATTTTAGTCAATATAAAATTGCTGAGTGGATTTCTCTAATGGTATGAAAATGAAAAGCAAAAAATAAATCAGCATTGAGGTGATAAACGACATAAGTATTTATTGAAGACTTGCATTTAATTAAAAATTTTTTTAACAGAATTTTAATCTGAAGGTTATTCTGCCGGGTTTAAAAGAAGACTCACAGATTTTGAAAATTAGATTACTACCAGGTAATATGATGTTAAGAAATGTTCCTCAGATTTACCTTTTAAATAATATTCTTATGATAAAGTATAATGATACTTATAAAGGTGAAGTGTTTTTTTGGTTTGTTTATAGCATAAGTCTTGAAGATACATTCGAATGTCAAACATAGCACTGACAGAAATGACCAATTAAAAAGCAAAAAAACATTTTGGAAGACTTGAGTGAAGTTCTAATAATAACCTTGGGAGAGAAATTTGAATATTAAAAATATATTGGGGAACACTATTCTTAGGGATATACTTGTAGGCTTATATTAGAACTTGGATCAGTTCTTTACCTTTTCTGGTTTAACTGTAACTGTTTCATATTTTGAAAGGAAAAATTTCTTATGTGTTTATGTTGTTAATTTGATAATGACATCAATTTGAAAATGAAGTTACATTAAAGTTACACAGGGTATGTACACCTGAAATTTATATAATCTTATAAACCAATGTTACCGCAATAAAAAAATTAAAAAAAAAAATGTCACACAGGGTAGAAAATGCTGGCTAATATGAGAGGCAGTCTGGTTTGGAGATCAAAGAGTATATTCTGGAATCAGCCCGTCTTGATTTGAATCTAAGCTCTGACACTTATGACCTAGGTAAACTTGTTCTGTGCCTCAAGTTTCCTCATGTATAAAATGAGATAATATTTACCTTCACAGAGTCATTGTGGTGATTAAATCAATTAATGTAGGCAGCCCTCTCTTTGCACGGTTCTGTGGTAACTGAAGGGAGGACACAGTTCCAATGTACATGAGTTCTCATTAACACGGTACTGTGCAAAGTGAGACCTGCGAGTGCTTGTAAAACACCTAGAACAGTGCTTGGTATGTACGTTTTAGCTGTGACATTAACAATACCATGATCGTATCTTTGTCTGTGTATGACCTTTTGTACTGGTTTTAAGTGAAAAGAAACATTAGCTTCTTTGCTTTCACAAATTCAAGGAGTTTGAGGTTTCCCTCAAGCTTGAATTGATCAAGATATAAAAATTGGCACATTGGTAGAAGTATAAGAAAAAAATTGTTACATATTAGTAAACAATTATAATGCTTTTATTTTAGAGGTTAGCTAAAATTATGGATTTGGGTAGTGAAATTCTTAGTAACCAGATAGTTCTGACTTTTTCCTTTGAATTTGAGAGTGAAAGTATAAAGTAGGAAGTGGCGCAGTATAGTGATAATGGTCAAGAGGTTTCAAATTATAAGCCGGGACTTAAAGCTGAGTCTGCCACTCACTAGCCATGTGACCTAGACCAGATACCTAATCTCTGGATCCCAGTTTCCTCCTCAATGAAATGGGGACAATAATAGTACTTTCTTTGTTAAGATCATTGTGAGGATTATATGAGAATAGTGCTTACTTAAAACCTGAGGCATTGCCCTGCATGTAGTAAAAAAACATTAACTAATAATATTATAAAGTAAAATAAGTGTTTCCAGTAACGGCTTTTTGTAAACTTATGTTACCACCATTGAGCATAAATTGAATATTTAAAAATTCATATAAATAAATCAATAAAATATTTTTAACATAATCAAGCAATAAAATATTTAAAACCTTTTAAAAGACCAATATTTATAGACCACATGAAGTCATCTTGCTGTAGAAGTGTGAACTCTCTTTTGTTAATCTTAGAGGAAACTTGTTTAACTTGCTTATGACATCCAAGTAGTGGGCAACTAACAGATAAACTATCTGGCTATGTCGTTACATGAACTAATCCTTTGAACATTATTATATAAAACAGGTGTGTAGTTATATGAGCGTGAGAAATCAGTCATTGTGTAAAGTTAAAAGTTAGTAAATAAAGAAGTAGTTTAATAAAATTTTACATTTTAATCTTGAATACTTTTTGCCAGGACCTTTTAAAGATTTCGCATGTTTAGGTGATTTCTAGCGTGAGTTATCACTATGTCATAACTTGTTACATAAAACTAAGTCTAGACATCAGACATTTTTGTATAATTGAGACAACCCTGGTCATGTATAGAATCTATGCATTTTAGGCACAGAAATGATAAAACATGGATATTGCTTATTTTTTTTGACATTTATAAAATATTGAAACTTGAAATGTTAAAAGTTGTTTCTTTTGTTATTTCAATATTTCAGTCTTAGAAACTTGAATCATTATTTCATTATGTAATTTCCTGGTAGGTCCCCCTCGTCGATTGAAAGTGAAACCTGATTCTGAAATTTTAGTTATAGAAAATGGAACAGCTTTCCCATTTCAGGTAGAAGTTTTGGATGAATCAGACAATATAACAGCACAGCCAAAATTGATTGTTCATTGTAAGGTAAGCTATTGTAAAATAAGAATATGTAGGTTTTATTTTGAGTCCCATTGTGGTAAATGGAAGTGATTGTATCTTTTAGTTACTTTATAGTAAGCTCTATATAGTATCTAGAACTTTTAATGATTATTCCATGGAGAAATTTGTGGGCTATCTCGTTGCCAATAGTTTTCAGTATCCTGAAGCCAATAAAGATGCCAGCTACACTGTTTCATAAAGAAATTTATGCACTAAAGATTCCTCCCCTCTCCTTCTTTGGTCCATCCCCCTCATTTCAGATGAAGTGTTTAATTTGTGAATAGAATGGTAGAAATGTCCTTCAGGATTGGGGATGGGTGGATAAATGAAGATGAGTAAAAGACCACAAGAAGGAAAGGAAAACCCAAATAGGTAAAGTAAAAAAAGAAAGACTAGTGGTTGAGGAAGTTGGATTTTCTTCCAAAACAGATAAAATTTTACTTGGAATTGTAGAAAGTTAGTGTTTTCATTCAGATATTCTCTAGAATGTCAGTGAATTCTTTTTAGAATTTTTTAATTTATAGCAAGAAATAGTAGCTGTAGTGAAGTGTTTGAAAATTTAAATAACAATTATTGAACAATCAGTTATGTTTGATTGGCGACTTAAATTATTTTGTATGCTTCTAATAGTTTTCAGGTGCTCCAAACCTTCCAATCTACGTTGTGGATTGCAGTAGTTCTGGAACCAGTATTTTATCAGGATCTGCAATTCAAGTTCAGAATATTAAAAAAGACCAGACGCTTAAAGCTAAAATTGAAATACCTGTAAGTTGTTATTGTTATTATATCGTCTTCATACAAATATTCTTTAACAGCTTTATAATTTATGTAAAGTTGTTTGATTTTTAAAAATGAGATATTTGTGGTTATTTTAGCCAAAGAGAAGAAAAGGCGGGCCGGCCCCATGGCTTAGCGGTTAAGTGCGCGCGCTCCGCTACTGGCAGCCCGGGTTCGGATCCCGGGCGTGCACTGACGCACCACTTCTCCGGCTGTGATGAGGCCACGTCCCACATACAGCAACTAGCAGGATGTGCAGCTATGACATACAACTATCTACTGGGGCTTTGGCAGGGGGACAAAAAAGGAGGAGGATTGGCAATAGATGTTATCTCAGAGCTGGTCTTCCTCAGCAAAAAGAGGAGGATTAGCACGGATGTTAGCTGAAGGCTGATGTTCCTCACAAAAAAAAAAAAAAAAAAAAAAACAAGAAAAAGCAACATCAAATAGTATACTGAATAATTTGTGATTTTGTATCAAATATTAGTAATTTTCTTGATCAAACCTTTTACAGTATCTATAGCTATTATCGATTTACATATTCCTAAAATTAATTTTTTCCTTATATTACAATGTGACATTTATGTGTCCATTTTATTTACTTATTTTTTCATAGTTTACACTTTTTCCCTAGAAAGTTTGGTATATATCCCCACTTAAACCACCACTGAAGGACATTTAAACATTTAATTTGTATGTATAATTTAAAAAATAAATACATGATTTTTAATTAGTATTTTTATATAAGGAGATTTCTGTGTTAAGGTGCCAGTAAGATACTTGTTGGATATACATCATGGCTGAAGGTAAAGCCAGCCTGGAGGAGGGCAAACAGTTGATATAAGTAATTGATCTCCTAAAATTGCTGAGTGAGATCACAAATACTTAAGTAAGATACTTAAATGTGATTTCGTCATGATTGATATGGTAGATGATGAATAACCTAATCAGTTGATTAACTGATGCTTTCCTACTAATTATACATCAGTTAACATGTCTTGAGCCTCAAAACAGTAAAAGACAGCTTTTGTTTTTTTAATTACTATGAGATGACAACTTTATTCCACTTCTTTTCTTTTTTTTTTTTTATAATTTTATTTATTTATTTTTTCCCCCAAAGCCCCAGTAGATAGTTGTATGTCATAGCTGCACATCCTTCTAGTTGCTGTATGTGGGACGCGGCCTCAGCATAGCTGGACAAGAGCTGCGCCAGTGCGTGCCCGGAATCCGAACCCAGGCCGCCAGCAGCGGAGCGCGCGCACTCAACCGCCAAGCCACAGGGCCGGCCCTCCACTTCTTTTCTTTTCAAGCTGGTTGTATTTGATAATCTTCAAATATTTGTTATGCATTTTTTTTTTTCAGTAATGTGGGCAACATATTTTTTGAGCATGCTATCTTGCAAAAGATCAGGAAGATTCAGGAAGAAAAGACTTGGAGTTAGGGAGGAATCTGGGCTTGGAGGCAAGTGTAGCAAACATTAGGAATTATGTAAATACTACAGGCAGAAGACCAAGAATCCAGGCCAGTTAAGACAAAGACCAAGGTATATCCTGTAATACGCAATTAGAAAATGTTATCCAAAGGCAGTGACTCTTGAGTTTGAGTCAGGGAAATAAGATATGCTTATGATAGAGGATGGGTAATTTGTCTGATATTCTGTGAGGTAAGAATTTTGAATATGTCATTATTCATGTGGATGGGCTTCAGTAGGAATGACTACAACTGAATGAGGAAGGAGACATCAGCTAAGTAAGATTGTAGAGATGTTTTACGCTTAGGCTTATTTTGAAATTGTGTATGTTGTGGAATGCACTATACCTAGATTATGAAGTAATGATGTAATGTTTTAATTTTGTGTGCCTAAAATCAACTTATGTAGCATAATCCAGCTCATCTTTACTGATCTGTAGAACACTGATGTGCCCATAATAAATTATAAATATGCCAGCTCAGCCTTCAGGGCATTTGGAGTCTTTTTATCCCGCTATAAGCAACCTTGTCCACTTACCCCAATATATAGCGAGTTAAATAATCACTAGAAATTTCAGTGTGACCTAATACCATTGAATACTGTATTTTGTGACAACTAATTATCTCTGATTTTATGGAAAGTTCTTAATTTCTTGTATCTTTATTCTTATTAATAGATGCTAGTTACCAGATCCGTGTCATGTGATTAAAATTTTACAAGTTTGTGACACTTTAAGTAAACTTACAAATAAGGGGAAGGGAATCCTTTTAAGTACAAATAATGCTAGTTTTCCATTTTAAGAATGTGGCCACTGTCATTATTTATAACTTGATGGTATAAAATACGGAATTATTAATAGTCTAGTGTTCTCTTAATGACAAAACCTATGAATGTTAACAATATATAAGATCTTCCATAATATTGGAAATAAATTATTAAGCAGTGTAGAAGATGATTCACCATTAAAGCCAAAAACTCTGTTTTCAGTACAGATGTCATTCAGTGTATGTTTTTGTTTTCCTGTCTTCCTAGAGTTGTAAAGATGTGGCACCTGTGGAGAAAACTATTAAGTTGCTTCCCAGTAGCCATGTTGCAAGATTACAGATATTCAGTGTGGAAGGACAAAAGGCAATCCAGATAAAACATCAAGATGAGGTTAATTGGATAGCAGGCGATATTATGCATAACCTTATTTTTCAAATGTACGATGAAGGAGAAAGAGAAATCCATATAACATCAGCTTTAGCAGAGAAAATTAAAGTAAGTATCTCAAACAGATTGGTGATTTGCAAGAATTTTGTTCATTTTATGCTTGGAAGACTCTGAACAAGAAGTTTTATAGGATAGCCTCTAAGAAGAAGCTTATCACAAAAATAATACTATTTTTAAAATTCCAGTCTAAATAAGATTTTTTTTATGCACTAGATTGAAATGTGAATGATTCATGTGTGACAAATTTGTACTTAGAAAAATGATTTTGAAACTTAAACAAAATTCTGATCTTTTGCATTTTGTTTAGTTGTGCATTTCCTGACCAACTGTATTTCTGCAGTCACAATCAAGATCACCACTTTACCAAAGCAGTGTATTTGTAGCTATTCTGAAGGCACTAAATAAAAGGTCTCTTAAAGGCAAATGATGAAACAGTGTTGTTAACCACAGAGCCCTGATTTGGCCATTTGAAGTTGGTATACCACTCTCTAAAAGCATGATCCTTAGAAGACAGCTTTGTCGGTTCTCAGTAGCTTCAGGTGGCCCTCATCAATCTGTTGTCATCTAAATGTATCATTTGTAGCTTGATAGGGTGAATCTATATGTTGAAACTTAATATCTCACTTAACAGGTAACCAAATCAAAGTGGTTAGATTCTTATTACATAAAGTAGACAGCTGTAGCACTTGGCTTATTGAAAGAATAGTGGACAGTCTATGCTTGCTCCTTTCAAAGTACAGTCAGTTCACTGTACTATGTAATATGGTGCAGTAAAAATCACAAAGCTTAAGACTTGGAAGCAACCTAAGTGCCCATCAACAGATGAATGGATAAAGAAAATGAGGGAGGTGTGTGTGCACACGCGCACACACACACACACACACACACTGGAATACTACTCAGCCATGAAAAAAGACAAAATTGTCCCGTTTGAAACAACATGGATGGACCTTGAGGGTATTATGCTAAGCGAAATAAGTCAGACGGAGAAAGACAATCACCATATGACTTCACTCATATGTGGAAGAGAAACACACACATGGGTACAGAGAACAGATTGGTGATTACCAGAGGGAGGGGGCTGGGGAGGGTGAAAGAGGTGATGGGGCACATGTGTCTGCTGACGGATGTCAGCTAGACTTTTGGTGGTGAACATAATGCAGTCTGTACAGAAGTTGAAATATAATGATGGACACCTGAGATTTATATAATGTTATAATCCAATGTGACCTCAAATAAATAACTAAATAAAAAATTTTTAAAAATCACAAGGCTTATGGGGAAAATGGGAATTAGAGGCACAATACTCAAACTTCATCACTCACTCATTAAAAAAAGAAGATAGGAAACTAATTAAACACTACCAAAAACAGTAACAGTAACACATTAAATCATCAAGGAATCCATAAACATTATAATAATATGAGAGTTTACTTTGTGGAAGTGCGTGCAGGAAAGGTTGCAGCTGATGAGTTACTGTGAAGTGGTGGAAGCTCCACTAGATGTGGACACTTGTGGCTCAATACACATAATTAGCTGAGGTGGCTGGTAGGTGTTTGAGGTGTGTGGTTTTGTGTATTTCTATGTGGCTTGGTTCAGCTGGGTACAGTTTTCTGTGTTCAACTATTGTTTTCATGGATGAAATTGGGCGTAAGTGAAAGTAAAATTGGCTATACTCAAATCCCTAATACTTTAATTGTATTAGAACAAATTTGCATTTTCAAACCAAACATAAGGGAAAGGAGGATTGAGAGAGAAATAATCCTGATTCTGCTTGGAAGGGAGAGGCAAGTCATTTTATCTGTATCAGCAGATTTGAAGGTGAGTGGTTCAAAAGTGGTGCCAGGAACCTGGCTTCTGAACTGGTTCCTTGCTGTCTCGTAATAATGTTTCCACATTCTAGTTTCTTATCAAGGTTAAGAAGAAACGTTGACTGCAGAGACTCTTCCTGTATATAACCTTCTTTTTGCCGTTCTCTAAGCTTGTGGCCTACGTTTGACACATTTTGCCTCAAATCTAGTAGTTATGTATTTCTTGGGTTCCAAAGATTTTAAAACATGCACCTCTTTATTGACAATAAAAGGTATTAAATACCACTGTTTTATTAAATTAAATGTATAATATTTTTTTATAGTGGTTTTTGTGGTCTTTAGAGATTTCTCCAGTATTGAGGAAAGTCAACCCGAACTGAACCAGGAAAGGACTGAAGGGGTAGCACAGCTAGGGTGGGGGAAGAGGGCCTTTTGTGTAACTCCTGCTTGCTTTTTCCGTTATTTAAAAAAAAAAAAAAACGATAAAGAATAAAAGGTGATTTAAAAAGGTGACTAAGAAGGTTAGAACAACATAAACTAGGATCAAAATATTAAATATCAATGATTTAAGAATCACGTCTATAGAAGGCTAAAAGGAAGTTGAGCTAAAAATTCTTAAATAGAAAGGATTGGAAGTTTGAAAGTAGGATAGCATAGGATAATCAACTTTAAAAAAATAGATAAGTAACAAATTAAAATATTGAATGCAAGAGATGTAAGGTTAAAATAGAGCTAAAAGCATCCTAGAGTGGATTAAGACCACAAGGTGGCCAGCATGTTAATTACATCAGTGGATGTAACTTCTGTTTTCTTACCTTGTTGAATGAGTCCGCCCAGATCTCATTCAAAGCCTGTAATAAGATTCTTTTAGAAAAAACAATTGAAGGGGCTGGCCCCATGGTGTAGTGGTTAAGTTCCTACACTCTGCTTTAGCAGCCCCCGGTTCACAGGTTTGGATCCTGGGCACAGACCTACACACTGCGGTCAAGCCATACTGTGGCAGCGTCCCGTGTACAAAGTAGAGGAAGTTGGGCACAGGTGTTAGCTCAGGGCCAATTTTCATCACCAAAAAAACAAAAACAACAAAAAAAAAAATCGAATATTCCCTCTCAGAATTGATCACATGATTTGATGGATATCTTACATTGAAACTATAATGACCACAGTGATAATCTTGTGGCAGAACTCTAAAGAAATACTTAAGAATTTTTATTTTACTGCATTGAAAGATATGGCAACATTAACAACAAAGACAAAGAAGAAGATACTTTTTTATTATAGTAATATATGAACCACCATCATTTCTGGTCATAAAGGGACTTGCTTTTTCTTTGGAGGTGGGGACGATGGGTTGTAATTTAAGAGCCTTCAGTAAGATAAGTAGCAGTAGACGGGCATTAGACTAAGCTTTATATTATTCTTAAATAAATAATTTTTCTCCTAGGTTAACTGGACTCCTGAGATTAACAAGGAACACTTGCTACAGGGCCTGCTTCCTGATGTACAAGTACCAACATCTGTAAAAGATATGCGCTATTGCCAGGTTTCATACCAAGATGATCATGTGTCTTTGGAAAGTGCATTTACAGTAAGGTTTGTCGGCATAATATATTTTGAGGGTATTTCAAAATTCAGCATATGGCAACCAAAATACTTTTCTCCAAAACGCACCTGTAAAAGTTGTTTTTTAATGTAGAAAGTATCGCAGTTTCTGTGAAATATGGTAAGTTGTCTTGGGAAAGCTTCACTGGAGACAGTGATTAATTCTTAGTATCACTATAACCCTGTACTTAATTGGCCCTCTTTTCCTTAAAGGAAAGTCCTCCTAGTACAAGTGATAGTGAAAATACCTGCAAAATGACAAAGATGTGAAAAATACAAAAGATACAGTGTGATCAGTCAGTGTGTTGTTCAGAAGGAAAAATTCTTTCATTGATTAGTGATGATTTTCAAAACTGAGTACAACCAGACCTAATACATAGAACTGATAAAAAAGGGGAAGACTTAAGTAAATATATGAAAAAACCTGTTTTCTACCCTGGCCTGTCAATTCCTTGGGCACCTCTTTTCCAATAACCTCTTTCATTTTAATTCCTCTATCCATTTCTGTATTATTCCCAACACTTAGAATAGGTCCATGTTTGAGATAAAATTTTCTGACTACTGTCCAACCACAGCCAGATCTCGTGATGTTATTCTTACTGACCTATCAGTTTTCTTTCTCAGTGCTCTCATGTCGTAATTGCCTTTTAATCCAACGTAAATACTATGATTTAACATTTCTGTAAATTTTTTTGGTCACTATTTTCTACTTTCTTTGGAAGCTGTCTTTTCTCTGTTTCCTTTGGGGTTAATAGTGATGTTCTGTTAATAGAGATATTTGGAGGAGTGTTATATACTATTTAAGTTTTAGAAAGTGAATGTTATATATGTTACTCTACTATTTTAATTTTTTTCTACAATTAATGGTGTATCTAAAGCCTTTAAACTTGTTAACCAATTTCAGACCACTGCCTGATGAACCTAAACATCTAAAATGTGAGTTGAAAGGAGGAAAAACAGTACAGATGGGCCAAGAGCTTCAAGGAGAAATAGGTTAGTATGGCCTGCTTTTTTTCTTTAAAACACTTCTATAGTATGTAAGTTCATGTTTTGGCATACATAATCTGAAAGGAAATCTTTGGGTTTATATATGATTATTGATTTAAAATCCATTGCTGGAAAAGATTGAAGTATTTTCACTATCTTTGCCTGGGCTGACTTAACTGAAAAATCAGCTAGGCAGAAGTAGTTTGTTGGCTTTTGTTAGAAGTAATAATAGTTAATATTAAAAGTATAAAGTAAATATATCAGTGGATTCATATGTATCTTTTATTTTTCTTATATCTAGAATATTACATAGTGCTAAATTATTTCCTTTAAATTTTCATGTTAAATCTAACGTCAGCATCGTATTAAATATATAAATGTAAATATACTTATGTAGATTCTTGATATTTTTGGTAGTGATTTTAAAAGAAGTGAGAATAATTATTTTTTACAAAAAAATACATGAGAACAAAGTTAGAGTGAGTTTCTAAGCATAGTTTTAATTGTGTATTTAATAAAAGATATAAATATCTTTTATTAAAAGATAACACTTTAAAAAACTTCTCTGCCTTTTTTATAGTTATTATAGTTACAGATCAGTATGGAAATCAGATTCAAGCATTTTCACCAACTTCTTTATCTGCCTTGGGAATTGCTGGGATTGGACTTGATAGCTCACATTTGAAAACCACTTTTCAGGTATTGCTGCTTTTCATAGCAGTTGGCTTACACCATTGGTTTATGTATAAGAAAAATTTGGGGGGAAACAAAAATAATTAAAAGTTTGATTTAGGTGTTTACAATGAAAAATCATAAAAGGCATTAAAAAACATTTTATAATGAAAAATTTTGAACATATGCAAAAAATAGAATAAATAGTATAATTCACATGTTCCCATCACTCAGCTTCAACAGTCATCACTTCCCCCCTTAGCATATCATTTTGAAGCAAATTCCATACATCATGTCATTTCATCCATAAATATTTTGGTATTTATTTGAAGGTAGTTTTTCATGTAGCTATTTAAATAAAATTTCTTGGTGCTCACACCCCCTGCATTGCATAGGATGCTGGGGAGAAAACTAATTATGAAAGTTTACAACTGTGCAGTTAGAGACTTGCTTGAAAAATAAGAACCCTAGTGGAATTATTTCAGTTTAAAACAAGCAAGCAAATGTGATGCATTCTGCTTGGAGAGATCAAAGACAGCTTGCAGGAAAAGGAGATGTTGGAGTTGGGCCTTCAAGGAACCTGGCAGGCCAGAGTAGGTGAGAGAGGAGGAATTCTAAGGCCCAAGTAAAGATGAATCCATTTAGAGCATTTAATGCTTTTTAAAACTCTTTTTTCCTTTGGAGCCTCCATTACACTTTTTACCTGACAGAAAAATCATAAGAATAGCCTTGGGGCCAGCCTGGTGGTGTAACAGTTAAGTTCGCGCACTCCACTTTGGCCGCCTGGGGTTCGCAGGTTCGGATCCCAGGCATGGACCTACGCACTGCTCATCAAGCCGTGCTGTGGCTGCATCCCATATACAAAATAGAGGAAGATGGGTACAGATGTTAGCTGAGGGCTAGTCTTCCTCAGCAAAAGGAGGAGGATTGGCAACAGATGTTAGCTCAGGGCTGATCTTCCTCACCAAAAAAAAAAAAAAAGAATAGCCTACTTGTTGCTCTTTCTAACTAGAGTTTCTATTTCCACTAGTCTGTTATGCTATTATTTTCTAGTTTTCAGAACACCACTTTCACTCTATCTTAGCACTGCTGAAGAACTTTTAATAATCTTTTGTTTACTGTACAAAGATAAGGTTTGCTCTTTGACTTTCAGGTTCTTCCATTATCTAGCTTCACCCTATATGTAGATGAAATCAGAAGATAACAGTGCTCCCACTGTTATGCATAAACAATCTTGGCTTCCTATCACTTTATGCACAGACTCCCATCCTCTCACTGATTGCTCCTAAATTGTAACCTGTCTTCCCACATCTTCCATTTTCCCCATCTATTAGATTCCTATCAGCATATTAAACATAATATAATATCTTTCGTCTTAAATAACAGTCTCCCCTTCCTCCCCCTCCCAAAAAAAACGCAAAACACCAAGATTTCCCTTTGGCTCTAAATCCCTGTCCATCTACTGCCCTATTTCTCTCCTCCTCATTATTGTATAACTCCTTGGAAGAGTTGTATATACCCTCTGTTTTCACCTCCTTTTCTGTCATTCCCAGACAGGCCACTCTCATCATGTTTTTCTGCTCTGTTCCCCCTGACAAATCCAGCATCAATTTTCATTTCTCATCTTACGCCACCTATCAGATCTATCAGCATTTTACACTTTAAATTTAGACTCCACCTCCTTAGCATGGCCTGAAATACCCCGTAGTATTCTACCACAGCATAATCTCACACCTTTCTCCTCCCATAGCTCACTATTCTCCAGCCAAGTTGACTTGCTTTATGCTGTCATTTTATAACCGATGTATACTATCTTGACTCACTTTCAGACTAATAGCAGGAGTCGGCTACCCCCAGTCTGCAGAGAGAAATGGAGCCTTCTGGTTTTTATTTTTTAACTGAAGTTTTTTTTTTAAAGAAACACTGTTTTTATTTTTAAAAATAGTAGTTTTAATATGTCATTGTTTCTTAAAATCATTTTTGCATCTACATAAAATGTACTGCTATTCTGAAGTACATTCCTTTGATAATTTGAACATTAGATCTTAGAGAGTATCTTTCAAAATTTTGTGTTTAATTCTATTTGTACTCATCTACAATTTGTAAATGCATACACAAATTTCATTTTCAAGTTCTGAAGTAAAGCCAGAATAACTTCCAACACAACTTAAAAAAAAGAAATCACCTCTTCAAAAGGGCTTTTGGTGTTTCATTATTAAATGTGGAATTCTACTAGACTTGACATATTTTGAACTTTCAGTGTTGTACTAATTAATATTTAATTTGTGGGCGGGCCTGGTGGCGTAGCGGTTAAATGCTTGCACTCCGCTTTGGTGGCCTGGGGTTAGCGGGTTTGGATCCTGGGCGGGCACCAACGCACCACTTGTCAAGCCATGCTGTGGCGGCATCCCATATAAAGCAGAGGAAGATGGGCGTGGATGTTAGCCCAGGGCCAATCTTCCTCAGCAAAAAAGAGGAGGATTGGCATTGGATGTTAGCTCAGGGCTAATCTTCCTCACAAAAATATATATTATATTTAATTTGTTTTCCAAATATTGAAAAAATTCCCTTGTGCTCAGTGGGGTTTTGGGGAAGATTAATTTTGATTATTTTGCAATGTGTTTTTACAGAAAATGTTCTTGATAAACAGTTGTTTCAGAAAATAAAACATGAAATTTTAACTCTGATTTTTAATGTCTGTTGGAATCAATTTGTACTTAGTGGAAATTTAAGGTGATGAAATCATTAAGGGTCACTATTAAAATACAGATATTACAGTGCTTCTGCCAGTATGGAATCCATTTATATCATTCAATCACATTGCAAAAATTGCAGGCTAGTTTAATTAATTCCCATTAATATGATGTGTTAGGCATCTAAGTACCAGAGATTGAGCAGTGACAAATTAAAGCCACTGCCTTCTTGGAGATCACCTTGTAATGAGGAGAGCATGTTGTAGGTAAGAAATGAGTGATAAGAAGGAAAGTAAAGTGGGGTAAGGGAATAGAGTGCCATTATATAAGGTGGTTAGGCAAGATTCCCTCTGATTACAAGATATCCCATGTGCAAAAACCTCAAGAAAAGCCATGTAGATATCTGGTAAAGAATGCTGCAGACAGAGGGAAAGAGCAAGTGCAAAGGGTATTGGGCAAGCACATTGCCCAAGGCTATTTGGGGAACAGAAAGGAGACAGTGTAAGTGTAAATAAGAGAGAAACTAGAAAAAGATATGGTAAAAGGACATAGCCAGAATCTTTGAGATCTCTTCCTTACAAAAAAGAAATTCAGTTTCTTCTTTCAAGGAAATGAAATTCATGGTATATCAATATTGGCATGTGTGCAAGTTATTTGCCATTGTTTTACCAGAAATACATCTGTATGCACATGGGTTAATGACAACATTTTCATTTTTCTGAAAACTAAACATTATCTCCCTGTCTTTTCTCAATGTACTTTTCCTCGCTAGGAAAATACACAAAGTATAAGTGTAAGAGGCATCAAATTTATTCCAGGTCCTCCTGGAAATAAGGATCTTTGTTTTACTTGGCGTGAGTTTTCTGACTTTATTCGAGTGCAGCTAATTTCTGGACCACCAGCCAAACTTCTCCTTATAGACTGGCCAGAATTAAAGGAGGTAAGTAACTTCCTGTCTTGATGGGAAGAATTTGATATCACATGGCTTACTGCTTTCGGAGTGTCAGTGGATCAGAAAAGATATATTTTGTTGTTGAAGTCACAACAAATAAAATAGTAGTAGTAACAATAACAAAAGGACAAAGTAATGTGATTCTTAATATTTCATTATTTAATTCATCACTGTGTCCTCATTTGTTAAAAAATAGTGTAATAACTCAAATCTTAAAAACTTTATTACAGAAAATTTCAAATATGCCTAAAAGTAAAAACAGTATAATGACCTCTCAGTTTCAGTAGTTACTGATTTTTGCCGGTTTTATTGTTCTCTTTCACTGACTTAAAAATAAATTTTTGCTTAAGTTTTTAAAAACAGCAGATATGAAATCATTATGCTTGTAAAAACTTCAGTTTACCTTCCTACACAGTAATTAAATCTTAAATACTGAATTTGAAACTCTCTGTCAAATCTGTTACCTTTGTTGAGTTTTCACTAAATTTTTAGAATTCTAATTTTAAAATGTTCAGATTCTGGTACTCAGCTGTGGAGTAGCAGAACTTTACCTGTTGGTATGACAGCTTACATTTTTTCTAAAGGAAAATGAGCTCACATGACCATGGTAGTAGATGAAATTATACTTGTAAAGGAGCAGATCATCTAAGAAAAGTTTACATAACCTGTGTCCTAGTTTGAGATTGCCCTTTTTGATTTGTGAGTTTAGAAAAACAGATAAACTAATATATGACAGTGTGCTTTAAAAACAATTTTTTTCTGTAATAGCGTATTGACTAAAGGAGTTTCACTGAAAAGCCAGTGCATTTATTTTTATCTGGGAGGACGTATACTACATAAATTGATAGATTTTTTGTGCCTAATGATGTCAATGAAAGATTTGTTGGTTAACTATTTGTTGTTGTTAGTGCCGTCAAGTTCTTTCTGACTCCTCGTGACCCTGTGTACAACAGAGTGGAACCCTGCCCAATCTTTTTGCACTGCCCTCTCACCTTCTGGCACTCTATTCTGATAGTGACTATATTATGGAATAATTTTGTACCTTTGAAGTGGTAGAAATTTTGTCACGTCCATTTTTTTATATGGTTTTGTAGGGGGAATATCAAAAATAATGACAGCTGCTTGTCAGAAATTTATTGTAAGATTTATTTGCAGATACCATAGAAATCCAGAAGCTTTTCAAATAAAACTTAAAAGTAATTTCTCATTTTTTTAGAGATATATATAGATAAGGCTGAAAAAGTAACCATTGAATATCTGGTTTTCCCAGGATTTTCAAAATAATTCTTAACTTACTTTCCCCTCACAGGATCTTAAGTGGAAAAGTGGAAATGATTTAACACCTAAGCATGATAAATAGAAAAAATATATAAATATACACATGCATTCTCTTATTTAATCTTCAACAACATTATGATGTATTGTTATCATTCTTATTGTATAAATGAAGAAACTGAAATCCCAAAATGTTGAATTACATGCCGATAATAAAAAGTGGCAGAGGGCAGATTTGTATTCCTGAACATTTGATTTTGGATATTTGCTTTTTCCCTGAAAACTTTATGACTAACAGCTTGGGCTACAAGTCATTTACTGAAGGATATCCTTTAAAAGTAGCTACTATTTAATGGATAGACAATTTTGTGATTAGGAATAAAGTACCATGCTGTGTTTACATTTGGAAACTCTCAGCACTTTTTTTATTCAAGCTTTTTATAAACTTTGGCAGGTAGAATATAGTCAGCTGTATCCATGTAAACTTTGTGATAGTCAAGCATTTTAACTAAACCAGTCAACCGATTTCAAGGGTATCTTTATAAAGTCCTATTCATAACACATCATTAATTTTTTTCCCACTTTTAGCAACCTCCTAACATAATTTGTTAACCAACTACCTCAGATAAGGTGGGGAATGGAGGAAGCAGAGGGAACATTATTGATGGGAGATGATAAATCAGCTTTGCTTTTTTGCTAGTTAATTCTCTCTCATCTTTTTTTTGTGTGTGTGTGTGAGGGAGATCAGCCCTGAGCTAACATCCATGCTAATCCTCCTCTTTTTGCTGAGGAAGACCGGTTCTGAGATAACATCTATTGCCAATCCTCCTCCTTTTCTTTCCCCAAAGCCCCAGTAGATAGTTGTATGTCATGGTTGCACATCCTTCTAGTTGCTGTATGTGGGACGCGGCCTCAGCACGGCAGGAGAGGCGGTGCGTCGGTGCACGCCGGGGATCCGAACCCCGGCCGCCAGTAGCGGAGCACGCGCACTTTACCGCTAAGCCACAACGCCAGCTCCTCTTGTTTTTTTTTTTTAACTTTTAAAATTTGACACACAGAATTGGACCTTTATCAGGTTTCTTGCTTGACAGTGTGTTTCCTTTGATATATCTAGTATTACTAGGTCAGCAGGCAAATTCCCAGAATTACACAGGCTTTATGTAAAGTAGGGAAAAAGCAACAAGCATTTTAAGCTAACAGGGCAGTGTAGATTATCAGTGACTACTAGTCCTATTTAACCAAGGGCTAGAAAGCTGTGTGTTAGTGCTTCATGTAGACTGGCGGAACATTAAAAATTGACAGAGGAGCTAAACTATAGATAGCCAGTGCTGAATCTGATAGGCTTCTGTTTCCGTTGAAGTCTATATACATAACTTTTAGGAATGTATTAGAAGCCGGTAATGTCAAACGCTATTTTTCCTTTTTAGCAAATTATTAATCACTTCTGTAAGAAGAGGATCATTTGTGACAATATAATTGACTTTCAAAAGTTTAATTGGTGAAAGAAGCCATTTATGAATAGAACAGAGATAAATTGATTTATATGTAAACAAGTAGAAATTATATTGTTTGGCACATATGTTTTAATGCTTCTTAAAATATTTATGTCTGTTTCAGTCCATTCCAGTGATTAATGGAAGAGAATTACAGCATCCTCTCATTGTTCAACTTTGTGATCAGTGGGATAATCCAGCACCCGTACCACAGGTTAAAATAAGTATCATAAAAGCTAACTATTTAAAAGTAAGTTTTAAACGTCCTTAAGTAATTTTCACTTACTTAAAATTCTGGGTCTCATTCTCATGATAATGTCTTTAGGTGACACATTTTCTTTTTTTTAGTATAGTCTTATATAACCTTCATTATTGCTTAGTTTAAATCAACCTGAAGATTTTTCTTAATTATTTTGAGGAAGTCAAGTTTATCTCTCGCAAGCAGTGTAACAAGGGGCAACATTCTACAATTATGACTGTTGGAGTATTTATTATATAATACTAATAATAGTTGGATTTCAGGTTAGGATGAATAGATTACACTGACAAGGTGAATGAAGGCAGATGCAATGATCTGTAGTATGGGTTACAAAATAGGTATTATTGGGGGAAACTTACAAGTTGAGAGTAAGCAAAGAGTCAGGCAAGCAGCTGTCATCTGCTTACCATATGGAGAGCTACTAGGGCCTAGGCATAGCTGCTAGACTTATACTGGGTTGCATTCTAGGGTATGGGGAAGCATGAACATGGCCTTGTAATGTTTGGGTACAAACATAGTGCTTGGATACTAAGAAGTCCAAGGTTAGGTACCGGCTGTTTACATGAGTATTGGGATAGCCAGCTGCTTAGGATCTAGTGAGGACTTTGGATGCCTGGTGCAAAATTGGAGGCCTTGCTGTGAGGGGAAAGGGGAGAAGCTGCCAGTCCCTTGCAAAGTTGTATTTTAACCCAGTCTGTCCTGTTGGTTGAAGGGAGTTCGTTTGTCCCAGCCAGATTGTTGCCATGGAACACAGAGACAGTTCTTGGGGTTATAGTCAGCCAGGCTTGAATAACCCTCCACAAACATTTTATGATTTTAGTGGATGAAAACAGTTGATGTTACATAAATACCTAGTTCTCATGAAATTAATCTGTTGATTCATTAAGAATCCCAACAGGGGGCCGGCCCCGTAGTGTAATGGTTAAGTGTGCGCGCTCTGTTGCTGGTGGCGTGTGTTTGGATCCCGGGCATGCACCAGTGCACCCGGGCACACACCGATGCACCGCTTGTCAGGCCATGCTGTGGCGGCCTCCCACATAAAGTGGAGGAAGATGGGCACGAATGTTAGCTCAGGGCCAGTCTTGCTCAGCAAAAAGAGGAGGATTGGCATGGATGTTAGCTCAGGGCTGATCTTACACACACACACACGGCTGATCTTACACACACACACACACACACACACACACACACACACACACACACACACACACACACACACGAAAAAAAAAAAAAGAATCCCAATAGGGATTTCCCAGGACCCAGGAAGTTGATCTTAAAAGTCATATGAGAGGGGCTGGCCCGGTGGGGTAGTGGTTAAGTTTATGTGCTCCGCTTCAGCAGCCCGGGGTTCGTGGGTTCAGATCCCAGGTGCAGCCCTACACAGCGTTCATTAAGCCATGCTGTGGCGGCATGCCACATACAAAATAGAGGAGGATTGGCACAGATGTTAGCTCAGAGACAGTCTTCCTCAAGCAATAAGAGGAAGATTGGCAACAGATGTTAGCTCAGAACCAGTCTCCCCCCACCCCCCAAAGTCATATGGGAGATTAAAGTGCCAAGAATGACTTGTCATCCACTTGGACTTGTTTTCAGAGTAAAGGAATCAGGGTCAGAGGTGTTAAACCAAAAAAGACTATAGTTTTGCTGTTAAACAGCCGAAAATGGAAGACTTACTTTTCTGGCTTGGCAACAAGGATTTAGGACCCAGATGGAAGAAATACTTTGAGAAAGATAGGTTGAGAGACAATGGGTCAGAGGGTAAATGGGACAGGTACAAATGTAGGACTTTATTCTAGCATTTCAATTACTCCTCATTTCGGCCTCTCCAACTATCGCTTTTTTTGTCTGCATGTACCATAATTACCTAATTTTTAGGTTCCATTAAGCAGAAATGGGTATTAGGAGAGAGTCTGATTTTCTGCTACTACAGTCGACAAATTCACTTTTGTTCTTAATGTTTGTTTCCAGGAGAGTTAAACAGTGATTATTTTCTACCCCAAATAAGAGTATGATTTTAGTTTTTAGAGAAGCACCTGCAAAAGGCTGAGAGACTCTTCTATACAGTGATTAGGAAATGTGGCCACTGATTCCCCCCCCCCCCCCCCAAAGCCCCAGTAGATAGTTGTATGTCATAGCTGCACGTCCTTCTAGTTGCTGTATGTGGGACGCGGCCTCAGCATGGCTGGAGAAGTGGTGCGTCGGTGCACGCCCGGGTTCTGAACCCGGGCCGCCAGCAGCGGAGCGCGCGCACTTAACCGCTAAGCCACGGGGCCAGCCCTTGGCCACTGATTCTTAATCACTTGAAAGTGAAAGCTTGGTTATCACCACAAGGGTAGTATTGCAGCAGAGATTTAAGAATCACATCTGAGAAAACATAAAGAGAAAGATGAAGTAACAGTGGACATAGTATTATGATGCCTTTACTTAAGTGTATCTGTGTATATTTATGTTTATTTCTCCTGTGCCATCCCCCACACCTCCCAATTTTGGAATATACCTTCAGTGTTTGTAACCAAACTTCACTTGATATATCACTGTTATTGAAACAGTGAACACCAAATTCTGCAACTTAATAACTGAAATACAGTCAATTCTAGTTTAATTGATCAAGATGAGTGATTTTTATCCTTTGGATTATGTCATTACATATTACATTATTTCAGCTAGTTCAAATTAGAAAATTTTAGGTTTTGGAAGTGTGTGCAAGTATAACTTTCTAAGAGTAATAGAGAAAAAGAACATTATAATAGAGGAAAAGAATCTGATCTCTGGAATTTTCTAATTAACCGTTTTGTTTTGTTTTTAGCTCACTCCTTCAAACCAACAACATAAAACAGATGAAAGGGGCAAGGCTAATTTGGGAGTGTTCAGTGTTTATGCCCCTAGGTAAGAACTAAAAGTTTGATAGTTATTGGTGTTACAGAGATTGATTTTTTTTATTACTTGCCGAAGTTAGGAGTAATAACTAGCCTTCTATTTAGTGTTAGGCAGGAGTTCGAACTGAACAGGATTAGAGAGTTTTCCTAAATGAGTTAAACTTTGTATAAATTGTCTCAGAATTTTTAGATTATGACTAATGTAATTTGAACCTCCCGCCCTTTTTTTCTTGTTAGAGGAGAACATAGTATGCAGATTAAAGCCATCTATAACAAGAATACCATAGAAGGACCTATAATTAAGTTAATGATTCTTCCAGACCCTGAAAAACCTATTCGTCTCAATGTTAAATATGACAAAGATGCTTCCTTTTTAGCCGGAGGTGTTTTCACTGGTGAGTTAGTTATTCACAGTTTTAAAATAAACTTGTAATGATAATTTGATTTTTACATGAGTGGAATAAATTATTTATCCCAGGTATTCAGCATGATAAAAAAGCAAGCATGGAGAAGCCTTTTAAATGGCAAAGAAAGTACATTTGACTTAGCTATTTCATCTCTTGCCCCTATATCCTTCGTTCCATTAATGGTCAAGAATAAATTGAAAGTTCATAAATAAGCTGATAGCCTGAGGTAACTCAGTTTGTTTGTTCACTAAATTGTGAAATTCTGCAAAAGAAATATGAACTGCTAGATGACAAGAACTTTGGGGTTATGATCTACTAAATATGTTGCGATGTTATCTTAAACCAAGCAGAACCAGGATTGTTTAACTTACTTTGGATGGAAATACATCATGTCATTATTTATGATTAAAGATATTTCAGAATGACACACATTTATTAAATACCTGCTAGGTGCAGGCACTAAATATTGGGCTCTCAGTTGCAATAATGAATATTACAGTTTTCAATGAGTTCAGTCAAATATAGAAGACAAGTAAGCAAATATTTCAATGCCAAGTCAATAGGAAGTAGTATTTGCTTTATACAGGTAATTTTCTTGAAGACTTCTACTTTTTTTGAAAGGATGAATTCCTATACATAGTTATAAGCAGTGAAAAAAGCAGACCAAAAAGTTTAGATTCAAAAATTAACAATAATTTTTAACAGTTAAGGTACATATATACGTAGCCTTTTTACTCATAGTTTTAAATCTATTTGAGGAGATAAGACCTATTTCCTGTGATAAAAAAACCATAACAGGTGCCAAATGAATGTTACAGATGATAAATGTAAGGGGGATGTTATATATAATAATAGTTTAGCTACTATATGCTATTGAAAATCATGAAAGAAAGTCAACATTGTATTCTTGGAATACATAAATCATATGGATTTGTGACCATTTGTCCTAACTCTAGGTTGCTGAGTATCCACAGTCTAACCTTTTTGGTCTTGCATGATAGAACTTAGAACATGGCAGACTGTGAAAATAAGACAAGGGACTATTAATAGCAAAGATGTATTTAATAGATTTCTAGGGGAGATATAGCACTAGAGAGTTGTCTGTCATGATTAGTAAGTTTTATAGACAAATTGTTGGGGAATGCTGATTAAAAAGTAGTTTTATTTTCTTCATCAGAATTTTATTATTAACATTTAACCAAGATACAATGTATGCTTTAAGACATAAAATTATTTAACCAAATCCGTTAATTGAACTAGAAAGAAAGTAATTTTTTTAATGTTCACCATAACAGATTTTATGATTACTGTTATTTCTGAAGACGACAGCATCATTAAAAATATTAATCCAGCACGTATTACTATGAAAATGTGGAAGCTGTGTAACAGTGGGAACCGACCACCAGCAAATGTGAGTCATGGAAAGCATTTTAGAATTTAAAAATAGCTTTTATATTTAACTTAATTAAATGTACTTTAATGTAAAAGTGCAATGTGTATGTCTTGGAGAACTAGAAATTAACTCATTTCATTGCTTGGGATTTAGAAAAAAAAATATATCAGAATAGGTCCAGCCCCGTGGCTTAGAGGTTAAGTGTGCGCGCTCCGCTACTGGCGGCCCGGGTTTGGGTCCTGGGCGCGCACCGACGCACTGCTTCTCCGGCCGTGCTGAGGCAGCGTCCCACATACAGCAACTAGAAAGATGTGCAACTATGACATACAATTATCTACTGGGGCTTTGGGGGTAAAAAAAAAAGGAGGAGGATTGGCAATAGATGTTAGCTCAGAGCCGGTCTTCCTCAGCAAAAAGAGGAGGATTAGCATGGATGTCAGCTCAGGGCTGATCTTCCTCACACACACACACAAAAATAAAATAAAAATATATCAGAATATGTTTCAAAATTAAGTGTTGATGCTGTTGAAAAAGAGTAGCCTAAATTGTGATTTTTCTTAAACTTTTAAGATACTTTTTTTTCTTCTGAAGGACAGTAGCACAAGGCAAAAAGCTATTAAATATCAGTAACAGATAATATAGGAAAATGAGTAAAGAGATGTGATTGATAGAATACAGGGTTGAGAAGGTGGGTAGAGTGGTCAGATTAGTTTGAGGATCTAAAGCAGCACAGTCCAATAGAAATATAATACCAGTCACACATGACACTTAAAATTTTCTAATAGCCACATTAAAAATGTAAAAAATAAGTAAAATTAATTTTGAGGTAGTTTTAATCTAATATATCAAAAATTACCATTTCAACATGTATTCAGTATTTTAAAATTTGTTAATGAGATTTTACATTCTTTTATCTTACCAAGTCTTTGAAATTTGGTATGTATTTTATGTTTACACCACATCTCAGTTTGGGCCAGCCACATTTCAAGTACTCACTAGCTACGTAACTATTGGCTACCATACTGGACAGTGCGAATCTAAAATAAATCTTAATTTGGAAACTAAACCTTAAACTATATCAGAGGGTCCCAATTTAATATTACCTTTCAGGATTTGTGGTTCATTTTAATTATCTGTTTAGGAAACTAGCTTCCATTAATTTATACTATCAGTCCCATCAAACTGCTATTACCTTAAAATTATATCACCACTGTAGAGATCTGTTGTGTGCCCTTTATAATGGTATGTGTTGGGGGCCAGCCCGGTGCCATAGCAGTTAAATTCACGCGCTCTGCTTCAGCAGCCCAAGGTTCGCAGGTTCAGATCCTGGGTTCGGACCAACACACCTATTGTCAAGCCATGCTGTGGTGGCGTCCCATATAAAGTAGAGGAAGATGGGCATGAATGTTATGCCAGGGCCAATCTTCCTCAGCAAAGAGAGGAGGATTGGCAATGGATGTTAGCTCAGGGCTAATCTTCCTCACAAAAAATAATAATAATAATAATGGTATGTCTTTCCACTGTGGCTAATCTCACTATTATGTCTTACATACATTGTAAAGATAATATACATATAGGTGTGTGTGAATTTATAAATCTAAATGTAATCTGGATTCACATTCAGTGAACGTAATATAAATTTTCATCCTAAATATACTGTGTTAAATGTTTGTGGTTTCTCCCCATCCCCCTTTCTCCTACTTCCCTTTCTAGGCAGAAACATTTAGTTGTAATAAAATAAAAGATAATGACAGGGAAGATGGCTGCTTCTACTTCAGGTATTTCTCAAATCATTTCATATTTTTATGCATATTTTGTTACAAAGTGAATCAACCTTGGTGATATTTACCTGCTCAGCCAGGGAAAAATAATGTATGATTGAGTAGAACATGTTAGTATCTCTTAATTTTTTGTCAGGAAGTGTTTTGAGAAATGTGTGTTTTGTTGTTTTGTAAGCTTTGTAAAGTGGTTTGGAGAAAGATTGTTGTGATATATTAGCTTTCTTTCAAAACTATCAGAGCCATCAGAAGGAGAATTATGTTGTTAGAGCACTTTTTATTATATAAGAAATTTGTATAATTCTAAACTTAAGATCTTACAAAGTGAAAAAGGCTGAACTAGTTTTTTACTGTTTTACTATGTGACTTTGAGGTGTTGCTTCTTCATTCTGAATCTCTACTTTGAAATCTGGAAAATGGCTTTGAATAGATTATAGCTAAGATTTCTTTATTTTTTATTAGAAATGTCCTTTTCACTTTTAAACTAATAATTGTTTTGTTTCTTTAAATGTATGAGTCTCTTAGATCATGTAAAAAACAAAAAGTGCAGTTACAAATTGTTGTTATAATAATACTAGCATTTACTAGCTTGTGTATTTACCTTCATTGAGATCTTATTTCTCCATCTGGTTTCAAGTTACTGTTGCCGTTCTTTTTACCTTGCAGGACTCCCTTGAGCATTTCTTCCAGGCCAGGTCTAGTGGTAGTGAACTCCCTTAGCTTTTGTTTATCTGAGAATGTCTAAAATTTCCCCTCACTTTTAGAGGACAGTTTTGCTGGATATAGGATTCTTGGTTGACAGTTTTTTTCTTTTAGCACTTAGAATACACTGGCCCACTGCCTTCTGGCCTCCAGACTTTTTGATGAGAAATCTGATCATCTTATTGAGGATCCCTTCTATGTAATGATTTGCTTTTCTCTTACTGCTGTCAATATTCTCTTTGTCTTTGTGTTTTGAAAGTTTGATGATAGTGTGTCTTGGTGTGGGTCTCTTTGAATTCATCTTACTTGGAGTTCCTTGAGCATCTTAGATATTTATATTCATGTCTTTCACCAAACTTGGGGCGTTTTCAGCCAGCCATTCTTCAGATATTCTCTCTGTCCCTTTCTCTCTCTCTTCTCCTGGAACTCCCATATGTGTATGTTGGTTCACTTGGTGGTGTCCCAAAGGTCCCTTAGGCTCTGTTCACTTTTCTACGATCTTTTTTCTTTCTGTTCCTTAGACTCTATAATTTCCATTGTCTTATCATTAAGTTCACTAATTCTTTCTTCTGCCTGCTCAAATCTGCCTTGAATACCTGTAGTGAAATTTTCACTTTAGTTGTACTTTCTAGCTCTAGAATTTGTTATTGGTTTCTGTTTAGGTTTTCTATCTCTTTATTGATATTCCCATTGTTTTCATACATCATTTTCTTGACTTTCTCCACATCTTCTTTTAGTTCTTTGGGCATCTTTAAGACAGTTGTTTTGAAGTCCTTGTCTAGTATATCTGCCATCAGGTGTTTTTCAGTGACAGTTTTAGTCAATTTTGTTTTTTTCCTCTGAATGGCCCATACTTTTCTGTTTCTTTGTTTGCCTTGTGATTTTTATTGTTGTGTTGTTGTTGTTGAAAACTAGACATTTGAATCTAATGTGGTAACTCTGGAACTCAGATTCTCTGCCTTCCCCAGAGTTTGATGGGTTTTGTTGCTGTTTTTGTTCATTGTTTTTGTTTCTTTGATTGACGTAGGCTGTTTCTCTGCCAAGGATCAGCCTTAGGTGTAAACTTAAGGTCTTCCCAGATCTTTTCTGAGCCTTTCACTGGGCATGTGTGGTCACTTTCTAATTTTCCCAGTATATGCATTTGTTTCTTAATGTCTGGCTCTTAAAAGGGGAAAAAGAGAAAAATGAAGGAAAGAGAGGTAGCCCTTTAAATCCCCCTGGGAGTCACTTTAGCTGGAGGATGAGGAGGGCCTTGCAGCAGTGGGGTTGGTGCAGTAACAATAGCTGTCTGCATTTTTGTCTGCACCTCTGTAATCAGAGGCAACAGTCGGCAATCAGAGCACCAATCCCCAATATTTGTAGGATGGGTCGTTTTTGCCCATCCTGGCTCCTGTAAGCTATGTGTAGGCTGCCCAGGAGCATGTGCACAGCTGCCTGCCATGGGACTGGGAGGTGGGGAATGAGTAGCTTCTACTGTGCTAGAAGCTGAAATTGACCGAAATTAACCATAATTTACTAAGTTACAAGCCTTCAGTTGCTTCCGGAGTTCCAAAATAGTTATGTCATACAGATTCTGCCAGTGCAGTTGTTGTCTAGGTGGGGAGACAGATTCCTGGTGCTTCTGCTCCCACCATCTTCCCAGAATCCTCTCTAAGGTTTCTTTTATTTTAAAAATCCTTTGAATCATCAGTAGGGTCAAAATGCTTATTATATTAGTTAAATGCTTTTTAAGGCTAGCTGTACTGAGGGACCAGTTTCTATTTTTAAAAAATTTCTAATCTGTTGTAGACTGATGCTTTTTGTGTTGTTTTTTTTTTTCTTTAAAAGGTCCTCTGAATATGCACTTGTTGTTAGCGCAATGTCTGGTTGCTATATACCTTTCTGAGTACTCTTGAGTTTTGTTATTGTCTTGTGACAGGCCAGTAACAAAATGTTTATACCAGCACCTGTCCTTGGTCTGCACTTTGGATAACATTGCCTTAGGTCTTTTAGGTATGCCTATATTATTGCATGGAACTGATTTAGGCATTCTAGAAAGGCCAATACTGCTTTCTTTTCAGTCTCATTATCTTTTATTATATGAATCTATTAAAATGTGTGGTAATTGGGCTATTTCATTGTATTCCAAAATATTTACATAATTTGTTTTAATTGAATCTTATTTTAGCATTCCAGGGCATCAGTTTGAAGGAAAATCTTAGTAAATGTCTTAAAAATAATCACACATTTTATGGGGCCGGCCCAGTGATGTAGTGGTTAAGTTCGTGTGCTGTGCTTCGGCAGCGCAGGGTTCGCAGGTTTGGATCCGGGCACGGACCTATGCACCACTTATTAAGCCATGCTGTGGCAGGCGTCCCACATATAGAGTAGAGGGAGATGGATACGGATGTTAGCCCAGGGCCAATCTTCCTCAGCAAAAAGGAGGGAATTGGCAACAGATGTTAGCTCAGGGCCAATATTTCTCACACAAAAAAATAAATAAATAATCACACGTTTTAAAACTACATACAGGTAGTAGTTGCACAACAATGTGAATGTACTAAATGCCAATGAATTGTACACTCTAAAATGGTTAATTTATGTCATGTGAATTTCACCTCAATAAAAAGAATCACATACATTGTCAGTTACACATGTAGTATAATAAAATACATTTCCATATGTTGGGTATATTTGAATTAATGAAAATATTTGAGTTCCTAATGTGTGTCAGTCACTATGTTTGGTGTTCTGTGTATAATGTCACTTAATTTTTTAACCTTTTAAAAACTGAAACAGAAAATTCATTAAAAAAGCAGCTTTGTGATTTCTCCCCAAGTGAGTGTCTGTGCAACTACTACTCAAGTCAAGAAATAAAAGATTTCCAGTATCATGGAAACCCCACCTTGTGTTCCTCCCAGTCATTACCTTCTTCCTTCCTGTTGTACGTGTACACACATTCATGTAGACATACACACAGAACACAACACACAAAATTAAGCCTCCCCTGACTTGGTTTTCTTTAGAATTCTATTATCCAAGCGTACATCCCCAATCGTTTGGTTGTGCCCATTTTTGAACTTTATACATACTATTTTCTTTTGTATGTCACTTCTTTCACTCAGCATTATAAGATTAATGTATTATGTGGCTTGTAGCTATAAGTTCATTCATTTTCATTGCTGCATAATTGCTGGGTCATATATGTGTATGTTTAACTTTACTAACTGCTGCCAAGCAGTTTTCCAAAGTGTTTACACCAATTTATATTCCCACCAGCAGTGTATGAGAGTTCCCATTGCGTTGTATCCTCCCCCAAATTTAATTTTGACAATCTCTTCAGTTTTAGTCTTCTGGTGGGTGTGTAGTGACATCGCATTTAATTTGAATTTGTATTTCTTTTTTCATTGTATACTTATTGGCCATTTGGATAACCTTCTTGTGAAGTGCTTGTTCGTGTCTTAACAATTTTTCTGTTAAATTTTCTTTTTCATATTAATTTGTAGCAGTTCTTTGTATATTATGGATATAGGTCTTTATTATTAGACATCTTTGCCCATTCCATGGCTTGCTTTGGCACTCTCTTTATGATATCTTGAATAGAAGTTTTTAATTTTTATATAATCAAATTTGTTAATCCTCTCCTTTATGGGTAGCCCTCTTTGTGTCCTTAAGTCTTTTATTACATTTAGGTTATGAAGATATTGTATTATATTATTGTGTTGGGGGTTCCCAAGACCACCCCCATGTTTGATGATTCATTAGGAAGACTCACAGAAAGGATACAAAGCAAAATCAGGAAGGAGAAAAAGTGCATGGGGCAATGACCAAGGCAAAACATCCCCAAGTTTCCAATGGTTCTTTCCACGTGGAGTCACACGCGACATGCTTAATTCCCCAGCAACAAGTCAAATGATAATACATACAAAATGTTGTCAACCTGGGAATCTCCTTAGAGACTCAGTGCCCAGGGTTTTTATTGGAGGCTGGTCACATAGGCAGCCTCTGCCTAGCACATACCAGAATTCTAGATTCCCAGAAGGAAAGCAAGTGTTTAGCATAAACAATATTATTTGAAGGCATTGTGAGCCACTCTTACCAGTTAACAGTGTGAACCTTCCTGAAATCTAGGTTCACAAATGCCAGCCAAGGGCCAACGTTGTAAGAGGCTTTTAGATCTGCTGTGTTAACTCTTTTTTGTTAACAGTTTGTACAGTTATACCTGGAATTAATATTTCTAATCTACGGTGTGAGGTAGTGGGTCAAATTTATGTTGTCCCTGCATTATTTATTGAAAAGATAATTTTTCTACAGTGCCATCTTTATTATAAATTGTGTATCCATGTGGGTCTGTTTCTGGACTCCCTATTTTGATTTCGTGCTCTATTTGTCTATATTTTCCCATACCATACCTTCTTGATAAGCCTGGTGTCCTGTAGAATGAGTCCAATGAGTCCACTAGCCTTGTTGTTCATACGTATCTTGGCCCTATATTTTTCCATATAAATTTTAGAGTCAGCTTATCAAGTTCAGATAACAAAAACAATTTAAATAACAAAACCTCTTGGGATTTGTTTGGGTAGAAATTTGGGAACATCTTGCAGTCTACAAATATGGGATATCCCTCTATTTAATTTCTCATATGACATTTTGTAATGTTTTGAATTGAGGTGTCATACATCTCTCCTTAGATTAATTCCTAAATGATATTTTTTTCCAGTTGTATTGAGATATAGTTGACACATAACATCGTATTAGTTTAAGATGTGCAACATGATGATACATGTATATATTGCAAAATGATTACCATAGTAAATTTAGTTAACATCCTTCACCTCACATAGGTATAAATTTTTTTTCTTGAGGTAAGAACTTGTAAGATTTACTCTCTTAGCAACTTTCAAATATACAATACAGTATTGTTAACTGTAGTCACTGTGCTGTACATTACATGCCCAGGACTTATTTATCTTATAACTGGAAGTTTGTATGTTTTGACCACCTTCACTCTTTTTGCCCACCCCCTGCCTCTTGCAGCCACCAGTCTGTTCTCTATAAGTTCTGGTGTTTTTAGATTCCACATATAAATAAGATCATACAGTATTTGTCTTTGTCTTCTTTCACTTAGCATAATGCCTAGATAGTTGATATTTTTGATACTAATTGTAAATGATATCCTTTAAAATTTTTTTATTTTCTGTTTATTGTGACTATAGAAATCCAGTTGAATTATGTGTTTTGACTTTGTAGCCAGCATCTTTACTAACACCCTTTATTTCCAATTTTATTGGTAGGTTCTTTGGGATTTTAAAATATTTGCACACTCATGTCTGTGAATAATGACAGTTTTATTACTTTCCAGTCCTTATGCATTTTATTTCTTTTTCTTGCCATACTGCACTGGCTTGGACTTACAGTAAAATGTTAAATGGATATACTGAGAGTGATCATTCTAATCTCATTCCTAATCCAAAGGGAACATTTCAGCATTTCACTCATTGGTATAATGTTTGCTTTAGGGTTTTTCTTTTGGTAGGTATTTTTATCAGACTGTTCATTTCTAATCATTACTAAGAGAATTTCTATTTACTATGAATTGACATTAGATTTTATCATCTGTTAAGGTAATATATGATATTTTTCCTTTTTTAATGTGGTGAATTGCAGTACATTTTTTTTTTTTTTCTGAATGTTTGCTCAGCCAATCTTGCATTACTGGAATAAACCCAATTTTATCATGATGTATTACCTCTTTTATAGATTGGTGGGTTTGTTTTGCTAATATTTAGTGTGGGATTTTTCCATCTACATTAATGAGTCAAGGTTGCCTGCATTTTCTTTTGTATACTTTTTAGGTTTGGTATCTAGGTCATGTATACCTCACAGAAGTAACTGGGAGAAGTGGTCCCTAAGTCTTGGTTTATTCTCTGGAAGATCTTGTGTAAGAGTGTCATTATTTCTTCCTTAAGTGTTTGTCGATTTCATTAGTGAAGTCACCTGAGCCTGGAGTTTTTGAGGGGAAAGGTTGTAGTCATGGATTGAGTTTCTTCAAATTCAGCAGTTACAGGAGTATTTATATTTCCTGTGTCGTCTTTGGTCAGTTTTGGTAACTAGTAATTTTCTAAGAATTTGTCAGTTTTATTTAAATTTCAAATTTGTTGTTCATATATCTTATCTCCTTTTTATTGTCTGTAGGAGCTGTAGTGATCTCTCATTCTTGACATTAGTTATTTGTACTTTTTTTTTGCTTGATTAATCTTACCAGGTTATTTCAATTTCATGGGTCTTTTCGAAGAACCAACTTTTAGCTTTTTAAAAGTTTTCGAGATGATTGCTTAGCTCATTTATTTTTGTGTATATATACACATATACATAATATACATTCTTATGTGTACATACATTTGTATATATGTATGTAGAGCTGTAGATCTCCCTGTAAGCATGGCTTTAGGAACATTCGCAAGTTTTTTTACATTGTATTTTCATTATTGTTTACATCGAGATATTTTCTAATTTCCATTGTGATTTCATCTTCCATGTTTTATGCAGAAGTATATTAATTTTGAAATTGTGGGACTTTCTTATCTCTTTTTGTTACTGATTGCTAGCTTAATTCCACTGTGGTCAGAGAGCTTACCGTATATAATTTGAGTATTTTGAAATTATTTGACACTTGTTTTTGTAGTATGTTTGTATGGTCAATTTTTGTGAATGTTGTATGTGTACTAGAAAATAATGTATACTGCATTTGTAATACAGTGTTCTTTATGTTCATTAGGTCAAAATTTGCTAACCATTGTGTTTAATTTTTCTGTCTTTTTTTTTTTTCTTTGGTCTGCTTTTTCTAGCAGCATACTAAATATCCCAGTATGTGTGTGGATTTGTCTGTCAGTTAAGAGGTTTGTCTCTTGGTTCTGTCAGTGGTTACTTTATGTATTTTGAGGCTATGTTATTATTTATCTACAGACTTAGATTATTATATTTTCCTGGCAGATTGAATCAGCTATCATTATGAAGTATTCATGTTTTTCTCTAATAATACTTTTTGCTTTGAAATCTACTTTGATAACAGTATCCATATGAATGACATGCAAAAGCCACCATGAGAGTTAGTGTTTGCATAAAATGTCTTGTTTTCATTATTTCTATATCTTTATATTTTAAGTGTTTTATAAATGGTATTATAGTTTTTTTAAATAATTTGTTTTTTAGTTAAAACATTTAGATCTTACATATAATTACCAAATCACTTGCTTTTGAATCTACTGTTAGTTTTTTATTTGATCCAAATATTATTTCTTCTTTTTTCTTTTTAATTTATTAAGTGTTTTTATTGTCATTTTCTACTGCTTATTTACTTCTTGGTTATACAATCTTTCTATTCTCTAAGAGATTTTTTTTTTTTAAGAGATTACAACATGCATAGTTATGCATGTCTAATGACAATGTAGGGTTTTTTACCCTCTTCTTGGACAGTGCATGTATCCTAGAACACTTAAACTCCATTTTTCCTCTCCCAACTTACATGCCTTTGTTGTTGTATAAGTTAAACCTATCAAGGCATTATTATTTTACATAGTCAGTGTTCACTTAGATTTACTAACTCCTTTTCTTTTAATCTTCAACTCAGGGCTTCTACCTTGGGATCATTTTCCCTTTGAGGAAGTTTGTTTAGTATTTCCTCTAGTGCCCATCTACTGGTGACAAATTATCTCTTTTTACCTGAAAATATATTCATTCCTTCTTTACACTTGAGGGATATTTTTCCTGGATAGGATATGCTAGGTTGGCAGTTTCTTTCTTGCAGTACTTTGAAGCCATCATTCACTATCCCCGTCATTTCTGTTGAGAAGTTAATGTTTGGTCTTGTCATCTTGAGAAGTAATCATTTCCCCTCTTCTTTGGTTGCTTTGAGTTTTGTTTTCAGCACTTTTACTGCGACGTGTCTACGTGCAGATTTCTTTTTATTTGTCCTTGGTTTTCAAAGGCTTTGATTTTGTGGTCTTTGTTCAGTTTTGAAAAATTGTCAGCCATTATTTCATCAAATATTGCTTCCGCCTCATTTCTTTCCCTCTTCTTTTCGCACTGTTAATTACACGCACGTTAGTCCTTCTCGCAGTATTTTCTCTCTTACACTTTTCTCTATTTGCCCTTCTTTTGTCTCTCTTCTAGATATTTTCTTCTGAACTACCTTCAATTGACTAATCTCTAATTAGTGGTATCTAATTTGCTGGTAAACATCATTTTGAATTATCACTTTTCCGTTTGGTACTTTTAGTTTTTTTTTTTTTTTAAGGTGCAGTTCTCTGAATTCTTCATCTTTTACTACTCTGAGCAGTAATCAGAGTTTATTAAAGTCTGTCTTGAGTTCCTTTCTGTCTGTTTCAATTGTCTCTTGTGTCTGTTGATTTTCATTCTAGTTCTCTTGCTTCTTCATGTACCTGGGTTTAACCTTACATGTTATTGATGAATATTTATAGAAATAATTTGAAGTCTAAGGAGTTATCTTTCTCCAGCTAGCATTTACATTTGCTTTGTCTGTTGTCTGGGCTACTAGCAGTCTGTTATCATTTCCATCCAGTTTCAGAGATTGAGATAATTCAAAGCTGTTAGTTGCTTTTTCCTTGAGAACCTATCTGCTTTAGGTCCACTTTTACTCCTAGGATATGCTCCCAGGAGTAAAGCAGCCTTAAATGTGAAACTCACCTCCCAGGATCTCCATGCTATTTTATGTCATGCTGAGTTATTTTTCACTTTTGCTTGTTCTCTCTCAAACATATTCAAGCACATGTCTTTTTTAATATGGTAATGTTTATCAGGAAGGGTTGGTCTGTCATTTGGAAGCATAAGTCTTGTTTTATTCTTATTGTAACTGTGTTAGGAATTATCCACTTGGAGAAAACATGGCTTAGGAAAAGGTTAAATAATTTTCTCCAAGGTTGCATATATGTTACAGTGCTGGAATTTCAATTCAGATATGTAGTCAAAGCCTTTGTTTATTACATTATGCCAATATTTTGACATTATGAATGACATGTAAAAGCCACTTTAGAGATCATGAACCACATTGCACATATCAGGCAAGGTATACCATAGAATGTCATTCATATTTTTGTTGTGTTTAAGTGTGACCAAAAGAGGCTAGTAAGTTTACTTCTTATTAGGTTACTGAGCTCTTTATTGGTAATTCAGTCACAGTAAGTGCCTTGTATATATAAAGTTACATATTTAGTACTTGAATGGAAAACAAAGCAACATAAAAAGGTCAGCAGGATAGCCTATAATTTTGAACTGTAAGTTGGAAATTTATAATGTACAAATGAAGCAAGATTCTCTTGACTTATAATTCAGCACTTTTTGTATTTATTACTCTGTCAACTGTATATTCCTGTTCTTTCAACTTTTGCTGTATCCAGAGCCTGTGTCCTGAATGTTTTGTGAAAGAGGGGCCTGGGATTAATCCTGATATTGCAGGAGATATTTGTTGAATGAAGATGAATGTAGTGTAATTCTCTTCTTACTCATTAACTTTTTGTGGAAGGAACAGAAATGTTGATGCTCTGAATTCCTTCCCCCTTTATTTAAAAGTGTCAACGATCTTCTCTCTTTGTCTTTAACTTAGGGATAAAGCAATTCCTAACAAAGTGGGGACATATTGTATCCAGTTTGGTTTTATGATGGATAAAGCAAATATTCTTAACAGTGAACAGGTTTGTTTACTCTCTCTCTATACCACAGTTAGCTTTACATTTTCTTGCTTAGTTGAGAAATGAAATGTTTTATTTAAAGTAAATTAATTATTGGATGCAAAGTATAAATGTTATTTTCAGGAATATTAGAATAGAATATATTTAAATTATGTTGAATAATTTGACCTGATGCCAAAGTTATTTTTCCATCCCCCTTTATATTGAAGACTCAATTAGTAAGCATTTTAATCTGTATCATGGTAAGGTTGCTGCTATCAACCATACATGAAAAATTTTCAATTAACATTTCAGGTACTAGAATTCTGGATAATGAAGTTTAAGATAGATTTAACATACGTCATCTCCATTCAATGTTGTTAGTGTACTAAATTTTTAAAGATTACCTATATTTTTAAATGCCTCTAAATTTGTTCTTGTATGGTTAACATTCAAAAATTAATCTGATGTGACTTTTATCTTGAATTTTTCAAAGTTGATAAGGTGCTAGCCCAGTGGCGTAGCGGTTAAGTTCGCACGCTCCGCTTCGGTGGCCCAGGGTTCGCAGGTTTAGATCCTGGGCGCGGACCAATGCACTGCTTGTCAAGCCACGCTGTGGCAGCATCCTATATAAAGTAGAGGAAGATGGGCATAGATGATAGCCCAGGGCCAGTCTTCCTCAAGAAAAAGGGGAGGATTGGCAACAGATCTTAGCTCAGGGCTAATCTTCCTCACATACACACACAAAAAATGTAAGTTGATTAGTGTTAAGAGATTAATGGAAATATATATATATTTATAACATTTCATTTCATTTAATATATGCTATCATTATTTCTTCTCTTTCTCTTAAATACTAAGTCATTAATATATTGTTAATCAGAATGCTTCTTTTGTTTTCTAAGATTATAGTTGATGTTCTGCCTAATCAACCTGTGAAGTTAGTTCCTGAAATTCAGCCAGCTACACCAGCTGTTTCAAATGTTCGCTCAGTTGCCAGTAGGACCCTGGTCAAAGATTTACATCTTAATATCACGGTAATGTTTATTTACTTCCAATTACAAAGAGTAACAAGAAAAATTATTGCTAGTTTTAGGGTGCAAGATAATTATAGAATCAGATCTTGATTACACTTTAAAGTTATAGGAGAGATTTGTGCAGATGAAAGCAATATTTATAAACATATTTGTACTTGAATACAGATAGAGAGTGCATAACATTATACATAGTAAATCTAGATTAAGTAGAACTGACTCAAAAATGCAGAAATCTGACTACCTTTCTTAATATATACCTTTAATCGCCTATTTCATGTATGTCTTATGAATGTGTGTGAGGTAGGGGACAGAAGATGAATTAAGTATTTATTTTGAAGAGATCTGCTCTGATGACTGATCATAAGGAGCTCCTCAAAGCTTCTGATTACCCAAAGAGTAAGCAGCAGTAGGTCTGCTGAGAATATTAACAAAAACACATAAAACACAGTAGCTGTTGGAGTACTTAACACCTTCAGTTTATTTTCCTGTTTTAGATGAGTGAATCATTCTTAACTTCTCTTCCCCAGCTCAGTAGATGCTAAAAGTACATTTAACAGGTAAATTTTAAAATGGGAGTCATTTTTAATATAGAAAAGTTAGGAGCCATTGTATTAGATAGAAGCCTCTAGTTCTTTTATGGTTTCGGGGATTATTTCCTCCCTATGGAGCACCTACTCTGACCGTATTCTGTGCTTGGAGTAAGAAGGATCTGGATAATATTTGGGGCTTTATAAAATGTTTCTGATTTGTACATGTCTTTCTCTGGGTTTAATTTTCTTATCAATTCTTCTCATTAGTTACTTTTTATTGTTTACTTTAAGGATGAGTACAACAATCATACCGGAATTGATTTGGTTGGCACTGTAATAGCTACCATCAAAGGTTCTAATGAGGAAGATAATGATACGCCTCTCTTTATTGGGAAAGTTAGAACACTTGAATTTCCCTTTGTGAAAGGTTCAGCTGAAATCACGGTAATTTTTTATGTCTTTTGGTAGATAACATTTCTGTATTTAATAGTTTAAACCACAGTATTACAATATCTGTTCTTTTGTATGTGTATCTATGAAGATGCTCCAATTATAGCATCTTTCAAATTGGAAAGTTAGCTGAAATATTTCATGATTTTGCTCTAAGCTATTACAAATTGAATCCAGGATCATTATTACTGTTAGCAAGACCCTCTTCTCCCTATGGATGACTGTTTTCTCAGATTGTAGTGATTTTTACCTTTAGTGGTAATATGGTACTCATGTTTCATTGAAAAGCCACCGTTCCGTGGATAGAAACAGAATAAAATATACCCCTGGTAATATGTACACCTATCTAGAAAAATTTAATACAACAGCTTATCTTTGTTACTCATTTTTTTCCAAAATGGAAACGGCTTTACTTATAGAAAAAACACACAGTGCAAGAACTTCAAAAATAATCACTATGTTATCACCCTTCAGAGATATCAATGGTTAGCAATTTAATGTATAGCCTTCCAGGATTTTCTGTACCTAACACTAACACTGCATGGATACTCTGTGTGTATATGATTTATTTGCATGGAGGGTGTAAAATTTCATTAATATAATAGAACTCTGCTTTTATAAAAATCTTCTTATTTAACACATCTTTGATGTATTTCTTCATCAGTAAGTATAAACTTTGGATATATTTCTTCATCAGTAAGAATAAACCGACATCATTGTATTATTAATTGTAATTTATTTCATCAACCCTAAGTGAAAATTTAGTTTCTTTCCAAAGCTTGTTTTTATCAAAACAGTACTTTATCAGCTTTCTTCTGTATGTATCCCTTTACGTATATCTGATGAGTTTAAGAAATTTCTAGAAGTAGGATTGGAGACAGGGTATGTACGTTTTTAAGCCTTTAGGTAGTTATTGCCAATTGCTCTTCAGTTTATATTCCCGCCAGAAATATGTGTACATCCTCATAATATTGCCAACCCTGAATATGAACGGTTTTTTAAATTCTAACCAAGCTTCCTATATTTAAAGAAATATTTTCTTTGTTACTAGTAAGGTTGAACATTTTTCATGTTTTTGATCTTTGTAGAATTGTCCCTTGACTCTTTCTCTTTTGGAATGTTCCTTGTTTTCTTCTTATGTTAAAAATATTAATGCTCTTTTGTATATAAGTACTTTTTCCTGAGTTTGTCTTACAGATTTTAGTTTTGTTTATATTGGAGCAGGAGGAAGGATTATATTCATAGTGGTAGATCTAGTATTCTTATGTCTTTAATCTTTGATTTGTCTGGATTTTATTTTTACCTTTTATCAAATTTATTAAATAAAATTTCTTAGTATCATTTATTGAATAATTCTTCCTATATGAATAAATTTGAAATGTCACCTTTTGTTATATTTTTTGTTGTCATTATTCATCTTTACATCAGTTCCGGTGCTAATATCACATTGTTGTAATAACATTAGGCTTATAAGTGGGGAGCCTGCCAGCTTGCAGCTGGCCTACAGTTCATCCTGTTGGTCGGTCTGGGAACGACTGACCATTATAGCATTTCCATTTTAATTAGTTTAATTAAAGTTCTGGCGTTTTTACATAAAGATCTGCATTTCTGATTTATTTGGAGAATTCTAAAGACCTGGCAATACTGGGCCAAGATTTTCTTAGTGCAGCAGAATTTTCCAGTGAGCTGCATCTCTGCCACTTCTTTTCATCTCTTGACATTTAGGGCAAGTGTCAGTTGCTACGTGTAAAGTTGTTTTTTTATTTTTATTGTAGCAAAGAGTAAAGTGAAATTTTCTTGTACCCTAACAAAAATTAGGTAAGGAAAGCCACATGTTGAAAAACAAAGAAGGGAGGAGGTATGTTTCATATGCAAAGTGGGTTTACGTTGGAAGAATGCACCTCACCCACTTTACCTTTTTACCTATGTCTTATTTTCTTGGCCCCCATATGCATTTGAAATGGCTAACCCTGTGTACACGTTTCTGGGATTAAGGCAGTGACTTAAGCTATTCCCCCACAGCTGCATATAGAATCTAAGCTTCATGTCATGCATATGAATTTCCACTAGAGGTTCCTAATATCACACTGAATAAACAGAAATCTCTTAAGTCCTGCTTGGCTCCTCACCCATGTATTCATTGAATGGGTCTGGAGCAGGGCTGTGAAATCTGATTTGTGACAAGCTGGTAATTCTTACCGTTAGGCTTCTTTAGAAAACACTGGCCTAGAAAACAACCAGTATTTGTAAATGCTCCATGTTTGCTTGAAAGGAGTGTGTATTGCTTTCTTTAAAGTTATAATCTAACTTTAGAATTGGTCAAGTTTAATTGTGTTACTCAAATTCTCTATAATTATTTGCCTGCTTGATCTGGAAACTTGTGAAAGAGATGTCTAAGTTTCATTCTGTTATGTGTTTGTCCACTTCTCTTATTCCAAATTCCCATTTATACTTGAATCCAGTTTTGGAGTCTTCAGTCCTCCTCATTTCTATTATTCTCTTTATCCTTTTTTCTTGATAAGCTGTACCTCAGAGATTACAAACTATAAAACTCTGAGTTAGGAAAGGCCTCCTTAAATAAGACATAAAGGAAAAGATTTTATATTTAACTATATAAAAATTTAAAACTTTGTAATACCATAAGCATATCTTAATCAGAATTAAAGAACAGTGGCAGTGTGTTGATCATTGTTGACACTGAACGATAGGTGTGTAGATTCATTATATGATTGTATAATAAAAAAGGAAGAAGTTTTACGGATGATAAATTGGGTAAAAATATTGCCATATATCCATTTTATATATATATAATAGAGGATTAATGTGTTGAATATATTTTTAAAACCTCTTAAAGAACTTCCTGCAAATCAGTAAGAAAACAGATAATCTAGTAGAAAAATTAATGACTAAAGAATATGAGCAGGTACTTAACGGAAGAGAAAGTATTAATGAACAGTAAACAAGAAGCATGACCTCCATACCAGTCAGGGAAATGCTAGTTAAAACAGTAATGACTGGTAGTTTTTAATCTATCTTTTTAGGAAAAAAAATACTTGATTGATATTAAGTGTTGACCAGGATCAGAGGAACTGGTTATTCTTGTACATTAATGGTGAGAAGCTATACAGCCTTTTTGAGGGGAAATTTGATACTCCCTTAAATAAACTGTTTTAACAAGTCATTATATTTCCCATTATCTGTTCTAGTGAGCACACAAAGAAGTATTAAAGATATTTTCTTTGCTGTATCAGAAGTAATAGCTTAAAAATTTTAAACTTAAATGTTCATCACCCCAGAGAAAGGAGATTATAATGTAGTATATCTATAAATGCACATAAATTTTACAAATTGGTATCTAGACATTCTCTTGAATTGATCAACAACTCATATTGAGTGCTGAAAGCAAATTGCTGAAGTATCAAATATGTTATTTTTTAAATGCAAACAGTATTTTATTTTTATATGTGTTTATATTTGTGTAAATACATTGAAAACAGCTTTCAGAAACTAAGTGGGATTGGAGATTGGTTTAATGATGGGCTTGTATTCTATATTCTTTGAAAAAAAGAGTTGTTAGCTATAATTTATATTCGTGGATTGTTCTAGAGTATTGATTTAGAGTTTTAAAAATTCTACATCTCTGTGAATTGTATTCTTGTATTCTAAAAACAAAAGAGCTAATATCTGTTGTTTCCTGTAAGACTGTGAAAAAAATCATTTAGGATCTAAGTATGTGTATTTGCATTATTTACTAGTTATATGCCATGGTCTTAAACTAAGGTATATCAAAAGATTTTTGTGTGTGCGTTAATGAAGAAAATACAATTTTTTAAAAAAACAAGTCTTGAGAGCTTTTCAGGACCTCTTGTTTGGTCACCTGGGATTGGTGGGTCTGCTTCCATGGTAACAGCTGTAATTTAAAACTCAGCATTGGGCTTTGTGAATTTCTTTCTGATTGTTTTTATAACTTTCACACTATCAGCTGTTTCACTGCTTCAGCTTACTGGTTGGAATTAAGAAGATTTTGCAGGTCAAGATATAAGTGACCATGATATTTCTGGTCTGAAAGAAAAGATACTTCTCTTGTAATTTTCCATTGTTTATAATTTTTGCATAAGCTCTTTTTTGATAAGATCATTTGACTTTCAAACCGAATACAGAAGGGTAAAAAGTTTTATGTCTCGGGTGGTGCTGCTGATGATTTAATGAATGCTTAACGCATTTTAAGAGTCAGTCAATGCCTTTTCCTTTAAAATTTACCATTTACTTGAAAACAGAGCGCAATGAGATATCTAACATTTATACATTGACAAATACCTTTTCAAATCTTGCTTTTCCTTACTGCTTTTTCTTTATACAGAGCCTAGTGCTGGCAGAAAATAGTCCTGGAAGGGATAGTACCGAATATTTTATTATATTTGAGCCTCGGCTACCAGCTTTATCAAGAACATTAGAATCATATATCCTACCATTTATGTTTTACAATGGTAAGTTTCTAGGAAAGTAGTGGATTAAACTGTTATGTTCGTGGTACTTTAAGTAACTTTGTTTGGATTTCCATTAACATGGTGCTTATTAGTTATCTAATCATGTTATGACATATTTTGGAAAAGTCACAGTTTTAAAATTATTTGAAATAAATTATCTGAATGTTTTTTCTTAGATGTTAAGAAGCAGCAACAAATGGCAGCACTTACAAAAGAAAAGGACCAATTATCTAAGTCTATTATAATGTATAGAAGTTTATTTGAAGCCAGCAAACAGCTTCTTGATGAAATGAAGTGTAAGTTATTTTGTATTCAAAGGTAATGAAAAAATTATGCTTTGGAGAACGGTAAGGCAGAAGGCTGAGACCAGGAAACACAAACATTGCTTTCCTGGACTTACAAGTAAACTGCAGAATGGTAGTAATGATAGTTTGTATTATTCGTTATTTGATCTTCTTTAGATGAAGTATTTCTTCATTTTAAATAAATCTGTATCCTGCTTACCTACAAAAATTTGAGATCTTTTTTAATTAGAAATCTGAATCTGTGGAAATTCAAGACTTTTGACATAACAACAATCATGTTTATATTTAGCTCCAGCTTCTAGCAAAAGATATTGGATGACAGTATCAGTGAGGGAGTGATGTGTAACTTAATTTTTAATTTGAATCATAGGACTGTATGTAGTTTACTTAAAATATCTGCAATATGTCACACTGTGGAGGTGTACAGGGCAGCACACACAGAGAGAGATGTGACTTATTTTTGAATGAATACACAGAATGTTTGCTGCAGTTTTTAATAATGTTTGTATACCATTAAGGCATTTGCTGGGTTGTGCTCTATTATCTTTTCATATGTCAGATTTTTTCACTATGATTTTTGGCTTCATGTTAACTACGTAGTTAAAATTTTGATCTGTTAACCAACAGATATGTACTGCCTGTGTCAAAGTACTCATTTTTGTGTATCTATCCAAGGTCAAGAATAGTTAGAGGATAATAGGAGCTAAGTAAAGTAATGAGATGATACATCATTTGTAGCACTGAAAATTGTTTCTATAAAGTCTTATTTGCTTCTTGGAACAACCTTATGCAATTATGTGTAAGTTTTGTATAGCCATGTGGATTAAGATTAAATAACTTATCCAGGATTACCTAGAGTTTGCCGTATAATAAATATCATAATATCTTCCTTAACCACATTAATTTTGTTTCTCCTTTTTTGTATTAGATCTGAACCTTAATTTTAGGTTTTTAGTTTAATTTTGAATTTCTAAGATAGCCACTTCCCATTTTTCATTTTAGTGTCAATCATTAACAGGAAAAAATAAAAGGGATTGAAAATATTTTTATTTATTTATTTTTTATTTTTTTGTGAGGAAGATCAGCCGTGAGCTAACATGCATGCTAATCCCCCTTTTTTTGCTGAGGAAGACCAGCTCTGAGCTAACATCTATTTCCAATCCTCCTCCTTTTTTTTCCCCCAAAGCCCCAATAGATAGTTGTATGTCATAGTTGCACGTCCTTCTAGTTGCTGTACGTGGGACGCAGCCTCAGCATGGCCGGAGAAGCAATGTGTCGGTGCGTGCCTGGGATCCGAACCCGGGCTGCCAGTAGCGGAGCGCGCGCACTTAACCGCTAAGCCACGAGGCTGGCCCTGAAAATATTTTTCAAAAACTATATTTTAGGGGGCTATCAGAAATTCGTGCAGTTTTTTTTTTTTTTAATTTTTGTTTTTAATTTTAGGCCAAGTTGAAGAAGCAAAATTAAAAGAGGCCCAGTTGAGAAATGAACTAAAAACACATAATATTGACATTCCTGCAACACAACAGGTACAGTTTCCAAGTATATGTGAAACAGTTCTCTTTTTATTAAATTCTAGTCTATAATTTTTTTACGATTAATATTTTAATAGGAATGTATGAGCACTATTGTTTTTGGGTACCAAGACCTGTGGATTATAGTCTAGTCACTTACTAGACATTAAAGGGGACTAGCAAAATAATAGAGTGCTTTTTCAAAGAAATGGCACTTTTATTTCTAATATGATGACACCAATAAGTGAAATGAATAATACACCAACTTGAGAACTGCATTGAAGAGGCTTAAGTAATAACCAATATATATGGTGACAAAGAAAATGAGAGAAAGTAACAAAAGACAATAGATTTTTTAAAAACTTACATTCTTTTATGTGTATAACTCAGTTTTATGTGTATAACTCAGTTTCAAAGAGAAGTCTGATTATAGGTTGTGCATTTCTTAACTAAGATAGAAAAAAGCAGTGAGATGGAAGCTTCACATTACTTTAACCATATTCTTTTGAAGTAACGCCTGCTTAGTAACTTTATGTTCTTGAGTTGTCCAAATTGTTGATTTTTTTCTGCTGTCATTATGGGCTGCCTCGTACAAGAGTAATTGGCTTTGTAGTTAATTTTTCCTTATGAATTACAGATGCCACACATTGAAGCACTTTTGAAAAGAAAGATGTCAGAACAGGAAGAACTAAAGAAAAAACCTAGAAGATCATGTACTCTTCCAAACTATACTAAAGGCAGTGGAGATGTTTTGGGAAAGGTTTGTATTTGAGCCTTTTTAGAGGCAATATATTTTATTGTCCTGTTTTGTTTACACTGTGTTTTAAAATGACATTATAGTAAAAGAGTGTCAGTTTCTTTGTACTTTTAAATTTTTACGATAAATTAATTGCTCTCGTTACCATAATAGGGATTTGGCAGGATTTTAAACTGAAATGCATAATTAATTCCATAATTCTTATTGCTGTTGAGGGCTGTGGCAGAAATTGTTAATATGTCTTAGTTCAAGGCTTATTGTCTACTTAGAGGTGCTTTCCTGTTATGTGGCTCTGTAGGTAGCCAAGACCTTTACATGTGACCCAGACTTCAGTGAGACAGCAGAAGAGAGAGAAAGATCAGAATTTTTATGAGTTCTGAGTGTAATATTTTTACAGAGTGAATTCTGGGACGCTCCTAGAACTTAAGAAAAAACAACAACAAACAAAAAGTTTTATACATATTTGCTCCAAAGGAAAGAGTGCCATTCTTCCTTCTTTTCTTTTATTCTTTCCCTCTGGTTTTACCTTTTGTCAAATGAATTGTATTTTCATTTTTATCCTATCATTATTCAGTCCAGAACATTCCATTTTATATTTTTTCTCAATCAGAATTTCTGTTTGCAATTATTAGTAAGTTCTTTACCTAGGTTTTGGCTCTTCTCTCTGTACTTTTTATCATCTGCTTTTTCTCCCAACACCTTCAGTTTTTAATGAAAGATTTGTGGTATATGTTCTTGTGTTTTACTTGTTAAACTTTTCCATTTAATATGCATCTCAGCTTACTGCTTTTTACCTCTGTTTTAAAATTTAGGAAACTGAGGTACACAGAGATTAAAACATTTTCTCAAGGTTACATAGCTAGCAAGTAAGTGGCAGAGCCAGGACTCAAAGCCAGGCAGTCTGACTCGGGAGTCTGTGCCATTAAATCACTGTTCTTCAGTGCCTGTGTATATCATTCTACTTTCACAACCACTCTATGAACTTTTATAGTATTTCTAGTTTTTGCATGGGAAATTGAAGTTCAGAGAGCTTAACTTGTCAGTATATAGTTAGTAAGAGGCAGAACTTAGCTGTAAACCAAGGTCTTTCTGACTCAGAAGGTAGTTTCTTTATAAACGGTTCCCTAGTATCAGAAGCAAACGACCCATTGAAAATAGGGCGTAGTGATTACTCTAGAATTGTGTAGCAGTGTTTACTACCGAAACCGTGTTACATTATTATCCAAGACCCAAATATGAAATTGAAAAATTAAGAATGTAAATTTAAAAATTGGAAAACAAGATGCTAATATATAATTTTTTAAATCGTTATTCCTCAGAACCAGTTTATAGAAAGAAGCACTCTTTATAGGAAGAAGTAGTCCTATGAATCTAAGCATATAAATATCTATAGTTAGCCTGGTTTCAGGTACTAACATTCCACGTTTCAGTGGTTCATTTAATACAAAATTCTGCTCAGTATGTAACATTTTTACCAAAGTATGAAGTAAATTTTAGCAGAAGAAATATATTTTAGTCTTCCATTCAAATATCCCTCATTACATATCATGAAAATCTGTGGGAAATCTATGAAAATCATTTTATGTAGTTTGTCTTCTGTCCTCTCAGAAGTAAAAACCCTCTCCTAACCAGCAAGAGGAAATTTCCACTCCCTCCAAATTATGCTTAATCTTCTTCCTTGATTCCTTTAAAAAAAAATTCTTCCTGGCATTTATCCTAAAACTAGAATAAATAATCGTGGAATGTAGTGGGAGACAAGGGGAGATTTTTCACCCAAACCTTACCTTGTGTTTATTTTTAACATTGAGAATATCTCAGGTAACTTGGATATTTTAGTGTTGTCCTCCTTAATTCAAAATATCTTGAAATCTCACATATATTCCTTTTTTTTAAGTGCCATTCATCTCCCTTCCCTAACTGGGGAAGAAGTAGTAAGTAACATCCATGAAAATGGCTAGGGTAGACTCAAAAAAGCTGAAAAAGTAGTTAAAGTTTAAGGAACAGAACACTGTACATTGTATACAGGTAAAAAAAAAAAGTGAGTTTATGTCTTAGAAAGGATTAGATTTTTGAAAAAACAGCCACACTATATATACTTCATATTACCTGCAAGTTTAAGGCAAAATGTAATGTAAAGGACTCTAGTGAGAGTTTCCAATCGTATCTTCACTTAGAAATAATTACTCCAGTTATGAGATTAGCGTGATTGTGAGCAACCACAGAATGGACACTGTCCTAACACTGTGGTCACAAGATGAATGAGGTCACTTTATTTGATTTGCTCTACTGATTTTTCCTTTGTTAGATATAATATTTTTTTCATCTTTATTTACATGTACTAGTTTCTCTGCATGTCTGTTTTCTTACCTTTCCTCGACCAGCTTCAAGAGAATTGGAATACAAGGGTAGACATTCTGATGTTTTTAACAGTGACACACAACATTCTCATTGCTAGGGCAGGTTTTTGCTACCAGATCAGGTAGGAATAAAGGGTAGATGTGATCATACATACCAGTGCAATGAATGAGGTTTTGTAGTTGGGCACAAAATTTCAACCTTGTTGGACTTTGAGCAAGAATACTTGTGATTAAAGTATTTATAAATAGGAGAGTGACCATCCTAAGCTCCAAAGTGTTTTTATAAGCAGAAGAAACAATGTTTATTTGTGATATTTAGATTTGTTTTCTGAAAGAAATACTATAGTATTGGAGTAAAATATCTACTTAGAAGAGTATGGTATATAACTGTGTTTATGTTTAATTAAATCTAAAACTCCATTTACTATTGTATATGTATATTATTTTAATGTATTTTATGATTACTTTACCAATTAAAATACAGCCCAGTAGTAGAGATATTAAATGTAAAAAAAGGTACATCATTAGTTAGCTGATAATATTCCAAATATTTTTATTTGGTCTTTGCAAAATTTACCGGAGTTTAATCTGTGGAACAGTTTTTCTGAAATTTAACAGTGGAATAGACAGTTTAATATAGTCAAGTCAGTAAGTTTTTACAGCTTGAGAATTTTTTGTTAATTCACATGAATATTTCAGAGAAGTGTTTTTGCTGCTTAGACTTGGACTTTTAGAATATTTAATATCAAATTTTTATGTATTTAAAAATTTTTTACTTGACTTTTAAAAATGGGTTATAGATTGCACACCTGGCACAAATTGAAGATGATAGAGCTGCAATGGTTATTTCTTGGCATCTGGCAAGTGATATGGACTGTGTAGTCACCCTGACCACTGATGCTGCACGTCGTATCTATGATGAAACTCAAGGTCGTCAGCAGGTGTTGCCTCTTGATTCTATTTATAAGAAGACTCTTCCAGATTGGAAAAGGTTAGAAAAAAGTGAAAGTAATAATTTTTTCTGAAATAACTTTTCTATTTCTTATCAAAGCACTAAATTTAAAGATGATTTCTCTAAAAGATGCCTAAAACAAACTGAGAAGTGACTCAAATTATCTACGTTATTTTGTTTTCATCACAAATGTGCATACTTCATTAAGATCAGTATTTCAGTGTATTCAATCATATATGCTGGCCATGTTTAATTTGCCAATTAAATGTTGTGTATATGACACATATATACACAAGTGCATACACATACAAACCTAAAGCAAATTTTTGGCCTTTGTGACAGGAAGGATTCTAAGATGTCATTATCATTAACAGTATGGAACACCTTTATTTGAAATAAGAGTATAGATACATGTCTTTTGTCCTATTTATGTGCTATGAAAATAAGCAGCCATCATTTAGGTATAGAGGGTCTCTATTGGACCTGCAAATAGCAAAGCTGACATGTAAGAAACCGTCTGCTTAGGAATTTCATCCATATTTTAATACAGTAGTCCCCTCCTTATCCTCAGTTGCACTTTCCGAGGTTTCAGTTACCTGTGGTCAACTGTGGTCTGGGAGCAGATGATCCTTCTGACTGTTTTCAAAAGGTCGGTTAGCCTAACGCAACGTCACAATGCCTACGTCATTCACGTCACTTCATCTCATCACGTAGACATTTTGTCATCTCACATCATCACAAGAAGAAGAGTGAGTACAGTACCATAAGATATTTTGAGAGAGAGAGACCACTTTCACATAACTTTTCTTATAACACACTCGTGTGTTACTTAACGACGGGGATATGTTCCGAGAAATGTGTCATTAGGCTATTTCATCTTGTGAACATTGTAATAGAGGGTACTTACATAAACCTAGATGGTATAGATATCTACACACCTAGGCTATATGGTGCTGATCTTATGGGGCCATAAGATTATGGGACCTTGTATATGTGGTTTGTCGTTATATGGCGCATGACTGTATATTGTTATAATTATTCTATTTTATTATTAGTTATTTTTGTTAATCTCTTACTGTGCCTAATTTATTATAAACTTTATCAAACATATGTACGTATAGGAAAAAACAGTGTATATGTATAGAGTTCAGTACTATGCTCAGTTTCAGGCATCCACTGGGGGTCTTCGAACATATCCTCTGCAGATAAGGGGAGACTACTGTATAAATCTGGTTTCTTTAAGTAATTATTTCCTTGTTTACTTTTAAAAATATGTTTTTAGGGAATAACTGTGCAAACTAATTAGGCATTTTTAATCTAAATTTTAAAATATTTTATGTGTACTCTGATTTTGACTATTTTTTAAAATCCACCTCGAAAGACTAAAAGGAAATGGTAACGAAACAAAAAAAAAATAAAATGTATAACAGAATATTGACCAATAACTTTTTCAGATCCCTAAACAAAGCTCTGTAAGGCCTATAACTGAGTAGGAATGGGGACTTGAAGGAGAATGGGAACCCATATTAAGAGTCTACTGTGTCATTCAACTAGCATTTATTTCATTTTGTAATCTAAAAATAGATAGAGGAAACAACTGGAATTTGAACTCAAATCTGTCTGCTTCTAAAATCTCCCACTCTGCTACTTGTTGCTACCCATTTTAAGGATTGGGAAATCCTGTCAGATAATAATTACTGTGTTGATAAGGGTAATACTTTTTGTGAAAATAATTTTCCCCTCCAGGAGGTCCTCTCTTATCTCCATAATCCCTCAAGACCAAGGTAAGAGTCCTAGATTTGGGGAGAGTATGAATTTGGTATTTAGGGCTAATGTTTGCTCTAGAAACTAGTTATCCTCTCTGTTCTTGGTATTGTGCCTCTTATTTGGATTGAGTCAACTAGTTCCTAGAGCCATGTGCACAGCCCGGCACTCCTACCTTCAAGATTTGGGAAAAGCTACACTATGTGGAAGGGAAAGGCCCTAACCTGACACCCCAGTCCACGGCCATCTCTAGGTTCTCATTGTTACCTCTGGGCGTTAATTGCTCATTCTCTGCACTGTGTGAGAGGGACAGGGAGCCAGGGTACTGAGCTACCTCCCTTACATGTGTCTAAGCCTTAGGCCCTGCCCCTTCCCTCGTTCATTCTAGGGCTCCTCTCCACGTGAGACAGTCATATCATTGGCATCCTCACCTAGGGCCAACTTGAGAGGCTGCTTTTCTCCTTTCTTTGTCAAACTAAACAACAGTTTATATTGATTTTACAGACCGAGTGTAGTAGTACAGATAAAACTAAGCAGATACCATATAAAATAAAACTTTTATATGGTAAATATTGTTTTCATTTCTAAGGGCATAATAGTTAATCATTTAGGAGTATCACTTGTGGATGGGGAGTTGATTAAATGATTACAATGATAGGCAATATATTCCTGTTTTTCATATTGCATATTTTTTAAATTAAAAAGTTATGCGTGTTTTCTTTAATATTTTTTAAAATTTCTTTTCATTCAGATCTCTACCTCATTATCGAAATGGAAAATTATATTTTAAACCCATTGGAGATCCAGTCTTTGCCCGAGATTTGTTAACATTTCCAGATAACATAGAACATTGTGAAACAGGTAAAGGAAATTATGGTGACTTTATTTTATACAGATGTTACATTTGTGATCCAGATATATAAATTACTGATTATGGAAATTTATGTTCTTATTTAGATTATAATTGATTTTTTAATATTTAATTCCCATATTTTTTCCTGTTAGAGGAAACTTTTGGATAAAATTCTAATGGTAGCATTCTAAGAAAAGTTTGCAATGTGTGTTAATATTTTAATACGATCAAGGAAAATGTCATAATTTTAAAAATTCATTTATTGAATTTTTTTTAGTATTTGGTATGCTGTTAGGAGACACCATTATTTTGGATAATTTGGATGCTGCCAATCATTATAGAAAAGAGGTATGTATTTGAATTCTTTTTTAATTTGTAACTCCAATTTTAATGTGTATTTTTAAAATTGAATGTTTTAGAGCCCTATATAGAAATAATTTCAGGGGCCGGCCCTGTGGCTTGGTGGTTAAGTGCGCGCGCTGCGATGCTGGCGGCCCGGGTTCGGATCCCGGGTGCGCATCGAGGCACCACTTCTCCGTTCATCCTGAGGCCGAGTCCCACATACAGCAACTAGAAGGATGTGCAGCTGCGACACACAACTGTCCACTGGGGCTTTGGGGGGAAAAAATAAAATAAATAAAATCTTTAAAAAAAAAAAAAAAAAAAGAAATAATTTCATTTTATGAGACATGTGCAAATGACTATGTAACCTTGTCAAAACCAATTTAAATCTTACAAATTGGTGAGCAACATAAAATTGGGCAAATATGTTAATGGATAGGCCAGGATGCAAATAAAAATGAGATGTTTTGGGGCTGTGAAATTGTCTAAGACTCAAAATCGGTAACTGTTTTAGGGTGGTATTGGAAAAAGAGTACTCTCAGATAATGGTGGAAATGTAATTTGGAATAGCTATTGTTTATTAGTTGTTAGGATTGCTGTAACAAAGTATCACAGACACGATAGCTTAAACAATAGAAATGTATTGTCTCACAGTTCCAGAAGCTTGAAATCCAAATTCAAGGTGTGAGCAGGGTTGATTCTTTCTGAGGGAAGGATCTATTTCAGAACTCTCTCCTTGTTTGTAGATAGTCATCTACCTTTATCTGTTCGCATCTATGCATATCTGTGTCCAAACTTCCCCTTATTATAAGGACACCACTCAATGAATTAGAGTGTCCTCTCATGACCTCATTTTAACTTGATTACCTCTGTCGAGACCTTATCTTCAAATAAGGTCACATTCTGAGGATCTGGGTGAGGACTTCAACGTATGAATTTTGAGGGACACAATTCAACCCATAACACCTTGAAGGGCAGTTTGGCAATGTAAATGTTTCGTTTATCTATTGTTATGCAACAAACACTCCCAAAGTTACGGGCTTTAAACAGTAACAACATGTTAGTTCTCATATCTCTGTGGATTTCTCCAAGTAGTGTTAGCTAGTTTCAGTGTTGGCTAGTTGCGCTGGGATGCTGAAACCGACAAAATGCCTCACTCACAGTTGGCAGTTGGTGCTGTTTGCCATCTGGGAATTGAGCGGGAGTTGGCCAGAGGCTTAGCTAGTGCTGTCTTCTGAGGTTATTGTTCTCACCCCCCACCCGCACCCCCCACCTTAGGGTGCTGTGGGATAATACCTTTAAGATTTTTAGAAACGCTTTTGTCTAGCCAAGAGGATCTAGGAGGCAGTGCCTTAAATCTTTCTGAGGTCTTAACAAAGGGACGTCCTTGACTTGATTTTGATGCTGAGGCTACATTTTACTGGCTGTGCACTAGGTTTGATATTAGCGCTGAGGCTTTCCATTTCTCTGTTTTGTTTTTTTTTTTTTTTGGTGAGGGAGACTGGCCCTGAGCTAACATCTGTTGCCAGTCTTCCTCTGTTTTGTATGTGCGACGCCACCACAGCATGGCTTGACAAGCGGTGCGTTGGTGTGCACCCGGGGTCTGAACCCAGTCTGCCGTCAGCAGAGCGCAAGCACTTAACTGCTACACCACGGGGCCGGCCCCTTGACTAACCCTTTTTACGACTTGGGTTTTACTACATAATTCTAGTTCCCCCAACTCTCAAATTACTAGCTCTTTTTCTTCCCACAGGTGAAATGGTAGTCTTGTCCTCTGAAGATTCAGCCCTGTGCTCTTCAGTCTGTTTTTCTTCAGTCTTATACTCTTTTTGCTATCCTTTGGTCATCTGGAAAACTTCTGTCTACCAGAAGGAACTGAGCTAGGGATGCTGCCTTGATACTGCCTTGGGTTCAGAAACACACAACTCTCTGGCTTGTCCTGCTCTCTCCCTTCCTCTTATCAGTCAAGCCATAAAATTCACTTTTTTCCATTTGCATTGTCACTATTCTGGTTTAGGCTGACACTTGAGAAGTAGTCTAATTTATCTCCCCACTTCTCGTTCTTTTCTGCCAGTTCATCTTACACATCACTAGCTTCTTAATTTTGTGAAAATACTACGATGATCATGTCATTTCTAACCTCAGAACCCTTAAATGATTTCCCCTTTCTTCGGGCAATTGAAATAAGTTTTATAGACTCAGTAATTAATACCCATTTACTTACAACAGGTTGTTAAAATTACACACTGTCCTACACTGCTGACCAGAGATGGAGATCGCATTCGAAGCAATGGAAAGTTTGGGGGCCTTCAGAATAAAGCTCCTCCAATGGATAAACTTAGGGGAATGGTATTTGGAGCTCCAGTACCAAAACAGTGCCTGATCATAGGGGAGCAAATAGGTAGGTTGAATAAGTACTTAAATAACAATTTCTCATTTTGTTTTAATCCTTTATTTGGGGCCTGTGTATTGAGGTTCTAACATGAAAAACTAAAAAGTAACAAATACAAGTAAGATGTATTTGTCCAGTACTTTCAGCTTTCTTATATCAAGTAGTTTCAAATTATATAGAGAGTAGGTTTGCCCTCATATTTTCATTCTTCTTATCTTGAAATAAAATATTGTCCTCGTTGAATGTCAGTATTTCATCAAATCATCATAATATTTCTTTTTATATCAAAATTGATAACTCTCTAGAATACAGCTAAGACCTTTCTTAGAGTGCATGACATGTGACCTCCCTGCCTCATTTTCCCTTCTACAGGCTGTGTCCCCTTGTTTCTAGTCAGCCAGATGTAATTGTCTCTACATCTGTACTCTGAAGTGCATACACTTTACGGAAGGTCTCCTACAGGTCATTACCTAACAGTCTATTTGCTCCTAATTTTATATAGTTCTAATATGCTTGGATATTTGGGCAAAAAGCAATTTGTTGTTGTTGTTAACTTTAAAAAAAAATAATGGTAAATTATGGTAAAATACATATAACATAAAATTTACCCTCTTAACCATTTTTAAGTGTCCAGTTCAGTAGTGTTAAGTACATTCACATTGTTGTACAACCATTCTCCAGAAATCTTTTCATTTTGCAAAACTGAAACTCTGTACCTATTAAACAGCAACTCCCCATTCTCCCTTCCTCCCATGCCCCTGGCAACTACCAGAGTTGCTGACTCTGTGAATTCGACTACTCTAGGCACCTCGTGTAGGTGGAATCATACAGTATTTGTCCTTTTGTGTCTGTCTTATTTCACTTAGCATAATATCCCCCAGGTACATCCATGTTGTAGCATGTGTCAGGATTTCCTTTCTTTTTAAGGCTCAATAATACTCTATTGAATGTAATACCACATTTTGTTGTTCACTTTTATCGAAGTATATAATACACATATAGAAAAGTGTACATTTCATAAACATACATACAGCTTGACAAATTTTCACAAAATAAATAATGCCCCTGTATTAAGAAATGGAACATCATCAGTATGGAAGGCTTCCTGAGGCCCTCTTCCAGTCATTGCCCAACCCCTTCTCCAAAGGATAGTAACTTTCTTGACTTAAAACAGCATACACTAGTTTTGCCCATTTTTGTAATTTATGTAGATAGAATCATGCAATCCATACATTTTTGTGTGTCTGGCTTTGTTCAACACTGTATGTAGTTGTAGTTCATTTTCATTGCAGAATGGTATTTTATTGTATAAATATACCACAGTTTATTCTCTATTCTACTGTTGATGAATTGGGGTAGTGTCCAGTTTTGGGGTATTACTTCAGCCCCAACAGTGTTTAAAATAGTAAGTTGAGAAAGATGGTAGGAAGGAGGTTGTTTTGTATTCTGTTCTGAGTCAGGTGTAGCTATAAGAGGAGACACAAGAGAGGCTCAGGAAAATAAAACTTCATTATACTCACAGGTCCTAGAGACAGGAGGCACAGCGTGGCATGCCATGCAGGGCCACATGGAAAAACACCAGGTGGTCAGGAGGCAGAAGACAGGAGCAAGGAGTGCTTAGGCCACAGCTTTTATTGGGGTTTCCACAGGAAAGGCAAGGCATGACAGGGTAAACAATTTAGGATTGACTAGTTTGAATAATTTCCAGTGGGCTTTGGGCTCTAGGCATGGTCTCTAACTAATTACCTGGTACCTGGCCCAGAGATGCTTAAGGCAGAGGACTCTTGCTTCTTGAGGTATGTGGGGCCAGATAGGGGAGGTTTGGCTCTGGATTAGTTAGTTTGCATATCAAACGCATGCTGGACCCTTTGCTATCTCTAAGAATTGGGTAGTCCCAGGAGGGGCAGTCTCTCTAAGCAAGAAAGGATTTTTAAGATGTCAAAACATCATAATATACAGAAAATTAAAATTACATACAACACAAAGTTTCCTACTTCTGTTTATGCTGGCAGTGAATGCATGCAAAATATCTTCTCTGTAGAAAACAAGTGAACATCTAAACAAACTGATAAGAAATCAGAGAAAACAATTCCGTCAGGGGCAATGAATCAGCATAAAAATTTATGCCTCAACTCTTACTACTCTAGCACAACAGTTTATGGCAGTGGATCCCAAACCAAAAGGAATTGCCTGTGAAACTTTTAAAGTAGATAGGTGCCATATTGACAGAATTTCCAGTTTACCTGGGCATCTGTATGTCAGTATAACAGTAAGACAGTATCTATAGATCTGTGGGAAGAAAAAATTGTAATTAAAGATTTCTGTGCTCTACTTGGTTGTCAAATATGTAAGCTTAACAGATAAATGCAAGGATTTCAAAATTAAAACAGTTACTTATTCGTGATAAATATCTCCAAAGATACACTCCACGTACAGACTGATGATTCAACAATAAGAATTCAAATATTAGATATGGTTTAAAAAATCAAATGAGACAGTTTAAAAACGATTACTGATCTGTATAAGGTAAGCAATAGCAACCAGTCCTGACCACTTTAAGCAAAACAGGAATGTATTGGAAAGAAAGAGAAGAAATCACAGATTTAAAGGAGATTGGAAATAGCCAAGACAAAAACAAGGATGGCTCTGGGACATTCAGCAGTATTGAGTTCCTTGCACCTTCACTCTGGAGTGCATCTTTTAACATGACTCAGATCCCACAACTCCTAGGAGAGAGAAATTCTCTCCTGAGTTAGCCAGCTATAGTAAGGATCAGATAGAACAAATGGCTTTGAGGAACCTCCTCCTCGTGTATTGTAGGATTGTTCGCAGAGAAAAAGCAATTTTGAAGTAGACTACCACCACAAAAATTGTCTACTACTAGCATTAAAAGCAGAGTGTTTGTCTTCTGATTTTACCTACACATTATTTTATGCTATAGTATTTGGTATGAGAAATGATATAAGAGCAAACAAAATCAGAGCATAAAACAAAAGAAAAAAATGAGTATTGTCATAAAATAAGATGATTAAAAATAATGAACTAAATGTAAATACATTAAGTTCTTTAATTAAAAGGCAAAGACACTCAAATTTTTAAAATCTAGTCCCAGGATATATAAAAATAGCTGTCATTTAATGAGTGCTTAATATGTGCAAGGAAGTATAGTGAAGTTAGATAAAGTGAGTAAAGAGAGACCTGTGGAAATTTAAATGCCGTATGCAAACACACCCACATGCTCAGTAAACTACAGAACAGGAATCAAACCCAGAGCCATCTGTGTCTAAAGGCTGTGTCTCTCCATGACACTGCTTTACATTCTTTACAAGAAATCCCCTTCTAAACAAAATACAGGGTAAAATTAAAGAATGAACGGAGAGTCATGTAAACATTAAATAGAAGAAATTGCAAGTAACAGTATTAGTGCCAAAGTTAACTTCAAGGCAGAGGCACTAAAAGGACAAAGATAAATTAATTTTGATAACAGACGTTTCCATACTAGAGGTCCAAAAGTTAATAAACTTGATGCAATAAATTACAAAATCAAAATTTTTAAAAGTGTTGATAATACAGAGATGGAAACATTGTTATGAGGAACCATTAATCCATGACCGGTGGTTAGTCAAAAAACAAGGAATTTCTATCTAGTAAGTTGTAATACCAGTACCTTCTTAAATATTTATAGAATATATCACAAAAATTGGTCATAATTTCATTGATCAAATTGCTACTCAGCTACCAAGACTACAAATTATAAAAAGCAAAATTTAGGATACATTTTTTAACATAATGTAATAGAGCTAAAAAATAACTTATTCCTTTCCTCCAGAAGTAACCCCAAATATTGGATGTTTAGAAACAACTATTTTCTCCAAAAAGAAAAATTAAGTATTTTACAGAGAGCACATTTTTGAAAGCTGTTTTTAAAATAATGATCATGTCTGCTGGAAGCAGTGATTTTCTAACAGTAGTATATTTAATGCATTCCCCCACCCCACAAATTTGTCTGTGTGGAATTAGATTAAATGCTGAATATCAAACAGGATGTAAACATTGACTGAGAGAGTGACCCAATTCACAGAGCGCTTTTATAAAGAAAACTCCTGAGACAGAAATAAATTTAAGGTCAAGCAATTAAAGAAAATTAAAATTTAACAAGCACCAGTCTTGTGCTGGCATCTAAACTGTGCTTTTTTATTTCATTTGTTTACATTAAACGTTTTATGACTTCAAAAGTAGTTCCCACATGTTACTATAACACTAGACCCAATGTTGCTAATTCTTCTTTCCTAAAACACTGATTTGATATGATGTCTAGTTTTAATCAAACATCTTTTGTTTCTTTTCAGATCTTCTTCAACAGTATCGTACAGCTGTGTGCAAGTTGGGCACTGTGAACAAAGACCTTAATGGTCAATTAGAGTACCTTCATACTCCTGATATGAAGAAGAAAAAACAAGAACTCGATGAACAAGAGAAAAATCTGAAACTAATAGAGCAAAAACTAGGTATGTGCTTACTTTTTGTTAACTTCTACTTTCTCTGCATGGAGATAATATTTATGATTAAAGAGAGTTCAACTTCAAAAAAAATGCAAATGATCCAGAACTTAAATCGACAGACACTCTTGACCTTCAAGTCATCTGATAAATGGTTGTAAACTATTCTCTCAGAAGGAGTAGTAAGAAGCATTCTCAGTATTATATATTAAGTCTTTTTCTATAAATGAAGATATATTTTCTTTTTTTCTTATAATTCCAGTCGTCTTAAAGTTAATTTTTTATATTTTCTATCTTTACAGGTATGACTCCCACACGTAAGTGTAGTGACTCATTGCGTCATCCAGTGGCAGATTGTCCAATTCCTCCTAAAAGGATGAGAAGAGACACTACAAGACAAAATAGGTGAGTCTGTTATGACGTGAGAGTTATCACTGGTTACTTTATCAAAGCTCTTGGCTCATCATATTTTAAAAATAGTGTGAATTTATTTTTAATTACCCCCTTGAACCAGAATTAGTTTTTGTTTTTTTTTTAATTTAACTAAGTGATGGATAATGAAGATAAGACATAGTCATTATATTCTCCGAGAATACTCCAGTTTTCTAAATGATTTTTGCAAATTATTTGGAAATGTTAGTAGTTTATTTTCACATTATGTTACAAGTCAATAGTAAGATTTAAATTGCTTTTCTGGGGAGCTGGCCCCGTGGCTTAGCGGTTAAGTGCACGTGCTCTGCTACTGGTGGCCCGGGTTTGGATCCCGGACGTGAACCAACCCACCGCTTGTCGGACCATGCCGAGGCGGCGTCCCACATACAGCAACTAGCAGGATGTGCAACTATCACAACTATCAACTGGGGCTTTGGGGAGAAAAAGGGGGAAAAAAAAAAAAAAAGGAGGAGGATTGGCAATAGATGTTAGCTCAGGGCCGTCTTCCTCAGCAAAAAGAGGAGGATTGGCATGGATGTTAGCTCAGGGCTGATCTTCCTCACCAAAAAATAAATAAATAAATAAATAAATTGCTTTTCTGTTGTTTGGCTTAACCTTCAAATACACTGCCTTCTGCTTCATAGGATGAGCAACTTGATAAGTATAGAATATGCAAAATCATTTGTACATTACTTATTTTAAAATTGCTTATAATATTTGGTTTGGAAAATCAGATACCATTTAGATAGCTCACAAAAAAAATAACAAGGTCATCTGCAGCCTAACTCAATGAAGAAAACTGTCCTTTTTAGAGTAGAGAATAGTAAGGCTACAGGAGGATACTATGGTACTAGGGATTCTTGTACGTTATTTCAAAAGGTTTAAATATAGACTCTGCCTAAATAAGTTTCTCATATTGACCTTAGAGGAGTTCCTTTGAGACTGTGGTGTTTGGAATTGGTATTCCATGCCCTATCCATCTACACATTCTACACTTATTCAGTAACTATTTGAAAGCTCATTTTGTGCTATATGTTGCCAAGTAAATAAAAGTAACATGGTTCTTGCCCCCATGGGCAGAAGAAGAACAATTCAAAAGAGTAAACATTTTTCTATATGTAAACATATACAATAATGTTAAGTTTTATGGAAGAAAAAAGATGAAGTGATATAAAACAGTGGGGAAACTATATTAGTTGTCAGGAAAGATGCATTTTAGCAGAGACCTGAAGGATGAGAAGAGGCCAGCCATACAGGGATTGGTTTCAGTCAGAGGGAAGATAAGTATGAAAGCTCTGAGAAAATAAGCATGGCATATTTGAGGAACTGAAAAGATGCTTATGTGGCTAAAACTTGGAGGGCAAGAGAGAGTGTCCCAAGATGTGTTTGGAGAGGTAGGCGGAAGCCAGATTATGCCCCTCCACTTGCCAAAATCGTTTCACAAAAAATTGTGAGGTAAAATTCTTTATCTTTTAAGTCCATTGATATCTCTTGAGTACTTAACATTTTGTGCTAGTAGGAGAAAAAACATGTCTTGGAATATCTGCCTTTAAAGTAAATTAGGGAGGAGAGCTACTGAAATAATGAGATTATATGAATACAGTACTCATAGTACTCATCAGTATGAGAGAGGTGTTTCCACGATGTGGGCATGTGAATGATAGTGTTTATTATGGGCACATAATATATGGAAACTATTAAGCCAATCATTGAAAGTGTGTTGGGGTAACTTAGCATCAGAAAGAATATTTGCAATGGATTTAAACACATGCAAATTTTACAGATCATGAGTTCACAATGATGCAAAAACATCTTCACTTAACCGGTATTGGCAGTTGCTAGAGCACTGACTCATAGCTGTGAGAATCAATGTATTGATACGGAGAAGACATGTTCTTTCTTTCTTATATGAACTCTTTCAAGGTAACCACATAAGTGGAGAAAGTTCTTTATAGAAGTTCTTCTTTATAAAGTTCTTATGTAAGAATAAAAGTATAAAAAGCATGCTAAAATTAAAACATCACAATTTTGCCACTCCTAATAAAATAATAGATCTAGGCAATAATGATCAATGGATACCCAAATGATTAGGTAAAAAGTTGATGGGGAAACTTAATAATGGAAAGATCAGATTGACACCCGTTAACCCACTGATTCATCTTAGCAACACTAAAAAAAAGCAGGATGTTTGCTATTACAGTCGGCCCTCCATATCAGCGAGGTCCTGCATCCACAGATTGAAAAGGCTGTGATGGCTGTGTCTGTGCTGAACATGTACAGACTTTATTTTCTTGTCATTATTCCCTAAACAATACAGTATAACGCCTATTTACATAGCGTTTACATTGTATTAGGTATTGTAAGTAATCTAGAGGTGATTTAAACTCTAATCTAGAGGTGCGTAGGTTATATGCAAATACTACGCCATTTTATATAAAAAACTTGAGCATCTGTAGATTTTGGCATCTGCGGGGGTCCTAGAACCAGTCCCCTCACAGATACCAAGGGGCGACTGTACATGATTCAGTAGGAAGTAATGTGAATCTAATGAAACTTCTAGTCAGTGTTTCTCAACTTGGGTTCTATGGAAGAGTCAAGCACTGCAGAAAACTGAGTGACTCTTTTCTCTAGGATAGTACATAGCTGGTAACATTCTCGATGCAGAGGAAGGAAGTTAATTCGTTGCATACAATAGATGCCTTAAGGCATTAGAGCTTAATTCTCTCACAAATTTGAGAAGGGCTCAATTTGACCACGTGTACAGGAAATAAGGAGAATTTAGGAACAAGTTACACATGCCACCAGGAAGCAATCAGCCAATCTAGAACGTCAAGAATGGGACGTTGAGGCTGAAAAAAAAAAGGGACAGTGTATAGGACAAATTACTGGTTTTGTTAATAAATGACATAAAAGAAGGATGAACTTTGTTATAGAATGAAAGTGATTCAAAGAGAATAATCAAATGCAATGTGTAGGCCTTGTTTAGATCCAGATTTGAGTTTGACTTTAAAATGACAACTTTGAAAAAATTTAGAGAAATTTCAATATTGCCTTATTAGATATATTAAGGAATTATTAATTTGTGTATAAAAGCATCATAGTTGGGCCGGCCCTGTAGCTTAGCGGTTAAGTGCGCGCACTCCGCTGCTGGCGGCCTGGGTTCGCATCCCAGGTGCGCACCGCTTCTCCGGCCATGCTGAGGCCGCATCCTACATACAGCAACTAGAAGGATGTGCAGCTATGACATACAACTGTCTACTGGGGCTTTGGGGGGAAAAATAAATAAAATCTTTAAAAAAAAAAATCATAGTATTTGTTAAAATAAATATACAGTTAGAAATATGTACTGAGGTGTATTTATCAGTTAAATAATGTGATATTTGGGATATACTCTAAAATACTGCAGGAGGAAAAAAAAGTGATGGGACATCAAAACAATATTAGGCAAAATGTTACAATAACTGAAGCTTGAAATAGGAGTTCATTATATTATTCCCTCTGCTTTTATGTGGGTTTGCTGTAATTTTTAAATAGGTATTTTATGAAAGATGAGGAGCATTTTTCCAGTTTTCTAAGAGATCATGAGGAAATTTTTGCCGAGCAATTCTAGACTGAAGTACATTTTCTTGAGGCTACACCACAGTCTCAGCACTGAATTAGCCCAAGACCTTGCAGTTACTGCAGAACTACAAATGATGTCATTGATTTGGATCTTGTTAATTAAGATTTTATAGCAATTCAGAGGTGGTGTGGGCTAAAGTTTATTTTTTAGTTTATCATTAAGTTGTTAGTAGTAGTAGTGTCATTTTCATTAAAGTCATACATGTTTATAAATCAAATGGTATATAGACTTAGTATTGCACTGTGTAATGTGAGCTACACATGTAATTTAAAATTTTCTAGGAGCCATATTAAAAAGAAACAGATTTATTTTAATAAATTTTATTGAACCAGTCTACAAAATATTTTTAGCATTGTAACATAAGTAGTATAAAATTTTTTATTAATGAAATATTTTAAATTCTTTTTTCATACAAAGTCTTCAAAATTTGTAAGACAGCAAATTGCTATTAGGACCAGCAATGTTACAAGTGCTCTTGTTGTAACACTATATTACAAGTATAATATAGCCACGTGTGGGTCATGGCTACCAGACTGGACAGCACAGGTATAGAAAGAGCTTATGATGATGAACTCTTGTATCCTGTGCGTCTTCACCCCATCCCATTCCCCAGAGGCAACCTTTGTTTTAACTGTTTTAGTTATTCTGTTTTTGCCTCCAGTTTTTTAAATATATTTATGTCTGTCTTGTTTTATCAGCTTTCAGATAGTGCGGCTCACCTGACCCCTTGGTATGGAGGTCTATTTTGCCTGGCCCACTTAATGACTTTTGGACTGAATTGTTCTGAATTATTTTAGAACTTGAACTGTATTGGATTATTTAGTTATATTCTATCCTGCAACCACAACCAAGTCCTCCATGCTTTTTTCAAAGGTAGAGAGCCATGAACAACGTATATTATTATGGCTATGTATATATTTAGTAGTAGGCAAACAGTGAGCTAGGATTACATTTTCTTCTCTATAAGGTTCTAATGTCATGACCTTTACTTAGGCCACCAGTCTGTGTTCCAAACATCAAAGTCAAATGAATCTTCCATACTGTGTCAGTTCTTAAAATCATGTTAAGTTTTAATTCTTGTTTAGATTGTTTCTTGGATGTTAATTTTTCTGGAGTTTCTTTCTTTCTTTTTTTTTTTTTATTAACTATCTTGATAACATATTCTTCCTCCTGCTGCAGTGACTAGTAACTATGTAGGCCTCCTGGGTCTTCCTTGGCTGCTCTCTTGGGTTGTTGAATCCACTGTTTCTTGAATTCCTTGTCTTTCTCTCTCTTATAACTTCCTTAGGAAAAGTGTGTAGAAAGAAGCTTGGATCCCTTGCATGTCTGAAAATGTTTTCCTTCTGCTCTTACATTTGATTGAAGTTTTCTGGAGATAACAGGATAGAAACAAGACTAGAGTATACTAAAGGAGGGACTGTGAAATAGTTGAAAGACAATGGGAGCTAGTCTGCCTGATGGAACCCCAGAGAGACTATGGACTCAGTCAGGGAAGTCCAGCCCAAAACAGGGGGATGGGAGCAAAATGGAAAAGGAGAGGAAACCACAGCCTACAATATGCAAATTTTCATCCCAAAACTTTGAAAGCTTTGTTCCCTTGTTTCTAGGCATTAAAGGTGCCACCACGAAGTTAGATAGTGATAGTAATTAGTTAATTAAATATTGGTATATTGGCTTCAGGTATAGTTGGTGGCACCCTAGAGGCTTGTCTAATGCTGGCGTCTAGAGAGCTAGCATCCTGAGAGCTGGCTCTCTAGCCACACACTTAAACCAAAGCCTGCTGGTCCACTGACCCTGCTCTGCCCTGTCCCACTTAAAATTCCCACTCAGAGAGGAGACTATGGGAAAACAGTTCTGTTTTTATCGCAGCAGAAGAAATCCAGGCCAGCAACACAGTGCTCTTTCTTAAGTATAATTGTACAACCCAGAATCATCATGTATATGAGGGGATCAACAGCATGTGAGGGAAAATCCAAGATAAATAGCAAAACCAATCCTGGAAGATGATCCAACAGAACTCTTTTTAAAAATTATAATTCCGAGTCAGATTGCAGAAGGATTTAAATTCGTGAAACTCAGAGGGTATTAGGAGAAAAATACAGCCAGGACAAGATTACAGATTATAAAATGGTTGCTGAAATAAAAATTCAGAGATCTAAAGTCAAGGAAACTTCCTAGAAAAGTAGGAAAAAAAAAATTACATGAAGAGAAAGGAGATGTAGAGAACCAATTGAGACTATCAAGAATCCTAGAAAGAAGAAAATAGAGAAGAAAAAATATGTAGAGGAGAACTTCCCAAGGATGAATGAAAGGGCACATTGAATGCCCAGCACAATAACTGACAAAAGATGCACCAAGATAATTCATGGTAAAATTGTAGAATATCAAGAAAAGGGGGGGGCCGGCCCCATGGCTTAGTGGTTAAGTGCTCACGCTCCGCTGCTGGCGGCCCAGGTTCGGATCCCGGGCGTGCACCGACGCACCGCTTCTCCGGCCATGCTGGGGCCGCGTCCCACATACAGCAACTAGAAGGATGTGCAGCTGTGACATACAACTACCTACTGGGGCTTTGGGGGAAAAAAAAAATAAATAAAATTAAAAAAAAAGAAAAGGGGGAAGAGTATAAATATTTTCAGAGAGCAAAAGAAAGAGAATCATATTGTCAGTACAGCCATCCCTCGGTATCTGCAGGGGATTGGTTCCAGGACGCGTGTGCGCACACATACCAACTCAAGTCCTTAGCCTGCCCTCTGCATCTGTGGGGCCTGCATCTACAGATCATGAGTATAGTACGTGATCCTCGGTTGGTTGAGTTTGCAGATGTGGAACCCGTGGATACAGAGGGCTGACTGTACAGCTTTTGGCACACAGAAAACAAACCCAAAAAGCCAGCCATTGTTTAGCTTTGTGGTGGCAGAGTTAGAAGGTTTAGGTGCAAAATTTGGTGTATGTCTTGCCTATGGCTTCCTCCCCTTTTGCGTCCTGCTTATCTTTGGAAAATTTTAAATCACTTTAAATTTCCATTTAAAATGGAAATTTCTTAAATTTCCATTTAAAGTCAATTTAAGTCACTGTTTAATTAGTAATTTCCTCATCCCCAATCTCCACCTAGTCTCCATAAATCTTGGACTAATACTCACACTATCTCAAAAATGTTAGAGCATTTGAAATTAGAGTATCTTAACAGCATTGAAATAGTGATACATTTCATCCATACAATTGAGAAGAAATTTGAGAGTAGGAAATTAGCAACATAATATGTATGTATATTTATATGTTTTTATTTATATTTGTGTATGTATATTACATGGTTAATATATTTACTGTTAGCTTTAATAGAGATTACATACCATATTTTATCAACTCTAAGATATTGGCAACTATAAGAAACACCATGATTTCAAGAAACCTTAAAGAAAAACACTGCAGAAACCATCAACAAAACGAAAAGACAACCTAACAATTGGGAGAAGATATTTGCAAACCATACATCTGATAAGGGCTTAATCTCCAAAATATATAAAGAACTCATGCATCTCAACAACAAAAAAACTACCAACCCAATTAAAAAATGGGCAAAAGACCTGAACAGACATTTCTCCAAAGAAGATATACAGATGGCCAACAGACACATGAAAAGATGTTCAAAATCACTAACTATCAGGGAAATGCAAATCAAAACTACAATGAGATATCACCTCACGCCCGTCAGAATGGCTATAATTAACAAGACAGGAAACAACATGTGTTGGAGAGGTTGTGGAGAGAAGGGAACTCTCATACACTGCTGGTGGGAGTGCAAACTGGTGCAGCCACTATGGAAAACAGTATGGAGATTCCTCAAAAATCAACGATAGAACTACCATATGATCCAGCTATTCCACTGTTGGGTATTTATCCAAAGAACTTGAAAACACCAATTTGCAAAGGTACATGCACCCCTGTGTTCATTGCAGCCTTATTCACGATAGCCAAGACTTGGAAGCAACCTAAGTGCCCATCAAGGGACGAATGGATAAAAAGCTGTGGTATATATACACAATGGAATACTACTCAGCCATAAGAAACGATGAAATCCAGCCATTTGTGACAACATGGATGGACATTGAGGGCATGATGCAAAGTGAAATAAGTCAGAGGGAGAAGGTCAAATACCGTATGATTTCCTTCATTAAGTAGTAGATAATAACAACAATAAACAAACACATAGGGACAGAGATTGGATTGGTGGTTACCAGAGGGGAAGGGGGGAGGGAGGAGGGTGAAAGGGATAATTGGGTACATGTGTGTGGTGATGGGTTGTAATTAGTATTTTGGTGGTGAACATGATGTAATCTATGCAGAAATAGAAGTACAATGATGTACACCTGAAATTTTTACAATGTTATGAACCAATGTTACTGCAATAAACAAAAAATTAAAAAAAAAAACTGCAAATTAATTCATAACATTATAAGGTGGATTTCAGAGATGTTAAGTGTGGAAAAAATGTGGTTCTTAGAATCAACAAAATATACTTAGCAATATACATCGTAGACTCATTGTCTTCAATAGAGGCTTCAGTTTTCTAATTCATTTTATATTCATAAAGGTTACAGATTAGCTCTTTATCAAAAATGTTTGTCTTCTATTTGGAGATGGCAGTTCAGGGAACTATCATGAGAAAATAAAGTATGTAGATATATCTAAATAAGAAAATATCTGTGTAGATATATACCAAGGTGTTTCCTGTGTTCATCTCTACGTGAATGGAATTATGGGTATTTTTTAAATGTTTTTTCTTTTGCTTGTCTTTATTTTGTGAATTTTCTGTAATATGCATTATAATTCCTGTTAATTTTTAAAACAGTAATTTTATCTTAGGAAAGGGGAAAAGTGAGCAAAAATCTACAGAATTTGGGTCTGAGATACACCATTTAAAAGAACTGTGGTACAAATTACTTGCTCCCTCCTCTATATATGTATATATGTTAACTACTGCTTTTATTTTGAGGCTTTTTTTGTTTGTTTTTTTGCATACATGTGAAAGAAGTGATTGGATACAAGGATTTACTTAAATTTGTTTATACTAACAATTGTCATAATTAATAGAACATAAATAGTTCTGTTGGCTCTTTAACCATCCAGGTCTGATGAGGGAGTTCAGAAAAGGAAACCTTTGGTCTATAAGATTTACTATGTTTTTTTCCGCACTTTTACCAGGATTATAACCAAAACAGACGTGTGAAAGGTGACAGAGAAGAGGGAGCCATTGGTCTCGCTAAGAATGCATTGCCTTCTGCAGCTCTGTTTCAGAAGACCAAGAGGGTGACTTACCAGACTGAATATTTCTGGGGACGATACAAGTATCTGGGCATGCGTTTCCATGTCTATCCAGATGGGACTAGAATCGACCATTCAATTTTATAAATCTCACTGAACAATGTGGATTCACTGGAATTATTCCGGTCATCATGCCCTTTGGTCGTCATTATCTTGCAGATGTGTCAGAGGAAAATGTGCAAATATGGTAGTGACTATAAAACTGGCACATAGCATTTATTAATCCTGAAGAAAAGTGTATGTACTATTTTTCAGTCTGATTATCATGGATATGCTAGAACTATTTCTTGAAAAACTTTTTTATTACTTTTGTGTGAATTTATTTAACAAAACTGTTTTGTCTGTTGTGTCTAAGGAAAGTTCTAGAGGTTAGGTATTTAATTGTAAACGTGAGGAAATTTTTAATGAAGAATTCAGAATAAAAATAGAAAAAGCACAGGTATCTGGGAAGTCAAATGTTAAGATACATGGAAAAACAAATTGATGAGCGAACTTGTGACACAAGTAGCATTTTAAATTTCTAAAGACTTACCCTGTATATATATAAAATATGCAGCAGCATCAATTTTTATAAGTATTGTTTGACTTTATTAAATACTAGATTATATAGTCTCATTTTTAATTCAATATTTACATTATTTTGTAATTTTTTATTACTATTTTTAAAGGGCTAAAGAAGTTGTACACTCCCACCTTAATGCAATAAGGATCTTGCTAGAAAATTGCTGCGAAAACATTTGGATTGTGTATTAATTCATGTATGTCAATATATATGTCTTTGTGTAAGTCCAGGGCTATTGGTCTGTGAAGTTATTTTGTAAGGAAATACTTTTGGTACAGTTTTGTGTCCCAGAAAATGTGTGTGTTTTTTAAATCCTTTCTGAATATATGGTGAGGTTAATAAAGAGGATTGTTTCTTCCCTATTGGACAGATGAGTGTTTTCCTTTTTTTACATTGAAAGCTCCATAAAAGTTACCTTGGTAAAAACTATTACGATGTTAACCTATCTTTATAATTGGAAGTCATTTAACTGTTTTGTTGAACCAAGAAACAAATGGCAGTAATAGAGTTTGCTAAAAGAAAGATTGGATTCCTTTTAAGTGAAACTACTTTTTATTAGTTAAATTATTAGTGTTGTTAAATAGTGCCAAAAAGATAAAAGTTCTATCTTCTAAATTTTTTATACTTTTAACTTCGTGAGTTGGTTACTTATAGTCGTTATGAAATGGGTAGGATTAATTCCATTATATTTTTAGTATATAACTTTCAAATAATACTTTTTAGTAAAAAGTTGGAATTTGTATCATTTTTATACTGTCAGAATGTCTTTTCAGTTATATCTGATAAACATTTTCATGGAATCATCTCTTCCTCTTCATGGTTATGTAATTATATGTATAAAATTACTTGTATATGTGTTATTAAGATAATTGTATTTTGCATGTCTGTTAAACACATAGTATACTTCTTTTGACTTCAAAAAGAAGTTGCTACTTTTTAGAATGTATATGCTTAGGTTTAGGGATATGTAGCAGCATTAAAATTCATAGTAGGACATTTGGCCTTAAAATACTAATTATCTTAAATATAAGGTGAAGTTTCTCCAAAATCTGGCTTTGTGCAAGCAGTTATTTCATTTATTGATTCATCAGTAACTTAAGTGTCTGAAAATATTTTATTTTCAGACATTATTTTCAGATATTTAAAATATTTAAAATTAATTCCTTTTTGGGGGAGAGATCAATTGGTGTTAAAGAATTGTCTATCCCAAGTGACAAGCAATTCACAGTATAAACAGACGTGTAATATTTTTTACATTAGGAAGCCTAATTTCAAAGTAAAATAATGTCTGATAATATAAAATAAATTCCTAGTATTCTGATTTTTAAGACCATGCTCCAATAAACAAACATGAAATGGAAAATATTAATAATTACATCTTTGTAGAATACCATATTTAAATCTCTACTGATAGAATTTGCTTACCTCTTTTTCATTTGTGTTTCTCCTCAGAGTTATTCTTTTTTATTCTTGAGGGAAATGGAACATTGTGTTTCATTTTTCTATATTTTGATTTTAGTAGGAGTAAAGAATTATGTACCTTGACCTATTAATAGTCCACTGGTGAAGATTTGAATTTATTAGGTGTAGTTAAACATTGGAATTCAATTTTATACTTTAAAATAGCCAGGAAAAAAACTAATACAGAAAGAGACCATTACTTATGTTGGACTAGAAATTATAGGGTAGTATTTAAAAGCTAGAGGGATTTTTTACTTTGTATTTTTTCTGATTTCATTTAGATACAAGTTCTGTGATATATTTATTGATAAATGATTACCAAATTTAGTGAAAAAATTTATTTCAGCACTTTTATAGACTAGAATTCTGTTTTGATTTGTTGAGCATATTGCATAATTCTCTTCAATAGTTTTGCAGAGTGAATTTTTTCTAAGAACTGCTGACAGTTCAACCATGGATCCCTTCATCGAATATTAATGAAAAGTTAAACCACTCAGATGTGTTTAAAAGTAACAATATAGTGAGCTTTGGCTACATTTGTATTAACTATTCATGTACTAATTGCCTGATTTTTTTTATAATAAGAGAATTTAGATTATTGGTTAGAATGGAATGCCAATTTCATAAGACATTTATAAATATGATTATTGAGCTGCTTCAAAATGTAAAACTAAAAAGTAGTTGGCCTTAGTTTGAAATACAGAATGATTTTTATTGGAACATTCATAAATTCATTAATTTAGCAAATATTTATATCTACTATTTGCAAACCAGTGTGTCTGAACTGTGGAAGAAGGTAATAGCTGCCATTTATTGAGCAACATGCTGAGTAAAACATTTAGACATGTTCTCTTTATGCATGTTTGATCCCAGAGCTAAAGAAGCTCTGTATAAGCTCCGCCTATGCTATAATCTAGGCTTTAATACTTACTAGCTTTGTGACTAGGACAAATTATTTAGCCTATTTGTATTTCACTTTCCTCACTTAAAATGAGGATGATAATACCTGTTTTGTAGAGTTGTCTGATAATCAAATGCGATGGTTGAATTATTAGCATAGGGTCTAGTATCTGGTAAGTTTCCAATGAAGATCACTTTCTTCCCTTTGTTAGGAGGTTACGTGGACGATATGATAGTATTACCTCTCACCAGAGGTAAATATGAATTGAAGAGAGGTTGTGAAGCATGTAACACATTGAAATGGCCTGGATGGATATGTACTTTATGCTGAAATTTGGGGAAGGAGGGAAGAATTATTCCAGGTAGAAAGAACACTATACGTGAAGACAATGAAGCAGGAAAGATAGCATGTCTTTGAAAGGACCTGAGTCTGACTAGAGTGCAATGGAAAATAAAATTAGATCTAAGTTGGGACTAGATCACTGAAGCTTTGGGCTTTTAAGGAAATACTGAATCAGCACAAGTAATTACAAGTTTTTCAGCAGTCTTAATCAAAACTGTGTTTTAAGAATTAAGTATGGAGGGAGACGGACTTGTGCCATGACAGCACGAGGAGCCCTACTAATGGTGATCCCCAGTAAAACTAGTGAAAAGTATAAAAAGCAACAATTTAAATCTCTGGGAGTGGTCCTAAGGGCAAACAGCAAATGAAGAAACATCTATTCAAGAAAACCTATGAAACTTCTATAAGAAAAATGAGCATCTGTGGCATTTTGAACCAAGCTTGAGTGCTCCCTTCCCACCTCTCAGCTCAGCAAGGCAGAAACTCCACTCCAGACTGCTGCAGCCAAGATCGCTGGGCCCCATGTCCCTCCATCTTCCAGCCAGAGGGCTTTGTAGGAGGAGGAAGAATTTAGTGGTTTCTCAACCTGCCCCCAACTGCTTTTGCTGAGGCTAAGTCCCAGGTCAGTGTGGCCAAGAGGTGAGGGCTCTCTTCTTCCGCTTAGGCCCCACTTGTGTAATGGAGGCTCTGTGTTGGGCATGGCATGCTGAGAATACTGGAGCCTTGATACCCCTTCCTCTGGCTCATGAGGTGGTGGTTCCATCCCAGGAGAAGAAAGCCAAGAGGATCTCGGACTTCTGCCCCCTCTACCATACTCAGCTCCTAGGGCAGAGATGTCACTCAAAAGTGTGTCGTCATCCCCAGCTCTGGAGCCCTGGCTCTGAGATTTTGTTTGGGAGGGAGGAGGAGAGAGAAGCATGTAAAACAGATAGCTCCTAATCTCTTCCCTAAGGAACTGACTTCATTTACAACAGAACATGGAGAAGCTTAAACCTAACAGCATTCTCAAAAACAGTGAAGGTGTGGTATAGGAAATTGGAAAGAGGTCCATGGATTGAAGGAAGATATAGTCTAGATTATAGGCTAGCTAATTTGTAGGAGAGAACTGGGGAGTAAGACAGCTGGGAGGAGCCCTCCATGTGTCAAAGAGCAAACACTAACCTCAGAAACTATTCTATCCTCATCAAGACACAATTTAATTAAATTAGTTTGTGCAGAAATTTTTGCTTCAGGGCATTGATGTAAAAGGGCAATCAACAAGCTATTATTGGAGTGTAACAGCTGGTTGTGGGTTCAAAGAGAAGAGAGCCCTACCAATACAACTGTCGTCCCAGAGTCACTGTGGGACATACCCAAAGCTGTGCCTCCCAAGGAGAAACATCATAAACTTAACACTAAGGGAGTGGGGTGGGGAAATAGATCACTAAAATAATCCAGCAAGTCACTAAATAAACAAGGAAATAAGCCCCAGGGAGAGCTGAACCAATATCCAGAGTTGCTACAATATGTTATCTAAAATGTACAGTTTCCAACAAAAATTTGAGACATGCAAAGAAACAGGAAAGTATGGTTCATACACTGGAAATAGCAGAAACTGCCTGTGAGAGTGATTAGATGTCAGATCTAACTGAAAAATATTTCAAAGTACCTATTATAAATATGTTCACAGAACTAAAGGAAAGCTTGATTAAAGAATTAAAGGAAAGTACAATGACAATGTCTCATCAAATAATATCAATAAAGAAATAGAAACATTTTTTAAAGAACCATATAGAAATTATGGAGTTGAATAGTACAATAACTGAAAAAAGCAAGTCACTAGAGGAACTCAACAGTAGATTTGAACTGGCAGAAGAGAGAATTAGTGAACTTGAAGATAGATTGATAGAGATTATGCAGACCAAACGGGAAAAAGAAGAAAAATGAGCAGAGGCTCAGAGAAAATGTGAGACAACATTAAGCACACCAACATACGTATAATAGTACTAGAAGGAAAGGAGAGGAGGGAAAGAAGTGAGTAGAAAAAAAAATTTCAAGAAAGAATGGCTGACAACTTCACAAATTTATTGAAAAACAATAACCTACACATTCAGGAAGCTCAATGAATTCCATATAAAATAAACAGAGAGACTCACAGAGACATCAAATGGCAAAAGTCAAAGACAAGGAAAAAATCTTGAAAGCAGCAAGAGTAAAATTACACATCCCTTACAAGGAAACCCCAGTAAGATTAACAGCTAGCTTCTCAGCAGAAACAGTGAAGACCTATGGCAGTAGGATAACATATTCAAAGGCTCAAAGGAAATAAAGCTGTCAACCAAGAATTCTATATCCAGCAAAGCTACTGTTCAAAAATGGAGGCAAAATAAAGACTTTCCTAGATAAGCAGAAACAATTCATTGCTAGCCAAGCCCATCTTAGAAGAAATAGTAAAGGAAATTTTTCAGGATGAAAGCAAAGTGACCTGAGGTGGTAATTTAAATCCACACAAAATCACTACTAAAGGTAATTATGTAATTTACACTATCAATGCATATTTTGTCTCCTTTTTTCTCTTAACTGATTTGATACACGATTGTATAAAATAATAGATTGTTGGGCCTATAATGTATAGAAATGTAGTATATTTGCCAAACAGCATAAAGGAGGTGGGTGAGAGCAAAGTTGTAATGGGCTAAGGATTTGAAGACAGATTGTAAAGTAATAACTATAATAATGTATTGTTGGGTTGGTAACATTAATAGACACAGGTAACAATAAAACCACAAAAAGAGGTGAAAGGAATAGAACTATATAGGAGAAACATTTCTATATGTTACTGGAATGAAGCTAGTATAAATCTGAAGTTGACTCTAATAAGATATATATGGTAAACTCTACAGCAACCATTAAAAAAAAAACTTGAAAAAATATAGTGAAAATATCACTAATTAAATTAAAATGCTACATACTGGTTTCCCCTCTAAATTCCTATGTTGAAGCCCTAACCCCCAAAGTGACTGTATCTGGAAATAGAGTCTTTAGGACGTAAGGTCCTAAAGGTCAAATGAAGTCACAATTGTGGAGCCCTAATTTGATAGGACTGTAGCTTTATACAAAGAGGATGAGAGTGATATGTCTCTTCTACCCACCCGTCCACCATGTGAGAACACAGAAGATGGCCATCTGTAAACAGTACATCAATCATAACATTAAATGTGAATGGATTAAACAATCCAACCAAATGACAGAGGTTGCCAGACTGGATTTTTAAAAAATGATCCAACTATATGTTATCTACAGAAGACACACTTTAAATTCAAAGACACAAATAGATTAAAAGGATGGGAAAAGATACATCATGCAAAGAGCAATCAGGAAATCTGGAGCAGCTATACCAACATCAGTCAAAATAGACTTTAAAATAAAAAATGTTATCAGAGATAAAGAGGGACACTTTATGATGATAAAAGGGTCAATCCATCAAGAAGATATAACAATTATAAACGTATGTGCACCTAATAACAGAGCACCAAAATACATGAAGCACAAACTGACAGAAATGAAGAAAGACAATTCAACAATAATAGTTGGAGACTATATACCTCATTTTCAATAATGGATAAAACAACTAAACATAAGATCAACAACAAAATAGCAGACTTAGCACATATAGAACATTCCACCCAACAACAACAATATGCATTCTTCTCAAGCAAACATAGAACATTCTTCAGACCATAGGCTAGGCCATAAAACAAACCTCAACAAATTACACTGAGATGAGTGAGAATCAAGACACAACGTACCAAAATTTACTGGACCCAGCAACAGCAGTTCTTAGAGGGAAACTTATGGCTGTAAATGACTATATTAAGAAAGAAAAAAGATCTCAAATCAATAACCTAATCTTTCGCTGTAAGACACTGGATAAGAGGAGAAAAACCTAAAGTAAGCAGAAGGAAGAAAATAATAAAAATTAGAGTGGAAATGAATAGAATGAAATAGAGATTAGAAATACAATGGAGAAAAACAATGCAACCAAAAGTTGGTTCTTTGAAAAGATGAACAAAATTTCCAAACCTTTAGCTAGTTTGATGAAGAAAAAAAGAGAATATACAAGAATAGAGAATATACTAGAATTAGAAATGAACGAGGGACATTACTACTGACTTTACATAAATAAAAAAGATTATAAAGCAATACAATAAACAATTATATGTGAACAAATTATATAGCTCAGACAAAATGAACAAATTCCTTGAAAGACATAAACTACTGGAACTGACTCAAGAAGAAATAGATAATCTGAATAGTCCTATAAGAAGTGAAGAGATTGAATCAATAATAATAATAATGAAACTACCTACAAAGAAAGCCCAGGCCCAGATGACTTTACTACTGAATTCTACCAAAATTTGAAGAAGAACTAATACCAATTCTTCACGAACTCTTCCAAAAAATTGGAGGAAATACTTCACATCTCATTCTGTGAGGCCAGTAGTACCCTGATAATCAAAACCAGATAAAGACATCACAAGAAAAAACTACAGGGGCCGGCCTGCTGGCGCAAGTGGTTAAGTGCGTGTGCTCTGCTGCAGCAGCCTGGGGTGTGCCGGTGCAGATCCCGGGTGTGCACCGACGCACTGCTTGTTAAGCCATGCTGTGGCGGCGTCCCATATAAAGTGGAGGAAGATGGGCACGGATGTTAGCCCAGGGCCAGTCTTCCTCAGCAAAAAAAAAAAAAAAAAAAGGATTGGCATCTGATGTTAGCTCAGGGCTGGTCTTCCTCACACACACAAAAAAAAAGTACAGACCAATATCTCTTATGAAGATGGGTGCAAAAATCCTCCACAAAATACTAGCAAAACAAATCCAGCAACATATAAAAAGAATTATACACCCTGACCAAGTACGATTTATCCCAGGACTGCAAGATTTGGTTAACATCTGAAAATGAATTGATGTAATACATCGTATCAATAGAATTTTTAAAAATCACATGATCATGTCCATAGATGCAGAAAAAACATTTATCAAAATCCAACCCTTTTCATAATAAAAAGCCCTAAGTAGTAATAGAAGGGCATTTCATAGATAACCTGATAAAGGTTATATATGAAAAACTCAGGGCTAATATCGTACTTAATGGTGAAAGATATAATGTTTTTCCTCTAAGATTAGGAACAAGGATATCTGCTCTTTTCACGTTTTTTTGTGTGTGTGTGAGGTAGATCAGCCCTGAGCTAACATCCGTGCTAATCCTCCTTTTTTTTTTGCTGAGGAAGACTGGCTCTGACCTAACATCTATTGCCAATCCTCCTCCCTTTTTTCTTCCTCAAAGCCCCAGTAGATAGTTGTATGTCATAGTTGCACATCCTTCTAGTTGCTGTATGTGGGACACGGCTTCAGCATGGCCGGAGAAGCAGTGCATCGGTGCGCGCCCGGGATCCGAACCTGGGCCACCAGTAGCGGAGCATGCACACTTAACCACTAAGCCACCAGGCTGGCCCTTCTCGTGCCACTTTTATTCAACGTTATACTAGAGGTTCTAGCCAGGGCAATTAGGCAAGAAAAAAGAAATAAAAGTCATCCCAGATTGGAAAGGAAGAAGTGGAACTACCTCTGTTTACATATGACATGATCTTGCATATAGGAAACTCTAAAGAATCCACTAAAAAAAACATTAAAACTAATAAATGAGCTCAGCAAAGTTGCAGGATACAGGATCAATATACTAAAATCAGATATATTTTTATACACTTGCAATGAACAATCCAAAAATGAAATTGAAAACAATCCCATTCACAATAGCATCAAAAAGAATAAAATACTTTAGAATAAATTTAACAAAAGCACAAAATTTATACTCTGAAAACTACAAAATATTGTTGTAAGAAATTAAAGAACATCTAAATAAATGGAAAAACATCCCATATTTATGGTTTGGAAGATTGACATTGTTAAGATGACAGTACTCCTCAAAACTAATCAACACATTCAACACAATCCCTATCAGAATCCAGCTGACTTGTACAAATTAACAAGTTGATTCTACAATTCTACAATTTGTGTGGAATTGCAGGCAACACAGAATAGCTAAAACAATACTGAAAAAAGAACAAAGTAGAAGGACTCACACTTCCCAGTTTCACAACTTACTAGAGCAACAGTGATCAAGACAATGGGATAAAGGCACAAGGATAGGCATATAGATGAATGGAAGAGAACTGGAAGTTCAGAAGTAAACCTACGGCCAATTGATTTTCAATAAGGGTGTCAAGACCAACCAGAGGGGATACAATCATCTTTTTGACAAATGGTACTGAGACAACTGGATAGCCACATGCAAAAAAATTAAGTTGGACCCTACCTCACATCATGTAGAAAAATTAACTCAATAGGGATCAAAGACCCAAATATAAGAGCAAAAATTATAAACTCCTAGAAGAAAACGTAGGGGTAAATCTTCATGACCTTGCATTTGACAAAGAATTCTCAGATATGACACCAAAAGCAAGAGCAACAAAAGGAAATGAGATGAACTGGACTTCATCAAAATTAGACAGTTTTTTGCTTCAAAGGATACTATCAAAGTGAAATAACAACCAGCAGAATGAGAGAAAATATTTATAAATCATATATCTGATAAGGGACTTATATCTAGAATATATAAGAACATTCACAACTCAATAATAAAAATACAAATAACCCAATTTAAAAATGGGCAAAAGATATGAATAGACATTTCTCCAAAGAAGATATACAAATGCCCAATAAGCACATGAAAATATCCTCAACCTCATAATTCATCAGGCAAACATAAATCAAAACCACTATGAGATACCACTTCACATCCACTAGGATGGCCATAATCAAAAAGTCAGATAACAGCAAATTTTTGCAAATATGTGTAGAAATTAGAATTCTCATGTATTGCTGGTGGGAATGTAAAATGATCCAGCCACTTTGGAAAACAATCTCAAATGATTAATCATAGTATTACCATATGGCCCAGCAATTCCATTCCTGAGTATATACCCAAAAGCAATGACAACATTTATCCACACAGAAACTTGTACATGAATGTTATAACAGTATTATTCATAATAGCCAAAAGGTGGAAACAATCCAACTGCCCATGAGTGGGTACACAACATTTCTTCTATCTATACAATGCAATATTATTTGGCCATGAAAAGGAGTGAAGTACTGATACATGCTACAACATGGATGAACTTTGAAAACATTACACTAAGTGAAAGAGGCCAGTCATAAAAGACCACATACTATATGATTCCATTCACATGAAAATTTGGAATCGGGAAATCTATAGTGATGGAAAGTAGATTACTTGTTGCTTAGGGTTGGTGGGGTGGAGTGACAGGATTATGATAGCCAAAGGATACGGAGTTATCCTTATGGGTTGAATTGTATCCCCAAAAAAGATCCTGAAGTCCTAACCCCAGTACCTCAGAACATGACTGTCTTTGGAAATAGGGTCTTTACAGAGGTAACGAAGTTAAAATGAGATCATTAAGGTGGCTCTAACCCAATGTAACTGATGTTCTTATGAAAGGGGGAAATTTGGACACAGAGACAGACACAGAGGGAAGAAAATGTGAAGAAATATGGGGAGAAGATGGCCATGTGACTAGAATGATGCATCTACAAACCAAGGAGCTAGAAGCTAGAAGAAGCAAGAAAGATGTTATAGACTGAAAGTTTGTGTCCTCCCAAAATTCATATGTTGAAACCTAATCATAAATGTAAGGGTGTTTGGAGGCGGGACATTTGGGAGGTGATTAGGTCATGAGGGTTCAACCCTCATGAATGAGATTAGTTTATAAAAGAGACCCCAGAGAGACTCCTTGCCCTTTCCACCATGTGAGGACACAATGAAAAGATGGCCATCTATGAACCAGGAAACGGTTCTTAAAAGACACACAATCTACCTGCACCTTGATCTTAGACTTCCAAGTCTCCAGAACAGTGAGAAATAAATTTCTGTTATTTATAAGCCGTCCAATCTATGGTATTCTGTTATAGCAGCCCCAGTGGACTAAAACAGAAAGGTTCTCAGAGCATGGCACTGCCAACACCTTGATTTCAGATTTGTAGCCTCCGAAACTCTGAGACAATTAATTTATGTTGTGATAAGCTGTAATGTAAGCCCTGACAATTGGTTTTTGCTTTTGGTTTTTGGGTTTTTTTTGTGATGCAACTACCTGACTTAAGCTTTGATTGCCAAGACATCCATTTCAAAGACAACTATCTCAGATAAACACATTTCCAGCCACACAACTACCTGAAGAACAAGGCTGCCTCCCCGACGGAGGCTCCTTTGTGTCAGAGATCTTGGTTGATTTTCATAATTGACCATTTGGGCCACTTGTTTTTTCTCTTCCTGCCTTTAAATTTCCACTCTTATGTTTTAAATTCACCAGTAAAGAGTGAGCCCGTGAAACCCCAGGTCCCCACACTTGAGCCCAATAAAAACAGAATCCCAGGCCTGTGCTTTTTCTCTCACTCTCTCCCCATGACCTTGCTGTGTGGCCCAAAGTGTGCTGTGTAATTTCCAGGTCCTGTAAGTAATAAATTTTTATTGTTTAAAAGTTTCCTGATGGCTATTCCTGAAGGATGCCTTGCAATCATAATAAGAACTGCAAGTTTTGGTCCAATCACAACATTGGTTATTGATAGGCTGAGACCAGCACAAAACATAAGCCACCTAGTTTTTGGCACTTTATAATGGCAACCCTAGGAAACTAATACCAGAGGTGAGAGCTCAAGGATATGGAGTTTCCTCTTGAGATGATAAAATGTTTACAAAAATGACTGTGGTGATAGTTGCATATATTTGTAAATACACTAAAACCATTGAATTAACTCTAAATGGGTCAATTTCATGGTCTGTGAATTATATTTCCATTTTAAAAATAAATAAGGAAATAATAAATAAGGAATTAAAATTCATAAATTTGTGGAAATTAAACAACATATTTTTAAACAACCAATGAATCAAAGAAGAAATTATGAGAGAAATTAGAAAACACTTGGAGACTAAGGAAAATGAAAACATAACATACCAAAACTTATGGGACACAGTGAAAGCACCGCTAAGGGGAAGTTTATAGCTATAAATGCTTAAATTAAAAAACAAGAAAGATCTCAAATCAACAATCTGACTTTACAACTTAGTCTAGAAAAAGAAGAGCAAACTAAACCCAAAGCTAGCAGAAGGAAGGAAATAATAAAGATCAGAGTAGAGATAAGTGAGATGGAGAATCAAAAAAATTATTGATATCAAAAATTGGTTCTTTGAAAAGATCAACAAAATTGACAAACCGTTAGCCAGATGGACTAGGAGAAAAAAAAAAAGACACAAATGACTAAAATCAGAAATGAAAGTGGGGACTTTACTAGTGATTCCATAGAAATAAAAAATATTATAAGACAGTGCTATGAACAATTGTATGCCAAAAAGTTGGATAACCTAAATGAAATGGACAAATTACTAGAAAAACAAAACCTACCAAGACTAAATCACAGAGAAATAGAAATATGAATAGACCTATTACTAGTAAAGAGATTGAATCAATAATCAAAAATCTCCTGATAAAGAAAAGCCCTGGACCCGATGGCTTCACTGTTGAAGGCTATCAAACATTTAAAGAAGAACTGATACCAATCCTTTTTAAACTTTCCTGAAAAATTAAAGAGGAAGGAACACTTCCTAACTCATTCTATGAGGCCAGCACTACCCTGATATCAAAGCCAGACAAAGACATTATAAGAAAACTACTGATCAATGTTCCTTATGAACATTGGTGCAAAAATCCTCAACAAAATATTAGCAAACTAAATTCAGCAGTATATTAACAGGATTATACCCCATGACCAAATGGGATTTGTTCCTGGAATACAAGAATGGTCCAACATATGAAAATCAATCAATGTAATATACCACACTAAGAGAATGAAGGGGAAAAAACACGTGATCATCTCAATGCAGAAAAAGCATTTGATAAAATTCAACATTCTTTCATGATAAAACACTCAACAAACTAGGAATAGAAGAAAACTACCTTAACATAATAAAAGCCATATGTTAAAAACCCACAGAGAACAACATGCTCAGTGGTGAAAGATTGAAAGTTTTTCCTCTAAGATCAGGAATAAGGCAAGGATGTCTGCTTTCACCACTTCTATTCAACATAGTACTGCAGTCCTAGCCAAGCAATTAGGCAAGAAAAAGAAATAAAAGGCATTCAAATGAGAAAGGAAGAAGTGAAATCATCTCTGTTCACAGACGATATGATTTTATATATAGAAAATCCTAAAGACTACACACACACACACACACACACACAAACCATTAGAACTAATAAATGAATTCTGCAAAGCAGCAGGATAAAAAATCAACACACAAAATCAGTTGCATTTCTATGCACCAAGAATTAATAATCTGAGAAGGAAATTAAGAAACCAACTCCATTTACAATAGCATAAAAAATAATGAAATACTTAGGAATTAAGTTAACTGAGATGAAAAACTTGTACAAAGAAAACTACAAAACAGTGCTGAAAAAAATTAAAGAAGATACCAACAACTGGAAACACATCCCATGTTCATGGACTGGAAGATTATATATTTTTAAGATGTCAATACTGGGGCCGGCCTGGTGGCATAGTGGTTAAGTTTGCACGCTCCGCTTTGGTGGCCTGGGGTTCGCATGTTTGAATCCCAGGCTTGAACCAATGCACCGCTCATCAAGCCATGTTGTGGCGGCATCCCACATACAAAGTGGAGGAAGATGGGTACAGATGTTAGCTCAGGGCCAATTTTCCTCAACAAAAAGAGGAGGATTGGCAAGAGATGTTGGTTCAGGGCCAGTCTTCCTACCCCCGCCCCCCAAAAAAGGATGTCAGTATTACCCAGGTGATCTATAGATTCAATGCATTCCATATCAAAATTCCAATGACATTTTTGCAGAAACAAAAAAACCCATCCTAAACTTCAAATGGAATTTCAAGGGACCCCGAATTGCTGAAACATTCTTGAAAAAGAAGAACAAAGCTGGAGGACTCACACTTCCTGATTGCAAAACTACTACAATAAGACACTGTGTTACTGGCATAAAGACAGACATATAGACCAATGGAATAGAATAGAGACCCCAGAAATAAACCCTTGTATATATGGTCAAATTATTTTTGACAAGGGTGCCAAAACAATTCAATGGGGAAAGGGCAGTCTTTTCAACAAATGGTGCTTGGAAAATTTGATATCCACATACAAAAGACTGAAGTTGGACCCTTACCTAACACCATATATAAAAATTAATCAAAATGGATCAAAGACTTAAATGTAATAGCTAGAACTGTAAAATTCTTAAAAGACAACATAAGGTGAAATTTTCATGACATTGGATTTGGCAATGATTTCTTGGATATTACATCAATAGTATGAACACAAATGAAAAAATAGATAAATTGGACGTCATCAAAATTAAAAACTTTTGTGCATCAAAGGACACTATCAACAGAGTGAAAAGGGAACCTACAGGACAGGAGAAAATATTTGAAAATCGTATATCTGATAAAAGATCAATATCCATAGTATATAAAGAACTCCTGTAACTCATCAACAACAAAAAACAAACAATGCAATTAAAAAATGGACAAGGGACTTGAATAGATATTTCTCCAAAGAAGATATACAGATGGCCAATAAGCACATGAAAAGATGCTCAACATCACTAATCATTAGGGGAATACAAATCAAAACTACAATGAGATACCATCTCACACCCATTAGGATGGCTATTATCAAAAAAGCAGAGAATAACAAGTGTTGGTGATTTGTGAAGAAATTGGAAGACTTGTCCATTACTGGTGGGAACGCAAAATGGTGCAGCCCCTGTTGAAAACAGTATGGCAGTTCCTCAAAAAATTAAACATAGAATTTGCATGTGATCCAGCAATTCCACAGCTGGGTACACAGTCATGTGCCGCACAAGGACGTTTTGGTCAACAACGGACCACATATATGACAGTAGTCCTATAAGATTATAATGGAGCTGAAAAATTCCTATCGTCTAATGATCTCATAGCCATCATAACATTGCAGCACAATGCATCACTCGCATGTTTGTGCTGATGCTGGTGTAAACAAACCTGCAAGTAATGTGCTTCCAGTCGTGTAATAATATAGCACATACAATTATGTACAGTACATAATCCTTGATGATGATAATAAATGACTGTTACTGGTTTATGTGTTTACTATACTATACTTTTTGTCATTATTTTAGAGTGTATTCTTTCTACTTATAAAAAAAGTTTACTGTAAGACTATGCCATGTTATGCCAGCAGCACCCTCATACATCGCATGTTTACTCTGTCTCTTGATTGCATCTTTTTCTCTTGTGCTTGATTTAATCTCATGTTGTTTTATTCGTCATGGCCCCTAAGCATACAAAATCCACTGCTAATGTTGCCAGTAAGAGGCCATATTGAGTGATTGACCTGTAAATGAAATTAAATGTGATTAAGAACTACAAAGTTGGAAAATCAGTGATGGTTACTGCTCGCCAGTCAGGCATGTCCCATTCCACCATAGCTACGATCCTGAAGAACCAGAACAAAGCGATGGAAGTTGTTAAGGTATCTGCTTCAGTGAAGGCCTTGAGACTAACAAAAATTCAAGAAGGGCCCATATCAGACAGAGAGAAACTTCTAATGACCTGGATTGAATACCAGACACAGAAGCGTATCCCTCTCAGCACCATGACTATCATGGCCAAAGCAAAATTTTGTTTGCAATGTTGAAAGAAAAGGTTAGGCCTAACTATTATATTGAACTTAATGTTAGCTCTGGGTGGTTTAAACGATTCAAGAATCATTATTCATGACATAATGTGAAAGTGAGTGGTGAGTCTGCAAGTGCTGATATGAAGGCAGCTGAATTATTTTTGGAAACTCTAGGTAAGCTGATTGTGGAGGAAAATTACTTGCTAGAGCAAATGTTCAATATGGATGAAACCTCCCTGTTCTGGAAATGGATTCCAGAAAGGATTTTCATCCATAAGTAAGCCAAGTCAATGCCAGGTTTCAAGGCTCTTAAGGACAGGAGAACAGCCTTGATTGGGGGCAATGTTGCAGGTGATTAATTGAAACTCTTTGTGATCTGGCACAGTGAGAACCCCAGGGCCTTCAAGCATATCAATAAGCACACACTGCCAGTGCACTACAGGAGCAATAAGAAGTCATGGATGACCCAGCTCCTCTTCCAAGATGCCCTCCTGAATTGCTATACCAGCGAATGGAGAAGTAGTGGTTGGAGAATAACATACCTTTCAAGATTTTGCTTGTTATTGGTAATGCTCCTGGCCATCCTCCTTTTATTGATGATCTTCATCCCAATATCAAAGTGGTGTTTCTCCCTCCGAACACCACCTCTTTGACCCAACCAATGGACCAAGGAGTTATAGCAGCTTTTAAGGCCAATTACCTGAGGAGGAGATTTCCCAGGCTATTGCTGCAACTGAGGAAGACACTGAGAAGACACAAAAGCCATTCTGGAAGGATTACAACATCTATGAGTGCATCAAGACCCTTGCTTGGGCTTGGGGTGATGTCACCAAGGAGTGTATCAATGGCTTCTGGAAGAAGACACTCAAGAGGTTCATCCATGACTTCAAAGCATTTGCCAAGGATGAGGAGGTTGCAAAAGCCTCAAGGCTGTGGTTGAGATGGCAAAGAACTTGAACTTGGGTGTGGATGAGGATGACACTGAGGAGCTCTTAGAAGTGATGCCTAAGGAATTGGCTAATGAGGAGTTGTTGCAACTAGAATAGGAAAGCATAACTGAAGAAGAGACAAGAGAAAAGGAAACTGCAGGAGAAGAAAAAGAAGAACCCCCAAGAAAATTCTCAGTGAAGCGTTTAACAGAAGGTTTTGCAGACCACAACAAACTCCTTAAAAAGTTGCAAAACATGGACCCCAAGACCGAAAGTTTTCATTAATAGAGAGAAATGTTCACGGTGCATTATTTGCTTACAAGCAAATCTATGATGAAAAAAAGAAACAAACCAAGCAAACCACCATGGACATATTTCTGAAAAGAATGATACCGCCTCAGGCAGGTCCTTTAGGAAGTATTCCTGAAGAAGGCATTGTTATCACAGGAGATGACAACTCCATGCATGTTATTGCCCCTGAAGACCTTCCAGTGGGACAAGATGTGGAGGTGGAAGCTGGTGATACTGATGATCCTGACCCTATGTGGGCCTAGGCTAATGTGTGTGTTTGTGTCTTAGTTTTTAACAAAAAAGCTTAAAAATTAAAAAAAAGAAAAAAAGCTTATAGAATAAGGACATACAGAAAGAAAATATTTTTGTACAGCTGTACAATGTGTTTGTGTTTTAAGCTGTGTTATATTACAAGAGTCAAAAAGTTAAAAAAATTTAGAAGGTTATAAAGTAAAAAAGTTATAGTAAGTGAAGTTTAATTTATTATTGAAGAAAGAAAAATATTTTTATATCAATTTAGTGTAGCCTGTGTACAGTGTTTATAAAGTCTAGAGCAGTGTACAGTAATGTCCTGGGCCTTCACGTTCACTCACCACTCACTCACGGACTCACCCAGAGCAGCATCCAGTCCTGCAAGCTCCATTCATGGTAAGTGCCCTATACAGGTGCACCATTTTTATCTTTTATACCATATTTTTACTGTACATTTTCTCTGTTTAGATACACAAATACTTATCATTGTGTTACAATTGGCTATGTATTCAGTATAGTAACATGCTGGTTTGTAGCCTAGGAGCAATAGGCTATACCATATAGCCTAGGTGTGTAGTAGGCTATATACACCACCTAGGTTTGTGTAAGTACACTTTGTGATGTTCGCACAATGATGAAATCGCCTAACAATGCATTTCTCAGAACATATTCCTGTTAAGCAACGCATCACTGTATACCCAAAAGAATTAAAAGCAGGAATCTGAATAGATATTTGTACACTTATGTTCATAGCAGCATTATTCACAATAGTCAAAAAGCGGAAGCAGCCCAAGTGTCCACTGATGGATGAATGGATAAACAAAATGTGGTATATACATACAATGGAATAATATTTAGCATTTAAAAGAAAGGAATTCTGACATATACTACAACACGGATGAACCTTGAAGACATTATGCAATGTGAAATAAGCCAGTCATAAAAAGATGAATACTGTATGATTCCACTTATATGAGGTACCTAGAGTAGTCAAATTCATAGAGACAAAAAGCAGAATAGTCGTTGCCAAGGGTTGACGAAAGGGGGTAATGGGGAATTATTAATAGGTACAATTGGCCCTTCATATCCAGGGTTCTGCATCCAGGGATTCAACCAACGTGGATCAAAAGGCCTACGATGGCTGCATCCATACTGAACATGTAGAGACTTTTTTTCTTGTCATTATTCCCTAAACGATACAGTATAACAACTATTTACATAGCATTTACATTGTATTAGGTATTATAAGTAATCTAGAGATGATTTAAAGTATATGGGAGGATGTGCGTAGATTATATGCAGATACTATGCCATTTTATATAAGGGACTTGAGCGTCGATGGATTTTGGTATCTTTGGGGGTCCTGGAACCAATCCCCCATGGATATTGAGGGATGATTGCATTTCCAATTAGGGAAAATGAAAAAAGTTCTGGAGATGTATGGTGGTGATGGTTGCACGACTATGTTAATATACTTAATGCCACTGAACTGTATAATTAAAAATGGTTAAAATGTTAAATTTTATATTATGTATATTTTACCACAATAAAAAAAAATATGTATGGAAGTGCAAAGATTCCAGAATACCTAAGACACTCTTTCTTTTTTATTGAAGTATAATTGACATACAATATCATATTAGTTTCAGGGTACGTCATAGTGATTCGATATTCATATACATTACGAAATGATCACCGTGATAACACTAGTTACCATCTGTCACCATACAAAGTTATTACAATATTATTGACTATATTCCCTATGTTGTACATTACGTCCCCATGACTTACATATTTTATAACTTGAAGTTTGTACCTTTTAATCCCCTTCACCTATTTCGCCCACCCGCAACCCCTCCCCTCTGTGGTAACCTCCAGTTTATTTCCTTTATCTATGAGTCTGTTTCTGCTTTGTTTTGCTTGTTCATTTGTTTTGTTTTTTAGATTCTATATATAAGTGAAATCATACTTATGGTTTTTGTCTTTCTCTGTCTGACTTATTTCACTTAGCATGATACCCTCTAGGTCCATCCAGGTTGTTGCAAATGGCAAGATTTCATTCTTTTTTATGAGTAATATTCCATGACTGAATAATATTCCATTGTGATATATATCTCCCACATCTTCTTTATTCACTCATATATCAATGGATGCTTAAGTTACTTCCATATCTTGGCTATTGTAAATAATGCTGCAATGAATATAGGGGTGAATATATCTCTTTGAATTAGCATTTTTGTTTTCTTCAGATAAATACCCAGAAGTGGAATAAAGTGATTTATTTAATTTTTTGAGGAACCTCCATAGTGTTTTCCATAGTGGCTGCACCAGCTTACATTCCCACCAACAGTTACAAGGGTTCCCTTTTCTACACAACCTCGTCGATACTTGTTGTTTTTTGTCTTTTTAATAATAGCCATTCTGATGACATGAGATAGTATCTCATTGTGGTTTTGATTTGCATTCCCCTGATGATTAGTGATGATGAACATCTTTTCATGTGCCTATTAGCTGTCTGTATGTCTTCTTTGGAAGAATGTCTATTCAGGTCCTCTGCCCATTGGGTTTTTGTGTGGTTTTATTGTTTTGTTTTTTTAGTGAGGAAGATTGGCTCTGAGCTAACATCTGTGCCCATCTTCCTCTATTTTATGTGGGGCGCCTGCCACAGTATGGCTTGACAAGCGGTGAGTAAGTCCACGCCCGGGATCCAAACCTGCGAACCCCGGGCTGCCAAAGCGGAGTGTGCGAACGTAACCACTATACCACCATACCACCGGGCCAGCCCCGGATTTTGTTTTTTGATATTAAGTTGTATAAGTTCTTTATATATTTTGGATATTAACCCTTTATTGGATATATGACTTGTAAATATCTTTTCCCATTCAGTATATTGCCTTTTTGTTTTGTTGATGGTTTTCCTTCACTGTGCAAAAGCTTTTTAGTTTGATGTAGTCCCATTTGTTTACTTTTGCTTTTGTTGCCCTTGTCCGAGGAGACTGGTCCAAAAAAAAATATTGCTAAGATTGATGTCAATAAACTAACTGCCTAAGTTTTCTTCTAGGAGTTTTATGGTTTCAGGCCTTACATTCAAGTCTTTAATCAACTTTAAATTTATTTTTGTATATGGTGTAAGATAGTGGTCCAGTTTCATTCTTTTTGCATGTAGCTGTCCAGTTTTCCCAACACGATTTATTGAAAAAACTTGTCTTTTCTCCATTGTATATTCTTGCTTCCTTTGTCATTGATTAATTGACCATACATGTGTGGGTTTATTTCTGGGCTCTCTATTCTATTCCATGGATCTATGTGTCTATTTCCATGCCAGTATCATACTGTTTTGATTATTATACTTTTGTAGTATAGTCTGAAATCAGGGAGCAGGATACCTTGGCTTTGTCTTCTTTCTCAAAATTGCTTTGGCTATTCGGGATCTTTTGTGGTTCCATACAAATTTTAGGATGTTTTGTTCTAGTTCTGTGAAAAATATCATTGGTATTTTAATGGGTATTGCATTGAATATGTAGATTACTTTGGGTAGTATGGACATTTTAACACTATTAATTCTTTCAATCCATGAGCATGGTATATCTTTCCATTTATTTGTGTTCTCTTCAATTTTTTTCATCAATGTCTTATAGTTTCCAGGGTACAAGTCTTTCACCTCCTTGGTTAAATTTATTCCTGGGTGTTTTATTTTTTTGATGCCATTGTAAATGGGATTGTTTTCTTAATTTCTCTTTCTGATAGCTCATTATATTGTATAGAAATGTAACTGATTTCTGTATATTAATTGCATATCCTGCAACTTTACTGAATTCATTTATTAGTTCTAATAGTTTTTTGGTGGAGTCTTTAGGGTTTTCTATATATAGTATCATGTCATCTGCAAATAATGACAATTTTACTTCTTCCTTTCCAATTTGGATTCCTTTATTTCTTTTCTTGCCTAATTGCTGTGCCTAAGACTCCCAATACTGTGTTGAATAAAAGTGAGGAGAGTGGGCATCCTTGTCTTGTTCCTGATCTTAGAAGAAAAGCTTTCAGCTTTTCACCATTGAGTATGATGTTAGCTGTGTGTTTGTCATATGTGGCCTTTATTATGTTGCGGTACCTTCCCTCTATACCCACTTTGTTCAGAGTTTTTATCGTAAATGGATGTTGAATTTTGACAAATGCTTTTTTGGCATCCACTGAGATTATCATACGATTTTTACCTGTTGTTTTGTTAATATGGTGTATCACGTTGATTGATAAATTGATATTCAACTATCCTTGCGTTCCTGGAACCAATCCCACTCTTCATGGTGTATGATCCTTTTAATGTATTGTTGAATTCAGCTTACTAATATATTGTTGAGGATTTTTGCATCTATGTGCATCAGGAGTATTGCCCTATAATTTATTTTTTTATGGTTTCTTTGCTATCAGGATAATGCTGGCCTTGTAAGATAAGTTTGGAAGCATTTCTTCCTCTTCAATTTTTTAAAATAATTTGAGAAGGTGAGTATTAACTCTTCTTTAAATGTTTGGTAGAATTTATCTGTGAAGCTGTCTGGTCCTGGACTTTTCTTTTCTGGGAGTTTTTAAATTATTGAATCAATTTTATTATGCAATTGGCCTATTCAGATTTTCTATTTATTCATAATTCAGTTTGGAAGGTTGTGTGTTTCTATGAATCTATCCATTTCTTTTAGTTTCATTGACATTTCTATTTTATTTTTTTTTAGTTTCCATTTCATTTATTTTCACTCTGATCTTTATTATTTCTTTCCTTCTATTAACTTTGGGCTTTGTTCATTTTACTAGTTCCTTTATGTGTAAAGTTAGATTATTTATTTGAGATTTTTCTTATTTCTTGAGGTAGGCCTGTATTGCTATGAACTCCCCTCTTGGAACTGCTTTTGCTGTGTCGCATCCATTTTGGAAAACTGTATTTCCATTTTCATTTGTCTCAAGGTATCTTTTTCATTTCCTCTTTGATTTCTTCATTGACCCATTGGTTGTTTATTAGCTTGTTGTTTAGTCTCCACGTGGTTGTGTTTTTTCCAGTTTTCTTCTTGTAATTGATTTCTAGTTTCATACTGTTGTCATTGGAAAAAAGGCTGGCTATGATTTAAATCTTTTTTATTTTATTTTATTTTTTGTGAGGAAGATCAGCCCTGAGCTAACATCCGTGCTAATCCTCCTCTTTTTGCTGAGGAAGACTGGCTCTGAGCTAACATCTATTGCCAATCCTCCTCCGTTTTTTCCCCCAAAGCCCCAGTAGATAGTTGTATGTCATAGCTGCACATCCTTCTAGTTGCTGTATGTGGGACGCGGCCTCAGCATGGCCAGAGAAGCAGTGCGTTGGTGCGTGCCTGGGATCCGAACCCGGGCCGCCAGTAGTGGAGCGCATGCACCTAACCGCTAAGCCATGGGACTGGCCCTAAATCTTTTTAAATTTGTTGAGACTTGTTTTGTGGCCTAACATGTGATCTATCCTGGAGAATGTTCCATATGCACTTGAAAAGAATGTGTATTTTGTAGCTTTTAGATGGAATGTTCTGTATATATCTATTAAGTCCATCTGGTCTAATGTGTCATTTAAGGCCAATGTTTCCTTATTGATTTTCTGTCTGGATGATCTATCCATTGATGTAAGTAGGGTATTAAATTCCCCTACTATTATTGTATTACTGTCAATCTCTCCCTTTATGTCTGTTAATATTTACTTTATATATTTAGGTGCTCTTATGTTGGGTGCATAAATATTTACAAATGTTACATCCTCTTCTTGGATTGGCTCTTCTACTATTACAAAATGCCTTTCTTTGTCTTTTGTTACAGTCTTTGTTTTAAGGTCTATTTTGTCTAAGGCAATCTTGATGAAGACAGAGACTTAACTAGAAGATATAAGAAATTATTATAAAGCTGAACTAATTAAGACAGTATGATATTGTCATGGGGTAGACAAATTAATCATTGGAACAGAAGTGAGAGGCCAGAAACATACTAAGCATATGTGGAAACTTGATATCCAAATGAGGTGGCATTGTAGATCAATGGAGAAAGGATAAGCTTTTCAATAAATGATTCTGGGACAACTGATTATCTATATGGGAGAAAATTAAATTGAACCCCTACCTCACACCATACACAAAAATCTAGGCCAAATGGTATAAAGGCTTAAGTGTCAAACACAAAACTAGAAAGATATTAAATGATGTATTAGTTAATACTGTGTAACAAATTGTCCCTAAATTTAGTGGCTTAAGATAACAAACATTTATTATCTCACCCAGTTTTTGAGGGTCAGCAATCTGGGATTGGCATAGCTGGGTGGTCTGGCTCAGGGTCTCTCATGACGTTGTAGTCAAGCTGTCTGGTGTCTAAAGCCTTGACTGGGGCTGGAGGTTCTGATTACAAACTCACTCACATTTGGCGGGCCTCTGTTACTTGCTGGGTTTTGGGCAAAGGTCTCAGTTCTCTGCCATTCTATGGAATTGTTCATGTCATAGCATCTGGCTTCCCCAAAACAAGTGATCTGGAAGAGGGAGTATAAGAGAATGACCAAGAAGGAAGCTTTGATGTCTTTTTATTAGCTAACCTTGGAAGTGACATAACATCTATCACTTCTGCCAGAGTGAGTCATACAGACCAACTCTGAGACTGTGTGGGAGGGGACACAATGGTGTGAATACCAAAGTGGGGGTCTTGGGGCCATCTGGGAGGCTGGCTACCTACCACAGAGGATATAGAAGGAAAATAACTTCATGACCTCAGGATAGAAAATGATTTATTAAGACCATAAAGAAAAAGATTAGGGCCGGCCCCGTGGCTTAGCGGTTAAGGGCACAGGCTCCGCTACTGGCGGCCCGGGTTTGGATCCCAGGCGCGCACCGACGCACCGCTTCTCCGACCATGCTGAGGCCGCGTCCCACATACAGCAACTAGAAGGACGTGCAACTATGACACACAACTGTCTACTGGGGCTTTGGGGAAAAAATAAATAAATAAAATCTTAAGATGTTTGTCTCTGCCTCAGACATTGGCTTCTCAAATAAATCCTGTCCATTTGAAAAAAAAAGAAAAAGATTAATAAATTTCACTATATGTAGGGGCCATAGAAACCCATGGGTGTTCTCTGTGAAGAATGGTGTCCCATAGTCCCTCAATTTCTACCTACTATAGCTCCTGGACAAGCCCAGGAAAATATTATAACAGAATTGGCTTTAGGGTATAGACCATGAGGCCTGGGCTTCAGATGGGGCACAGACATTTCCTTCCCCCCGTGATTGAGGTAAAAAGGGAAGAATAAAAAAGGTTCCTGTGACATTGAATTTGAAATACTTCAGTCTCATCCAGGATTCGTTTATTCAACAAATACATTTTAAGGAACTCCTATTTATAGGGTGCTGGCATCAAATCATTAGAAATTACATTCTCAAGAGGAGTTGCATCATTTAGAAATTCAACGTCATTTCAAATTTCACCCAGAATTAAGTGAGAAATGTGAACATTTTGGTCTAATGTGATCACTCCATTAAACAACCAAAATCAAACCCAGAGCACCCAGGAAGAAGGGTTTTTATAGAGCTTTGTGCTATAGAGTTTTATAGAGTTTAGCACAGTATTGTGCTAAACATATCACACACACTATTTCTAATAACATCTCTGTGAAGCAGAGCTTTAATTCATTGAAAAGGACAATAGTAATCACACATGGAAACACAACCATGACTATAGCTCTAGGGCTTACAGCTCACTTTTGCTGTCAAAATGATTGTTGAGACTCAGAGCACAGTGGTTAGGCTCTACTTTTGGCAGCTCCAATGATCACTCACCTCTGACAGGGTGTTCTTTTTCTAAAGTGTTACCCCAATCTTGGTCTCCTACCACCACTTTGCTGCTGCTTCTCTCTTTTGCCCTGGTTTTCCTTTCATATTTTTTCCCCACTATTCTGCATCCTCCCTCCCCCAAAAATCAAATTAATAAGAGGTGAGAAATTGTTGTCGGACTTATGTAAAGCTCTTCTGTTTTGTTTTTTTGCCATCTCAAGTCCAGATTACAGAGAAGTTTTACTATTAAGGGATAGATTGAGAAAAAGTAGTAGATTATATAGGGCCGGCCCCGTGGCTTAGCAGTTGGGTGCACGCACTCTGCTGCTGGTGGCCCGGGTTCAGATCCCGGGCACGCACCGACGCGCCGCTTCTCCGGCCATGCTGAGGCCACGTCCCACATACAGCAACTAGAAGGTTGTGCAGCTATGACATACAACTATCTACTGGGGCTTTGAGGGGAAAAAAATAAATAAATAAAATCTTAAAAAAAAAAAGAAGTAGATTATACAGAGAAAGAAGTAGAAAATCTGATTTTTGGAATCTGAATAAATGATAGAAAGGGGAAAATGAAGAGAAAAATCCTAAAGCAATAAGAGAAGGAACAAGGTGATTTAATGACATCCTGACATTGTAGAGCTGGTCACCATGCCCTGCTCTCAGAGCCAAGCTCTCCCCAGAAGACAGTGTATTTTCAATTCATTGAATAAACAGTCAAAAATATGTTTAATAAGTATGACAAATATATTTTTGAGCCTCAATATGAGTAAAGAACAGAGTCAAGCTTGTAGAGATTTCTAGACATAGACAAATGCACCATAATTTCCCTAAAAGATTTACTTCTGTGTTTCAAAGTATCACCCAAAGCTTTTTTTCAGGAGGAGGTAAGGTGTATAGATCTACATTTTGCCAGGTATGCTTTTTAAACATTCTTTATTATTGTGAAATATATATGTATGAGTTTTATTTATATTAATAATATATATAAAAATATGAAGCCAACATCCATTTAATAACTAAATAACTACAAAGTCATGAACAAGAACACTGCCCTAGAGACATCCATGTGCCTTTCTGATCTATCGCCCCTCCCTCCTCTCTGGAAGTAACCACTATCCTGCCATGTTTCTCCCTTGCTTGTCTTTATAATTTTACCACCTAGTATGCATCCTTAAACAACATAGTTTAGTTTTGGCATTTTTGAACTTTACATAAATTAAAGAATCATACTCTAATGGAATAGTCTTCTCTAACTTGCTTCTTTCACTTAGCACATTTGTGAGATTCATCTATGTCGATGTGCATATTGGTAGTTTGTCCATGTTCATTGCTGCATAGTATGCTATTATATGGATGTACCACAGTTTATCCATTTTACGTTAATGAACATTATTTCCCATTTTTGACTGTTAGAAACAATACTACTAGAACATTTTAATGTAAGTCACCCAGTGCATATGTGCAAGATCTCTAGGCTATATGTCTAGGGGTGTGATGGATGTGTTTTAGGGTATATGACTGTTCAGATGTAAAAAGTAATGAAGAACTGTTTTCCAAAACAGTTGTACCAGTTTGCACTCCCATCAGCAGTGTCTGAGTCTCTTTCACATTCATACTAACACTCAGTGTTATCAGGTTATTAAATTTTTGTCAATCTGGTAGCGCAGAGTGGTATCTATTTGGATTAGATATTAATTAATTAGATATTAATCTACACTTCCATGATTATTAATAAGGTTGAGCATATTTTATATTGGCCATTTGAGTTCCTCTTTTGTGAAGTGCAGATTCTAGTCTTTTGACCATTTTTCTATTGGATTGTTTGTATTTTTCTTGTTGATCTGTTAAGTTCCTCTATCAATTTTTTATCATTTGTATGTTGCAAACGTGTGTGAGGGCCTGGAGGCAACTTTAACAGTTTCAGGGAACAGATGAGGACTGCCAGGGTCTTGTAGGGGGAGTTGAAGTTCTCCAGACACAGAGAAAATTCCACATGGAGGGAACAGTTTATGCAAAGATTATATTTGCTTAAGGGTCTCCACTCAAACATGAGTGGAAAAAGGTAAAAAGGAGAAAGACCCGCTTTTCCTCTTTAGCTCTCCCCAAGAAAATTAGACTTGTTTCTGGATTTAACATTCTGATTTTTGAAGACTAGTTTTAATGTGGATGAAGCGGATTTGTGTTTCTCCAGTCAGGGCTTTAGCTCTGCACTGCGCCTTTGCAGTCTCATCTCTGAGAAAGTATGACCTATCTCTGGGCAAGGGGGGCAAATTGGAGGAAACCATCCTCTAAGCAAAATAATTTCCATCGTCCAGACTTTCTCCCTTTAAAATTTTGAAGTATCTTAAAGAAGTATTTGAAACCTCAACCTAATGAGATTATTCATAATGAATCTGTCCTACAGAAGACATAATTTATTTGCTTTTCTTGGGAATCATTTAGGAGCAGCAGTTCAAAGCCTGAAATGGATTTTCCTTTTATTTGTTATCTCTACAGTTGACAGATCACTCTGGCTAAGCAGTGATTTGGCAATGCTTGGTTCTAATTCCAGCTTTTTAAAAGTACAGTTAAGGAAAACTCTAATTCTGGGGCGACCTATGTTTGAAACCTTATTTGGCCCCTCATTACCTCATTCATTAGGGAGGGAAGCGCTCTGACTGGAGATCACATGCTTTGGCCTAGGGAGAAGGTGACTCTTATTTTCTTCTGACTGACTGGGCCTCACAGCAGGGTGGAGAAGGGCTGAAAATAGTCATTTCTTGGCTGTGCTGGTCCGGTGGGATGGCCTCTCTTACAAGGTCTCTGGAGGTTGGCCTCACCAGTTACAATGGATGTGATGTGAGCAGAGTTGGGAAAAGCCCAAGGAAAACTTTGCAGAGGTTTAGATTTACTCAAGTTGTTTACATTTGTTAAAAGATAAAACTGAAGTGTACTCTTCTGTTCAAAGTTTGAGTTTTCGAGTTGTTTCTAAGTTAGTATCCCCAGATCCCAGTTCTCACCCAAATTTAATGCCACTTTCCCCCTCATATATTATGTATCATAATTGATCAACTGTCTTGTAAAAGGCAGACACCTGTCTACTTTCTTTCACTCATTCAACCCGTTATTAAACAAGTATTATGTGCCAGGTATTAGGGATAAAATATGAATAAGACAAATAAGAAATAGTTTTTCTTCAACCAACCTTTATTCAAAACTAAGCGATGGTGTTGGAGGTCAGAATCGATGTGACTTTTGGGAAGGGTTAATGATTGGAAGGAGCCATAAGGGGCCCTAAGGTGCTGTCATGTTTTGCTTCATGATCTGGGTGCTGGTTACAGAGCTGTGTTCACTCTGAAAATTCATGGAGCCGATCACTTATGATTTATGTACTTTTTTTGTAAGAAGGTTATGCTTCGATAAAATTTACATTAGAAAACTACAATCTATGAATATACATATTTTAAAACCTTTATGAAACTGAAATCCCAGAGGTAAAGCCAAAGATTCTTTTAGAGTTGAAACACATTGGATTTGAGTTCTGATACCTTTTTTCTAATGTTCTTCCTATTCCTCCCAGGAATCCTGGCACCACTTTGCCCCCACACAGCCCTTTGGAATGCGTAATCTCAGAATATTCAGGAAATAAAATATTTTGGTTTTGTATTTTTAAAAGTTAGGGAAAAACATGCAAGAGCATAATAGAAAACTAAGGCACTTTCCTCCTTGACCCTTGACATTCTCTAAGTGTGAAACTCATCTCACCTTGCATTTTCCATTAGTCAAAAGATGTAAGCAACTATGGCATAGTATTTATGTTGTTTTGGTCTCTTCAACCAATAAATGTTCAAAGACGTCAATGGGGTAGATTGCGAGCTGCTTTTGAGCAGGTCCTTCCCTGCTCTGCATATTTAAATGTGCTATGACCAGGCCAGAGCATTTAAACAGAATGTAACCCCACGGCGCTGTGTTCTTACTGAGCGCCTGGGAATGAGTTTAAAAGTGATGAAGTCTGAGAAGACTGGAGCCAAGGAAAGCTCATGCAAATATCCAGAGTCGTCAAAACCGACCAGACAACCAAGCCTCCAGTGCTCACTCGACTTTTTTTTTTAATAATTATAAACTCCAAAAAGTTACCAAAACACACGTGGCAATAACAAGTTTGGGGAGAAAAACTTGCCCCAAGTAAAGTTACGATTTATGGCAGCCCAATTCTTTCTTATTTTATTATTTGCATTGACATTTGCTAATATTTTAGCCTTTATAAACACTATGCTTGTGTTAAACAGGGTGTGGCTTTCAGTTCATTTTAGGTCTCTTAGAGTGACCATATAATTTATTGTCCAAACCTGGGCACTTTTGAAGATGAAAGAAGACACTAAAAATAATTAACTGTATTAACGGATCCACAACAGGAGTGACCTGGAACCAGCCTGGGCAAATCAGGACATCTGGTCACCTGACCTATCTTTAGATGAGCGAAAAAATGAACTAGAGTTTCTCCACTAGCCTATACAGTACCTTTAACAGTGACATGTCCTGCGCCCCTTCCTCACATTCAGTACTTCTCAATCCTACCTGGCCCTCTACCTCACCCACCTCCTGGCTACTTCTAGGCCACATACCTCAGTCTAGCTGGTCTACCTGCTGTCCTCTGCCTTTATTTCTTAAAAACATACAATACAAAAGGTCATATTAATTGCACCTTTCTCTCTTGCAATCACATTCATTTTCAATATTATAGCTCAGTTAAAGCAAAAGAAAACAAAAAATAAAACACAGCTTAAACCCACACTTCTCCATGGTCTTTCCTAATTAATATTCAACTTTTCTGATTGCCTCAAGTTCTATTTCTTTATCATCACCTAGGTACATAGTTTTTACTATGCTAAATTCTATTTACAGAATGTAACTTCGTAATTGTTCTTAAGTCATTTCATACATGTGTGTCTTGCTTCCCAGTCAATTAAGATGATAAAGAAATACATCTGTTTTTCTCTGGCTCCCACATTGCCTGGTATAGTGTTCAATATGCAAAACTTCCTCAATATGCTTACTGATGAAACAGACCTATTGATGGCCACAAAATTCTGAGAACTTTTCCTAATCTCCCCCAAACGTAACATTTTCTTATTGTTCCCATACTTAAAGTCGATCCTCATTACTCACAGATTCTGTATTTGTGAATTTACCTACCCGCTAAATTTATTTGTAACTCCAAAAGCAATACTTGCAGCACCTTCATGGCCATCTGTGGACTTGCTCAGAGTGGCGAAAAATTTGACTTGCTCACTGTGCACATTCCCAGTTGAGGTCAAGCAAGGCAACGCTCTGCCTTCTTGTTTTAGCTCTCATACTATATACAAATGTCCTTCTCATGGTAAATTTAGTGCCACGTTTTTTGCGCTCCTTGTTGATGATTTCACTGTTTAAAACGACCCCAAGCGTAGTGCTGAAGTGCTGTCTAGTGTTCCTAAGCACAAGAAGGCTGTGATGCCTTCTGGAGAAAAGATGTGTGTTAGATAAGCTTTGTTCAGGCACGAGTTACAGCGGTGTTGGCTGTGAGTTCAACGTTAATTAATCAATAATATATATTAAATAAGGTGTCATTAAATAGAAACACACATAAAACAAGGTTATGTATTGATTGCTTGACAAAAACTTAGTGACCAGAGGCTTGTAGGAACCTAACCCTGTATTTCCCCTAGGAGCAATTGTTCAGAATTTGCTATTTCCCTGTTTCCAGCAGCTTATAGAACTTATATACTACACCAAACAATGAGAACTGACTTTACTTAAATACTTAAAACATTGTTTAGAACTGCACAACCTGAAATACTAGAAAGAGTTAATTTGCTCATGAATACTATTCTAATGAGTATGGACCAAGATTGTGATAAAATTTAATAATTTATTTTATAATCATCAAACACATGCTGCCTATTTAAAACATTTTGTTGATTCCAGAATAATCAACTCTCATTCCATAAATAAATGATGAACTACAACATAGCTTGGTGTGGCTCAGATATATGAACACATTATTGCCTAAGCTATTTTAGCTCTCTTGGAAACAAACAAACAAAATTCTAAGAACCTATTTTTGTCAGTTATTACTTATGAAGAAAAAAATGTGTTTAAAACCACACCATAAGTGTGACAGCAGTGAATTCTCAAACGTACTGTATGGCCTATAGTTAGCTGTAGGAAGCATTCTTAAATATAAGAAACATCTGAAAAAAATTAAGGGATATGGAATTAGTAATTAATTTCATCTTTTTGAGGAAGAAGAAAATATTCACTGATGCCTGATGATCTGAGTTTATCTTTGTAGAGTTATTAATCCTCCCAAAGATCTCATTGAATTGCTCTAAAATAAATTCCTTTGCAATGGAGACGATGAAATCTGCTCAACAATAAGCTGAGCTGTATGTTTTCTCTTGGGGAGCAGTAGAAAGAAAACTGGGCTAGAAGTAAAGAGCACGGTATTCTATTCCCGACTGTCACATTTGGAGTCATTGTGATTGAGTCACGCATGCGCCCTCTTGATAGCCACTTCTTTATATTTCTTATTCCAAAAGAAGAACTGTAGTAGATAGTCAGATTCCCACGTCAGTTGGCACAACAAAAGATTGACAAAACTCCTGAACCTGAGTGCAAATGTGTTGCAATGCTGAAGTGGTGAGTAATAACAACAATTGTAAATACTTATCCTCCATTTACTGTGTGCCAGGCACTGTGCTAAGCTGTTTACTCGCCTAATCCTCCCAACAGCCACATGAGGCATTCCCATTTTCAGAGGAGAAAATGGAAAACAGAGGCTGATTGACTTCTCCAAGATCACTCTGCTAAGGAGGTGAGGGCACCCAATTTTGAACAGTACACTAACTCCATTGCATGAGCTTCTAAACACTATTTTTTTCATGTATGATTTCAACTGTTCACAGTTTTGATGTTCTCAGGAGTTAGTTTAAAATGTATTAAGGCACACACCCCTGATCAATATAGAGAAATTTGCTCCTGGCATCTTTCAAGAAAGATGATTAAGATAATAGCCACAATCCTTAACAGTGTTATTGAATAAATCAATTGATAAATAAGACCAGTCTTGGGTTCAGAAGATATTAAGATTTTGAATCTTAGCTAGGTATAGCAAATAGGATATTTGCAAATATCTAAGTTAAGAAAAACCAAAGAGAGCAATTGTTTTTGTTCTGTTTCAGTCTATTTGAGCAAAACCTTTGACAAGACAGGAAAGTAACTATTGCTTGTAAATTTTGAAGTCTGGGGACTCATTGAATTTGCTCTGAGGGCCCTTTGTCCAAAGCAATGCATATGTCAAGTGCAGCTAAACAAACTGTATCAACTGAACCGGAGCATTCGAAAACCAAGACCAAGCTAGATGGTGCGCCAGCTAATTTTTCTCAGAGATGTTTCTGTCTCTCTTTCCCTACCAAACTGCATTTTTTTTTTAAAAGAATGAAGGGCATCTTATCACTAACTTATGAATGCGTAAGACATTTTCTTAAGGTGTATTATGTTAGAAATACTTTGCAATAAAAATTTATGCAAGACATCCAGTCTTCAAGGACTTTCTTTTTCCATCATTAGATAAGCAGCACAAAGAAGCTGTAAAGATATCTAAAAGTACACCTAGAAATCCGGGGGAAATTTTTTTTGAGTTCTAGAAAACGAAGATGAAGAACGAGAAGGATAGGACACCCAGGCTCATCTTATGACTCTTGACCACATCCTTGTGCAAATCAGTTCATCTTGATCAAATGTCTTGTGCCCAGATGACTGAGCGTGGGCACAGACGGGGGAAATGTACCCGCCTGTTGCCAGGTAACTGAAAGGGAGTCCGGGTGTCCTGGGGGCCCAGCAGGCTCACCACTTCGGGAGAAGTGTCCCCAAGCCTAATGAGCATCTTTTATCATGACCAGTAGCGATGGAATGGATTTTATGAAGTAGTTCTACTTTGCATTTTTGCTTTAGGTAAGTTGGTCACACAATCTAGAGTGTAGGTTACTATGGTCCACTTTTGTTTTAAAAGCTGAAGAAATTCCTTCAGATTGTTATAGGAAACTGACAGTTTTCGAGGTAGCTGGCAGCTTATAAAGAATTCACACTTGCAGCATTCTCCCAATTATGTCCACATTATTGCTTATAGCCGGGACCAGATGACCTGCCCAATTAGTCTGTTTCCTAATGTGCTTAAGGTCTCTCTTCTCGGGAAGCTTCCCTCTGCCTCCTGGAGGGCTCTCTGGTTCCTGGGTCTGAAGTGTCCCTTCCGCTGGCTAGAGAAGAGAAAGGGAAGAGGGTTTCTTGGGATCTTGGCCTCAAGTCCTCCTGAGAGCCAAGAGTCTTCTTCCAACTTCCCAGAGCAGCCCCTCACCAGGTACACGTGGGCTTGTGTCTAGAGAAACATGTGTGACAAATACTGTCTCACTTAAGTGGGTGTACATCAGAAACTTTCCCCCCTTGGTTGCACAGGAATGCCTGGAAGCTCTGTGAACACAGAGCCCATGTCAGTTTGGGCTCACTCATGAATCCTCAGCATTTTTCCACAATGCCTAGCATGTAACAGATGCTCAGAATAAAATTTATTTACTGATAAATGCTATTTATAGCTGATTAAATATAATATTGTGGTCATCTCAATGAAAAGTCGGTCCTCAAACTCTTGGACAAGAGTATAGCTTCCTAGCATAACTCTGATTCAGTGGAAAAAATAGATTTGACTTGATCAGTTCAACTCACTCTCAAGTTTGAGAATTACTTGTATTGAAGAGAAGTTGTGGTCTGTTAGCTATTAGTTGTAGACATACATAACTTGTGTGTTTCCTCCATTTTTTCTTCTGTCATTCTTCATTTCTGTGCTCGTTTTTTTCCCGTGACACTTTGTGAACAAAAATGGTGTTAGGATGAGGAGAATAGGGAAGTAACATAGAAAAATACAGATTGGGTTACCCAAGACAGCTTTTTATCCCTTTTTGTGATTTTCTCCTCAGGGTGGCTCTTTTGAAGGCTAGGATGACTTCAGTCCACTATTTGTGTGATCTTCCTCTTAGAGAGTTCATGGACAGACTATGTCCTTACATGGTATAATTTTCTGCTTGGCTCTCGTAAAGTTTCTACTTAGGGAATTTTCTTTCTTCCATTTGCAAATCAAAAGGCCCAACAACATCATCAAAGCATATTAGAGATAAAGTGGACCAATGGTTTCATTTAATTAGAGTAGGGAACATAGCAAAGCTTTATTGTCCACATAATTCACAGCCAACAGCGCCTGTTAGCCCACAGATATTGCAGTTAATCTATGCAGTCTGCAAATAACTTCGCCCTAGTGTTCGTTAGATGCAGCAGGTTAACTCAAATACATGGCTGTCTCCAGCACCCCAAGAATACAACACTCCGATGCTGTTCTTCAGAAGCTGTTGGGAAGTGGCGGGGCTGTCGCTTCTACCATCCCCTGCTGCCCTGCACGCTGACTTGGAAACTGTTAAATGGATGCATAAGGCAGAGTTGAGTCAAGAAAGAGGACCCGCGTTCATTTCCCCCTAGACCATTCCTAAGTCCAAATGAGGAGAATGGCCCAATCTTGCCAGAGGAGGAAATCCGAGTCGAATCCGATAAAGAACTGATAAAGATGTCCCTCATTCACCCTGGGAAGCCGGCACCCAGGCTCGACGTGAGGACCGCCAGACTCGCCGACTGCGGCCACTTCCCGAGGGGCCGGGGGCGCGCCTGTTGGAAGGTGGGAGGTGGAGTTACCCAGCTTCTGGGAAGAGACCAAAGGAATGAGTAATTGGAAATTCTGTAACAAAGACCCTTCTCGCAAACCCTTTAGCCTTTTTACCCCAAACCCCCTGCCGAGAGGCAAGGAGACGGGAGACAAGGAGACTTGGTGGAGGGAGAGTCACGTTTCGGAGAGGGAAGTGAAATAAAAAGGGCGGCACCCGGGGGGACCTGTGCGTCATTGAGGGACCGAGCAGAAGCGCGGGCGCACGGGGTGGAAAAGGAGAAGTGGGAGCGAGAAGCCAGAGGGGGCGGCCGCGGAGCGCGGGCAGGGGCGCCGGGAAGCGCCCGAGCCTCTGACTTCTCAGGCCGCGCCCCGGCCGCCCGCCCGCAGCCTCGCAGCGCTCGCCTCGACCCGCCGCGCTCCGGATCGGCAGGCGGGGCGCGCCCGCCGCGCGCAGAATGTGGCATCGGACACAGCCCCGGCCCCGCGCGCCCTGGCGCTGGGCGCTGGCGCTGCTGACCCTGGGCGGCGCGGGGCTGTGCCACGCCGGCCCGCAGCCCAGGCACCCCGCGCGGCCCAGCGCCAGGAACAAGTAAGTGCGCAGCCTCTCTCCTCACCCCCAGGATGGCGAGGCTCCTTCCAGGAGCCCTGGGCCCCTGCCTACTCTTTCCCGACCCGCCGCGGGTCCCCGCAGTTGCCCTGTCAGGAGCGAGGAGCAGCAGCCTGGGGTTCCCCTCGGGCTACCCTGGGTGGCCGTGCGCGCCCCGGCCGACCTCGCCAGCGCCTCAAGCAGCGCTGCCTCCGGGGCGTGGGGCACAGGGAGTGAGTGTCCTGCAGAGCAGGGCGATCAGGAAACTACTCCAAGGAATTACTGGAGTCCCTGGCACCACGTCTTTCCCTGTCTTTTGTCGGATAAAGGTGCATGCTCTCCAAAGGCGCACCCGCGCACCCTCCGGATGTCTGCTTTGTGGAGCTCCCGCCTCCGTAGGAACGACGGGCTCCCTGACCCTCGCTCTGTCCGCTGCTGTATCAGCTCGTACCCTCTTCCCCAGTCTCATTGTTCTCTGGGTTTACACTGTGCACTTCTCCCTCTCTCCTTCACCCCAGGAACTGGTGCGCCTACATTGTGAACAAGAATGTGAGCTGCTCTGTGCTGGAGGGAAGTGAGAGTTTTATTCAGGCTCACTACAACTGTCCCTGGAACCAGATGCCCTGTCCGTCCGCGCTAGTGTAAGTCGTAGAGCCGAGGAACGGGCGGGGCGCGCCGGGCCTGGGCGGTGGGGGTGGGGTGGGGTCGAAGCGACGGGCTCAAGCCCGTCAGTAGATCTCTTCCAGAACGAGTGAAAACTCAGCAGCTAAAAAGTTTGAACGCTGAGCGGGGTACCAGGCACGCTGGGGTACTGAAGAAGTGTGTGCTACCTTGAGTGAGCGTTGAGGATGCGCACGACTTGCGAGCTTGTGACCACCAGGGCATAGGAGGGGTGAACAAAGCTCCCACTCCCACTTCTCTTTTTTTCTTTCAATTTTATTACTAACATAAGGCAGCTGGACCTAATTAGATCCATATTGTGTGTTCTGGGGCACACAGAAGATTCCAAAATGTATACTGCTAAAAACTTTTAGATGAGGATTAGACGAGAGGCTTGCTCTAGCCAGTGTTCTCAAACAGGCAAATTTTGTCCAAATGTCCCCATAAAACTGACCTCTTCCAGTGTTGTAGAGCTCCAAACTCAAGTCCCCAGGAATAACTTGCTTAAAAGTGTGTCGTGGTTTTTTTCAAGTTAGATTTGGGGATTCAGCTAAGAGGTTGTGAGGAGAGAATGGTCCTCAAAGACAAGGGGAAGAATCAATCATCATTTTGCTTATAAAGATTTCACCATCTTAAAAAAAAGAGGAAGCAATGCAAGGGAGTACAGATTCTGTTAAGTATATCACACTCATTCCATTGTCATCCAGCAAGTCTTTGTGTTTTTGTGTAAGTCAGATATAGGAGGATGAGCCAGTGTGAATAAATGGCTGTAGGGAAACACATGTGATGGTTGAAATTTATTGTTTTCCCTTAAGAATAAGTTGTTTGTCTTAGAGCGCAGTTGTCATTATAGCAAAGACTAGCCAGTGGGCAGATCTGTCTTTGGCAAAGCAAAGGGACAGACTAAAACTTGTGATCCAGGAAATGTTATTCCAGAAGGCTGTGGATGAGCCTTCAGCCTGTGAGGTGGAAGTGGGCCCCGGGCCACCCCACAGGGACTGCTGTGGGAACTGCAAACAGGGCAGGGATAATTCCTGTTAGGCAAAAACAAAACCAACCCTCCCAAACAAAACAAACAAACAACAACTTAGAGGAGATCCCCACTTTCTATACACAGAGAATCAGGCTAAAATTGAATCACTGGCAGTCACACTGAGTTGGGTACATTGTCAGAGGAGTGCAGGGCTGTCATACTGCCTGTTTCTCTAGTCAGTAAGATGTAGACCTCACAGTGTATGGCCAGCAGTCAGTGAAAGGAAAAAGTAAGATTTTTACACTGTGGTAGAGACAGGAACTAAGTATTCAGCATAGTTGGAATGCATTTCTTTAAAATTAGAATTATTAGTCTGGAATATTTCATTCGTTTTACACAAGAACTACATTTTGTGGTTTGCTCTAACCTTAATACTTGTGACAACTCAGATATAAATGAATTTTTCATTTTGGGAGGTAAGGCTTTTCATTGAAAAGATTTTTTTTTTTTAATTTTCTGAAATTATTTTAGTGCTTGGAAAATCAAATGATGATTTAATTGTTGTATTTGACCAAAACTCAGTGAAACAGATTCTTGGGTGTCAGTGGGGAGCGAATCACCTCCAGATCTTCAGGTTAATGAAGGCAGTGGAGTGTATTTTTGCCACCCGGTGGGAAGGACAATAAAAATTACTATCAGAAATGAGAGCGGTTTCTGCTGTTTTATTAAACAAAACCAAAATAAGTGACCTGGGTCTTTTTCTTCAATAATAACTATGTAAACAATTCAAGTGTTTTTACATTTTAAGTACTGCATTGTAAGTGTAAAATTTTAAAAATAAAAACAGACTTTTAGCTGATCAAGCTGAAAACCTTAAAATTAACTGAAGCAGCTACTTCAGTCTTGACTTTTTCTTTGTTTCTTTAGAGATGGGAAAGGAATGGTTTACCTTATTTTTCATCTACTAAATGTTTCCAAGTTTTGAGGATTAGTGGATGAATGAAGACAAAGGGAGAAACATTCCTTTTATACTTAAAGAGGAGGAATGGCTACTTAACACAGACTTTCCCAGGTATTTCTGATGAATTAGGAAGGTTAAGTAACTTCTCTCAATTCACAGGTGTTTTCAGGTGAGGTCTTCATTATTTGATCCTTAGAACCTGAGGCCTGTGGAAGTGCAGGTTCTTTGGAAGCTCATCCTAGAGTTACTGAGGGATGCTTTCTGGGTGCTGTTAGAAGTACAGGACTGGAGGCTGGCCAAGATGCCGGAGCTAGAAATACAATTTAGCAGCTGGTGACAGTTGATCGTCCAAGGTGGCAGGTGTGAGCCAGCAAGGCCTTGATGTAGTTGCATGGTTGGAGCAGAGCAGTGGAGGGAAAGGAGGCAGAGAAGCCAGGCAGGGGCAGAGAGCAAAGCCAAGCCTTTGGAGGAGGGAATTCTATCTCAAAGATGCTGGGAGGAGAAACGCGGGAGGCTGGGGTTCCAGAAAGGCCGGTGGTTTTAGGTAGCAGGGAGAATGTGCTTTTGCAGAAAGACAGTTTCAGGTCAGTGGAGTATACGCTTGTAACTTGTGTGAGATTCAAGTCATGGGGAAACCCAGTTACACAGGAATCCAGTGTATTTCAAAGGCTTTGGTGGAAAAAGGCGTTGATAGTAGCCAAGCAGGTGAAGAATTACTTAAAAAGAGAGAACGCTGCATGTTTTCCGAGAGAAGTGAAAAAGCCAAAGAGAGACACTGAATATCCTGTGAGACTGAGGGGGAGACCAGCTAGGAAACCAGGGGTTTGGTGGAGGAGTCCATACAAACAACAGGAGAACGTCTGCCACGGCTGTGTCCTTGGGCACCAGGCCTCCATGGGCCATAGAGACCTAGCACATGTGAGTTTCCAGAAGGTTTAGATGATGCTCCATTTGCCTATATGAAGAATCTTAGATTCCAGATTTAAGTATCATTATGTGAAACCAGGAGCAGGAAGGGTTTTTGTGTATGTGGGCATTTTGAGTAATTACTTTTCTGAAACTGTAAAGAACCTTCTGTGTGTCAGGCTTTTCATTCTGTATATTAGTTTATTTAATTCTTGCAACAACCCTTCAAGATGAGTACCACTGTCCCCATTTGACCAATGAAGAAACGGGGACCAGACGTTCCCTAACTTGCCTGTGGTCACACGATGGTAAGTGGCTGAGCTGCCTCCAAATCCAGGACGGCTGGCCTTCGTGGACCGGCCTCTGGCCCTGCAGCGGTGGATTGCATTTGTCTGTGTTAGTGTGAGCCTTCTGTGGATTGCACAGTTCCCAACTATGAAGGACATTCACACCCTTTCATGGAAGGCAGTTCCCATGTAAAAATGACAGAGAGCTGTCTGTACGTGCGTCGTGTGCTTAAATCTCTTACTGTGGGTCATTTGCTGTGAGGCAGTGGGCGCTATCGTTTTTCACACTGTCCACTGTGTTATACAGTTTGTTTCTTATTTTAATAAAATTCTTGCAGATTTGGTTTGATTGGTTTGGGCTGTTAGGTCAGTTGTTTAAAGGGTGATATTAGAGAGGACAGAATTGCAGAGTCTAACTGTGTGGGCCAGTAACCGGGACCTCTACACACGTCCCTGAGCTCAGCCACTGCCCTGAAACCTGTCACAAGGGGTGGTGGCGAAAGCATGCTTCTGGAAAGACAATTCAAAGTCCATGCCCTAATGCTTGGGAGTTAGTAATACCCTTCTTGTGTATAAAGAATTCTTCATTCCTGTGAAGATTTCCTGTCTCACAGGAATTTAAAATTAGAGATTTCTCTCTCTCACCCCCTCCTTCTCTTGGCCCCCCTCCCCCTCTCTCCGTGTGTGTGTGTGTGTGTGTGTGTGTGTGTGTGTCTCTGTCTCCCCCCCCAACCTTGCTCCCCGTCTCTGTCTCTGCCTCTCTCGTGCACAGGCACTAGATGTGAGGAGGGGTCTGGATCCCCCAGGCTTCAGCAAAAACTGATCTGTCTTCCCTCAGCTTATTCCTAGGGGCTGCCGATAGGACCCGAGGAGGGAGTGGGATGATCCGCTGGAAGTGAGTGGGGAGGGGCAGCTGCCTGTAGACTCGAACAAAGCTTTTGTAGCATGAAGCTCGATGGTAGTGATTTACCGTTTACTCCCTATTCTTAACGTAGTTCTAAGTTTTTCCCCCTCTGAGATCGTTGTTTTACTTTATACTTCCATATTAAGAAAGCCAAATCTCTTAAAATTTCATTGCGTTGAGGAGTTTTTCTGATTCATCGTAAAAACCGTTGGCAGTCGGGACTGTTTGGGGGCCTGCCACCGTCACGCTGCCACCCACGTAGCACTTAGGACCGTCCCCGTGCATCCCTCTCTCTGAGTCTGGGGTCTTCGGGGCGGCACATAAGGGTCGAGAGGTCTGTCGTGGTCACGGGCTGGTTTTAGGGACACATTTTGGGAGAATGGGAATGTGAACAATTGAGAGTTCTTTCTGTAGGGTATCAGGCAGGATGACCTTCCTTAGGCTTAACCCAGTGTCCGGGGCCTGACTTCGTGAGAATTTCTCCTTGGAGGCCATTGTTGTAACATGTGAGTCTCTTACCTTCATTACCTTCCGGCTTTACACGACCACTGGGGGCGTTATCCCCATTTTACTGGAGGGCATGTAGTTAGGATGCAGCAGAGCTTGGATCCAAGTCCAGGTCTGTTATTTCCAAGCCTTAGGCTCTTCCCACTCCGCACTCCCGCAGCCTCTTGCAGTCTCAGCCCACACCCGAGGGTGTGCGTGTGTGTGATGCGCTGTGACGCTGTGTGAGGGGAAGGGCCCGGGGTTTCCTAGCGCCCCTCTGCGCGGGCTGGCGGTGCTCGGGTGCACCGCTGGTGGAGAACAGCGGTGCTTTCTTCTCCGCCTTGGACCAGGCATTGTTCCTTTCATGCATCATTCATGCTTCGTGGCAGTAGCTCCAGATACTTGCTCCCATAGCTTCCCACTCAGCTTGCGTTGGTCCAGCTGACCGCTGTTAGCATTGGAGGCGTCTGGGGGCGTCCTGTGTGCGAGCAGCTGCCTTGCTGGTGAGGATTCAGAGACCCCCACAAGTGAGGCAGGATGACGCCCCTGTATTGGCACCCCCCATCTCAGGGCTGAGGAGCTTCCTGCTCTCCGATACCACAAACTGACTTGGGTTTATCAGCATCTACCCAGCTCGGCCCCCACACCCTTCTTGGGTGTGCTGATCTCGGTGGAATTTTTCCTATTAGCTCTAAAAAAAAAAAAATTCACCAGTCGGGGGAGGGAATCTGGGTGGGGCCAAGTGGAGACGGCTGTGCTGCTGTGATAACACGGACTAAGAATTTGCGAATTTGCAGCAGGTGCGAGTTCTAAGCGCTGAGTTCCAGAACCCCTCCAACCCTCAGATTCCAGGGGGAGCAGATGGTTATTCAGTTGGAAGAAAAGTTGTCTATTAGAGAGCAACCTCAGCCAGGAAAAGCTTTTTTTTTTTTTTTAAAAAAAAAACAAAGAACACTTAATGCTGGGGAAAAAATGAGGGCTTACATTCTTCCAGAGCCAATTCTACGTTTTCTACATTCAATCCAAAATGTGCCTGTTGTGTGTAGAGCTTTGGGGGGAATGTTTTTTCCTTCAGTTTTTAAACAAGTGTCTTGCAATCCGTTAGCTGTTAGGAGCCTGCTCCTTGGTGCTGAGGGGAACTTGAATCAGGGGAGCGGGAGCCAGTGTGGAGGTGCCCAGCCTCGGGCGCGGACTGTGGCTGGTGCGTTTCCCTCTGCGGGTTTTCCATCCTCATCAGCCTTTGGGGGCTGTATCTCCTGTGCTTCCCTGAACTCCTGGGGTCTTCCTCTCAAGTTTCTTTGTTCTTCTGCTCTTTCCCCGTCCTAGGTTCACAGAAGATAAGAAGCTGTGTTTGTAGAGCCCTTTGGTGTTTCCAGAACACTTCCAATTCGTTATTTTATTTTATTCTCATCACAAGCTGAGCCAGATTAGGTAGAGCAGAGAAGGGGGTCTTAGAAAAAGAGCTTTATGCTTATGGGCTTCATTTTCTCCCTTTCTTATCTTGGAGAAAAATTCATAGAGTTCAAATAGAGGTTATTTGATGCAAACTTCAAGAAGAAAAACAGTTTGCTCCCTGTTAAACCCTGTTTTAGTCGCATTAATTGGTCTCTGATGATGTAGTCCACCCACGTTGGTATATGAATTAAAATTTTGAGGTAGCCAGAAAATGGGAGGAGGAGGGGGCAGGCATTCCCTGAAGTAGTCCCTGGAGGCTGGCTGGTGTGGCCAACGTGTTCTGGGAGAGGAGAGAGAAAACTTGGCTTTTGGCCTGAGCTCTACCACCACCGAGCTGTGTGACTTCAGGCAAGTCACTCAGCCTCTCTGAGGCATATTTTCCTCATCTCTATGTTACCAGTGAGGTAACATAGCTGACAGAACTTTGAAAAACCACCCTGTTACACTCACGTCAGGTATACATAGCAGGCAATGTCTAATGAACCTCCTGTTCTCATTGCTTGGAGTGTTGTTCCTTTCAGGTGGTCTTATCTTTGAGGGCTTTGAATTTGAAGTTAATGTGTCCTGATGTGTTAGAAAGTCTGAAGTGCTAAAGAATGAAATAAAGAAAGAAATGACTAAAATCGACTTTTTTATTTTATTGAGGTCATATTGGCTTATAACATTGTGTAAATTTCAGGTCTACATTATTTCAGTGTCTGTATAGATTGCATAGTTTTCACCCCCAATAGTCTAATTTTTTTTTTTTTTTTGGTAAGGAAGATTCTCTCTGAGCTAACATCTGTGCCAGTCTTCCTCTATTTTGTATATGGGTCAGTGCCACAGCATGGCTTGATGCGTGGTGTAGGTCCAAACCTGGGATCCAAACCCCCGAACCCGGGCTGCTAAAGCAGAGCGCATTGGACTTAACCATTATGCCGTGGGGCCAGCCGGTAACCCAATAGTCTAATTTTTATCCGTCACCATACACATGTCCCCCTTTACCCGTTTCGCCCTCCCCCAAACCCCATTCCCCTCTGGTAACCACTAATCTGTTCTCTTTGTCCATGTGTTGGTTTATCTTCCACATATGAGTGGAATCATACAGTGTTGGTCTTTCTCTGTCTGACTTATTTCACTTAGCATAATATCCTGAAGGTCCGTCCATGTTGCAAATGGCATGATTTTGTCTTTTTTTTATGGCTGAGTAGTATTCCGTTGTATATATATATCACATCTTTATCCATTCATCAGTTGATGGGTACTTGGGTTGCTGCCACATCTTGCCTATTGTGAATAATACGGCAATGAACATAGGGATATGTAAATTTCTTTGAATTGTTGATTCCAGTTCTTTGGATAAATGCCCAGTAGTGGGATAGCTGGATCATATGGTATTCCTGTTTTTAATTTTTTGAGAAATCTCTGTACTGTTTCTCCAAACCTAGTAGCTGCACAGTTTGCATTCCCACCAGCAGTGTGTGAGGGTTCCCTTTTCTCCACATCCTCTCCAACACTTGTTATTTTTTTGTCTTGGTAATTATGGCCATTCTGACGGGTATAAGGTGATATCTCATTGTAGTTTTGAATTGCATTTCCCTAATAATTAGTAATGTTGAACATCTTTTCCTGTGCCTGTTGGCCATCTGTATGTCTTCTTTGGAAAAATGTCTGTTCATATCATCTGCCCATTTTTTGATTGGGTCGTTTGTTTTTTTGTTGTTGTTGAGTTGTATGAGTTCTTTATGTTTTGCAAGTTAACCCCTTGTCAGATATATGATTTGCAAATATTTTCTCCCAATTGGTGGGTTGTCTTTTTGTTCATGGTTTCCTTTGCCTTGTGGAAGCTTTTTAATCTGATGTAGTTCCATTTGTTTATTTTTTCTTTTGTTTCTCTTGCCTGGTGAGACATGGTATTTGAAAAGATACTGCTAAGACCAATGTCAAAGAGTGTACTGCCTATGTTTTCTTTTAAGAGTTTTATGGTTTCAGGTCTTACATTCAAGTCTTTAATCCATTTTGAGTTAATTTTTGTGTATGGTGTAAGATGATGGTCTACTTTCATTCTTCTGCACGTGGCTGCCCAGTTCTAAAATCAACTTTTAAAGATGAAGTTAAACTCTTAGAGATGGCTTTGGAAGCAGGGCCAGCAGTACAGTTTCTTCAGGGAATGCACGTAAGTGATTACAGTAGATTTAAAGCAAATGTTCCAGTTGCCGTGGGCATTGATGACTGGTTCTGCAGGTGTCTGAGTGCCTGTGGTAGGTAGATTGGTAAGGAGAGGTCAGCCAGGTGTTCCAGGTCACTGTGAGCGCTGGTCAACTATGCTGATCCCCAGTCCATTTTTCACCAACCCACTAACGTGCTGCTTTAATTCTTTGTTTTTAGGAAAAACTCTCTTCCTCGTGTTGGTAATAGTTAGATGTTACTAATGTTTGCTGAGTGTGAATAATGCAGTAGGTACTGCACAGGGCAGTGACAGCGTTTTACATACTGATTTTAAAACCAAACACTGACACACTGTGCCAGCGTTCAGATTACTTCCAGACTGTCACCCAAACGTTCTGATTTGTTGTTGGTTACATGACATTTTTACTGCTCAGAATTAACTGCTTCCATCCTTGATGAAGCAGTTTTCTGGACTTAAAAATAACAATGAACCACTTGATAAAACGATGGAGCATGACTTCTCCTGGGGAAGAATGATTTCCTGGGAGGATCAAGAGAGGAACAACGTAGTTTTCAGTGTGACAGCAGTTCAAATTGGGGGAAAAATAATGAAATGATTAAAACGAAACTCACCACTAAGTTTTCTTCTTTCCTTCCTGTTTTCAAGTGGTGATGGATGCTGAAAAAAAGTGGGAAGGGTTCAAACTAACCAAATTCTTGGTTTGAAAATGCTGTAGAAGCAAACTTTTCTGGCTGTGTCAGGACCCAGCTGCGCTTTTTATTTCTTTTTCCACCTAAGAAAATACTAGATTAGGGAATATGCCTAAAAATCATTCTCTGCAGCGTCAGCCTTTCAAGACAGTGTACTTTACAAAGCATTTGGTTGAAAGAAATTTGGTTGGGGACAAATGGGTGAGGTGAAACCTTCTCAAACTGGTTGCTTCCATGAAAGAGAATTTTCTCTGAGACTTCTCCACTGTTTCCTAACTTTTCCCATCTGTATACACATTTGTGATTGTACGGGGTCTGCCGAATGTACTTAGCTTGGTATCTTTTACAGAGATTTGCTCATAGTCCATTATAAAACAAAGTACTAGAAAGTTCCCTCTTGCTTCAAGTTGTTTCCCTACATCTGCTCAACAAGGATGCTGTTAAAAGATCATGAGCGGGGCCGGGCTGGTGGTGTAGCAGTTAAGTTCCAGTGCTGTGCTTTGGTGCCCCAGGATTCGCAAGTTTGGATCTCGCGGACCTACGCACCGCTCTTCAAGCCGTGCTGCAGTGGCCTCCCATATATGATAGTAGAGGAAGATGGGCACAGATGTTAGCTCGGCGACAATCTTCCTCAAGCAAAAAGAGGAGGATTGGCAACAGATGTTAGCTCAGGCCAATCTTCCACACCAAAAAATAAAAAATAAAAAAAATAAAAGATCATGAGATGAGGACATAAATTTTCTTCTAAATCGTACTTGTGAAAATGCCACTTGTTTTTCTGCTGAAGCCTTTCCACATGTCTTGAAAGCGGAGCACGAAAGCTGTGGTGCTGGTTGCAACACAGAATTCAGGGGCGGCTGTGGGTTTCACAATCAGGCGATCTTTTCACCATTAAAGCGTTTCTCTGGCACATGTCGGTTTCAACCCAAATCGCTCTCACATGCTGTGGAATGAAGGCTTTGGGCAGGGAGGCATAGTCGAGACTCTCTGAATATTTTGAACATTCCAGAATCTCAAATCTGGCCGACTGTCCTGACAGTGTTCATGCCTGGTTTGTGTGTCAGGTGGTCCACGCTGGAGATTCTTTGGCTGCTTTCAGCTGGGGCAGCAACGTTCCAGGGCAGCGGTGCAAGGTCAGGGCTCCAGCTGGGTCATGATAAACGATGCACCCTCCTCCATCCCAACGCGTTGCATCACTTTCTGGCCACTCGCAAGATACTTGGGAGTCATTCTGTTGCATCATCGCAAAAAACAGCTAGCAAGATAGAACACAGATTCCCTGCTCACTGATAGTGCTGGAGGCAAAGCAGAAAGACCATTCGTGGCTCATTGTCTGAACGAAATAGCAAGGTACCCTCCACACACGCCTTGTCAGAACCGTCACTGGGAAAATAATGATCCCAATGAAGAGTCACTCTGTTGTATTTTCAAAATGCTAATTTATGTCTTTGATGTTTTGTTTACACAAAATGGTAATTTGAAGGTGGTTATAAAAAAGAAAATTGTGTTTTGACTATCTTCCTTGATCGTTGATCCATACCTTTAAAAGTATAAAAATAAATTTTAGGCCTGAGTTCCAAGTAGATAAAACAATTGGTTGTGTGTCTGAAGAGTAATCTGATACATTAAAAAACAAACAAACCAAAACTTTAGTTAAATCCTCATTTTGAAACTCTGAAAAAGACTTGGTGATGCTGGTTTTGGTTTCTCCTGAACTGAGATGTATTATTGGATGGTCAAGACGAGACTGTCTAGCACTTTGCCCTCACAGTCCTGAAGAGATTTTAAAACATCCTAAGGCAGAAATATATACTTATACCTCAGTAAAGCTGTTTTACATATATAATTTACATAAATTGTACATTTTAAAGTCATATAATTTAATATTTTGACATGTGTATGTACCCGTAAAACCAATATCACAAGGAAGATATTGAACATATCCATCACCCCCAAAGTTTCCTCACACCCCTCTGTAACCTTCTCTCCAGTTGCTCCCCACACACCCACTCCCCAGGCAACTGCTGATCTACTTGCTGTCACCATAGATGAGTTTGCATTTTCTAGAAATTTGTGTAAATAGAGTCATACAGTATGTACTCTTATATTAGGCTTTTTTCATTCTGCATGATTATTTTGAGGTACCTCCACGTTGTACTAGGTATCAGTAGTTGATTACTTTTTATTGTTAAGTAATGTTCCTTTGTATGTGTGTACCATCATTTGTATATAGTTGTTTCATAGCTGAGGACTTGTGGCAAAATACAGAGTGTAGAAAGTCATTTATATTGATACTAAGTTACTGCTCTGATTTTTCTGAAGACCAGTTGAGATGGTAAATACATAACAGATGTAGAACACTTGATAAAACTGTAATAGAGTAAAAAAAAACACCTCATTTATAGTCATGGAAAATGTTGGGTTAAGGATGCATAATTAGTATAAGCCATTTTGAATTGGCAGAAAGCTCAATAGGGTTAAAGACTTATTATTTGAAGACTGTTGGTTTCTCAGTTTCATTAAACAACTATTTTTGTGCAAAGCCTGCGTCTGGCCCAGGACTAGGCCCCATGGGGACACAGCAAGGAACTCTCTCTTGCCCTCCAGAAGTTCACGTCCAGGTGAAATGAGACATTAATAGAAATAATTACAAAATAAAAGGTAGGAATGAGAATTTCAATCAGAGAAGCACAAATGGCTGAGGATGTTCAGAGGTGGAAGAAATTCTTTCCAGCCAGGAGGAATCTGAGAACTTGTTTGCAAGTGGTGATATTTTACCAGGGCTTTGAAGGAAGGGTCTAGTTGAATATATGCAGATGTGAGAGGACGCCAGCATAAGCTGAGAAAGAACATGAGCAAGGGCCTAGAGGTGGAAGTGAAGGGACATCCACAGGGAAGAGTAAGTCAAGGTGTCGGCAGGGCTGGTTCCTCCTGAGGGCCACGAGGGAGCATCTGTTCCGGGCCACTCTCCTTGACTTGTAGCTGCTCGTCATCTCCCTGTGTCTTTTCACATCGTCTTCCCTTGATGTGTGTCTCTCTGTCCAAATTTCCTCTTTTATAAGGACGCCAGTCATACTAGATTAGGGCCCACCCTAATGGCCTCATTTTAACTTGATTACCTCTGTAAAGACCCTGTCTCCAAATAAGGTCACATTCTGAGGTACTGGGGGTGAGAACTCCAACATACCTTTTTTAGGGCAACACAATTCAACCCATAACAATCAGGGTGGGGAGTTTGGGCTTTATCATTTAGGCAAAGAGGAGTCATGGGAGGGTTTTGATCTTGGACACCATCAGAGCTGTGCTTCCGAATGTTGATCTGGCAACATGTGTAAAATGGATCTGAGAGGGGAGAGAATGGGGTGGGGTCAAGGGGTGGCAGGAGGAGCCCTGTTGGGATACGGGCCACAGTTCATGCCAGACCTGAGGCAGGTGAGATGGGAGAAGGACCTGGCCGTGGAGAGGATGAGAAGCATCAAGCCAGTTCCAATGGCCAGGTGACGGCTCACTTGTGCTTAATGCGCAGTAGTGCTGGGCGGGTTTGAGGATGTGTGAAGAGCTGTCACTGAGCACTCTGTGTAGTCCGTTGTCCAAGGTATTGATAAAAAGTACCATGTGTTGTGAAGGAAGGCAAAGTAGTTCATGGACTGTCATTTGGAGGTTGTGGCAGGATTGCCTTTATCTGTGGGACCATCAGGACCTCATTGTTCATTACCTTTGATGATCAGGAACCAGCTGTAATCCTTCACCTGAGCAATTGAGTCCATTATTATAGAAGGGACCCATGTTTTTAGTCTTATTGCATATTTTTGCCTGACAGTAAATATATATATATACACACACATACACACACTGTTTACAAATTTCAATTATATAAAACTTTATAGTTTCACAGTTTTTATTCTTCTGTTGTCTAATTTTATTCTTCCAATATCTGGGAGGTAGAAGAGGGGAAAATATTATAAATCCAAACATACATTTGAGGTATCTGAGGATTAGAGAAGTTTTGGGGTCTTGTCTGATATAACTGGTCTTTGGCCAAGTTAGGACTAGAACAGTGACTGTTGTACTGGATAATGGAATTAGATGTTATTCTCCGTACGGTCTCCATAGAAGTATCATTGTTCCATATTGGATACTGGTGGCTCAAGGAAAGCCATAATGTGGTGCCTGGGTACCACCTGGTAGGCACCCAAAGGATGATTGCTGAATGAATGAATGGATGAAAGATAGAGCATGTGGGTTGTTTCTTTATTTTTCTATTAAGACTATTTTTTTTTAGAACAGTTTAAGGTTCACAGCAAAATTGAGGGGAAGGTACAGAGATTTACCACCTACCCTCTTCCTCCATAAATGCACAGCCTTCCCCATTACCCACACACCCTCCACCAGAGTGGTCCATTTGTTATAAGTGATGAACCTGCATTGACACATCATAATCACGCAAAGTCCATGGTTTACATTAGGGTCTATTCTTGGGAAAGCATGTGTTTTTAGCTTGTCTTTCCTCCCATTGTTAAGAATCGTATGTGCTGAGTTTTGTTTTCAGTTTTTAGTCACGGAGACCGTAAGTTTGAACAACTGTCCATGTCTTGTGTTTTAAAAATGGAAATTGTGACATACTTATATAATTTTTGAAAATAATTGTTAATGATGAAAATGCTACGGCTTGCAGCTAAAATGAGGATTTCAGCTTACAGCTAAAATGAGGATTTGAGATATGGTGGATTCCAGTTAAATCAACCAAAGTAATGATATAAATTTTAATTTACATTCCTGAACTGGCTATCTCAGCGTAACCTTTACAAGTTTGTGTTTTTTTTTTTTTTTGCTGAGGAATATTCACCCTGAGCTAACATCTGTGCCAGTTTTCCTCTATTTTGTATGTAGGTCACCACCACAGCATGGCCACCCACAAGTGGTGTGGGTCTGTGCCCGGGAACCGAACCCAGGCTGCCGAAGTGGAGCGTGCTGAACTTAAACACTAGGCCATGGGGCTGGCCCTAAAAGTTTTTTGCCAAGATTTTTTTACATTGGCAAGTTTTTTGCCAATGTAAGCATACATTGCCTCTCTCTCTGAGGTATGAGACAGCTTTCATTTTGTGAGGGTTCATGTTATACAACTAGAAAGAATGGTTTGGTGTTATGGGGAGGATACAATGACCAAAGATAGAACTGCATTTTGAGAAACTTAGATGCTAAAAACATAGGGAATTATTTTAAAGATTAATTTTGTAGCTTCTTTGAAAATACTGTGCTTGCTTTATATTTTATTTACAATAATTGAAGCTAATTTTAGTGAAGCCTTTGGGTAGTGGGCCAGCTTATGACCCTGATTAGTAGGAGGATGAGAACCATTACTTAAGCCACAGATTTAATTGTTTTGTTTAAATGAAACAACAAAATAATGCAATCTATGTATGTTTTCTTAAAAAACATGATTTTAAAGAAATGGAAAGCCAGCCACGTATATTTTCAACTTGTTAACAGATGTCGGTTGGGCCCCTCTTCACCTCAAAGTCTATATGTTTGTCTCACTCCCCTCTGTCAAATGACAAAAATTATACCCTTTAGTGATGAGTTTGTCCTTTGTTCAAGGGAAAATAATCCATGGATTGGGGGAGTCCAGAGCCTCACTCTTCCCGAGGGCTTTTGGGCAACAGCGAGTTCTACAGAGCACTAGAAGGGGCAACATGGAAACAGGGCGGGGTTGGCTGGGGTTGCATATCTGACCTTATTTAGAAAGATCAAGGAAAGGGTTAATAAGTATAGAGTCCAAGTTGGCTTGGCATTTGGGCATTGGCTGACTGGATAGACTGCGTTTCTGGTCAAGTGGAGCATTTACAGGAACACAGAAGTTTGGTTTGCTGACTTGGCACCCAGGCAGGAGCAGCTCCATCTTGGGCCTAGAAATTTATTTCGTCACTTCTCAATTTACAGGAACTGTGGACACCCAAGAACTTCCCTCTAGCCTGGGACAATTCCCAAGGCATAGTGTCCACAGCCCCTGTGTTACTTTTTTCTTTTTGTGAGGAAGATCAGCCTTGAGGTAACATCTGCCAATCCTCCTCTTTTTGCTGAGGAAGACTGGCCCTGGGCTACCACCTGTGCCCATCTTCCTTCACTTTATATGGGACGCCGCCACAGCATGGCTTGACAAGCGGTGCGTCAGTGCGCACGAGGGATCCGAACCCCAGGCTGCCACAGCGGAGTGCGCGCACTTAACCGCTACGCCATGGGTGTCCACGGCCTCTGTGTAGCTGGTTCCATGGTGGCTCTCTCAGAACCACGTAGGGTTGGCTGAGGTACGGAACACCATACCCTCAAGTTTCCTAAGAAAAATCCAGTCCCATAAGCCTGCATGAGCAGTGAGAACTTCAATGAAGACTGTAGGTAGCAGCACAAATGTCTTAAAGGACATTGTAAGTATCACTACTCTTAGAAATCCAGTGGGCACCAAGTCTTCTTAGAGAAAATTCCTCTTTCTACTCCATGGCCTCTGCTCCATCGCCCCCTCCCACTTCAAAGCAAATAAGCAAAATTCTTCTTTTTATCTTGCTAAGCAGCCCCCCACCCCCTGGTTGTCCACACCTTCAGGCCTGGAGGTGGAGTGGGTTGTGGCAGCCTCTTCCAAAGAAAAGCCATGCTCCTCCTAAGCGGAGTGCAGGTGAATGAAAATGTCTTCACCTCATTGTGTTAAGTGTGGATTTAAAAAACATAAAATAGTGGGAGCCAGCCTGGTGGCATAGTGGTTAAGTTTGCACACTCTGATTCAGCAGCCTGGGGTTCGCGGGTTTGGATCCCAGGGACGGACCTACGCACTGCTTATCAGGCCATGCTGTGGTAGGCGTCCCAGGTATAAAGTAGAGGAAGATGGGCATGGATGTTAGCCCAGGGCCAATCTTCCTCAGCAAAAAGAGGAGGATTGGCAACAGATGGTAGCTCAGGGCTAATCTTCCACACACACACACACACACACACACACACACAAAACCCATAAAGTAGTACTGGGTTAGTCTGGACAATGTGAGAAATATGAAACTACGTTATAATGTTTGGTCCTTTTCCCCCCACTGTAGTCATGAATTAGAAAACAAACAATGTGTTTTCAATTCTCAGATTATTTTTTTAACTGAGAATGAATTGGCCCAAAGGAAGAAAATGTTGTTTTTATATCTGCAGAGAAACTCCTACTGTTTCCGGATTTTCTAAGCGTCCAAGTGACTGCCACCAAGTTACGGGTGCGGCCTGTTTAAGAGCTTGCCGCCATCCGTCGTCTTCACGCAAAGGTCCAAAATAGATTACAGATGGGACGTCACGGCCAGTCCCCTGTTAGCAGAGGGAAGAGCAGGACTGAACGTGGGATGGGTAGCTGCAGGGTGAAGAGGGTCTGGAGGCTGTGGAGTTGAGGAAGAGGAGAAAGCACCGAGTGAGCAAGATCCTGAGGAAGGAAGGGTCGATGTTGCAAACCAAGTTAAGGGAAACCCAGGAAAAAGGATTTTGAAATTATTGTGACTTTTGTAGGAGAATTTGAGGAAATAATTTTTCATCTTAAGAAAGGGGAAGTAATCAAAATAGAGTTATTCGGTGGCTCTAAAAGGAAAGGTTTGGATCCCCAAACCACGGACAGTTGTCTTCGTGGTGAGCATCATGCGAAGGGCTGAGGTAGCAGATGTTCTCAGGGCTGCACTGTGGGAACACCGGGTCCGAGCACGTCAGGGAGGGTTGGGAGGAGAGCGCTCTGTGATCTGACTCCAGGAATGAGGCAACATGACATAAGTTTGAGAGGCGGAGTGGTATAGACTATATTTGGGGGAAACAGCCTGCATCAGCAATAGCCCTGCCCAAAAGAATTCTTTAGGAGAGCGTGGGCCTTCATAGCATCTTGGATTATTCAGCACTCCAGAAAGCCATCCCCATTAGCTCAGGCCCTGGGGGACGCCCCACGCTCGCTGGCCTCCTCCCCACTGTCAGGGCACAGGCCTGAGTGTTGTATCTCCCAAAGTGAGGAAGTTAAAAGTAGGATTGTGGACTCACTGGAACACGCGCATAAGCTGTATTTCATGGTGCTGGACGCGCCCTGCTCTGCGGGATGATGTCATTTCTAGCAATGCAAGTTGCTCCGAAGGAAGGTACCGACCGCCCTTATAGTAAATCTGAGAAGAACAGTTTCGCTGTCTACTGCAGCCAAGCTGGGATTGAGCCTGGAGTTTTCTTAATCACCTTTCTTCAGGACTAGAGAATTGCTCCGTCCTCCGGGTTAAGGGGGGTGATAAATTGTGGAGAATTATGGGGAAAACTTCTACTTATTACACTGTATGATCAGGGCAAACTACTGAGAAGTAAAGAGGATTTTAGGTTTCGAAATCTAATTTGCCAGTCTAAGTACAAGGACACTAATTCAAAAGGAAACGGAAAAAGAAGCGGCTTAGATTTGTGGTTTCTCCAGCAAACATCTCCTTTGTGCTGGGAAACAGTCTCCTATACATACATTTTCATTCGGAACACATTGCTTCAGTCTAGCATCTGTTATTTTTAAGAAGGGTACAAAGCTATATGGTAATCTGATTTTAATCAGGGCTCATCAATCTGACTTTTAGATTAATTAGATACATTTTGTATTTCAGAAATATGTTTGCACAAGCATTTTACTTTTAAAATGTAGATGGAGTTTCCTAAAAAGTCAAGTAAAATATTTTATATTTCTTTCCTTCCATGTTATTAATTTCTCCCTGCAGAGATCTACTTAAGAATGTGTAATGTAGTAGAAAAAGATAAGATGAAAATTCTGATTTTTGCGTGTGATGTGCTTTAACCTGGAAGAAGGCCCTCTGGCGCAAGTGGTTAAGTGCAGGTGCTCGGCTTCGGGAGCCCGGGGTTCGCCCGTTCGGATCCTGGGTGGGCGCTGACGCACTGCTTGTTAGGCCATGCTGTGGCTGCGTCCCGTATAACGTAGAGGAAGATGGGCACGGATGTTAGCCCAGGGCCAGTCTTCCTCAGCAAAAAAAGAGGAGGATTGGCAGATGTTAGCTCAGGGCAGATCTTCCTCACCAAAAAAAAAAAAAAAAAAGGCCCTCTGGTTCCTTCATTTTACCCTGTGGGGGAAGACTTTAAAGAATGTGAAAGTTAGCATTGGAAGGGACCTTGGGGGCTAGAGTCCCCTCCTCAGATTGCAGAGATCATCTCTGTAGACGCACATGGTTTCAAATGGCCAGTTTTTTGATAGTCAGACAAAGTGGATTCAAAGGGGAAGAGTCTCTTCTGCTGGTGTGGAACCACTTTTCCTTCTACATACTTCTGAAATCTCTTCCAGTTTTAAACTTTATAGCCTCTACTACCCGACTGTATTCACTTTGGGCAAAGTGTTACTTCAATAAAAATCTCACTTATTGATTCATCAACTGACAGAACAAGAACAACAAAGAAAGAAAAACACCCATTTGCCACAAGAAGTTCCTAGAGAATCAGTCCACTGTCTCATCAATTTCTAAATTAGAACACTGAAACCAAACTTTGTACAAGTGAATTACTGGGTAGAAAGGAAATTTTGACACATGCTATGAAATGGATGAAGCTAAGGATGAAGGGGATCAGGGCACGCCACTCCAAAACACGTCACTTTGGCATAGTGATTATTTTGAGCTGAAAGCTGCCGAGAATCAGCAGAGACAAGAAGACCTCTCTGCCCTCCCCCTGTGTGTCTAAAAGGCAGGGTTAAATTTCCCACCTGTCCTGTACCAGGATGAGGAGAGTGACCCTTGTCACTGGACACAGAGAGCTGGCATTGAGATGAGTCTGCATAAACAAACCTTACTAACATAGCTCTTATCTTCTGTTAGTTTCCCATATATTTCCTAGCCACACTCCCACTATTTACTGCCCCTGGAAGCCCCAACTCCCTTTGCTCTGTCTAGTCACTTCTTTTTTTTTTTTTTTTTTTTTAAGATTTTTTTTTTATTTATTCATTTTTTTCCCCCCAAAGCCCCAGTAGACAGTTGTATGTCGTAGGTTCACATCCTTCTAGTTGCTGTACGTGGGACTCGGCCTCGCGTTGGACGGAGAAGTGGTGCCCCGGGGCGCGCCCGGGATCCGAACCCGGGCCGCCAGCATCAGAGCGCACGCCCTTAACCGCCAAGCCACAGAGCCGGCCCTGTCTAGTCACTTCTCCACAGTTTTTCACCCTTTGTTAAAATGGTATATAAGCTTCTGAGTCTAACTGCTTCTTTGAGTTTTCGCTTCTTTTCTGTGAAGCTCCCGTGCACATAAAAATATTATCATGAGTAAAATTTGTGTCTTTTCTCTTGTTCATCTGTCTTTTGTCAAGTTTAATTTACAAACCCCAGGAACAAATATAGGAGGGTAGAGGAAAAGTCTTTTCCTCTCCTACAAGGACATTAAGCTAAGTGAAATAAGCCAGTCACAAATGGACAAATACTATATGATTCTGCTTACATGAGGGACCTAGAGTGGTCCGATTCATAGAGACAGAGAGTAATATGGTGGTTGCCAGGGGCTGGGGAGAGGGGAAAGGGGAGATAGTGTTTGATGGGTGCAGAGTTTTAGTTTAGGATGATGAAAAAGTTATGGAGATGGGTTGTGGTGATGGTTGCACAACAATGTGAATGTACTTAAGGCCACTGAACTGTACTCTTAAAAGTGGTTAAGATGGTAAATTTTATATAATGTGTATTTTACCACAATTAAAAAAAAATTGAATTACCGTGGCTAGCGTGAACTGCTGCTCTATGGAGAACTTGGAGTAGTGGCTGAATGCTAGTAAGCGAGTCTGCCCTGGGTGCGCATTCTGAAACTCTGTGAAATGATTCTCGCCTTTACATCCTAATTTTTTTTGTCCCCAGTAGGCAGTTATTTCTCCAGATCAGGGTGCTCCCTACCAGAGAGAGGGGAGCACCTCTTCGTTCTGGCCTCCTTCTCCACCCTCCCAGTCCCCTTCCAATCGATACCGTGCAGACCACACGTGTGGAAGGAAGCAAGAAGAGTTGGCTCCAGGTTTTGGGGGCAAGCCAGTGACTGGAGGAAGGAGGGTTTACTAGAAAGTCTGCTCTTGGGAGAAATCCAGGTCAAGTGAGTATCCCCAAGGGTGCACTGGGCTTTCGATTTGTGCAAAGTTTCGTGGCCCATGTTAAAATAAAATACAAGTAAATACTAAATGCAGGGAAAAGATCCTTCTCGTGGAGCAGCTGTCTAGATGATCCTCTGCCAGTGACGTGTGGTTATTTTTTCAGAGAAACGTTCTACTTGCAGTTCTAACGATGTGAGAGGAGAAAGTAGGACGGGTAGATGTGGGGTGGAAATCAGGAGATATAGACGTGTGCCCATCTGTTGAGCATCTCATGAATCTCTAGGCCAGCCCTGTCCAACAGAACTTTCTGCGATGATGGAGATGCTCATACTGCCTCATACTGTAGCCACGAGCCGCATGTGGCTGTTGAGCACTTGAAATGTGGCGAAGGTGACTGAGGAGCTAAATGCTCAATTTGATCTGATTTTAACTAGTCTAAATGTAAGCAGCTGCACGTGGCTAATGGCCACATATTGGGCAGTGCAGCTCCAGGTCACCCTCTGGGTGTGGTTCTTGTCCAGCTCGTCATGACCTGAGGATTTGGGAGCTTGGTTTGGCCTGGGAAGACTCAGGAATTCACATCTGCTCGGGGTTGGACCTGAGGGTAACTCTGGGGTTTTTAATGTGGATGTTGGACTCCCCAAAACCTTGTCAAAAGTAGACCTAGGATCATTAATTATTTAATCAATTATCAATTAATTAATGGTTAATAATGTTTATCGAGCACCTACAAAATGACAGAAACTTTAAAAGTGGGGATAGTGTAGAGAACAAAACCCTCAGGAATTCTTGCCCTGATGGGGCTTACAGTCTGTGGACAAGACGAGCATCAAGAAGCAAATCCAGTGTGAGCTGAAGCGAGTTGGGACAGAGGTCTCTCCTCTGGTCAGTAGGGAGGAGTCTTTGTGGGGGTGCTGGCAAATGGAGGCACAGTCATTTTGTCACATTCTGTTTTAACCGGGACGCTTCCAGTCATGTGGTCCCTGAACTCTGACTCAACTTTTCCATCCTTTTCTTGCCACCTTCCTTCTCATTAGAATCTTCTTGGGCCAATCGGGTGCTCTGACACAGAGGCTGAACTCATAATAATGGTGAACTCTTGTTTCACCCCAAAAAGGGTTTCAGAGCGAGAGGAAGGGGAGAGGAGAGTTGGGGAGAGTCGGTGTGGCTGAGGCGGAGGGGCGGGGCGCGGCTCAGGCTGTGGGCAGCTCATTGCCCGGGGTCCCAGGGGCCCCGGGGGTGTCTGAGGCAGCTGCCGACGGGGCTTCCTGAGGGACAGGATACTGTTACAGTCCCAACCCGAGACTGGGATGGGGGCCAAAACTGCAGCCTGAGTCAGCCCTCCAGCCCAGCACCACTGTGACTCTGTTGTTGTGGCTGTCGTCGGTCCCTGGGCTTGGTGGCCCCCAGCTGGGTGCAGTTAGTTAGCTGATTCAGTAAGTATTTATTGCACATCTCCTGTGTGCTAACAGCCCAGGGGCCCTGGGGTAACACTGGGGCTGCTTTGGCTCCATTCACTTCTCTGCCTGGGTGTCCGGCCCCTGTTGCCTCGGAGGCTCCCAGCTATGAGGGCAGATGGTTCCCTGGGGCTGGGGATGCGCTTCTCAGCTCCAGCTGAGGTTGATAATTACTTGGGGAGTTTTTGAAAGATAAAGATGCCTGGGTGCCCCCTGCCCCTGAACCAATTAAAATTAGAATTTTGAGGGATAAAGGCCTAGGCATTTTTTTTTTAAAGCTCCCTGGCAAGGATATTGTCCTGCAGGGCCCTGGGTGATGGGCGCAAGGGGCCTGGGAATCCTACTGGGTTTCTCTCCATCCTCTGGGGCACCTCCTGGCTGGCTACTGTGGAAGGGGGTCCCTGTCTCTGCAGGAAAAATCCCAGTAGGGCTGTGGGGCTGGACAACCCATAGCTCCTTCCCTCACACCCCCCAAATTGAGGCCTGAGGACCTGAGGCCGCCTCTGGGATCCGTGTCATCGTGCACAGAGAAGTCGGAATGTGAGCTTTCCCACGGCTGGAAGTGGCCGCCTGATCGTTTCCAGCTGTCACCGCTCGCCAGGAAGGCCTCTTCCACACGCTAGACCTGAAAACTTGGTTAGAGATGCTGTCAACCTGCACCCCATTGCGGAAACCGGAAACCCCACAGCAAGCGGTTAGGGAAGGGTGGGGGTGGAGGGGAAGGCCGGAGCTCTGGGGAACTTTCCTAAGTTATGAGCTGGCTCCAAAATCATAACTGACTTTAAAGAAAATAATGAAGTGTGTTGGAAAAGCAAGAACTTGCTTAGACTTGGCTCAGCAGCGAGGGGCTATTAAGGCCCCCGGGTGGGGTGGGAGGTCGTCCCTCTTCCACGGGCATCTGAGCTGCATGTTTTGCTCTCCTAGTCTTGGCTCGGCCACGTCCAAGAGGGTTTAATATGGGCTGTCATCTGCTGGCGCGTGATTAAAACCCAAGAGCAAACACATTTTCACATTCAGTCTTAAATGCTCAGAGGAACCAAGTTTTTCTGAGATTACACATTTTTCCAGCGTTATGCTACACTTGTGCATGCAAAACAATGAAGTGGAATGTCTGCCCAATGGGGACAGTGGCTACCTTCTTACCCAGCTTGTGGGGCCTTCTGGAACATCTCTGGGTGGGCCCATTTCGAATTTAAGGCAAGTGCCAGAGAGACTCGCTGCTTCTGCCTCCTGGGAGGCCATGTGAGGTCCTGGGGGGAGCACTTGGGTTTGAATCCCAGCCCTGGCCCTTCCTGACCATTGGAACTTGGACGAGTCACTTAACCTTTATGAGCGTCTGCTTTCTCATTTGTGAAAAGATGAAAATCTAACTAGTGGGGCCTGATGGGGGATGTGGTGGGAATGGGAGGGAATGAAGGGCCAGAAGGGGTCCAGCCCACCACCCCTGAGCAGCCCTTGCTTTTCTGTTTTACTTATTGGGCTTTCTAGTCAGTTTTCCTTGAAAACTCCCACTGAAGCTTCTCAAAATCCACATGCCCAGACCCCACTGCAGACCAATTAAATCAGACCTTCTGAGGGTGAGACCCAGGCGTTGGTAGTTTTTCACAGCTCCCTGGTGATTCTAGCACACAGACAGGGTTGAGAACCAATGTCCTGAGAGACCAAGAGAAACGGGTGGTGGAAGGTGTTGAGACACTAACGCTGATGGCGGCGCCGTCAGCAGGGCCCTCCTGGACTTCTAAAGGGACATCTCGCCTGTCCTGGTGGTGGATCCTTACATTTGAGGTTTTCAGTGACTCGGTTTTGGCCCTCAGGGAAGATGCCGAAGGTCCACTACATTTAGTAATCTGTAATTTTCTCAGGAACGTAACTGTGAACTCCATTTGCCGTGAGGCTGGGGCCTGAGATGGAGCCACTTGGCTGGTACAAGGCCACACAGGCCTCCGGGCAGCTGGTTAACCTGAATGCCCCCTGAACAGTACACAGCAACCCTGGGAAGTGATACAAAGCCTATTTCTTTCTGGGAATTGGCCCAAAAAAACAAGGCCAGCTGCTAGTGCTGATGTTCAGAGAAGGCAAAGAGGTTCAAGAAAGTGATGGTTCCAAGCCAGAAATAGAACTTGGGGAAAATTAAAGAGCAGGCTTGTGTCTGCGCTGTGAGCAGGGGCACCTGGGTCCACCCCTCCAAATGCCCAGGGGCTGCTGGGTTGTCATTGTCTGTCCTGGGCCCAGTCCTGGGTCTGGAGGACTTGACAGCTCCTCACAGGGGTCTCTGTGTGATGTGCAGGTACATCAGGGAAGGTGCACTTCGAAAGGGGATTTTCGAATGGTTCTCATTCTGCTTCCTTATTTCTGTCACTAGTCGTATGGAGCAGGGCATCTTTTTAAAAAGATCTGGGGGCCAGCCTGGTGGCGCGAGCGGTTAAGTGCGCACGCTCCGCTGCAGTGGCCCGGGGTTCACCAGTTCGGATCCTGGGCACGCACCAACGCACTGCTTGGCAAGCCATGCTGTTGCGGCGTCCCATATAAAGTGGAGGAAGATGGGCACGGATGTTAGCCCAGGGCCAGTCTTCCTCCGCAAAAAAAGAGGTGGATTGGCAGATGTTAGCACAGGGCTGATCTCCTCACAAAGAAAAAAAAAAAAGAAAAGATCTGAACACAAGTAGCGTAACGTGCCATCTCCAAAGGCTTGCGGCCTGCTGCTTTTGCTAGTGTTAGGGAAAGAGGGCGCTGAGGTGAATACACAGATGCTAAAGCTGCCAGGCATGTTTCTTTAAAAAAAAAAAACGACCCTGGGTTACACCTGGAAAATTCTCCACAAAGAAACAAATTGTGGACAGAAGTTGGTTGGTGAAATAAAAGCTCAGTTTGTGAAAAATGTCCATATCCAATGGGAATCGTGGGGCTAAGTTTTTCTAAGTTGTCTGTTTCCTGGCCTTTAGTGGGAGGGGAGCCAGGTGCAGGTGGATCTAAGAGATGGAGGAGGAGGCCAATACCCTGGTTCAGGAAGCCCCTGCCTTCCTGAGACCAGTCTGACTTTGGCTGAACCCCGGGGGGTCAGGGCTAGACTGAGGAGACTAGTGATCCCCTCCGAGTCAGCCTGGAGAGAGCAGGCAGGCCCTGAGTGACCTGCATCCTCTTTATTCGGGTCCAACCCCGGGAGGGCCAGGGGTGCTTGCAATAGCAGCTGGTAAAGAGATGCCACCCTTTTCTTCGGCAGGTATCGCGTGAACTTCAGACCGAGGTATGTCACCAGGTACAAGACGGTGACACAGTTGGAATGGAGGTGCTGCCCTGGCTTTAGAGGAGGAGACTGCCAGGAAGGTCCCAGAGACCCCGTGAAGACTCTCCGCCCCACGCCCGCTCAGCCTCGAAATAGCATGAAGAAAGCCACAGGTAACTTCTGATTTGTGCATCGCTGTGCATGGGTGCCGCTGATCTTTCCAGTGCTCCTTCAGACAACAGGATTTATGATTTGCAATGTTGAGCTTTCCAAGATCTTCAAATAACACGCGTATATATCTGCGGCAGATGTGGCACACAAGTTTGTTGGCCTTTGTTAGGGGCCAACTTGTAAGAGCCAAGGCCTTAGAATCGGTGTAGACGGTGCCAATGGTTTCAGACATGTAGCCTGGGGCACAGATGAGGAGAGATTCAAATGTCATGATGCTTTGTTTTTACTTTACTTTTCATCTACAAGCTCCCATAAACCTGAGTGAAGAGTTAAAATTATTTTTTAAAAAATAGGTAAATAGAATCATTCTGATTCTGTTCAGGATGAGATATTTGCAAAGCTAAGCCCCCAAGTTAGAAGTATCTAGTGAGGTTGTCTTAAATTTGTTCCTGAATTTTTTTTTTTTATGAAGTGAAGTAGCACAAACTCAATGAATAGCTAAGAAAGTAATTATAATTTTCACCTATAGTACACCTTTGCTTTTAAGTGTAACATTAAGAGAATGACTTTTATGGATAAAAATTTTTTGTCATTTTATTCTATATCACTTTATCTTTCTTTACTTTTTAAAGTTGAGTCAGAATAAATGTAACATAGATTTTCTTATGAATTGGATATTTAGTCTTATTTAAATGATTATATTTTCCTATGAGGTGTTTGTAGTTTTGAAACTGGTAATACTTCCCAACAATGTCTGTAAAATAGATTTTAAAATAATTTGTATTTAAAAAGGAATGCCTGTCGATTAAAGGATGTTTATAAAATATAGGAAAAATATTTAAGTATACTTCGTCGTCTCACTACCTGATGATAACTACTGTTAATATTATGTTATAGAATATTATTACTCTTTCCTATGTTGGCATATACAATTTGTTAAAGAAAAATTCATTCATTCATCCCATAAATATTTATGAGCTGCTATATCTATACACTTGGGAAGAGTGAAAAATAAGACAGACACAGCCCCTGACATCATGGAGGGCAAACATTAGACAAGTAATTACAATAAATCATGATAGGTACTAGGATGGGAACACATGAGGGGGTCTGTGGGATCATAATAGATAGTTTATTTCTGCTTTGTTTAGTTTTAGTTTTTATAAAAGTTTAAACCTACATGCATTTTAATGAGTCGAATAGCTTTGTGAGGACTATTAGGAGAAGCAGGGATCCTTCTCCGCCCCCACTTTCCCTTCCCAGGGGTCATTCGTCACTTTAAACTCTTCAGATGGTCTTTCGGAATTTACCTCCCTGTCTGTTGACTTCTCGTTATGGAAGGTGAGGATTCAACTCCCTTTCATCTGCTCTCCAACACATGGCTCCTATACCCCATCCTTTCTATACAGTTACACCATGTGTTTATTTATTCACTATTTGTCGTTTACATTGCAGCAACTATGTAGCTAATGTTTGCAGCTGAGCCCTGTAGTATACTATGAATATGCTGCCTTTCCTATACAGCTTGTTGATTTCTCTAGCATTAATAATTGTCTTATGGTTTCCTTTACTTGATTTTCTATGTTTTTATCCCTGTTTCAACCCAAACTCTCTTCTGGTTACCTAAACATCCTCTCATTATGTTTAGACACATGGGTTTCATCTTCTTGAAGAGATCTGTCCTCAAGCCTACTTGCCTGTCCATCCTGGACTGTTTACTCTCTTTTCCTGGTTCACAGCTGCTACGCTGCAGTCTTTTTTGTTTTTTTATAATTTTCTTTATTTATTTTTCCCCCCAAAGCCCCAGAAGATAGTTGTATGTCATAATTGCACATCCTTCTAGTTGCTGTATGTGGGATGCAGCCTCAGCATGGCCGGAGAAGCGGGGCGTCGGTGCGCGCCCGGGATCCGAACCCGGGTCGCGGGGCGTCGGTGCGCGCCCGGGATCCGAACCCGGGTCGCCAGCAGCGGAGCGCGAGCACTTAACCGCTAAGCCACGGGGCCGTGCCCTCCCTGCAGTCTTAACTTGCATCTCTCCTGTTGATTCTGTTTCCTGCACCCATTGCTGCTCTTTCTCCATTTACTCCCTTGTTGTGGTAGAGCACATCTTCTAGTAGTTTGATGAGAAGATTGCATGGGAGGTAAACTTTTCGATATTTTATAGTCTGAAAGTATTTTCATTCTAGCTTCAGAGTTCTAGGTTGGAAATAATTTTCCTTCAGAATTTTGAAAGTGTTGCTCAATTTTCTTCTGGCTTCCAACTGCTGTTATTAAAAAGTCCAAAACCATTCTGACTCCCAATTTTTTATGTGTGACTTGAGTGGTTTTTTTCCAGGGGTCCTTTTTTTTTTTTCTGCCGTTTTAGTGGAATTTCAGGAAGCAATGAAAAGAAATGCTTATCCTCAATCCACTATCATTTTAAAAAATGTAATACTTTTGAAACTTATTTTTTAACCTCATCTATAACGAACAAGGCTCCATGTCATTAAATATTCTACAGTATCATTTAATGGCTTCAGAGAGTGTGATTATTTGAACACCGTCTCCTACCATCGGTCCCTTAGGTTGTTAGCAATTTTTGTTATTATAAATAATATGCAAATCAGCATTTTTTTCCTCTTAAATTTTTGGATTCATCCCTGATTATTTACTAGAAAAAATTTCTAGAAATGTAATTGCAGGGTCAAAAGGATTCTGAGTATTTTGATACATATTACCAAATTATCCTTCCAAAAAGTTGTATCAATTCCCACCTCACCAGCAGTATATGAGAGAAGCATTTTCTTACATCCTTGATCCTCCCCCCACTCCTGCCCTTTGTTTTCATTTCCTTTGCTCAGAACAGCATTTCATTTGTATGTGTTTCCACAACTTGTTTTCTTCTTCTAGTGTCTCGAGATAGAATACGTTTTTCAGTATGGAAAATAAGGTGTACTTGATAGTTCTCTGCTTGTGAGTTTGGCTATCTGAATTCCAGTCTTGGTTTTACCGCTAAATTGATTTTAATAAATAACAGCTGTTGTTATGATCTTGTACAAAAGTTTAGAGGAAAAAACAATGAATATTAAACTCAAATATCTACAACATTCTAAATTTACTTTCAATATTTGTCAGTGTACATTAATGCAGTTTATTTCATTGTAATCTATGTTGTGTTTGACTTTCTCCACTTTACACGGTCTGTCTCAGTATTGCCTGCAGGCTAATCAATGTTAACCCCTTTCTGGTATTCTCTGTATCCTACTGCATTCAAGAGTGTGGTTTGCTTCTTATTCTCCTATTGCTTTGGGGTTCAATAATCTCCTTTTTGCTTAATTTATCTATCAGTTTATTTTCATTTTATAACTCATCACAATCATCTTTATAATATTTTTTTCTTTCTTTTGGACCATTTCCTTGGGAGTATATTTCTCAAAGTAGGATTATCGAAAATTCAATGTTTGTATTCTTTGACTTAGTGACTCTTGCTACATGTGGCCATATGGCTCTGTTGTTAGGAGATGCCAATAGAATCAGTTGCTTTGTCTCTCTTTTTAGTTTCCCTGACTGCATAACAGGGCTAAACAATGTCTGTGGGACTCTTTTAGCATAGGGGTGCTAATAAAAGTAAAAACATTTAGGAGTTGCTTGGAGGATAATTTGCTGCTTGTGTGATATCATCCTACCCAACAGCTAATGAGTGGCTCTCGCTGAAGTGGCTTCTTGTGTTTTTACAGTGTGCAGTCAACCATTGGGGTGTGGCTGCAGTTCACTAATGTGGGAATGATGTGTTCATATGATAAAGCAGATAAATAATATTTTCCTTCAGAGTAAAAGAGACCATTGAATATCTATTATGTGCCATGTACATGTTCTCTTAACAACCCTAGGAGGGAAGATAGTACATCTGCTTCATAGATGAGGGGATTACAGTTCATAGAAGTTAGTTAACTTGTTCAAGGGCAAACAGTAAAAAGCAGAGCCAGAATGCGTGTGGAGGTCTATTTGACTCAACGCCCGTACTCTTTTCCTTCTACCACAATGATTGCCTGTGGTGAGAGGGGATGTGTAAGTGAGGTTTAAGTGTACTGCGTAAGTACCCTGTTTATTGTCTTTGTAGAAACTGGATAAAGGTAGAAAATGTTAAGTCACGTCCAACTCTTTCTTTGTAACAGACAATGAACCAAGCCAAGTCTCAGAGCCCAAGAAGACTTTGTCACCAACTCATGCAACAGAACCAAATCAGGTGGTAGATCCAAAACAGGTGCCCCAAGAACTTCAGGAAAAGAAAATCCAGGTGCTTGAGGAGAAGATTATCCGACTCACAAGGACAGTTCTTGATCTCCAGTCTTCCATTGCTGGAGTGAACGAAAACCTCAAACATGCCATTCAGGACGATGCTAGCAAAATGCTGGCATCATGGCTCAGTAACCTGCACCCCCAGCCAGGGCCTGACAGTGCCATTGGTGGAGACACAGAAATGATCCAGCTTCCTGGTGTCCTCAACAATAAGGAATCTGGCATGAAGGACATCCAGTCTGAATTGGCCGAAGTCAAGGACGCTCTGAAGACCAAAAGTGACAAGCTGGAAGAGCTGGATGGGAAAGTGAAAGGTTATGAAGGGCAGCTTAAACAGCTTCAGGAGGCTGCCCAGGGCCCTACAGTCACCATGACAGCCAATGAACTCTACCAAGCCTATGTTGATAGTAAGATTGATGCCCTGAGAGAGGAGCTCATGGAGGGAATGGACAGAAAGCTGGCCGATCTGAAGAACACATGTGAGTACAAGCTGATTGGTCTCCAACAGCCGTGTGATGAGTATGGGAGCAGCTACCTGGGAGTGATTGAGCTTATAGGAGAGAAGGAAACAAACCTGAGAAAAGAAATAAATGAACTTCGAGCCCAGCTACAGGATCCTTCAGCCCGATCAAATTGCTGTGACAGTGAAAAGAGTGGTGGCTTTGGACAACAGATTAAGATGTTAGACCAGAAAATTGAAAGAGTTGCTGAAGCCACCAGAATGCTGAATGGACGACTGGACAATGAGTTTGACCGCCTCGTAGTTCCAGAGCCAGATGTGGACTTTGATGCGAGATGGAATGAACTAGATGCAAGGATCAATGTGACAGAGAAGAATGCAGAAGAACATTGCTTTTATATTGAAGAAACCCTTCGGGGGACCATTAATGGAGAGGTAGATGACTTGAAGCAACTACTTGATCAGAAAATACAGTCTCTGGAAGAGCGGCTGGGTGGCGTTCTTCTAGACATAGCCAACAGCACTGACGCGGAAGTCACGGCCCCAGGGTCAGCTCTACCAGGTGTTTCAGGGGCTGGGCGTGAACAGATCATGATGGAATTAAGCCACTTAAAGGACAAGGTGAAAGTTGTCGAGGATATTTGCCTGCAGAACTTCCAGGGGGAACCGCATGGGATAGAAGGTACTTTGCCAAATGGAGAAGACCACACAATGGGTGATAGTTTGAGCCTTTTGAAATCTCTAAATGACACGGTGAATAGGAAGTTTCAAGAAACCGAACGTAGCATCCAGAAACTTCAACAGGATTTTAGTTTTCTTTATTCGCAACTAAACCACACAGAAGATGATGTGAATCATCTTCAGAAGGAGCTGAGCAATTGTAGAGAAGGTAAAAACACTGGAGTGGGTGAGTTTTCTAAGGGGGATGAGCAAGAAAGGATGGTGGAGCCCCTCCCGTCTCCCCAGGGCCCCATGGCTCATTGCTGCGGCCAGCTGGAGGAGAGGTGGCAGATGCTGCAGAGCCAGGTCCTCTCTGAGCTGGACACTTGTAAGGAAAATATACATGGGGTCCAGAGGGAGGTCTCCGTGGTTGAGGGCAGGGTGTCTTGTATGGAGAAAACTTGCAGCAAACTGGACTCCATCTCTGGAAGTCTTCAGACGATCAAGGAAGGGCTCAACAAGCACGTCAGCAGCCTATGGAGTTGCGTCAGGCAGATGAATGAGACACTCGGGTCACATTCCAGAGACATCGCTGGCCTGAAGAATTCAATCCAGCAGTTCTATAGCCACGTTTTCCAGATTTCTACTGACTTGCAAGATCTGATCAAATTTCAACCATCAGCAAGTAAGTTAGCCTTTACAATTCCATTTCTTGTATTTGTTTGCCACATGTATTATGCTAGATTTTGGATGGTGTGTGGAATCAACTAAATTCCATCAGTGTTACCCAAAGTGTGGTTCATAGATTGGTGCAAATTTGTGAATCATTTGTTGCTGGGTAGCAATGAGATAAATACCAATATTGAGAGTAAGTGTTTAGAAACTTAAAATAATTGGGCATCACCATAGCATTCAAGTACATGATCTGTGCATTTTACAGAAGTATCAGTTCACAACAAAATAAAAATAAAAAAGGAAAACTTCACCACAGGTAGACGGCAAAATGTTGATCTCTACTATCATTTGGCGAGCTTAGAGTTGGGGTCCGATTTTTGGCACAACTTGGGGCAGTGGATCTTGTTGTCCTGTCTTCTACTTGGGGAGGCGCCTGAGTGCTTATCCATTCACATCTCCACAAGCATCGCGTTTTGTTTGCTGGTGTCATTATAATCTTTGTGATCATCATCTTTGGGCCGACTTCGGTTCTCTAAAATCTAGGGCCTAGATGATGGCAGATAGAATCCTGTCTTACTCCTTTCTAAAGACAGAGAAAGGACTCTGCACAAAAGCATCTTACAGACAGTAACTGTTTAAAGCCCCATAGTGCCTAGAACAAGGGAGCTCATCAGTTGTCCTCAGGGCAATGCTTACTACATGTCAGACATGCAAGAAATATTTGTTTTGTTTTGTTTTTGTTTTTTTCAGGTGTACATCATTATACTTCTATTTCTGCATAGATTACATCATGTTCACCACCCAAATACTAATTACAACCCATCACCACACACATGTGCTAAATTATCCCTTTCGCCCTACCCCCTCCCCCCTTCCCCTCTGGTAACCACCAATCCAATCTCTGTCCCTATGTGTTTGTTTATTGTTGTTATTATCTACTACTTAATGAAGGAAATCACACGGTATTTGACCTTCTCCCTCTGACTTATTTCACTTTGCATTATACCCTCAATGTCCATCCATGTTGTCACAAATGGCTGGATTTCATCGTTTCTTATGGCTGAGTAGTATTCCATTGTGTATATATACCACATCTTCTTTATCCATTCGTCCCTTGATGGGCGCTTAGGTTGCTTCCAAGTCTTGGCTATTGTGAATAACGCTGCAATGAACACAGGGGTGCATGTACCTTTACAAATTGGTGTTTTCAAGTTCTTTGGGTAAATACCCAACAGTGGAATAGCTGGATCATATGGTAGTTCTATCCTTGATTTTTTGACGAATCTCCATACTGTTTTCCATAGTGGCTGCACCAGTTTGTGCTCCCACCAGCAGTGTATGAGAGTAAGAAATATTTGTTGAATGAATGGATGAATGAATGGTCCCTTAATAGTATTGAGTAGTATATTCAACAAAGTTAATTTCTTTGTTACTTGGGGGTTCAGCACATCATCCCTGAAGGACAGAGCTTCTCCTACACCTGGATTCTTACGTTTAGGTAGCCTCAATGATGAGCTAGCCTTTTCTAATCAGAGGCAGAGAGGGAAAAGGAATGAGAAGGGAGCCCACATTTATTGAGCACTTGCTGTGTACCAGAACTGGGTTAGTCCCTTCTGGGACATGACTTAGAGCCCCACAACAACCTCATAGGGAAGGCATACTGCTTTCCTGAGGGGAAATATATCCAAGGTCACACAGCTGCGAGGTGGCTGCATCCAAGAATCGTTGTCTTCCAGTCCAGCATACATCTCCTTTGTGTCTCCCAGAGTTGAACACAGACTTACTGGGTGTGTAAGGACTTGTTGAGGGCCAGCTGTGTGCCCAGCACCCCACTTCCTGACCTGTCCTCTCCCTGTTTTCTTTTCTCCTGTCCTCCCCTTGGGGTCTTTATCACCTTTTGCACGTTGCTCAGCTCCAGGTGACAAAGGCCCTTACGTGTTGAGCTGAGATTTCATGGCCTGATGTGAGCCTATAAGGTTTTATGATCAGGTCCCAGCTGAGACATAAAACCCGGGGAGGGGAAGGCTGGAGCATAAGAGGCAGATGAGCCCTGGCCTGGCCAGGGAGAGCAGGGCAAGGTCCCCAAGAGGCGTGGGGAGGGTCCGAGAGATAAGGAGTTTGCTTGAGAGTTCCCAGAGACAAGGAGTTTGTAGATAAGGAGCTACCCTGTAGTTGGGCCCACTACACCATACTATTTATAACCCTCCCCCTCTCACCAGGCCCACGCAGCTCCTGTATCTCTGGAATGTTGAGTAAAGGTCACACGACTATGTGTGTGTTCATAGAATGATTGTCCATTGTGGTGACAGTGCTGTCTGGACTGTGCTTTATAATAACAGATTGAACCTGATATTTCCAGTTGATTGCAACTCTTTGGCAGTGCGGGAAGCTGTGTTAACCCTTTCATACTCTTCTGTTGAAGTAGGAGTTGGAAATGAATGCCATTAAAGAGAATGTGACTTCCAAAGATTACCCTTTTGGAATGAACTCATTGTTGTGAATGTAGAATGCATGGACTTTGGGGAATTTCATTGATTAAAAGAGCCAAAAATAACCAAGCGGAGCCTTGTCCGTCCTTGTATGGCATGCAGGTCTAGGAGATCTGGAACCTGAGTATCAGAGGTCCATGGGCGAATCTGTAGCTAAAGTCACAGTGAAAGTCACACATGGACCAGTTAAAAGGCAACAGAACATTTACTGAGTGCCTACTACGTGCAAGGCTCTGTGAGGGCCATAGAGATGAGTAGCACGATCCTCATTCTCAAGGCATTTTCCATCACAGTGGTAAAGAGACACACAGGTCTGCAGAGAGAATGAATGAGATGGTGTGCAAAGGTCCAGCGAGTAGTGTGGGGCTTATTCTTTTAGTTCATCGTTTTTTATGGAGCTCCTATTGTGTGGTAGGTATGAGCTGTGTGTATGGAGTATGTGGATGACAATGTATGTGACGAGGACAGTCTGAAGGGGAACAAACAAGCAGACAGATATGGTCGTGGGAATAGGGTGTGCATAGGCACATTGGGCATGTGGAGAAGCACCCACGGGTGCTGTGGAAGTTGGGTGGGGCTTCTCAGAGGAGGGAGCCCCTGAGCCAAGTCTTCAAGATTGAGTAGGTTGAGAGTTCGGAGGCTGGTGGGATCAGGGGTGAGGTGGAGAGACAAGAGAAACTTCTGGAGCTAATAATTGAGGATGGGTAGGGTTCAGAAAAGCAGGAGGGGAGGGCGTACCTGGTGAGGAGTTGGTGAAAATGGATCAGTTATTTATTGATGTGTAACAGCCTACCCCAAATCTTGGTGGCTTAAAACAACAAAAGATGTATTATCTTCCATTAGTCCATGGGTCAGGAACTCGAGCAGGGCCTGGCTTGGCGGCTCTTCCGCTACGTTTGGCGTCAGCTTGAGTTACCCACTTGGCTGCAGTCAGCTGGCACTTGGGCCTGGCTGGGCTGGAAGGTCCAGGAAGACTTCAGCCACATGTCTCCTGCCTCGGGGTTCCTCCACATGGCCCAATGGCTCTCTCCAGGTGGCTAACTCGGGCTTCCTCACAGCACAGTGGTCTCGGGGTGGTCAGATTTACCACATGGCACCCGGCTCATAAGGGAAAGGAGAGGCTGTTGGGCCTCATCCAGGCTAGGCTCAGAGCTGGCATGGCGTCCCTTCTGCCACATTTCATTGGTCAAAGTAAGTCAGCTCTTGAAGGATGATGTGGCCTGTGTGTGTCGGGAGGCAAGGAGTATTAATGTTAGTCATCATATCTCCCACAGTGAGCAAAGGTCCAGAGGTGAGGATGCCTAACATAGCGTGCAGTAGCCGGTAACCAGACTGCTGGACCAGGGATGCAGACTCCGGGGTTTCTGCTCAGTCCACTGCCCTGCTCACAGATCATGTTCTTTTCTTCAGAAGCATCCCTAATGGGGGCTGAATTATCCAGGAGGCAGCCAGTGGGGAGCAGAAGGGGCCAGCTGATGCTCAAATAGATCCAGGTCTCTGTGGTATCCCCCCCATTAGTGCAGATGTTCTTCCCTGGGGTGTAAAGGGATTCTTGAGATTATATGCAAATGCTTGGTTTTATTTTTGGACAAAAGGTCCATGACTTTCATGTGGGACTCAGAGAGATGCCTGACTTCTCCAGGGTGAAGAACCACTGTATGCTCTTCACTGTCTCACCCTCAGCTCAGTAAAGTGGGTGTGATGCCCTCTCCTGGCCCCTGTGCACTCCCACCCATTCATTCATTCAACAGCTATTTACTGAGTCGTGTCCTAGTGCTGGAGTGTCAGCTCTCGTGGATCTTACACTCTAGTGGGGAATTCAGATGATGCACAGCCAAGCAAATGAAAATCGGATTCCAGCTAGCAATCAGTGTGTGAGGAAAGGTACAGCAGAGTAAGGTGATAAAGAGTGGGGGACAATATATTTTAGATGAGTGGTCAAGGAGGGCTGCTCGATGGAGATATCATTTGAGCAGAGACATGAATAAGATGAGGGAGTGAACCTTGCATAAATCTGTGGGAAAAGTGTTTCAGGCAGAGAGAACAGCATATTCAAAGGCCCTGGGGCAGGAATGAGTTTGCCCTGTTTGAAACTCAGAATGCCCGTTTGATCAAGTCTGTGAGAAAGGGGGAAAGTCATAGAGGTGGTGAGGTCAAAGAGGGGGTAGGAAACAGATCATGTAGGATTTTATAGGCTATGATAAAGGATTTGGATTTCAAGTATCGTGAGAAACTATTGGAGAATCTTGAGCCAGGAAGTGATTATTATTTCCATGTTTGCAATCCCAGCTGCTCCACACTTTCTCTGTGACTTTGGGCAAGTTATCTACCTCACTTTCTGCATCTATTAATTGGAAATAATAATGATAATAATACCTTAAGATGTTGGTATGATGATTAATACTCCTAAGTAGTGGAGTATTAATAGTGCCTGGCCCTTGGTAATCACTCAGTAAGTATTACCTCTTATTTTACCCCACTGTCCTCTATAAAGGATGTTCAGTCTGCTTCTGGATGAACTTTCCTCCCTTTCTCTTCCTACAAGCTCCCGGGGCCTCCAGCCTCAGAGGAGTGAGAGCAGCCTGTTCAGATGGCAGAGCGGGATGAATGTCCTGGGGGTCAGTCTCCTGGCTGCTCTACAGAATGCTCTAGATAGCCAGACAGGGTTTTCTCCCTCTTCCCCTTTCTTTTTCTTTTCTCACTTGGGGGTCAGGTAGAAAGTGCACAGAGCCTAGAAATCTCCTCTCCCTTGCATTCAGATTCATGTTCAAATACTTTGAGAAGCTTGGCACTGAGGAATAGATTAGGTTCTAAATGATGAGGAGGTTCGTGAGTCCTTTGTTCTTCTGCCCGACGTGGCCAGAGGGGTTTGGCGTTCTGTGCCTGGACACACTCGCACCGGTTGTCACAGATGGCGGGGGTGCCAGCCCTTTACACCTTCTCAGCAGCACCTTCTCCCTTTCCACCCACCTGCAACAGCACGGAGCCGGGCTGCAGCCTCGGACGGCTGGCACATCGCAGCCTCGGACGGCTGGCACATCACAGCCTCTTCCTGCTCTGACCTCAATGTTGAGCCCCGGCTGCGCTCCAGCGTTTCTGCCATTCCTCTTACAGTTGGGAGAGAAGGGAGTTCCTGGTGTTGAGAAACCTGGCCCCTGCTGAGCAGAGATGGTAGGCAGAGGGCTATTTCTGTGCATCAGGGAAGCTCTCCTCCCCACGTCACTGTTCCAAGAAGGGACATGCCTGCCTAGATGCTACAATCTTGTTTCAACATACTCTAGTGACAACAGCATTACTTCCTTTTTCAAATCTCCCACCTCTTTCTTCTGCTCATGTCTTACGGTCATTTTTCATAATACTTGAATTGTATTAATAGCATTGTTTCATTTAGGCGTGTTATAGATGTAAGAATCTCATCTTTATCAAGTTGCTTAACTTCAGCTTTGCTGTAAGAATGAAAAAGCACAGGTTTTTCAAATAAGTATTTAACCATAAAGCCTGGCTGGGGGCCGAGTGGCCTGATGCCAATGTTACTACGGTTTGGCCCTTAACTTGAAAGCGGCTGAGTCTGGGGCCAGCTTAGGTCCAAGATAGCGTGATGGATGAAGTCAGAGTTTTACAAATATATAGAGGCTAGTAAACTGCTCACACTCGGACCATGCGACTCCTGACAGTATGCACCCTGCCACCCTGTGGGCGTCTGGTTTTTGTAATGCTCTTTAGCAGGTGTTAGGTAGCAGCTGCTTTTCTGCGGGTTTCTGCGAGCTGAGCTCTCCCACGGCTGTGTGCAAAAATCCTCTGGGAGCTTTAAAAAATAACTCACAGGGCCGGCCCCGTGGCTTAGTGGTTAAGTGCACGCGCTCCGCTGCTGGTGGCCCGGGTTCGGATCGCGGGCGCACACCAACACACCGCTTCTCCGGCCATGCTGAGGCCGCATCCCACATACAGCAACTAGAAGGATGTGCAGCTATGACATACAACTATCTACTGGGGCTTTGGGGGAAAAAAAGGAGGGGGATTGGCAATAGATGTTAGCTCAGAGCCGGTCTTCCTCAGCACAAAGAGGAGGATGAGCACGGGTGTTAGCTCAGGGCTGATCTCCCTCACACACACACACACACAAAATAACTCCTGGATTCACTCAGGAGATTCCTGCTCAACAGGGGTGAGATGAGACCCGGGAATTTGTAATTAAATTTGTAATTAAAACAAAAAACCCCTAGCTCTGGTTCCAGAAGTGGAAGGAAGGATACAACTGTCCCTGGCCAGCTGTGCCCCGAAAGTGGGGGAGAAGCAGGCAGGTGAGGAGAGAGAATAAAACCACCGACTGCGACACCGCACCACCAACTGGAGTGGACCGTGTGTGCTCAAGGCCACGTACAGACTCCATTCTGTTCCCGGTGTTGTTGATCTCTCTCTCCTTACGTCTTGATTACTTCAGCTTTAGAGTAAGTCTTAAAATCATGTAGCATAGATTCTCTGCATTTCCATATAGATTTTAGAATTAGCTTGTGAATTTCTACCAACAAAAAAATTCCCATGTGATGCTGATGCTCAGATAGGCGAGACCCCCCCTCTCTGGATTCAGTGATTGCAAATTACTTTCCATTTCAAATGTATTCCCACAGATTGTAACACACGCGACTAAAGCTGGTTCTGTGTTTCAGTGGTCTCTAGGTTGCACTTTTCAGAAATGTAGACCCTTTGCCCTGTTTAGCCTCATTCCATGGGCTTTCTGTGTGGTCATGTCTAGACTCATTTTCTTGCTCAGCCCACACCATGCCCTGTCGAGAAAGAGTCAGTGTGGGTCCTTCTGTGATGTAACCAACACAGTGCTCTCTCTTACACGCTTGAGGGGTTTTTTCTCTTCATTCCAGCCAAAGCCAAAAAGAGCATTTAGATGGCCATTTGCTCAGAGTAGAACCATTCCAGTGAATAGATGTTTTCCCTTCCTGTGTTGTCAGAACAATTCAGGTTTTCTGTCGATGGTCTCGGCCCTGAGAATCCTTTCGCATGCCTGTGTGTCCTCCACTTAGCGGCATGCCTCCTGTTCCGCTCTTCCCTCAGCCTTCCTGCAGGGAAGATCAACTGTTTCCTCAAGAAGCCCATTTGTCGTAGCCCGCCCTGTGCCTCTTCAGCACAGGAGGCACAGCTCCTGTGAACTTCCTGAGGGCTCAGGCGTTTCTCACACCTGTCGGTGGTGGCGTGGGCTACCCCAGGAACTCAGCTTTGCCACATAGTGTGGCAGTCGACCGTGAAAACGTCTTACATCCATCTTCTTAGTATGCTGTATGTCTGCATTTTGATGGATTTTTAAAGTCAGAAGTCTTGACTGACATCTTTAAAATCCTCCTATAGCTGGCACGTTTGGTCTGCAGACACACGCTCCGGATGCCAGGCAGATCAGATCCCACCCCGACCGGACTCTAGTGAATTGCACAGTGTTTATAATCAGGAAAGCTCACCTGCTCCCATCACTTCATCCGACTGGCACCGAATTATGCCTGGTTGCCAGGAGGCAATGCAGGGTGAGCCCGCGTAATGGACGAGGCTGATAACTCAGGAGGTTCCAGCACTTTCCCACAGCCGGGCCTTGGACGCAGACTCTAACATCTGAGGCTGGTGTCTGTCCCTCACGGCCTCTTACTCTGTGACGAGACACCACCAAGTTGCCAGGCACACGCTAAGGGGCCTTTATTTTTGCAGTTTAGGTTTACATTGCAGCTGGCTCCCCGTCAGTATTCCCTAGTGGCTGCAGGAGGAGACAGACAACCCAGGCTCCTGTCCACAGAGTGAGGGCCTTGATCAGCTGGAGGATAAAGCGTTCTCAGCACATCAGCCTCAGGGACTGTCGGGGATTTTCTTAGCCAGGTCTTTGTTTTAGTAAAGTTGAAATTGCCTTTATTATAATCACTTTAAAGGAGAGGGAGTGGTCTTTACTAGCTGGGTGTCAGGTCCATCCACAGTAAGGCTGTTGGACCACTCCTGGTGGCCTGAGGCCACATCTTGGCATCAGCACTGGGCCCTGGGGCACGTTCCCGGAACAAGAGCCAGCACACGTGTGGCTGATGGCTCCTTCCCACTCCTCACGAGTTAAACATGTGGGCAGCAACACTTGGCTCTTATGAAGAACTCAATTTAAATGGTCACTATCTGAATTAGAAACATATGTTCCATTCAGAAAGCCACTGACTGCCAGAGTTATCTTCCCAGAAAGAGCAAAATGCTGTCCAGTCTTTGTTACAACTTTATAATAAATGTATGCATTTGAAGCACCACGTGATGCTGTGGAGCGAGCGTGAGCTGGCAAGACTAGGGGAACGATCCGGATCCAGTGTAGCTTTCTCCTTGCCATCTTTGCTATGATGTGACGGGATGTTTTGGAGCAGTCAGTTCTCCACAGCACTCATGGACGGACTCCCCAAAGAGATTATGGAGGATATTTGGCCCAAGGAATATACAGTAGCCCCCCTTATCCCCAGTTTCCATTTCCACGGTTTCAGTCACCGGCAGTCAACTGTAGTCGGCAAATAACGCTCCATCACAATGCCTGTGTCATTCACCTAGCTCCATCTCATCACGTAGGCATTGTATTGTCTCACATCATCACAAGAAGAGTGAGTGCAGTACAATAAGATATTTTGAGAGGGGCCGGCCCAGTGGCGCAGCAGTTAAGTGCGCACGTTCCGCTGTGGCGGCCCAGGGTACCCAGGTTCAGATCCCGGGCACGCACCGACGCACTGCTTGTCAAGCCATACTGTGGTGGCATCCCATATAAAGTGGAGGAAGATGGGCATGGATGTTAGCCCAGGGCCAATCTTCCTCAGCAAAAAGAGGAGGATTGGCAACAGATGTTAGCTCAGGGCTGATCTTCCTCACAAAAGAAAACAAAAACAAGATATTTTGAGAGAGAGAGACCATATTCACATAACTTTTATTACAGTATATTGTTATAATCTATTTTATTATTAGTTGTTGTTAATCTCTTACTGTGCCTGATTTATAAGTTAAACTTCATCATAGGTATGTACTTATAGGAAAAAACATAGTATATATAGGGTTCGGTACTATCTGCGGTTTCAGGCGTCCACTGGGGGTCTTGGAACGCATCCTCCACAGATAAAGGGGGACTGCTGTAATTGTCCATCCTTTTCCCTCTGCCTTCCACTTGGTATGACAGGCCTGGTGTTGAGAGGTGGTGAATGTGAAAGAGAGAACTCTCACTGTCCCTAGGTACCAGCATTGCCCTAACAGGACCCCAGAATGACAATGATTGTTGGCAAAATTCGGGTGCCCAATTTAATGGGTGGGGGGAATTAGTGTGCAGCCCATAGTACCTGCCGTACTTCCAGCCTTCTTTCATTCACCAAACATTTAAACGTCTCAATGTCATGTGCCAGCTCTGTGCCAAGCCCTGGGGATAAAAGATCATTAAAATGTGTCCTCAAAAGCTCATCATCCAGCAAGAGAGGAAAGACATAAAGAATTGAAGGCGCCCTTAGAGGCCCAAAGGGCTTCATGGTTCAGAGGCAGGATGGTTCAAGCCTGACTGGGCAGATCCACGATGGCTTCCTGGAGGAGGTGGTGTCTGAACTGGGACTTCAGTGATGGTGTGTTTCTCTCAGTGCAGGTGCCAGAAGAGGCCACCTTAGGGAGTGAGAACAACAAAAGCAAGGGCATGAAGGTGGGGAAGCTCAGATGAGAGCTGGGCGCCAGCGAGGGTACTGAAGGTGGCAGGAGATGGGGCAGGTGGTGGGGGCTCGGATGTCAGCTGGAGGGGGTCTGATTTGATTTTATGAGCAGTGGAAAACCACTGATGACTTTTGAGCAGGGAATAATATGACTAGAATGCTCTCTAAAGAGCATTCTGAAAAAGGTGTGGAAGGAGGAGCCAAAAATATTTCAGAGTTAGAGTCAGCTGGACTTAGCAACAGATTGGGGGAGGGGTGTGTGTGTGTGTGTGTGTAAAGGAGAGGGAGGGGGTAAAATATGACTGAACGCTTGGCTGAGGTGACTCGGAGAATGATGGTGGGCTTCAGAGAAACAGGGTTGGTCTGAAGCGGTTTGGTGGGGATAGGTAAGAAAAGAAGGACCAGTTTGAGGGGCTTGTACTTTGGTATTTTAAGGTAGTTTGCCGACTCTAATTCATCGAGGGTTGTAGGATGGAGGAAAAGCATTTATTCTTACGTTTTGGATGGAGACACCTAAACTTGGGCTAAAAGGAAGGAGCCGGCGAGGAGGACGGAAAGAGAGCCTGAATAGTGGAGTTGGATGTTGGATGGAGCAACTCCAAGGGAAGAGGGGAGGTGGGGCTCAGGGCTCCGGCAGAGGCCTGTGCCCTGGGTGGAAGGACAACTTCGGGGGGAGGGCAGTGTCAAGAGACGAGGAGGAAGAGGGGGAGGAAGGAGAAGAAAGACGAGGGGCAGACTCAGGCATGCCGGGATTGAAGGGGAAAGTGTAGAAACAGGCCCTTGGTGAGTATCTTCTACAGTTACATTGTACAAAATAAATAGTACTGAGACGCTTATAATAAAAACCAGCCCCCGCCCCCATTTCTCCCCATCGCCTTTCTCCCTCCCCAGAGGCAGCATGTGTAACTCAGCTGTTTTCTTCCTTGATATTGTCCTCTATATTTCTAAATTGATTTATTAGCTTTAGGTATCCTCTATATAGATATTACATATAGTATTTAGACATTATATATATTAGTATTTACTAACTACAGACATTAGACTATATATTAGGCTCTCTCATATCTCCCCCTCCTACCCCTGCTCCCAACACCCAATAGAGTTTTACCACAGAAACCGATAGTCAACA